>NW_022589709.1:18561631-19161631 GCF_004348235.1 Phoca vitulina
GGGGGGGGGGGGGGGGGGATGGGTTAGCCTGGTGATGGGTATTAAAGAGGGCACGTTCTGCATGGAGCACTGGGTGTTATGCACAAACAATGAATTATGGAACACTACATCAAAAACTAATGATGTAATGTATGGGGATTAACATAACAATAAAAAATTTTTTAAAAATTAAAAAAGGGAAAAAAAAAAGAAAACCCCAAAGCCACGCCCAGCATTCAAAGAATCTCAACCCATGATGACTGTAGCATTTAAATCTTGGTATTAGGGTGGCAGAGCAGCCAATGGAAAAGTCAAGTTAAGCAAGTTTCACATTTTTATATCTTAAGATAAATCCCAAATAAATTAAAAACCTCAGTGACAATTAAAAAAACAAAAAAAACAAAAAACCTGTTACTAAAGTGCAAGACATAGAGGTGAATATTTGTATAACCCTGAAGTGGGTCAGGCCTTTCTAGTCAGTGACTTCGTTTGTTCCTACCTGACTACATCAAGATAGTAACGTTCAGGGGAGCAGCTAAACACAACTAACAAGATCTACCCACAGCGGGTCAAGTTTACATGTGATCCGCTTAAACAGTGAGGGTGCTGCCACCCTGACAATCAACAGACGTACTCAAGTAGAGAAAAAGGACAAAAGGCGTATTGACAGCCTCAGTATTTTACATAACTTTTGTCTCAGCAAATGTACTCCTTTGTTTCTGATTAATCTTGGATGCAGGGGAAAGATTTATTTGTAAGGAGATTGACTTCCTCATCCTTTACAAACGGAAGAGATTAGAAGCAATTAAAGTGCCCAACAATAGGGATTGGGATAATCTATCTTATAATCATGCGGTGGAAGACTGAAGCATTTAAAAGGATGATGTGTTAGTTTCCTAAGGTGGCTGTAACCAGTTACCACCAACTGAGTGGCTTCAAACAACGGAAATTTGCTCTATTGCAGTTCTGGAGGCTAAAGTCTGAAACCACGGTGTTGGGAGGGTCATCTCCCTCTGAAGGCCCTAGGGGAGAATCTTTCCTCCCCTCTTCCAGCTTCTGGTGGCCTGAGGCGTTCCTTGATGTTCCTTGACTTGGAGCTACATTATTCCAGTCTCTGCCTCTGACATCACAGGACCTTCTTAGTCTGCACGTGGCTGGCTTATAAGGGCACTGGTCATTGGATTTAGGGCTCACCCTCATCAGCATGACCTCGTTTTAACTATTATATCCACAAAGACCCTGATTCCAAATAAGGTCACATTCTGAGGTTCTGGGTGGATATGAATTTGGGGGGACACTATTCAACCCAGTACAGGTGGTATAGAAGAAGTTCTAAAGATACAGAAAAGCGTTTACAGAATATTACTCATTTTAAAGAGGTGGTCGTAAAGCAACAGGTATGGTGTTTATAGAGATCCTAAGTGGCACATACAGATCCTGCAAGACCGTGGCTGTGTCTTCACAAAACAGTATCAGTGGAAATGAGTAGTGAAAGGCTTGAATGATTTTAATTGCACTAATGAATGTCTGTATGTTCTAAATTTTTAGCAATAAACGTGTTTCTTTGATAACAAGATAAAATAATGAGCCTTTCTAATCTAGGGTTTCAAACTGTAGGTATAATAATTAATTAATGTTCTTGATTGCCACAGCTTTTGTCTAATTGGTTGAAAATATTATAGAGTTTACAAAGTTCAAAATACATTTTTAAATACGTCATTTAAAACAAGGAATATTTCAAAGTTGAATACTTCAAGATACAAGATAAGTTTTTGTTTTTCAAAATTACAGACCAGTTGAGATACATGGGTTTGAAATGTTCATTGTGTCTACTGTCTCTTGTGTTACTAAAATTTCACTGCAGGCACAGTTGTTTTAGGTAAGGGTAAACTTAAAAACTTTCTAGCTACATGTCTCTAGAGCACTGGTGAGCTATTGGAAATGAACAGTTCCCTTGTTATTTCTTATTTCCCTAGGCAAGGAATTATTCCTCCAGGTCTTACAGAAAATGAATTATGGAGAGCAAAGTACGTCTATGATTCAGCTTTTCATCCCGACACGGGTGAGAAGATGATTTTGATAGGAAGAATGTCAGCTCAGGTTCCAATGAACATGACCATCACAGGTTGTATGATGACATTTTATAGGTAAGTCATGGAAATATAACAACAGTTCATTTTATATTACAGAGCTTAAAGTACATTTTTGTGTATAAATAGTTTTATTGAAATAAATGTCATTTCACATTGAGTTCCATTTTATATAAATGTCACAACTCTAGGGGGTTGCTTTAACTTTTCCTGGTGCTAAATAAATAGTATTCTCTCTGTCATTCAAAAGGAGACTGAATTTTTCCTCTAACTCTTAACACCCAAAAGAAAATGAGATGGAGAAAGAAAATTTAAAAGTCTCTAAGCAAATTCTCTTTTTCATCCACTCATAAGTCACAGATGTAAGTGTAGATGTAGCCATAGACACAGACATGCAGGCTTGCACGTGCCATAAGGAGGGATCAGGGCTACTTCGCCTGCAGACAGCTGGCTTTTTTCCCCAAGAGAAGGGGCCTGACATTTGTTGAGCGCCTACTGTATGCCAGGCTCTCTACAGATTTAAGATCAAATTTAAGGAGGAGGACTTGATTCTCACCATAGCCCTTTGACCTTGGGCTTACCCATATCCAAAGAAGGAGGATGCTGAGAATCAGAGGATGCACTTTGGCCCCGCCACGCAGGTCCCAAGCTTTCGACGCAGAACGCAGGGTCTTTGACCTAGCGCTCTCCTTCCGCAGTCCATCTCCTCTGTGGTTACTGGTGTTCACATTTTCTGTTCCGCACAGCGGCTAGGTCACAGGCGATGGCCGGTGTGTGACGGATCGCTCTGTTTTAGGACGACACCGGCCGTGCTGTTCTGGCAGTGGATTAACCAGTCCTTCAACGCCGTGGTCAATTACACCAACAGAAGTGGAGACGCCCCCCTCACTGTAAAGTAAGACTGTAAGAGTTAATCGTTCTCTGCACTTGCCCAGTGTGCATTTCATTTGGTGGTGTATAAACTGTTGATATTGGTCAGAATATCATGGGGCATATTTTCCAGTAGCGTTTCTTCTCCTCCTTTCCCATCAAGATGACCGTCTTGTCCAGCCTACCTTCACAGACATGACTCTTGCTGTTAGGGACCCTGGTAGGTGGATTTGTCTCCCACACCCTCAGGCTCCCCGTGCAGAACACAAGGTGGGCAGTTGAGGGCCGGGCCGTGGCAGACGACAGGCTGTGCCCCCATCTACCCTGAGCCCGTGGCCAGGTAACAACATCAAAAGTAGCGGCATCAAGAGCGTAATCTCTGCAGAAACCAAGGGGACTTTTATTTAGGATTTGTCTTTAAAGAAGCCATCTCTAGAGCCAAACAGAAGGTGAACACGTTTAAAATGTTGCCTCCTGTAATAAACTGTTTGGACTGGCTAAAGTGATTAGTGAACCAAAACTTTTAGCTCAGCTTGGAGAACACTTCAAAGTGTTTTCTTTTTTGTCACTTTAAATGGCCTCTGACAGTCCATAGTGTTCTTTTGTCACCATATGGAACAAAGGCTGTAGAAATCTTGCCGCCACAGTGTTTATCACACCTTCATTTCTTCCAACCCTTTGAATTAAAACTTATTTTATTTATTTGTATTTATTATTATTATATTTTTTTAGAGAGACAGCTTGCAAGGCAGAGGTACGAGGTAGACAGAGGTAGAGGGATGGAGAACCTCAAGCAGACTCCACACCCAGCACAGAGCCCAACGCGGGGCTCGATTTCACGACCCTGAGATCATGACCTGAGCCAAAATCCAGAGGTAGATGCTTAATGGACTGAGCCAGCCAGATGCCCCAAAACTTAATTTAAAATAAAACAGCTGTGCTTAACTGCCTGTTGCAGATGGGACTTTTAGTATTACGATACAATAAGTTATAATTTTAAGAACAGCAGTATGACAGTTTTACTTCCAATATGTGTATTTATATTTTGAGAAGTACTTTTTATTTAGGTAGACATGCTGCCCACACTTAGGCCAAGATGCTGTTCCCTGCACGCTCACGGCCCCTCGGTCCACCCCCCACCCCCACCCCCACCCCCCCAGTACCTACTCCCTACAGCCGCTGCTGAAGCTGCTGGTCGGCTTGTCTGTGAGGAAGGCCACTCTGCCCGGGGCTGCTTGCTTCCGGTCTGCATTTGGCTGTTTGTAGAGTGATAGTGAGTGTTGTTTTGTGGGCTCTCCCTTCTTGATCATGCTCTTTCACATTGTCCCCTCGTTTACTCAAAAACTGTCGAACCCAAGTTTCCTGGTGTGCACCTGTTTTTCATGCACTATTCTTTCTTTTCAGTGAACTGGGAACAGCTTACGTTTCCGCGACAACTGGTGCTGTGGCAACAGCTCTAGGACTCAACGCATTAACCAAGGTGCTCGGACTTTTATTTCCCTAGTTAGGCTTCTTAATTTGTTCTCGTCCGCCTGGCTCAAGTCTCTCGATTATTTCTCAAAATAGTTCAAGTCCTAGGACTTTCTTATTACCATCATTATCTTCGCCTGCCTATCTCAGTTGGGTCTTCCGATGAGTTTCGGAAAGGCTGTCACCAGCACCCTCTGCCAAGCCCCTGGTCTGTCCCTGGCACTGCGTCTTACGTGCCAGTGCTCCCCGACCCTGGCTGCCCACTAGAGGCTGTGTGCCAGGAGTGTGCCCGCGCCCACACCTCTCGAGAGGTGGAGACGCCAGCGCCTGAACTCAAGACCCTGCGACTCCAAAGCCCCCCAGTCCGTCAGCCAGGCCAGTCTGGCCGATGTCTGGGAAGCATGTCTTGTCCCAGTGCGCCCATGCTGGAAATCGACAACCACCACCAGGGAACAAGTTTTGAAAGTACCCTTGGCCTGAGTTTCCATACAAAAGAGACTGTGTTTTTAGCAGTTTTCAAGGAGAAATAAGTATTTGCATTCAGTCATCCGGGCAAAGTAAAATAATGCTTTTGGGATTTTTTTTTCTGCAGCATGTCTCACCACTCATAGGACGTTTTGTTCCCTTTGCTGCCGTAGCTGCTGCTAATTGCATTAATATCCCATTAATGAGGCAAAGGTAAGATTCATATGCAGTCTTAGAAAGGACTGGTGCTTGACAGTAGAGTCTTATAATAATTAGTGGTGTTGAAACTTTTAACAGTTCATTTTAATATTTACAGGTGGAATTATATGGGACCTGGGTTTGCTTCAGAGTAATCTGGCGTGGGCACAGGGATGGGTCCATTAATGAAACAAGCTTAGCCATGAGTTGCTAATTATTGAAGTAGGCTGATGACTATGTGGGGGGTTAGAATACTCTTTCTACTTCTGTGTAATAAAAAGTTTAAAACATATATCTCAAACTAACATTTAGTTGTTGTAGAGCTAGGCAAAGAAGGTCTATGCACAGAAAGTTTATTCTCTAAAATAGGTACCCCCACCACTCCAGAACTGTCTTACTGGGTTTAAAATATTAATCTACATTTTTGGAAGTATTTTATAGAACTGACAGAAATTAAAAGAGAAGAAAGAACAAGAAAAAGCATTTTGGAATGGATAACAAAAAACAGGGTAACAATAGGAGCTATAATTTTAGTGTTAGTAATCACTTCTCGGCCTTTTGGCTAAGATCAAGTGTTAATCAAATTTTAGTGTTAGTAACTGGCGTTAACTATCCAGTGGTGCCATATACTAGTGATTCCTGGGTCAGTATAGTTAATTTACTTAGTAATGCCATGTATTATATGTGTCTTTCATTTGGGAAGTTGCTCAGATTTGCATGTGAGCATAGAAATTAGCCTAATCTTTAAGTTAGCATATTCACCCTTTGAATTATATTGTTGTTAAAAAATGCAGCACTTTTTTTCATGGAGTTTACTAGTGTTATTTTCCTTTTTTTAAAAAGATTTTATTTATTTATTTGAGAGAAAGATTGAGAGTGAGCAGGGGGAGGGGCAAAAGGAGAGGGAGAAAGAATCTCCAGCAGACTCTGCACTTGATCCCACAACCCTGAGATCACCACCTGAGCTGAAATCAAGAGTCGGATGCTCAACCGAGGCTCCCCGTGTTACTTTACTTTTGTGCCTACCACACAAGGATTAGACTTGTTCGTGGTATTTAAAAATAGACCTGTTAGGGGCGCCTGGGTGGCTCATTCGGTTAACCATCTGCCTTCGGCTCAGGTCATGATCCCAGGGTCCTGGGATCGAGTCCCATGTCGGGCTCCCTGCTCCTCTCTCGCCCTCTGCCCCTCCCCACTGCTTGCTCTCTCTCTCTCTCAAATAAATAAATAAAATCTTTAAAAAATAAAAATAGACCTGTTAGTGCCAAAACTGACACTCAAGCGGGTATTTGGATTCAGTAGGGACTTGGTCTTCCGTAGCACAGTGCTGTTTCCAGCCGTTTTCATGAAGGTATCTGTGAACTTCTTTGCCTGTGTTTTGCTCGGCAGGGAACTCAAAGTTGGCATTCCTGTCACAGATGAGAATGGGAACCGCTTGGGCGAGTCGGCCAATGCTGCAAAACAAGCCATCACACAAGTAGTTGTCTCTCGGATTCTCATGGCAGCCCCGGGCATGGGTTAGTAGCTCTTGGTCACCGAGCCCTGGCTGTAGTCTGAGGGGCGGGAAGCCACAGCGCAGCTTAAGCAGGGGAGTGGTGTAATCCTTGGGCTTTAGCGGCATGACATTGGGGGCCGTGTCAGGAGCAGAGTGAAGAGGGCCAAGAGTGATGGTTGGAGACTGGCCAGGAGGCTGGCACGCTACAGCAGGTCAGTGATGGGGCTGGTTTGGACCAAGGCGGCAACAGTATGGGCGATGAGAACTTGAAGGCAAAGAATTTGATTTTCGTACATCTTGAGAAGAAACTTCTCAAAGTTCTTGAATCAGAATAATTTCTACTGAAGGTTTATTTGTATCGATTAGAAACCCTTGGAATACAAACCAGGTTGGGTTGGTTAGAGCAGCTATTAAGATGTATGCCAAGCTTCTACTCAGTTTTGTCCTTAGGGCTTGGAGTCGACATGACCCACAGTCAAAAATCTGCATTGTATGTAACCCACTCCTAGGGCTTCCTAGAGCCACCCTCAAACCAAAGGCCGAGAGAAGATTCTCAGACTTACTCAGGAAACAGAGGGCCTGGGAAGTCTAGTGCTCATTACAGAAAAAATTTGAAATTAGTAGGATTAATTTCATCATCTAAGCTGAATGCAGAAAGCACTTGACTATTAACCAAGCTCTCAAAAGAGGCACACTTAATCAGTTGTTGTCAGGTTGTCCTGCTAGTATCTTTTGTTGTCTTTAAGTTCCTTTTGTCATTGTGAATCTCATCAGCGCACAAGTAGGAGTAGGGACATTATAGTGGTGTCAGTTATAATCCCAGATAATTCGGATTATCCAATTTAACCACCGTTAATCGATTGAACAAAGAAACCCCTTGGCGTCCTCATGAGACAGCGGTGCACGCTGTGGGGGTGGGTGCACTGTGGGAATTAGACACAGACGGGGGTCGTGAAACAGACGGGGGTCCCCAGGGTCTGGCGCCAACACGCCCACCACGCCCGACTTCCACATCTGCCGACAGCAGGCTTGCAACTCCAACCTCTACCCTGCATTTGCTTTTGGTTTGGGTTTTGTTCTTTCTCATTTTGAAATCTGAGGTTTCCCTTGGGAGCTCAGCCAGCCCAATGGATCTACTTTTAGAGGCTTGGTTATTTTAAACATTATTTAGTCCCCAGAGAAGAAATACAACCTTTCTGTCCCAGTGGAATCTATAGAGGTAATTGCCATATGGAAGTGGTTGATGTGACAGTTCAGTCTGATAGAAACTGTGAGTAAATAATAAATGAACTACCACTACCCGAGGAGTTATGTCCATTATTGTCTCCAACCGTCTCACAGCCAGTTTGATAGAATTCTCCCCATTTTATCGATGAGGAAAACAGAAAACTGAGGCTCGGAGAAGTTACGTAACTTTTCTTCCTCAAGGCAGGAATCTTTTTCTTAAGGCAGAATCTTTCTACTGGACTCCACGTGGGATGGATGCCTGGGGGAGGTTGCATTTGTTTAATTAGCACAGAAGGGGAAAGTTCCTGATGTTTGTACTGTTACATATTTAAAGTTAAATGTAAAGTTCTCTTCCAGATTATAAAATTTTCTGGCTGGTAATGAGCATTACATTGTTTTTAATTTTTTTAAATGCTAAAATATTTCAAAGAATTAATGCAAGTAATTTCACTCTGCCAGTGTGAAAATAGCCTAAAAGTGACATAAGCCTTTTGTAAAATGGTTAAAAAAGATGTGAGCTGAAAATAAATATTAAAGAAAGATTTAAATGGATGTATCTTTACTTGCAGCTATCCCTCCATTTATCATGAACACTTTGGAGAAGAAAGCCTTCCTAAAGGTAAGCAAGCCCCAGTTCTATTAATCTTTGTCTCAATCCTTTCAGTTCCTTTCCAGACTTCAAACAATACAGAATATTTCCTACACAGTGAGTGAAGAATTTGAAGGCCATTGGCACTTGGGCACTTACGTTAAATAAAAAGATGTTTCCGGGAACATTTTACTTCTGATCTCAGGTATTTGAGAAAGCTTTTGTAAATGAAGGTGGGTGCCCATTCCTCTTGAGAGGTTATACTCAGTTACAGCTTATCTTAGTCATCACTTGGATGTGTAGCTAGGTGATAATGAAGAGATTGTGTGAATTTGGAATGATGTGTTTATAAGTCACTACACATACTATCAGAAATGAAGAGTTTGGAGTAGTAGCTTTGTAGGACCCTGAATATAGTGCCCGGTGTATTTTTCTTTGCTGATCATATCTAGTAATTCATTAATTTTATCAGCCACCTCCCTTCAAGGTCACATTGTGACCAAGGACTCTCGATGCTTCTACATTGCTTTTTGTAGCTTCCCGGTGTAAAGCAATAGTGTTCATGCGTCACCCTCATTTTCCAGTTCTTTCACAAGTGGGATACGGTAGAATAGGGTGACTCACTTGGCTCATGCGGTTTGGAAAGTGGCATTGTTAGATCTGCCAAGAGAAAGGAGCCACGCTCCTCGCTGGAGGAGCAGGTATGTTGTGGGGAAGACCACAGCTCTCCTGGCTGAATTGTTTTGGGTCTTAGAAACAGAACTGTAACATCGAGGGAACAAGATAAAGCTTTATAAAAGGACATAGTTCACAAGCCAAGCACTTCCTGAATGATTTCATCGCTTAGGAGTATTCTAAATGTGTGACAGGTGTGTTCACTGACCCGTATACTCCCCATGCGCCCCAGAAGGAAAGCTACAGTCAACACTAAGCGAACACTTCATAAACACTTTAAATATAAGAATGTTCTTCGAGAAGTAAGCCGGAAAAGTCTACTATGAGGAAACAGTAATGTTGAGTGCTTCGTTTGACCCATGTAGCCAGGTTGTCACCTGTCAGTGCCCCAACCCCATGTTAGGGAAAGGGGCCCCTCTCTGCAGCACCTTCTCTCATATTCTTTCTTGGGTGCTTTGGGCACATGGAAGAATTCTATTCCCTGCGCATCCTCTTCTAGCAATCTTACACGTCGGTGTGAATTGTGCAGTCGTGTTGTTGTGGCTCTGTAGCTACTGAACAGTCCCAAAATACAAAACAGTTATATATATGGAAGCAGTAAAGCTATTGCTATAGACCAAAATGTCATCGTGGACTCATCCGACATTTTACCTACTTCACTAAGCTCTTCTTTTGAGAATTAATGACAAAGTTTTGCCCAAATCTCTTTCTGGTGCAAAACTTAGAAAAGGATTAACTCTTAAAAGCTGCTAATGGATTAGTTTATGTACTGGAACATTAACTATATCCTAAAACTACCAAATTGTATACACATAATGAAATTCATCAGCTTTGACATCTCCGTGATTTTCAGATAATCTGAAAAAAATTAGTGCTCTTTCCTCTGTCCATCCCTGCTTTACTTATGGGAAGTGGATTCAGGCTTTGGGGGAAGAAACCTATTAAGTTAATTTAAATGGGGTTTGTCAGTATCACTCTCCAGGATACTAGTAGGAAGTGGCCCATCCAGTACATCCATAACTTTGCAGACATTGACTTGATGCCCTGCGTTCTTCTCTACCAGCTCTTAATCTGGGAAGCCATTAGGATTAGGATTCTAGTAGTTCAGCGAGGGCATGTGTTGACCCAGGCAACCTGTTGACTTACCTGGTTGTTAGCTCCTAAGGTAATGGCATGCCAACTTCAGGAGCAATGGAGGATCAAAATAAACCTAACCCCCCACCCCCCGGGTTGAATTGAAGCAAAATTCAGGTTTTTAAAGCAAGACCAGATGTCTAGGTGAGTTACAAGGCTTGGAAATTGTCATCTGATGTGAGTTTGTCTGAAATAAAAGTGACAGCTTTTGCAAGAGAGGAGTACTAAGTGTGGCTCATCCACCAACAGTGCAACAAGCTTATGATTGTCCTGAATCTGCAGGTAACCGTGAAAGCAGATGGGAGGCCACTCTCGGTGGCAGCATCCCCATTGCTGAGGCCTACCCAGTCTTTTCTCTCTGCCTCTCAAATGCCACCCAACACCTCTTTAGCAGAAGGGTCTCCGCAGCCTGTTTCTGGATTGGAGGCTCTGAATCTCACCAGCTGCCCCTGCGGGTGGTACTTTATTCTGCAGTCCGGCTCTGGCCTGCGGGTATTGGGCATACTCTGGCTGCTAACATGTGTCCTGATCATGGCTGGGGATTCCAGAAATTCTATGAGAAAGTCTGCATTTGAAGCTCCATTAATGCTGAAAAGTTAGGTCACTGGGGAAAACACGAAATGAGGTCGGTACATTCTTCTCCTAGTGCAGGTGTGCATTGGCGCTCCTGGGGTCTCAGCATTGTCGGAAAAGTTGCCGGAGTTACTCTGATCTCCGAGTGACAGACACTGGACAGAAGACCCAGTTGGGCATCTCGCATCATTTTCTTGCTCTGACGGATGGAGACTGCTGCAGATAGAGCCTAATAACATTTTCGACGTGAGGGACCCGGCAAATGATACAAGCAGTTAGCTCCCCATTGTCACTCTGTTGTGGGCTTTTTCACATTAATGAATGAATGCATATTGTGTTTTCCTCTCCCACCTCAGCATACGGTTTTTAGCTTTGCTTGATACCGTATACGTTAGTGATAACTTGGAGATGTGCCACCTCACCTGTCCTTGACGAAGCAGCCCTCTGTCTGCCCCACTGCCAACAGTGAAGGGCCTCACGGGGAGCTGGGAGAGACCACTGGCCTCAGAAGCCCCGTGGCAAGGTCGGGAGTGGTGGTCAGAGTGGCTGACACTCAGTCCCAGCGTCCCGCCACCCACAGGGGGTCTGGTTGTAGCTGTCGTGCTGCAGACCTCAGTGGAGGATGTTGCTTTGAAAAAGGAATGGCAGACTGTTGTTGAGCTATTCGTACACACATACCACTCCCCAAGTGCAGCGTGGCCTTACCCTGCAATACTGCATTTTGCCCACGTAGAGAGTTCCATAGGACTTAACTGATAGTCTAGCTATTGCTAAAACATAGGCAGAGGTGGCTTGTATTACTATCCATATATTTCCATCTTCAGAGCACTTTCACATGCATCAGGAAAGGCAGGCTTTACCGTGCCCCTTCTACAGAGGCTCCCGAGATAATTTCTACAGCAGCTCATGACGTCCACGTGGGTGGTGTCTGCCTCACTTGGCCCCCTGCTTGTTCCCACAGCCCCAGCGGCTGGCTGTGCCCCTTTGTAAGGGTGTACTTATCTGGGCTTTTACCTTGGACATGACCAGACTCCTCTGCAAGCATGAAACAAATTGAACCTTCTTGGCTTTTTATGAGCTTGGGGAGCATTCAGTGTGATTCGTCCCTCCCCCTATCTTTCCCCAAGTGGGGTGCTGGAAAAAAAGCATCAGCAGTGGGCATGTGACTCCCAGAAATCTTTGCAATAAACCAGAAAGCTCACTGCTGAACATCTGGCCCTTCGAAGAATGGTATTCTTGAACCATTCTTGAACCATTCTAAAGAGACCAACTCCTGTGGTCTCTTTACCTTGCTGGCACTTTCATTGGGAATAAGTCAAGTTAATATGGTTTGGGTCAGATAATAGTTCCTCATTCCTTAAGTTCTACTTCTTCCATATTCCCTTTAATAAAGGTAGACTGCTCTGTCTACTCTGTAGATTTTTCAGGACTTCCTGTTAATTAAATGTGAGTGTTGCATTTATTTATCCATTCACTCATTTATTTATTGACTCACCTGCCCTTTGCTGAGTGCCTGTTACGTGCCAAGCAATGTGCTAGGTGCTTGAGTCATAGAAACAGGGCTTGAGCCCTGCTCGCAGGGACCATATAGCACAGTGATGGGAAGAGGCACAGGGCAGTGGTTGTAATACTTGGTGGTTACAGCACAGAGGGAATAGAGGAGGTGTCTCCCTCAACTACAGGGGGTGGCAGAGTCTTGAAGGGGACGGCTCAAGGGTACATGCTTTGCAGAAGCTCAGAGAGGTCACACAGCATGGCTTATTGGGAGACTTATGGACGATCAGGTTGCCTGGCATGTGGGCCATGTATAGGGAATTGACTATATCATATGTAAAAATTAATTCCCCATGGTTCGTAGACTCTAAATGTAAAAATCAACAACTGTAAAACTTCTAGCAAAAAAATATAATAGATCATCTTTGAGATCGAGAGTTAGGCCAAGATTTCTTAGACACAACACCAAAGGCAGTCCATAAAAGAAAAAGTGATAAATTGGACTTCATCAAAATGGTAAAATTCTGTTTTTTGAAAACTATAAAAGATGAAAAGATAAATAGACTGGGAGAAAATCTATACAAAGCTTGTATCTGATAATAGAGTTATATCCAGAAGATCTAAATCACTCAATACTCATTTAAGAAAACAACCCAATTTTAAAAATGGGCAGAAGGTTTGAATGGACGTTTCACCAAACACATATCTGTATCAGATAAGCACATGAAAAGATGCTCAGTATCTTTATTTACTGGGGAAATTCACATTAAAGCTACATGAGCCACCACTAAACATCTACAGGAATGGCTAAAACCAAAAGGACTGACCATAGCATGTGTTGGTGAGGATGCGGAGGAACTGGAACTCTCATGTCTTGCTGGTGGGAATGAAAAATGGTACAACCACTTTGGAAAATAGTTTGGTAGTTTCTTAAAAAGTGAAATAGATGCTTACCATCTGATCTAGCCATTCCACCCCTAGGTGTTTACCTAGGAGAAATGAAAGCATATGTCCATAAAAGACGAATGGTTCACAGCAGCTTCATTTGCAATAGCCAAAAACTGGCAACAACCCAAATGTTCATCAGCAGGAGGATAGATTACCAAATTGTGCTGTATCCATGCAGTGGAATACCTCACTCAGCAAGGAAGAGTAATGGACTACTGATACATGCAACCACCCAAATTAATCTCAAAACAATTACACAAAAAATAGATACCATACATAAAATTCTAGAAAATATAAACTGATATATAGTGGCAAAAAGGAGATCAGAGGTTGCCAGGGAATGGGTGCAGGGTTTAGGAGAGAGAGAGGAATTGCCAAGGGCACAAGGAACAAGGAAAGCATTACGGGTGACGGATATGTTCATGACCTTGATCATGGGGATGGCTTCACGGCTGAATACATGTATAAAAACTGCAAATACTTGCAGTTTACTGTATGTCAGCAAAGCTATTAGAAAAAAGATCCTGGGGGAAGGAAGACTTTAGGGTCATATTACTTTTCGAGCTTTTACCTCTTAAATATATTTTTTTTATACTTACGATTACTCTCTTTAATTCATTGAAACTTTTATTTACAGTATTCTCTGTTTGCACGATTTTAAGTGTGTGAGTATGTAGGGGAAGACCAGACATCCACCGCTCACTAATTGAGTCTCAGGCTGAGTGCTATTTAAGAAGTAGGGGTGAATCAAGTGAATGGCGTGCTGGAGAGGAGTCGGGAGACTCTGGGATGACATCCAGGTTGGGTTAAGTCAGAATTCTCCAGGATCCTTGTCATTACTCAGAGCCTTTCCATCGAAACCTTCGGCACGAGCCACAGTCCGCCTTCCGCCCATACACATCCTTCTTTGAGATTACCCGCAACTGTTCCCTGAGATAACAGGTTAGCCCTGTTTGCTTCAGACAAGAGCCCACTTGAAATCAGAAGGCCATTCTCAGGGGCTCAAGTTCATCCTCCACAAAATCTCCTTCAGTACTTAGTCTGCCTTCCCATCACCCAGTGCAGATGTCACATCTGGGAAATGCCGGGGCGAGGATATACATCTCTGTATGAAAATCCATATCATCATACAGGGCCAGTTACCCAAGATACAATATGTCCTTTTCTTGCTGTCCTTTGAGGGGTGGGCCTGTCCCCTCTTGATGACATTTCTCCCTTCCTCTCTAGTACTTGCCTCTCTCCCCTCACGTTAACCTGCGTGACGTACCTTTTCGCCAGAGGAGTCTTCTCGGGGACCAGGGTACGCCTCTCATGCAAGCTTCTTTGGGATCATGATCTTTTAACAGCCTGTGTTGACTCTGCACTAAGTTGGCCGATTTCATAACAACCAGTTCACAACTCAGCTGCCGCTGTTTCAGGGGCCTTGTTTCTAGAACATCTATCCCATCGTTCTCTGTATCACATGTTTTGGTACCACTCCTTTTTGAAAACTAAAAATCTAACAGTGCTTATTCTCCAAAAGACCAACCAACTCATTCATTTCCATTAAAAAAACAAAAAAAAGTGACAGGCAAAAATTTTCTGTGCCAGCAGTAGTTTTAACCATATTGACAGCAACTAAAAGCAAGAAAGGGAAGCTGCAGGGGAGGAGGGAAATGTTTGCTGGGTTTCTGCTACGCTCTGGGCTCCGTCCTGGGTGCTTTACGAATGTTACCTGGCACATCTCCCACACACTTTTAGGCTACTGTTGCGATCCTCATTTTGCAGCGAAGGAAACCGAAGCTTGGAGAGGTTGGGTTCTGCCTGCCCTGTCCCCACAGTCGCGAACCAGGCGGCAGGGCAGAGAGTTGAGTACAGGTTTGGCTGTCTTCCAACCTGCGCACCAGTCTGTGCTACCTCCCCCCGCAGGAGGTAGTGATTCCTCCACGTGTTCAGAGCCAGGCATCTCTCAGACGGTATGTGCAAGAGAAAAAACTGAGAAGCCACTTGATCTTTGCATGTGCATTCATTGACCGGTCAAGGAGGCTACAGGAAGTCAGGACTAACACGCTTGTTGCAGTGTTACCCCAAATTTCACTAATCCGGATCTTGTAACCTGGAGAGTTTCCTCCCTATTAATCAGCAGAAGAAATTGTCTCTGTATGAAAAGTATTCAAAATAATTTCTCTCTCAATACAGAGGTTCCCATGGATGAGCGCACCTATTCAAGTTGGATTAGTTGGCTTTTGGTGAGTGGAATTAATTTTTTATAATTAATTTCTTCTTTAAAGGTAAATACACAGCCTATGAAAGGTGAAGGAATGGGCAGATAATGTGGGACACAAGTTTTGAAAGTGAGACCATCCCAGAACATCTGGAACTTATGGTCCCCAAAATTAGATAGAAGTAAAGAGAAACCTACAATGTTTGGGACTATTTGCATGATTCTTTTTTTAAACTCCTGATATCTCTCTGATGTTTTTTGTTTAAATTATCTTGACAGTCCTTGGTAATAAAATTACACAAACAGGACATACTTTATAAGGAAATACGATGCTCGAAAGAAAGGGGATTGTTATAAAAGTAAAATAGAAGAAGAATCTGAAAGTCATCCATTTGAAAATGCTCTGATTTGTCTTTTTTTTCCTTTTTTTTTTTTTTTTTTAGTTTGGTATTTGCTACACCTCTGTGTTGTGCTCTATTTCCTCAGAAAAGGTATGTATTTGCTATTCTTCGGAATGATCACGAGTTTTAATCCTAAAAACCGGTTGAAGACACAGGTGCTGTTATTCCGTTTCACTTGAAGGGAAGTTGAGATTCAAAAAGATTAATGAAGCCAAGTCTCTAAAAGGAAGAGATAGAGGCAGAAGTCAAACACACATCTGTTTAATTTCAGAACTCTCTTTATCCCGCTCTACTATTACATTTGAAAATGCTTTATTCGTTTGTAAGAGTCAGGTTAACTCTGGTACAAATTTGCTTTTGTAAAAAATTTAAATATGGCTTCTTCTCATCCAATCCATTGGCCAGTGCAGCTACAACACAGACATGTTCGAATTTAAGGTCCGCCCCAGGGACAGCGGTTATATGCACTTTGCCTCGATGGTTGGTTTATTTGCTGCCCCTCTTCCTATTTAGTTTCTTGCCTTAAAATCCTTATTGTGTACTGTCATCACAAGCTACCCTTAAATCCCGCTTTTGATGTAAGAACTGGATTGATGGGCATAAATCAGCATGGGATAAATCTAGGTCTTCAGCCTCTTGCTGATCCAACATGAAAGCAGAGAGAGCAGCATTTTGTTGTTTGGCCTTTGTCTAAGGGTTACCAGGCTCCTGCCTTTGTAATACCCCATGCGCCATTAGGCCCCAGACATAGGGTCTTTCATGCCTGAGGCTTTCAAAGGACAATGAGGGGTACTGGAACTAACTTTATCATGTCCACGCCACCTGATAAAGCACTCCACCTTTATCTGCTCTTTCACATCCATCTTTGACTCCTACTGGTCTTAAATAGGGCATTAAATCCCAAGGAAAAGGAGCCTCGAAATCACCTTGATGCCTAGAGCCATACCCCCTGGGAGGGGGCAGGACCTTCACAATTTATTCTCTAAGCCCACTACAGATGCATTTCCTCAAATCGAAAGAGGGGTAATTACACCTATTTACTTTTCAAACTCCAGAAGCTCAGGACTCAACATAAGAAAAGTTTATTCCAATGTCCAGCAGTTGACCTTGTACTCAGTGACTTAGAAATAGTGTATGTGAAATGCTGAGGAGAATACCTAATAACAAGATAAGCCCTTAATAAAGGTAGCTGTTACCATTTTGAGATTAAAGGATTTGAAAACCCATAAAGGAGCTTCCTACATAGGCCTTGGTTTAAATGAAGCTTATTCCTGGTTTTTTTGCTTATACCTTTGTTTATTTTTCTTTTTGATTCTTACTCATCAGTTGGATAGAATAGGATTACTGATATTCCTTGGTTCATTACACACTACGCTCATTGGTCCAAGCATGACCCTATTTTGTTTACTTTAATGATATAATGAACACCCATGAATCCACTGCCCACTCATAAATAAAAATATTACCAATAAGTTATATGTTTTTATAGATTCTTCCCAGCCCATACCCCTCCCTCCTGCAGATTTAACCATTATGCTGCATTTCATATTTATAATACAATTACATTTAAAAATTTTTATTATATATATATGCATATATATAGTGCATATATATACATATATATATATTCCCGATGTTGTTTAGTTTTGCCTCTTTGGGAACTTTTTAGGCAAGGGTGTCATACTATATATAGTCTTCTGCTACTCGTTCTTTTTTATTCAATATCATGTAGCTAAGATTCATCCACATTATTGCATGTAGCTAAATTCATTCACTGTTTACTGCTGTATAATAGTCCATCGTATAAATACGCCACAATCATCCATTCTCCTGCACACATGAGAAATAATGAAAACGCTCCTTATCAGAATTTGTGGGAAGCAGCAAAAGTGTTGCTTTGAGAGAAATTTATAGCTTTAAATGTATATATTAGAAAGGAAGAATGGCTGAAAATCAAGCACTAAAGGTCCAACTTAAGGTCAAAAAGGAACAAAAAGAATAAACTGCAAGGAAAGAGAAAGGAAGGATGTAAGAAATAGAGGAGGATCCAGGAAGTCAAAAGTTGGTTCTTGAAAATAGTAACAAAATGGTAACAAATAGTAACAAAATCATCGTGATGTCAATCACAACAAAAGGAACAAATAATACTATGAATGAAGAGAAGATGTGACTACAAATATTACTACAAGTATTATCAACATCATTATGCCAGTAGATTTGAAAACAGGCAAATGGACAAATTCCTGGAAAAATATTAACAATGCTGAAAAATTAGTCTGAATTGGCATATCGCCATTAAGGAAGTTGAAGTTTTATTTAAACTTCTTCATACAAAATAAACACAAGAACTAGGTGGTTTTACAGGTGGAGTTTACTCAACTGTCAAGAAACAGATTACTCCAGTTTTAAACAAACTCTTCCAGAAGATTAAAAAAAAAGAGTCTCCCCACTATCCAGGAAGGTTTGAATAACTTTAATTCCAAAATCGGAGTTGGCCTTTATAATATATTAAGAGTAATTATGAGTACTTCTAGATCAATGGAAAAACAAGACCAAGAGACAGTATAGCGTGTTGGTTAGGAGCGTGGCTTTGAATCTCAAGTGTCCCTCCAGTTTCCTTATCTGTAAAACTAAGATAATACCTGACTTTCAGGGTTCTTATAAGGATGAAAAAGCATAATATCTGGTCCAACAAATGATCAATAAGTCATAACCATTATCATTATCAGTGGCATCATTTTAAGACTACTCTACGTCCCACTGTGTAGAACATAACCACGTAGGTACTTTTTTTCCTATATTCACAATATTTCTTTTATTTTCTTACATATGTTTATATATCTATATCCTGTCTTTTTTTTAATCTCATGTTTTCCCACATCTCAACTATATTACAGAACAATTTTTTTAAAAGACGAATTACATATTGAAATATTACCAGGTTTTCTGGTAGTAAGCATTATGGACAATTTTTCTTCATACTTTTATATAATAATAAGTATGCATTTGTCACAAAAAAACAAGCTTTAATACATTCAAGTACTTTTTTTAAACGCATAAAGCAAAGACTAACAAGTCATCGCTCAGTGGTGTGTGACTATGAGTGATGGTTTTTTTCTTGTACAGTTCAGTATTTTCTAAAACGTTTGCAAGAAGCATGTATTCTTAATACAGTGGAGAAAAGCATATTAATGCAAGTGAATTTTTAGTGTTAAAAATTCCACTAAGTACATATGTCTTTTTTATTAATGGTGAACATTTATATTGTTTTCCTTGGGAAAGTGGCATTATCACACACTGTTTCCCAATACCAGCAGGGGCTGAGAGTCTTGTTGCTTGCCTTCTTCCCAGCCATGAACAGTTTTTAAACTTTTAATAATTTTTGAGCTCTTAAGATGCATTTCTTTGATTATTAGCAACAATTAATTTTCCAAAAGGAACTGGGCATTCATTTTCAAGGCACAGGAGGCATTTTTCAAACAGGACTCTGTCTTACAATACCAGTCATGATTCGGGGAGCCGGGGGGGGGGGGGACGGCCCTTCTCTGCTGTGTGTCCAGATTCTAGTTCCCTACTCTGCCCATGTAATAATCGTGTCGTTTCTCCCTTATCCTAGTTCCATGTCTGTGACAAGCTTGGAGGCTGAGTTGCAAGCCAAGATCCAAGAGACCTATCCTGAATTACGACGTGTATACTTTAATAAGGGATTGTAAAGTAGCAGAAGAAACTCTACAGCTTATCCCGTCTACTGCAAACCCGGTGAGGAAAAGCCTGTTCGACCCGGGTTCTCCCAGTTACAGAAACCTTTTAAAGACCCACATTAGCCTTTTAGAGTCAAGCTGCTACTTACAGCACAGCACCTGGTATGGGCCAGGCGCCTGACACCTGTTGGCTCCCTTACATTTGAATCACGATATAATTTACAGAAATACCCTTCCTCTAGCTTTTATAGTAATTGTTTTTCAAAGACAATATACCAGCCCTCACCCAGAGTTTTAAAAAGCACTGCTAGGCATAGAGTAGATGTTCAGTATATGCTCAATACATATGTATTGATTATCAGTGAGTGAAAAGGAAATCTGTTTGAAATATTGAGTTTTTATCCCATTCTTGTTTCAAATCACTCAGCAGTGATTGGGGAAAACACAAAAGCTCTGAGGCTAAGCTATAAAAAATGACTCGTAAATATTAAGGACATTTGCTTCCACTTTGGGCAATGGGCAACCCAAAGTAGATGATGAGTCTTTTTATAGGATTTATAGGATAAAAGCTCTTGCGTCTACTTCCCAAAAGTCACAGTAATAGACACATGTGATGAGCCATCCCTGCTGTAAACAACTATATGCATTCATATTGCTGGTGGATTTCTTTAGTTGACTCTTAAATTTATTCTGTTTTACATTCCTATGAAGTTAATCTTACCTTGCACTTGTTGACTTTATATTCAATTATTTACATCAAATAATCAAATAACTGAAATGTACAAATGTCAAATTTTGGAAGTATATTCAATACCAATGCTGTATGACTGGGTTGAATCTGGTTTGTTTGATTTTTTTTTTAGAAGTGAGAGCACAGTTCCAGCTAGCTACATGTCTTTTCTTGTCATTCTCATAGACCTCTTTGGCTTTCAGAAAGATACAGAAATAATGTGTATGTGAATCAGTGACTGAATGAATTGTACTTGAATAGTCTATACTTCATTCCACCCTGTTTGACAATAAGGAATCCATGGACCACTGTTTACCTCCTTTGTAGTCGCTTCACATGTATTTAATGTAACAGATTATGTTTCAAGTCTGAAGATGTTCAAGGCATATGCCAGGTGGTTGTTCTGTTGAGTGAGGCCACTCAGTTCAATTGTAATTCAGAGACTTATAAGTGAAAAAAAAATGTAGAAGCTAGTTTTGACAGATTTTTCCAGACAATGTGACCAGACTGAATTTCCTCATAAAGAAAAAATGGTGTTCCTTGTGTCCGTGTTTCTCTTTTCTCTGAAAGGATTAATGGATCTGAAGCTTGGGGCCACTCTGAGCCTTCCTTTGTGCCACCAGAATTTTCTCATTTAGATTTTCTGTCTTAAACCATTTGAGGCAAAATAGCTTCCCCATTACATTCTGTCCTTGGATGTATTTTATTGCCATAGATGCTTCTCTTTAAACAGTGGTAAGAGCCTGAAATTCAAGGCAGATCTCCATGAGGTGCTTTTAAGGGTGCTTTTAAGGAGAAACCGAAGCCCCCCACAACCTGCCCCAGCTAATCTCAGTATTCTTACCCCCACCCTCCCCACTCCCCACCCCTGTTCACTGGTAGCTCCTTCTCAGAATCTTAACCTTCATTGAGAAATTAATCAACAACTGGCTTGAAGATTGATGAACTAAACTTTATACACACCAGGAAGGGATAATGAACATGGAGATGTGTCTTTTTAAACATTATTTATTGAAGCTTCCAACTCTTGATGCTTTTATATAGAAATATTAACTGTATCGTTTAATCGTGGTTTATAAAAAGGAACAAATGAACCAAGATTGGCAATTTTGCTGATTTCTTAGAAATACCTTTTCTGGAGAAAAGTCCACATGAAGTGCAATGAGCTTATAATGGTAAATAGTTATTCATATTTCTATTAACATTATAAAGAATTATGATTGTGCGTATTTACTGACTGGCAGTTTTTATTTCAGTATTAGCACAGTGTCTCGCCAGTGTTGGAATCAATGTATTATTTCAGTTCAAGTGGATGAAATGTTAAATAAACTCAGAATGAAAATAAATTCTCTCTTTTATTTGTATGTAAAGAGTAATGCAGTTTTTATGTCACAGTTGATGGTACCTTTCATTCCGACTTGACATCTGGGTACCATCAGTAACTCGCAATGAATGATAGTTTGTATTATGCCTTCAGCAGGAAATTCTTTCCTGTTTTTGGCTCCCAGGCTGCCACCTTCGTGAATACCATATGCACAGAGCACACGCCCCCTCCCAGCCCCACACAGTGTAATTCCAGGAATGTCTGTTATGAGCACAGGGGGAAGTGTGATTCTGCTTTAGATGCTGATAACGAACACCATTGCACACGGTGGGGAGGTAAATTCGCTCTCAGATTGTCTGTCAGATTCTAAGGTGGAACTAGCCTTTGACATAGTTCACAGAGAAGAATCTCAATTAACCCAGGATTGGGGAGTGCCTTATGACCAGACTTAATAAAGGGTTGAGCATTTTAACCTTCTTGTTCCTGTCTCTGCATCTGTTTTACTACCTAACTCTGTTCGTCACTTAAAAATGAGTTAACTATATTCAAGGGCTTGGGTCTAGAAGTCAGACAGAGCCGGTAGAATCTTGGTTGTACCCACTTTTAAAATATATGTGTTTAGGCAACTTACATTCTCCATAACTTTCAGCTTTGTTTGTTTGCTTTGGTTTTGGAGAAAATAACTGAATGTACCTCATAGAATCATTATAAAGATGAGCGAGACAGTCTCTGTAGAGCAGTTAGCATATTGCCTGGCACGTAGTAAACTCAGTGAATGGTTGCCCAGCGTGTATTTATTTGTTCTAGAGACACTGCTTGTGCATTCAGAATACCAGTTTATCAGTGTTCATGGTAAGATTTTAGAACCCCAGCAACTCCCCCAGAGATAACCCCCAACCTAACTAAAAATACAGATTAAAATGCTCAGACAGAGACACTTGAATCCATCCTGTTAAAATGTCCGACAACTAAGGTTTTGCCTGAATGAGACAGAGGTAGGAAAAGTCTCTGCTCGCAGATGAGAAAACCGGGGCTTCCAGTGGTGAAGTGCAAGCTCAAGGCCACTCCTGGTCACTTGAAAACTGCAGTGGGAGCCAAGATCTGACACCCAGGCCTTCAGCCCTCTCCAAAAATGTAAACAACTGGAATACTCGAATGAAATTAGTCTTTCCTTTGTGTATGCAGAATTTCACTGAAAGCTGAAGAAAAATAAGCTTATGTTTGGTAGTGATGAATATAAGGTGTCACTTCAAACATAGATGCTCCAAGCATGGTCCATAGATCGGAACATCCAAATTTGCTAGAAATGCAAGTTCTGGGGCCCCACCCCCAGACCTACCGAACCAGAACCTGCAGGATAGCAGGAGCCCCGTACACATCACAGTGTGAGGAGTTCTGCTGTAGCCATATCTCGGGTGTTCCCAGAGATCTGAACGTCATTGAGCCCCTTTCAGGCTCAACTTACAGTTTTCTATGAATTCGCATGTTTTGCCCCTCACCAGATTCCAAGGAAGTATCAAGGCTCGATGCCGACACACTTAGGGACACGGTATCAGGCTTACCAGGGCAGGGATGTCCGTTTCACCTACTGACCTAGAACCGTTGGTACCAGCCAAAGGTCCACGTGATCACTGGGTTCACGCTGGCCCCTTTCCAGGAGTCTGAAAAAGCGTCCCCCCGTTTCCTTGCAGAAAAGAACCCATTTTGTGTCACAAAGAGGAGGTCATCAGGATGTAGAAAGAACGGGGAATGTGCGCTTTTCTGGGAACGGGGCCCGAAATGAACACTGTCCCTGGAAAGTGAGAGGGGAAATGGCTGTCAGCAAGTGAGCTGCAAGCATCGTTATGAGGCACCCCTTTGTCACTGGGGACACCACTGCCCCTAAAATCTCTGGAGCAGAAAGAGTACTTGGGACGATACACATTTAATCCTCAAGAAGCCTGTCATATCCCCACCTCTGAAAAGAGAAGGAATCTGAGGCTCAGGGAAGTACATTAGCTTGTCTGGTGAGTGGCCCAACCACCATCTCAATCCAGGCCTGTCAGACTTGACTATTTCCCACTGCATTTCATGGATCCAAAGTGGGCGGTGGCGGCAGCTTCTTCCTCTCCTCCTTCTCCCTCCTCCTCCTTCTCCCTCCTCCTCCCCCTCCTCCCTCCTCCTCCTCCTCCCTCCTCCTCCTTCAATTTCTTCTTCCTCTTCCTTGTCCTCCTCCCCTTCTTCTTCTTCCTCATTTTTTTTTTTTTTGCATACATCACTCCTTGTCATTCCCCCAAGGGTTACCCCTCCATTTAAAGGTGGGGAAACAGACTTGAAGAAGTAGAATCACTTGCCACAAACCTAACCTGGTTCATTCCAAGGACTATGGAAGATGACTCACATTCCCACATACGCACCCACCCACAAGGTTTGTGGGACCTGTGGGTCAGCGAGGTCATTTCCAGGTAATTGTCCTGGATTAAAGTAAGAGTGAGGAGCAATGGTTCTTAAAATGTGGTCCCTGGACCACCACCAGCTGCAGCAGCATCACGGGAACTAGAAATGCGTGTTCTCAGGCCCTTTCCTTAAGTCCCAGCCAACTTTTAGCAAGCCCTCCGAGTGAGTCTGATCCATCCAAAGTTGAGCCCTGGCTGATTGTTCGGATGATTGCTTCAGTTGAATTCAGCTCCGTAATCTCAACCTGAGCTTCCTCATCTGTGGGATGAAAATAACCCTCCTTCCCACACTGGGTACTTGTGAGGATTCGGGGAGTATTAATAAATAGGCAGCATCTAGCCTGGTGCCTGGCACAGTGCACGCTCACCCAGCACATTGTAGCTAAACTTCAAATGTGTGATCCCCGGGGCTGAAAGTTTGGCAACACTCCGTTGGTGATCTTGCTGGGAAACATGCGAGTGCATGACTGCGGGTGGGTGTACAAGTTGCTAGGATTGTTCTGCGAGACAGTTTGGCAGTAACTATCAAAACTTACAAAAGCACATGCCCTCTTTTAAGCATTTCCACTGCTAAGAATTAATCCCACAGATGAACACAGTCGGGTTCATGGAAGGCCTGGCTACTCCCATGGGAGCCATATGGATGCAATGTGTTGGGCAGAAGGTGGAGGAAGGGGGAGGTTGGAGGGTGTTTCCAGAGAAATTGCTAGGCAGAAAAAAAAAGTATACTCTATTGTGGGGTAATCTAAAATAGAAGAACACATTTTCCTTTGGGAACTTTTTAAAATTCTGATTTGGATTCTTGAAAGATAGATAAATGGATTAATAGCAGCTGATTGGCACAAATACAAATAAACTAAGTTGAGGAGAAAGGCTATCTCTGATGGTGGGATTCTAAGTGATTTTTATATTTTCTCTTTTATGCTTTTCTGACTTTTCAGACTTCTTCAGAATTCAGGACAAAATAAATAGTATTTTTAAAACCTCTGTGTGTGATAATCCCGGTTTTCTAATAAATGCACTGATACGTATAAAAAACAGAAGGCTATATACCAAAATGGTTAACCGTTGTTGTCCCTGGGTTTACAGGTAATCTGTATTTTCTTTACAATTTCCTGTATCTCAGATTTTCTGGAATGCATCTGTATTCTTTTATAATCAGATAAACGTCAAGTTCAGGCTGATGAGTAATGCCATGGCTTGATGCCTCGCAAGACCATCGCCAGCGCCAGGCAGGCTCCCCGGTTTTCGAGCTCCGGCGGGGAGGGAGCCGCAGCGCTGAGAGGCGCCGCTAGGGCGCAGCATTGCCCGCAAGATCGCACGGCTGAGCCCCGCTCCGCCCCGGGCGGAGCGCAGGTGTCCCAAGGCAACCGACTGCGGCCGGCTATGGCCGGCGGAATGGATCTCTGGAATTCCGAGGCCACCTCAGGAAGAGGGCAGAGGAAGCTAGGAAAGACAAAGAGATGGCCTGGTTTGGCATGCGACAGGCAGGAATGGATTTACCCAGTGAAGCACTTGACCGGGGCGGGCGGGGATGGAGCAGAACACAGAACAATGGTAGACCGGCCCAGTCCGTAAACTCAGGCCCATGAGTACTGTGACACAGGCCAGTGACAGCAGGAGGACGAACCCTGAACCCAGCTCAGAGAGGGGAGCTGGGAATCAGGGAGGGCGTTAGGGAGCGGCACATTAGCAAGATGAGTAGGAACTACTGAATGGGAGCAAAGAGGGGGCAGGAAGAAAGCCAGGGCTTCTGGTTAGAAGGAACAGTCAATGGGAAAATCTGGAGACCAGAGAAAGTGTGACTAAGTATTGTGCGTGCAAGGGAGGGAGCTTTCAGGAAGATGCCGCCAGGTCCGGGGTGGGTGGGGCAGGTAGGGAGAGCCAGCCCTTCAGTGCTCAGGGAAGGAGCGTGGTCTTCATCCTGAAACCCCGGGCTCGTTCTGAAGGCTTTTGTGCAGGGGAGGAAGAGTAGTCAAATCCTAGCTCTGCCACTTACTATTTTCATGATATGGGAAAAGCCAGCTCCCCTCTCTGAGCCTCAGTTTTCTCCTCTGTAAAATGGAGACAGTAACACCCACTCTATGGTCTTGGGAAGCTTAAAAGGGGTAAATGGAGAACCCAAAGTCCTGACTTTCCTTCCCTTGTCTTTTTATTTTATTGCTATTTCTGCATTAGCGTTCAAATGGAAAAGCCAGACAAACAGGCCATTTCTAGATTGTCCACGGTGTCAGCTTGGCAAACATTAGTAGTCCAGAGGAGTCGTCCGGCTAGCTTCCAGGGGCAGGAAATCATTTCCTCATGTGTGATTGCAATCAAGAACACGTTCTGCCCTCTTATTCCCGTTTATAATGAAAATGTATTTTAATCATGTGCAATCTCCAGGAAAGATGGGAACACAGGGAACGGTTTAGAAAAAAACATAATAAAAAGCTAAAAATAGAGATAAAACCGGCTACTCTATTGAAATGCTAAAGGACACAACCTCCTGACACAGACTGAGTAATAATGCCGGTTCTTAATGCAGGGGTGGGGCGGGGGCGCCAGGACCCCGTCTCCCTCCCCCCCACCCAGAGCTGGAGCCCTGTCAGGTGAACTTTCCAGGGTGGGTGCTGGTGTGGACAGGGGCAGGAAGCACAGGAGCACAATGGGCCATGTCTCTTTCTAGCCAGGGCTCCTCACCAGAAGAATGAGTCCCATCGGAAAGTCCAGTGGTGATGCCCCAGTGAGGAGAAAGAGAATCTGGAACCGAATCCCACTTCCCCGGCGAACTTCCAGCTTTGCAAGGGCAAAATCTGGACGGTGGAGGAAAAAAATAAAGGCATCCCAAGCTGCTAGGCAGAGCCTGACGATAAAAACTGGAGGGAAGAAAAGGAGGCTGAGGACAGAAAAATGTGGACCGCAGCTCTAAGTCAGGGAGTTGAGGGTAGGGAAGAGAGGGTTTGGGGCACAGGGCGCAGAGAGGGACAGCTATGGGGAAATGCATCCTTAAAAGTCCGCTGGGTATTAAGAGGGCATCCCATTTGAGTAGGGTTTCTCAGGCCCGGTTTCACTCCAGAATCACCTGAGGAGCATTTCCCAATTCCTATTGCTCAGTCATCATCCAAACCAATTGCATCAGTACCTGGGGGTGGCCTGGGGACTGGCATTTTAAGCTCCCTAGGTCATTCCGAGGTGCAGCCAGGATTGAGAACTGCTGTTCTGAAGATCGACGAGTACTTTCAAATGATTTAATGACTTTGGGGGTGCTGGGTGGGGTCTTCAATGCACTACAGTGTATGAATGTCCCGCACTGAGCTAACACTATGGACGTGTGTTATCATCAAAATCCACTTAACCACAAGCGAGTTCCCGTTTTCAAAGATGGCTAACATTCATCAAGCAGTTATTTTGCCTTTCACCACCTCAATTTCACAGCATCCGGTGAAATAACCACTTCACAGATGAAACTGTGACATTTCAGGCACTGGCCCAAGAGCAGCCAGCTAAGACGCACGGCAGGGGCAGACGGAGCTCAGGCATCTGGCTCTAGCACCTCCTGGCCAGTGTGCATCGCTGCCCCTCGCATCCTGCCCAGGCCCACCCTCCCCTCAGCCTGCCTTCCGCCTGAGGGAGGGGCCGGAGCCAGCCTCTGACCCCCCCTCACCCCCAACGCCACAACCAAGACTCCCTGCAGGGCAGCCTGGGCGAAGGAACGTGCAACAGTGCTGAATGCCAACAGTAGATGGCCCAAGACTGCAACTTACTAGTTCTGGAGAGCATGGCTCTGAACAGCCTCCAGCAGGAATAGAGCTGGTGATTTGGAAAAAAAAAAAAAATGAAGCTTCTGGAGCCCCGCAGAGCGCTCAGTTCGAGGCACAGACCTGTTTCTCGGTTCATTCACATCCCAGCAGCCACCCTGCCTCCAACTTGCTCTCCCCCTCCTCACCCTGCTTTCTTTCAAGCCTCAACCTCTCTGGCCTAAAAAGCTCTTTACTTTTACTACAAAAATACTACATGCTTAGAAGAATAAACTAAGAGAACAGAGAAGGTGGTAAAGTGATAGCTTCCCTTTTCTTGTTTCCTAATCCCAACCCTAACACCAGCACCTCCCGGGGACAACTGCAGAATAATTTGGTCTGCATTTATCCAGACCTCGTAGGTGCTCATGCAAACATGCCTGCTCACCTGTCAATGGATGTGGCTTGGCTTGGTCTATAAACGGGAAATCTTAGTATACTTATCAAACTACATACAACCACATTCTTTCCCCTCAAAAAATTGACTGTGGATATTTTTCTCTTTTTTTAAGTTTTTATTTATTTAAGTAATCTCTACACCCAATGTGGGGCTCAAACTCACAACCCCGAGATCAAGAGTCCCATACTCTTCCTACTGAACCAGGCAGGCACCCCGACCGTGGATATTTTTCAAGGCAACGTAGATAGATCTTCCTCATTCCTGTTCAGAGCTTTACAGAATTCCAAAACATTTATTCCTATAATGTATTCATCAGTCCCTTATCGATGGACATTTCCATTATTTCCACGGTTTTGCTCTTACAAAAAAAAAAACGCTGTTGTGAATATTCAAGTGTGTAGCTTTCTATTCTCTTAACACTGTTTCTTTAAGAGAAGTTCTTAGAAGTGAGATTAACTAGGTCATAGGATGTGACCTTTTCAAATTTTGATGAGGGTGATGATGAAAGCTGACTATATTTAGCATTGATTTTGATGCGCCAGGCATTATGAGCACATTTTACTCACTATTTCATTTAAGCCTTTTATCAAGTCTGTAAGATAGATTCTATTATTATCCTCATTTTTCATGCAGTCACCTTGCGGCCCACAGAGGTTGACTCCCTTGCCCCAAATTACACAGCTAGTAACCAGACTGTCCTTCAAGAAGCGAGTGCCGGTTTTCACTGTAGCAATGGGACCCATTTCCTGGAATCCTCCCCAACAGAGGATATAACGGTCTTTGTAAGAACTAACGATCGAGAGCTCCCTCTCTTTGCACTTGCTTCTCACTCCTTCAGGTTGAGTATCTTCTGTTGTCTCCACCACTACCAACCTATTTTTAGACCACTGTCTCCTCCCCTTGGACCAGAGCCTTCACTGGCTCCTGCTGCCAAGCTTCCCCTTTCCAGTTCATCCTTCTCACTATCTGAACAGGCACACCTTCTCCCAAAGCCCTCTGACAAAGTTCTGGCTCCTCGCTCTGACGGTTGAGGCCCTACAAGTCTGTCCACGTCAATATTCTTTCTCTGGCCCTCCTGTGCCCGTCCCATCAGCCTTCACAAACCATGCCCATGTGCTGCCACATCTCTGGGCCTGTGTATGCTCCATTCCCTCTTTCTGGAAGCCTTTCCATCTTTGATATGCCTGGAAAACTCCTACTCATCCTTCAAAGCCCAGTAAAAAATGGCCCCTCTTAAAACCAGGAGAAACCAAGAAGGAGAATACCAAAATGTTAATAATGACAGTGATATGGCAAGTGATATTTCTTTCTGTCTTATACTTTTTTTTCTAGATGCTTTGCAATGAGTAACTATTACTTTCATAATTAGAAAAAATAATTTTAATTTTTGAAACTTTCTTAGTTGAAATGTCTTAGTCTGTGCTTTATAAAGTAGTGTTTTTGGGCACTGACCCAAATCATCCTAAATTACTCTCAGAGAGGAATTTTGGCCTTGCCTCTTGTTATATGTGGGTCAAACTAGGTGTCCTTTTCCTCTGAGAAAATTTCTAGGGTGGCTGTCATGGAGTTGAACCTTTATAAGTGGTTGCTGATTGCATTAATTAATCAACAAATAAGTCAAGCACACACACCTTGGCTGACTTCTAAAGCATAAGCTCCTCGTGCATCTGAAAGAAGACTCCTCCCTGGTCTCCCCTCCCACAGAAATTAGGGGTGGGCCTGCCCTCCAGCCAGCCCTTACATTAAGTGACCATTTCAGGGCTCCTTGGAGGCGCTGCTGGCTCAGAGAGCAGACATCACATATGTGGCTCAGCGACAGGTCTGTGTCCCACACCCAAGTGTGGGAGGTGCGGTTTGAGAGCAAACAGATGAAAGAGAGGCATCAGCTCCGCTCTGCACTCTGACGTGAAATTCTGACCCCTCTGATCCCTTGTGTGACCCCAGGTGTGAGGGGCAGCCTTACAAATTATGCAGCAGCTAGGAACCATATCTCGTCCTCCTTGGGGGGCTTTTAAGGTTTCAGAGAATTCACTTTTCTCCTTGGGAGGTGTTTAGATGGGTACATGTGTATCAGCTCTCTATTGCTGCATAATAAACCATTCCAAGCATTGTCTTAAAACAATGATGATTCATTACTTTGCCTGATTCTGTGGGTTGGCAGGTGATTCTTCTGCTGGTTCACCTGGCCTCCCTCACGTAGCTGTGTTGGTTGCCGGAAGGTCCAAGACGGCCTCCTCCCCTGCCTGGTAGTTCATGCTGGCCGTTGGCTGGGACACCTTAGGGCCTCTCATCTTCCAACAGGCTAGATTCCAGGCATGGGCCTCAGAATGGTGTTCCAAGAGGAAAAAGTCCCAGTGCACAAGCACTTAGGAAGCCTCTGTTTACACCATGTTTGCTGGTATCCCACTGGCCAAAGCAAGTCACATGGCCAAGACCAGCATCAGCCGCAGAGGAACCTTAACACCTGCCCCTCGGTGGGAACAGTGGCAGAGGGGACAGAGCTGGATCCTCACTTCGCTGCCGGACCAGTGAGTTTCTAGAAGGCACACAGGTGGGGAGATGTCCAAGGGAGCGGATTAGGATGACACCCGCATCTGCTCCAAAAGCTGGAGAGAGACCAGAAGAAGGACCGACCATCTTCCTCAGGAAGCTGCAGACCAGCAAACTTGCCTTTCAGTTACAAGAAGTGCATCTGGCCACTGGTCTCTTGCCGCGACAGCTGTTGGGACCCAGCTCTAGCTGAGGCCGCAGTCTTCCTGGAAAGTCCCCGCCAGGGACAGGACATGGCAGGGACACTCGGGCCATTTCTGTCCAGTGCGAATCTTCTAAAAACGATCTTGGCTGCGCTGGCCACATGTCAGTTCTGTAGCAGCGGCTGAGGGTTTCCTGGCCCCGCCCCCTACCTGCATCGTTCGTGGGCCCGTGGCTCTGCTACAATTATTGAGCAGCTTTCGTGCCTCAGCTACTGCGCTAAGTGATCCGTGTGCACTGCCATTCATGGGGTAAGAACCGGTGTGAGCCCCACAAGTGAGGAGCAGAGAGCTTATGTGGCTGGCCTGGAGGCTCTCAGCCACCAAGAGGCCGGCCCGGCTTGGACTGGGAGTTTGGGTCTGTATCTCTGGAGGGCAGGTTCACAAGGCAGTTAATCATCCTTCTCCCTTCTCTGGCCTCTCACTGGGAGGTTTTCCAGACTTTCATTCCTTCCAGAGTAAAAAAAAAAAAAACCCTACACTTTCCTTCTTGGAATTTGTCTAATTTTGGAATGAAGTTTCCTGGTAATCTGGTCATACATTCATTAGCAAGAGCTAAAATTAAAGGCTTCTCCTCCGTACGGTTGCATCAGAAGTGCCACGGCGGAGACTTGAGTTTCATCATGGGAAGGTAAGCCCTCTGGGCACCGGGAGCATGGGAGCGGCTCAGCTTCCCCAAGCTCAGCAGGTCCTCAAAGGCCAAAGACCTGAGTTTGGCGGATGCTGTAGCCTCGAGGAAGAGCAGGGCTTGTGACCCCTCGCACTAGGAATGTGCCCCCACGAATGACACAGGGCCGTTTCCTGCATGGTGCGTGCCTCACTGCAGAAGCACAGGGTTACCTGCCCCTCTTGCCCCGGGGAGTACCACCCTGTTGCCATGAGAATGGCTCTGTTGGAGACCTGAGCCCTTTATGCCTCCAGGAATATCATCAGAACACAATGACAGGGGCGCCTGGGTGGCTCAGTCGTTAAGCATCTGCCTTTGGCTCAGGTCATGATCCCAGGGTCCTGGGATCGAGCCCCAGACCGGGCTCCCTGCTCAGCAGGAAGCCTGCTTCTCCTTCTCCCACTCTGCCTGCTTGTGTTCCCTCTCTTGCTGTGTTTCTGTCAAATAAATAAATAAAATCTTTAAAAAAAATAAAAAAAGAACACAATGGCAGCGTCTCCCTAAGTCCCCACTAGATTCTTCTATGGGTCAGAACCCTAATTTCCTCTGTAACTCCTGCCCCATCGATCTCTCTAGTCTAGATATTCTCCAGCCAACTACCAGGCCCAAGGAGTTAGTCTTCAAAATCCCCCAGAGATTTCCCACATCAAATGAATGAAATAGACATGTCAGAACAGGATTGAAAGGGAGCAGAATATGCCACCCCTCCAAAGGGCCACTTTGATGTGTGGATGATTTTGAGCTGAAGGCAATCAAGAGCCAGCAGACTCAGGAAAAGTTTTACTTCTCCCTTAAGTGCCTGAAAGAATTTAGATGGGGGGGGCACCTGGGTGGCTCAGTCGTTAAGCGTCTGCCTTCAGCTCAGGTCATGATCCCGGGGTCCTGGGATCCAGCCTCGCATCGGGCTCCCTGTTCCATGGGAGGCCTGCTTCTCCCTCTCCCACGCCCCATGCTTGTGTTCCTGTTCTCTGTGTGTCTCTCTCTGTCAAATAAATAAATAAAATCTTTAAAAAAAAAAAAAAGAATTTAGATAGGGGTCCTGTGCCAGAAAGAGAGCAGTTGCCAAAGAAACTTATCCGAAAGACTTATCTACATGGCAGGACAAACATCTGATTACCATACATCTGCTCTTCTCAGCTGTCTGTGAACTGCTCTTCTCCCCTTTGAAGCCCCAGTCCCCTAACTCACCTGAGCACCCTGTCTGAGCGCTCCTGGCCCACGCGACCTCCATGTGCCAGCCCATGCAGCCCTCGACCTATGTCCTGCCAGGAGACAAGCTGCATGCCCCGCCGAGTAGACCCCGCACCGGCAGCCAACACAGATCTCGAGCTGTCGATGCCAGGCCTTGCCATCGAAGTGAAGCCCACGCCAAAGGCGCGGATTCTAGAGGCCCCGGGGCAGGGGCCTTTCTCCCTGAAGGGAGTGCCCGCGCCAGGGCAGTCCCAGTGAGAACCCCGCCACTCCCTGGGCCCCGTGCCCATTGGGGGCCCCTCCACGCCCTTGGCGTGTGGAATCAGCAGGTGCTGTGGATGCCACTGATCCCCAAGCCTCACGAGCGCCCGCCCTGGACCGACAAACACCCAGATCTGGTGACCTGCGGCCGCTGCCTCCTGGCCTTTCTGTTGGAGGCTACCACGGCTTTCGTGGGCCACCAGAAACTGGACTGTCAGCTTTCCAGAAGTTCCAGCCCCTGCCAGGGCGCAGAATGCAAAAACCCCAAGGCCTTCAGCTGCCTCTGTTCCTACGCCTGCACCCAAAGCAGCAAGCTCAACCCCACCACCGCATGCATGCTCTGGAGCCCAGCAGCACCCGCTTCAAGGGGCCCCACTGCTGTGTGTCCTTCCGCCTGCATCCCGTCCCGGACAAACACCCGCAGCAGGAGGGCAGGGAGGCCTGAGCTGCAGGAATGCCCTCTGCTGTCCTTGGTACCACTGTTCCCACTTCTGTTGACCTCCTTGTCCTTCCTCTGCTGCTAGTAAATCCTTCAGCCTAGTTACCAAAAAAAAAAAAAAAAAAAGGCGTATAAGCCTCAGCTGCCTGATTGCCTTTTTTTTATGGGGCGGGCTCCCATATGTACAAATTAAATTTGTTTTTCTCCTGTTAATCTGTTTTATGTCAATTTAATTATTAGATCAGCCAAAGAACCTAGAAGGGAAAAGGGAAAATTTTTTCCACCCCTACAAATCAACCAGTGCAGACCTGGCTTCTGGCCCAGGTACTCTGTCTTGGAAAATTACTAAGTCACTGTGTGAACTTGGAGAAATCACTTACCTCTTTGAGCCTCAGTTTTCTCATCTGTAAAAGGAGCATAATAATAATAATACCCATCTCCGAACATTTTTATGAGGATTTATTTTGCACAAAGTGGTGCTTGTAAAGTGCTCAGCACAGCACCAGGCACACAGCCAACGCTTACATGTTAGTTACTGTCTCAGTCTGTTGGGGCTGCTCTAACGATACTATAGACTGGGCGACCGATAAACAACAGAAATGTATTTCTTATAGTTCTGGAGGCCAAGATCCAGGCGCAGGCAGCTTTGGGGTCTGGAGACAGAGGCTTCGTCGTTGGTGGCCATCCTCACATGGAATTCACAAGTGGTAGAAGGGGCAAGGGGCTCTCTGAAGTCTCCTTTATAAGGGAGATTATTCCAATCACGAGGGCTTTGCCCTCATGACAGAATCACATCCCAAAGGCCTAGCACCATCACCTTGGGAGTTAGGATTTCAACATATGAATTTGGAGGGCACACAAACATACAGACTGTAACAGTTACCAGTTACCCTCTCTCTTTTGGTTCTTCAAAAATAAGACTTGGGTTCATGGTTTATTTATAGGTGACCCCAGGAAGTACAAAGGGGAACTGGGAGAATGAAGGGAGAAAAGCCAGTACAAGGTATTGTCCTGAGTGGGTTCCTGCTGTGAGTACCTGGGGAGACCTGTGAGCACCTCAGAGACCCTCTGAGAAACAGTGTAGAATCATGTCAGAATCGTTCCCCCAGAGGCTAGGAGGCTGGGCCTTTATCCGGACTCTCCTCCCCCATCCTGTAGGGGTTGCCCTGGGAGGCAGTGACCAGCCCACTGTACATTTGAATGCATCTGCATGAGCAGAGACCTCAGCAGAGAAGAGATGCGTGTGCTTGAGGAGGAAGAGGTCATCCTGTGGACCAACTCGGGAGGGCCACAGGGGTGTGGACTGGAGCATCCATCGTTTCTGCTCTGGTTATACATTCTCACACAACCATGCAATCTAATTTCACTGTTCTCTATGCTGCTCAAATTTCAATACTCAAACTGGCCCCATGGTTTGCTCAAAGGGAAGAATGGAAACTCCAGTTATCAAGGGCTTCTGTGTGCTAAGAACTGCGCTAAGTACCCAATCCTCACATGACTCATAAACTTGTTCCCCATTTTGTAGGGAACAAAACTGAGGCAAAGAGAGGTTACCTACCTTATCCTAGATCATACAGCCTGTAAGAGGCGGAAATGGGAATCCAATACGCAAAATAAGACCTAGCATCAATCATCTTGACTTCTGCTGAATTAAACTGAAACAGCATTAAAAAAACAAAAACAACAACAACAAAAAACCCTGAAACAGCATGATTCTATGAACTGGCCCTGAGCCTGGTGAGTGGCTAAGGCAGAACCAGGTACTCAAAGTCAGGTGCCCAGAAGGCTAAGTTAACGACCTTACAGAACACTTCCCAAAGCTCCTCCTCCTGAAACATCGCTCTTCTTAGGGAAGATGAAGAAGTCACAATTTGCACATTTAGAAAGAGAATGGCCCTGCATTCAGATTGACTACGTGTCATTTTAAATAGCACCCTCTCCCATTCCCAGTGTCCCAGGTGTTTTGTTCGAAACATGCTCAGAGACTGAGATTGTCTTTGCCAATAATTTATTTAACACAGGTTCACTGTGGGAATTATAGTTTATAATAATAATATTTCACAACCAATAGCACGCAGGATAACATCTCTTAATAAGCCAGGGGAGAAATAACATGCCTCAAGGATAGATTAATTACACTCTTGTTCCAGGCAAAGGGGAGATGAAAGAAAGAAAGACCAAGCTCAGCTGAGCTATAGCTTTCTAAGAGGTAGTTCTTGGAAGAGCTGGCTTAGCCAACCAAGAGCTGACATCCAGCTACCAGCGCGACCTGGAAGCCCCTTGTTGCTACAGCGTGATGCTTTAGTGAAAGTAAAGCACCAGTGTGGGCAGGCAAGATGATCTCCTTCCTGGGGCCACTGAATGGTTTTCACCACTGCCAGCAAAGAGTAGCTTTGCCATGGCAGGAACTAATGTCCCAAAGTCTCTGGAGAGCTCTTTAGATCAGCAAAGAGTAGCCTTGCCCAGACGGGACACTCTCCGTACGTCCTCACAAATTCTTGGTATTTAAGGCTTAAATGTTGATGATGTCATAGTAGCTCCTTCATACGTTCATACGGATAAGCACTCAGTAACACAGCCGTTTTGATGACATCATCCTGACCCGGCTTCCCCGATGTAAGCAAATTCCACCCTCAGAACAAAACCACTCCACTGAAGCCATAAACAAGTGGACCTGAAATCATAGCAAACCAATACACAACACCTGGTCTGAATAATAAATTGTATGGCTCCCTCTACAAAATGCTATTAGTCACAGGGCACTTCCCTGTGGATTTTTAAATTTTACCCTCCCCACAACCTGGAGATGGAGCTGTTTCTGGCACCACTTGACAGATGAGCAGATTGAGACCCAGAGAGACTAGGTGACTGTACAAAACCCCAGGGCAAGGCTCTGGCATGGGGGGGACTGGAACCCAGATGCAGGGCTCCAAAGCCCCTGTTCTTTCCACTCTCCAGTCCTGCTCGGTCCTCAGATAGGTATCCATTCATTTGCTCATTCATTCACTCCTTCGTTCTTTCCCTTCCTTTTGAGCACATGAAGCCAGTCCTCCTGTTTGGCTCTGTATCTGTCAACTCAGGGTCCAGAATGACACCAAAACTCAGGCTGGGGCCCCCTGTCCCTGTGCCCGTTGCGTAGTGGTGCCAGATCTTTGAACCTGCCTCTGGACTTCAATCCCAGAGTGACTCCACCTGAGTAAGTCTTAGGCTCTCCGTGTGCGCACCATGAGCTCCTCAGAGGAAGTGCCCACCTCACGAAGCTGTGGGGCGTGAATAGAGACAGGGGATGGAGAAAGTGCTTGGCGCTGCGCCTGGAGCCCAGGAAGCACTCAGTAGAAATGTAAGCCATGTTGTCCTCCAGCAGGCTGGAAGCACCATCAGATCTGCACCTGGATGGTGGAGGGAGCTCTGGGCCACCGGAGAATGGGGGTTGGGGTTTTGTTGTTAGCCCTGAGCCGGGAACAACAATTCAACATTTATGTCCCCACTGGGAACAGGGGCCACTGCTGGGGCTGTGGGAGGAGACTCCTAAGGAAAGGGGACTTGAGAAATGGGGAACCTTCATTTCTGCATCTGTGCCCCATTAATCCTGAGAGTCTCCACTGAATCCCACACAGAAGGCAGAAGCAAAGGAGGCCACATTTGCATCATAAAAGAGGTGATTGAATTCAAATGTGTGGCGTCTTTACCTTTCAGAGTCCCCAGTCCTTTTGTTCTCCTTTCTAACCATTTCTGGTAATTTTTTTTAAAGGCTAAAAAAAATGTGGCACGGGGAGATATCAATTCGGAAGGAAAAAAATATGGTCATAAGAGGGGTTAATTTGAATCGTGGGCAGAAAGCCTTTTCTTTTTCTTTTTCTTTTCCTGTGAACGGCCCTGACCGGGGAAAAGCAGTGACTGACTGACAAGGCAGAAGAGAAAGCATCTGAATTCCTGGTTTCCTTTTTCTTCCTTTTTTTTCTTCCCAGCAGGGGATCTTTCTTCAAAGAGGAATTTTAAAACATTCTGTATACACATCTGTTTTTAAAAACAAAACAAACTGTACAACTATTTGATAATGCAAACAGGACAGTTGGCAATGTACTTGACCGGCAGTATTCTGTCCAGTCGGAGACGCAGCTGGGCCTGGACCGACGGAGGCGGACCCACGCGAGGGCTTACTCTCCTCAAAGCCTCTGATGTGCGTATATTGTTTCCATTTCACAGATGAGGAAATTGCTTCTCCAGAGTTCAAGAAAGTGCCTGGAAAGTGCCTGAGGGAGAGACTGAATCTCATCCTTTTTAATACAAAGCAAAGCAAACAGTGTAGAAAAAGACAAAAAGAAATACAAGAATTCTGAAAGGAAGGAAGGGAGGGAGGGAGAGAGAGAGAAAGAAAGAAAAGGAAAGAAGGAAGAAAGACACAGAGAAAGGAACGACTCCTTAGATATTATAAAGAAAAAATATATAAAATATTTTTAAAAATGAAGAACAATATAAGCAGATAGGTTCTGGGACAACGCACTGACTGAGCCAGACGCCGGGTATGGGAAATAGGCCCAGAGCAGATACGGGGCTGTGTGGAAATGGACATCCGGGACCAGGGGGCCGTATGCGGTGTGTCCTGAGTAAGGAAGTGAAGCCACCTGCGGGGGACCCTCCTTGGCGCTGGGGACTTAGCTGTCCCATGGAAGAAGTGCAGCCGCAGCCGGCGGCGTGACACTGTGGTCTCTTCGCACCCCCATCTCCTCGTACAGCCATGTACAGAATCAGTAGGGGAGCAAAAGGAAAGAAGCCGCGGAGGACACGTTTCACACCCCCTGGGGACCAAGTACCCCAGGATGCGGGAGGCTGGGGCGAAGCTGCTGACGGTGGCCGAGGCACCTGGGGCCCCCCTGTGTGGGAGCGGGCGGAGGAAGACAGGACTTCCCAAAGTCCCAAGAGCTGGAACGGTGGACATTGCCAATAGGTAGTCACCTCGAGAAGGTGGTCCAGAGGCCTGGGGGGTACATATGAACGCAGGACTGGCAGGGGCCCATACAGGCTGCAATTTGTGGGTGAGTGCAAGGGGACAGAGGGGGCCCCCGGGGGCTGGGGAGACCTGGGCCCTCAGGGCTCTCCAAAATGCTGGGGGCAGGGAGGGGGATAGACAGAGCTGCAGGGGAGAAAACTGGTGAGAAGAGTATGTAGAACGACCCACACACCATACAGGAAGGTTGTGGGCAAAGGTGGAGAAAGGTTTAGCTGCTTGTGGGGGAGAGGCCCCAGCAGCTAGATCTCTGCACCTGCAGGGAGCTGCTGCACTGAGAGCTTACAGTGTTCAGTGTTTCGTGGGGCCAGCAGAAGAGAGCCCTGGAAGAGCACTGGACCCACGTCAGAGGCGGCAAGACAGATTTTACTGAGACCAGGGCCGTAGGGCAGGTCGTCTTGGGTATAAATGGAGCCCAACTTTGACTAGAAACAAAGGTGACTTAGGATCTTAAAGGGAAAACAAAGGGGAAATTAAAAGGGGCCAGGAGGAAATGGGAGGAGGGTGGCAAGCAGAGAATAACAACAGTTTGATAGTATGGGTAGTGTGGATGGGGACAATGGACATTTTGTGGTTTGGCCATATTGTGTTTTCTTGAGCGAAGACTCAGCCCAGGTCACCTTTGGAGACCTGGCCTGGTGTAGGTGGACGCCCGGCGACAGCTGGGTCAAGTCTCTTAGCATAGTGTGGGCAAGTCCTCTGTGCTGGGCAGGAGTCCACGGTTCAGAGCAGCAGCCTGGAGCGCTGGCCCACCCCACCCTCTGCCCAGGGAAGGCATAATCTTGTACTTCCCTGGAAAACTCTGCTTTGTCCATAGCTTATTAGACTGATTCTGGGGGGGCTCTTTCCCAGCTCTGGAACTAGGTAACTAGCATGCAACTGTTAGACTTGTAGGTTGTAACTAGCATGTAACTGACAGACACGTAGGTTTTGTCTTGTCTCATCTCTCCCTGTACACACTCAGAATTTGCCTTCATTCACAACTCATTTGGACACTCCTTTACTCCATATAAGTTTGTGCTTTTCTGGCTTTTCCTCGGAACTAGTTATAACATCTACCTGGTTCCCCTGTTGATTAATAACCAGAATAGAATTTTTAACGTGTGTTCATATTTATATCTATGAGACTCATGATTTTACCTATTTCTGAAAATTATCTCTTAGCAACAGGTACTTCCTCCAAAAAGTAGGGGGAAACCCATTGCGCTTAAATATAAATAAACATAGAAAGATAGTGATCAAAGAATTTTTTAAAAAACAGGATAATTATCAGAGTAATAGATCTGCGAAGAACAAAAAACACATTAGAAATGTATCACTCCAAGCAGAGGAAAACTATAACCTAGTATTTCAAAGTGAGCTAGAAGAAAAAAAGGATAAAAAGATTGTGGCTAGCAGTTAAGAAAGAACAACATAAAACAGAATTTAAAAAGTGCAGAACGAATTAGAGACAAAATTAATAGATGCCATAGACTGACAGGGCAAAAAGGGGAAAAGAAGTGGAACAGAAATGAAGATGCCCCTAAGGAAAGATTTGGCAGAGAATGACAGACACAAAAGAGTAAAGTGTCCAACATGTATATGATAGTTCCCAAGGGGGTGAAATGCAACACAAGGAAGTAAGTAGCAAAAACTATAACCTGAGAAACTTTTCTGGAAAAAAGAATCACTTGAATTATACAACCTGAGAAGAGCAACCCCAAATAGCCAACACCAAGACATATTTTAGTTAAACTTTTGGACTTTAAAAGAAAACAGTACATTGGATATCTGGATAAAATGAACAAATTATTTGAGCAGGAAAGGAAATCAATTTTGTCAGATATCAAATTTGTCATCAGAAACGCTTTATGTCAGAACTCTAAAGAGTGATATATTTAAGAAGTTCAAGGAAAGGAAGTAAGAGTCAAGGGTTTCATATCCAGTCAAAGAGATCAAGTAAAAAAGGGCACAGCACAAACTGTTACAAGCTTCAAAGAACTCAGAGAATATTGTTCCCATGATCGTTTTCTGAGAAACTTACTAAAGAGCAAGCTTCAGACAGTCAGAAAACAAAGACGACTCAGCACAAGGGCTGGTGGGGAGCCCTGAGTATGTTTAACAAGAGAAGAAGCACTGGGTGATGGGGGCAGGAGCGACAGACTAGTATATAACTGTTATGTGTTCTGACAAGTACATATGATCCAAGTTTCAACACATGGGGAGAGAAGAGAGTGTATGAAATGTCAAATAACCTCATTGATGGCCTCCTTGGTATTCATTGGAAGTAAAAAGATGTTACTTTAAAATAGATGCTGAGGAAGGAGGGGAGGATACAAAAAGGTCTTCGTTAATTTCAGCATTTCTCATAGTGGGAAACCAATAGACAAACTGATAAAGAAAGGGTTACAAATATCACACAAAGCTATTAATATAAAGGTAGCCATTAGAACAAAAGTACAAAACTTTGCAAGTACCACAGTCCCTTTCCCGCACCCCCATTCCTGCAGTTTTGCCTTTGTGGTTTCGGTTGCCTGTGGTCAACCACGATCCAGAGGCAGATGATTCTCCTTCTGTTTTATTGTCAGATGATCAATAGTAACCAAACATCCTGTCACAACGCCTGTGTCATTCACCTCACTTTATTGCATCACCTAGGCATTTTATCATCTCATGTTCTCACAACAAGCCTGAGTACAGGGCAATAAGATATTTTGAGAAAGAGAGATCACATTCACATAACTTTTATGCAGTATAGGATTATAATTGTTCTATTTTAGTATTCGTTAGAGTTGTTAATCTCTTCTGTGCCTAATTTATAAATTAAGCTTTGTCGTAGGGAAAAAATGGTATATATGGTGTTCAGTTCTAACTGGGATTGTAGACACCCACCAGGGATCTTGGAACACGTTCCCTGTGGACGAGGGGGGACTACTGTACCAGAAGAAACGGACAGGGACTGAAGTGTGGCCTCTCGGAATGTACATGTTTTATAGCTTTTACTTTCTAAGGATGTCGATGTTTTACATAATTTTTAAAAATCAAAGCTAAAAGAGAATGTGGGGGCGATCTGGCTGCGACATCTGTCACTCCATTGATCACCAGGGTTGATTAGGCAGATCTGGCTGGCTAGGCGGGTGTCCCCTTCCTCCCTCATGGATCCGTATGCGTCCCTCCTGAGGCTGTGTGCTCCGTGGTAGGAGACAGCCTTACCCATTAGAGGAGGACCATTCTTCTGTCGAGGGTATATGAGTAGCTGCACTCCCCTGCTAGGACCTCCAGACAAGCTCTCAAGGTCCATTTGTAGGAGAATGTAAGGTAGTCAAGCTTCCAAGACCCCAGACATATTTAAGAAAAAAAAAAAAAATCGAAAAAGAAAAAACAAAACCCAGCTGCATAGGAAGATAGTAGCACAACTACTCACAGAAGAATTCTTTCAAGTTACTTTTTAAATGTAACCAAAAAAGGGGCGCCTGGGTGGCACAGTCGTTAGGCGTCTGCCTTCGGCTCAGGTCATGATCCCAGGGTCCTGGGATCAAGCCCCGCATTGGGCTCCCTGCTCCGCGGGAAGCCTGCTTCTCCCTCTCCCACTCACCCTGCTTGTGTTCCCTCTCTCACTGTGTCTCTCTCTGTCAGATAAATTAATAAGATCTTTAAAAAATAAAAAATAAATAAAAGTAACCAAAAAATAAAAAGATATTTTAAACTGCATTTAGTAGTCAAATATTTAGTAAAAAATTATTGCTGTTATGTTGAGCCTGTGTGTGTGTGTATTTTTATATATATAAACACTCATATTTACATCTTTTATATATGTATATATAGTAAGATAAAGCAAATAATTATATTAATTTCCTTAGAAACCAGAATAATTAATGTAATTTAAAGAATGAAAATATATGAAAACTGTTCAATACAAATGTTAATCTTTCATTTGAATTGGAAACAGCTCTATGAACTTATTATTTTTCCCCTTTCTAAAAATACTTATTTTTTACTTCTGTCCACTCTAACTAGAAGCGCCCTTAGCATTCACACTGTGCTCTCTACATACCATTCCCCTTACCCTCTGAAAGGAACCAGTGCTCCTCAAAGGAAAGTGTATTTGAAGATCTGGGGAAGAAATGTCCAAGATAAATCCGGGACATCTTGTCATGACTGAAAGCAGGAATACAGATTTGGGAACACGTCGATGGACACTGGAGCCTATTTGAAGGAGTTCCTTTGGTTGAAGCAAGATTAATTTGAGCATCAAGAAAAATATTCACTAAAATGGATTGAAAAATCACACCCAGCGTATGAAATCTCTAAGTTCAAAATGATACCAAAAAATCTCAGTGTTTCCTTTGCAAGTTGCCAGGCACAAACTCATTATGCTGAAAATTGATAAGCAAAGGATAAGCATTTATCTTGCCTTTCCTGTATGAATTGGATTTCAGAAAAACCAAGTCATTGATAAGAAGTTCTTCTTTATAGAAGAATCATAGCCAAGGACTGATAGCACTGGGAAATTACCAATTTGCAATCCCTAATGAAATAATACATCCGTGCCAGTGTTCCTCAGCCTTCTTTTCATTATCATTCCCCTAAGGAGCCCTTTTAGACATTTTTTCTTCCTAATCACACCCCGCCATGAAATTTTAATGCCACAGATATACTGTATTTCCATTTATGTACTATATGTACATCTTTGTTCTCTACATTAGAAGTATACGATTTCTTTCTATCCCCCTCCACAAACTAATTTTGGCCTCTTGGGAGGCATTATCACCCCGGTTGAGAATGTGTGATCTAGACAATGGTCATTCACGCTCTGAGGTTGAACGTTATCATGGCGAAATCTGCTGACGCCATCTGAATCTGCTAATCATTCTTAAAAATGTGGAGTGACAGGGGCACCTGGGTGGCTCAGTGGGTTAAGCTTCCGACTCTTGGTTTTGGCTCAGGTCATGATCTCAGGATCGTGAGATCAGGCCCCATGTTGGGGTCTGCGCTCAGCACAGAGCCTGCTTAAGACTCTCTCTCCCTCTGCCCCTCCCTGCCATGCTCACTCACTCTCTCTCTCTAAAATAAACAAGTCTTTCAAAAAAATTTAAAAACAAAAAAATTATGAGCCTCCAGCAGCACCGAGTAATACTTGCAAAAAAAGAAGGCGATGATTTGGATCTAGTCTCACATTGGTTTAGAAGGATAGACAAAGATGTAAAATACAATACAGCAGGAGGAAACAAGCAGTTAAACCCAGAATATGTGAAGTTCTACAGGGCAAATGACCCACCTTCCTCAACAAAGAAGGGGGAAAAAAAAGGAGAGGGGGAAGGAAATAATTATAGATTAAAAGAAATGGAAGAGACCCAGCAACCAAATGCAGTGTGGGGGTCTTATTGAACAGAGTTTGGATATTAGATGATATTAAGGAATTATCATTAATTGTGTTGAATATGATAATAGTATTGTGGTTATGATTTTTTAAAAGTCTTCATCCCTCTTCTCATCTGTACTTCTTAGTATGTTTGAAATTTCTCATGGCAAAAAGGTTTTTTAACGTTATTTGCTTATCCAAAGTATCCTAAACTAAACAAAAAATAAGGACGGCAGCTCACTAATGCCTCATTGGAATTAGGGGCAAGTTTGCCCAAATATTCCAGTTTTTCAAGGCAGCTTGAAATTGGGTTTTTATGTGAAATCTCCCAATTTTTCAATGTGAGCAGCCAATTCTGTATTTTTAAAAGATCTGCTTGGCCCCATGGTGGACCCCATGGAACTGGTAAGCTCCCAGTCTGGGACCTTAGGAAAAAATGCCAAACTCCATTGCTTTGATTAAAAGCAGTCCTTTCTGCACTGGGGATAACTTGTCTGCTTTTAGTTTTAAACTTTGTGGTTATTTTTGAAATGCCAGTTTATTTTGCTAAGGATGACTAAAGCAACAATTGATTTGAGAAATGTATTTCCAGGTCTCATTTTCTCGCTGTGCCTGAAAGCACTCCTGTTGTCCAGGCCTCCTCTTCCTCAATGTCTCTGGGACACTTGACTCTCCCTACACCCCCACTCCCTCCCTGTGCCCCATTTTGGTGTTCTTTCCCCCTCTTCTTTGAACCCCCAGTCACACAGAACAGACCCCATTTCTTCTCACCCCCTCCCCCTCCCCTGGGTAGGCTCCTATGATTTGTTACCATCACTGTGCCAATGACTCCTAAGTACCCCCTCCAGCCCAGCCTGCCCTCCTGATGATTCTCCAAGATGCTTTAAAGACATCTTAATTCCACGGTGCACCAGCCAAGAGTACTCTTTTTCCCCATGCCACTCCCCTCTCTTGAAGTCACTGTGAACAGACCTACCATGCTCAAAAATTTTAAGTTGGGATATCCAATAGCTGTATGATCTCGAACTTGGGTCTACATTATTTCATTCATTCATTTAACAAATATTTATTGACTGTCTACCATGTGCCAGGCACTCTCTGGGTGCTGGGGACACAAGGACATGACAAAGGCTTTGTTCTGATGAGGCTGACAACATACAGACAAGTTCATGATACAGCAGGGCAAGGCAACAGAATCACTCTGAAGAGGGGACATTGGAGCAGAGACCTGGATGAAGTGAGGGAGTGAGTCTTGTGGATATCTGAGGAAGAGGATTCCAGGCAGAAGGAAGGGAATATGAAAATGCCATGAGGCCCCGAGGCAGATTCCAAGAACAGCAAATAGACCAGAAAAATTATAACCAAATGAGTGAGAGGAGGGTAGGAAGTGAAGGAATTAGAAATAGCAAGGACCTGAGTGGCATAGAGTCTTATCAGTCAAGGGACCCAATTAAAAAGTGGACAAAGGTCTTGAATAGACATTTCTCCAAAGAAGATGCACAAATGGCCAATACATGAAAGGATGCCCCACATCAGTAGTCCTCAGACTAATCTGATCAAAACCACAGTGAGATAGGCTTCACACCTACTAGAATGGCTGCACTGAAAAGGATGGCCAATGGGTGTTGGCTCGTGAGGATGTGGAAGCTTGGAACGCTCATCCACTGCTGGAGAAAAAGTAAAATGGTGCAGCTTCTTTGGAAAACAGGCCGGCAGTTCCTGAAAAATTAAATATAAAGTCACCACGTGACCCAGCAATTCTGCTCCTAGAAATATACTCAAGGAGAACTGAAAACATATGACCACACAAAAACCTGAATGGGAATGTTTATAGCAATATTATTTGTAATAGTCAAGACGTGGAAACAACCCAAATATCCATCAACTGGTGAATGGATAAACAAAAGGTGATAGATCCATACAATGTATATTATTTGGCAATAAAAAGAAATGAAGTTCTGATTCATGGGACAACATGGATGAATTGCAAACACGCTCAGTGAAAGAAGCCAGACACAGAAGACCATATATTTCATGATTGCATCTGTAGGAAGTGTCCTAAATAGTCCAGTCCCTAGACATTAGTGATGACAGAGAATAGGAGAAGGAGGAAATGGGGAGTGACCCTTAATGGGTATGGGGTTTCTTTGAGGGATGTTGGAAAGGTTCTGGAATTAGATAATGGTCATGGTTGTACAACCTTGTGAATATACTAAAAATCACTGAATTATACACTTAGAAATGGTAAATTTTATGGGATGTGAATTATATCTCAATTAAAAAAAAAAAAAAACGGGGAAATTCAGGGGCTTTGTCTCCCTGGCCTGTCTATATCTCCACTGCCCCATCCTAGTCCAAGCTGTCGCCCCTGAATTGAGGCCTGGCCATCGGACTAGTCTGGCTATTCCCTCTCTTGCCCCACGCAGCACCTGGAGTGCTCCCTTCAAACTGTAAATCACGTCATGCCCCTCTGCTAGGTAAGGCTCTCCAGCAGCTTCCCATGGCCCTTGGAATCAAATTCAATCTTCCTGCAGCCTACAGGACCCTTGGGTGATTTTGCTCCTGCCTGCCTTGCCCTCACCCTCATTCCACTTGGCCCTCATCATTTTGGTCCAGATTATCCAGATTATGTCAGATTATAATCATTTTGGTCTCTCTGTTCCTCAAACACCTATGCTTGTTCCCACCTTGGAGCCTTTTTCTTGCTGTTCTCTCTGCCAAGATTGCTGTTCCTCCTGCGTGGGCGGCCCCTCTTCACTCAGGCCTCTGCTCCCAACTCACTTCCTCCAGGAGGTCACCCTGAGCAGGCTGTCCAAAGTGGTCTGTGAACTCCATGAGAGCAGAGATCTGGCATGGGGTCGGGCACACAGTAGGATCTCAAGAGGACATGTCGAACAAATAAACGAATCACCATACATCTGCCACTGACCAGGGGTATGCCCTGACTCCCCTGAGCCTCTGTTGCCCAATCCATAGAATTCTTGAGCCAGGTGGTGATTACACAGATGCTTATTTTAAAACCATTCCTGAAGCTGCACATTTGTATGGCATGTACTTTTCTGAACATGGATTATTTTTCACATGCAAAAAAACATTTATGAAAATATGAGAAGTTCTGATGTTTATTCTCATATCCCAGTGTATTTTCCTGCAGACTGTTCCAGGAGCAAATCTCCCTGGTGAGGGTACCTGCCCAGGGCCCCGTGGAGAGCTTGCTGGACAAGGAAGCACAGGGGGGAAATGGTCACTGAAGCCCTGAGGAAATTGCCCAGGGGACTTCGCACTGTGCAGGGTGGGGTGGGGGGGACAAGAAAGAAGTTCAGGTCTGAGACCACATCTCCGTCAAGGGAGAAGACCCAGGGTTAATGCCACAATCTAGTGCCTGAGCCAGAACTGGAAAGATAAATGGCACCTACACTCCAATCTGCTCCTACGGGAGCCTCTTTGGGTTATTTTAACACTGAGCTGGGGGTGGCAGGCTTTTGAAGGGCTGTTTCCCTGGTTACAGAGACCCACTCTTCCCAGCCCCGGGGGTGACTCATGACAAACGCTAAACACGCGTGTGTGTTTGTGCACACGCAGCTATGTACATGCCAAGCATTTGCAACAGGCCTGACAGATATCTGTAAGATCACATGGTGTTAAAACTATCTTGAAAGACACACTGGCAACCAAGAACTGAAAACATGTCCCAACTCTTGTCCCAATATTTCTACATCCAAGATTGTTTCTTCATGATGTTATCCGAAATACGAAATCGGTTTCCACAGAAAATTGTTCATCCCTGTGTTCTCAACTCCAGTAAAAACTTGGAAACTACTGAGTGTTCGAAAATAGAAAATGATTAAGTGAACCACTTCTAGACACATGATGAACTATATTACGGTCATTAAAGTTCTATTTGGGGAGAGCTGGTAATAACCGGGAGGGAGACAGGATACAAAATTGAAATTATAGATGATTTCTACTGTGACAACAACAAAACCTTCTACACAGAAAAATACCAGAGAAAGAAACCCAATTCAGTAGTAAAGAGTTATCTTCAGGGGGTGAGAATGACATAGGAGGATCTCTACCTTTTAATTTTCTAGAAGGAATTTTCCTAAATTATCAAAAGTTTGATTATTTTAAAAAATTGTAGGGAAGTAGGTGAATACAAATACGCATAAGGAAGGCAAAAATTGTGAAGTTTGGTGGCATGGGACAGGAGAATGAAAAGGGAAACTGAGGCACAGAGGGGGCAAGGAGAGGGAGCTATGCGATGAGTCCTTTTTTATGGTTCATGCATCTCAACATCAGGCAGCCGGTGGGTGTCAAAACCGGGGTTTCTGTGCGATTGTGTCAACTCAAGTTTGTGCTTTTACCTCCTACCCACTGATCACCTGCCCCAGTCCCCACCACCACTGGCATCATCATCACTGGCCATCTCCTCAATCTAAAGACACTTTTTCTCACATTTTAACATTTCTGAAATACAATTGATATAGCAGCTTTTTTTCTCTGTCTTACTAAACCAATGATTCATCTATAATCAACGCTGTCTTACAATCAAGGAAATGTTGTAATTGCTGTTTTTTTATGGAGTAGTTACGATGTGCCAGGAACTACCTCGTTCATCAGCTCCTGACAGCAGCTCTCTAAAAGACACTGTTCATGCACTGCTTTAGAGATGACGAATGAGGCTCAGCGGAATGAATGATATGTCGAGGCCACCCAGGAAGTAAATGGTCGAGCCAGACCTTGACCCCCGAAGCATTGTGCAATCTAGTTTGCCTCCTCCAAAACATTCGTCCTGTGCTGCTCCACAGTCTCCACCTCACACCCTCCCGTCCTCTGGCCCCAGTTCTCTGTAGATATTGAATAAATCATTCTACACTGACTCATCAGATCTCTTTCTAGGGGACCACCCATCCTCCACAAGCAGTCTCTTTGTTTCCAGTAGAGCTGACTCTTCCATAGACGTGTGACTTAAGCCTGGCCAATCCGAATATCTTATTCCCTTAGTCATCGTGAGTGTTCAGAGATGGGCACCTGAGCCCAGTCACAGCCAGTGAGATGCCCTTAGATGCTTTCTGTGAATTTCAGAAATACACTGTGGCTCTTTTCACCTAGAGAGGAATAGAATGGCTGAAACTGCTGCAGCCATCTTGTGACATGAGGTCTGATAATAGAGTCAACACTGAGGTAGCAGAGTCTAGAGAAGGGGAGAGAAGGAAACCGGTTCTTCTTGGATCAATCCATGCCAAATAGTAATCGTACCCCAGCTAGGCTGGTTTAAGTAGGATATTCTTTATATATATGTATATATATATTTTTTTTTTTTGACAGAGACAGATATAGCGAGAGAGGGAACACAAGCAGGGGGAGTGGGAGAGGAAGAAGCAGGCCCCCCGCTGAGCAGAGAGCCAGATGCGGGGCTTGATCCCAGGACCCTGGGATCATGACCTGAGCCGAAGGCAGATGCTCAACACTGAGCCACCCAGGCGTCCCTAAGTAGGATATTCTTTCCTGAAAACTCTTCAACAGGTCCCCGGGGTCTGGTAATAATGTCCACACTTCACCATTTGGCATCTGAGGCCTCCCTGATCTGGCTTCAATCTGCAGTTTCCACTTCCAGGCTCTGCACATCTTCCTGTAATCCAGTGCTCCCGATGTTTCCCATCACTCGCACTTCAGCCACAAACCAGCATTTTTTCTTCTTAGCAGCTTTTGTATATGTTGTATCTTCGGCCTCAAATGGCATTCCTCTCCCCCACCCCACCCCATGACAATAAAACCTCCTAATAGTCTTAGATGTCCAAAGACAGGGATCTCCCATCGCTATGAGGATCACAGGCAGGATGAAAGGCCTTCAGAGGGGATGTTACAGAGAGAATTCAAGGCATCAAATAAAGTTTGGTTCAGCTCAGGCTTTCTCTGGCCTGGGGAGTCAATAACCACTTGTGTCAGAACCAGAGGGTAATTGTTAAAATACAGATTCACAGATGGAAGGAAACTTCAGCCCAGACCTATAGAATCAGAATTTCTGGGAATGGACCCCAGGAATCTGCCCCTTTATCAAAATCTCCAGGAGATTCTAATGTCTGCTAACATTTGACAACTTCTGGCCTAGGAAAATGTTAAGTCCCTTTTAACTCTGCAATCTTACAAAGTCTGGGCATTTATCAAAGTCTCAACTTTCCCTCCCACCACTTCTCCTCTTATGGAAATTCCCGACTTTCATATTTTCCCCCTCTGGACCTGATACTTGGAAATCATTTCTATTGCACAGCTTTGCATGAGAAGGGAAGCTTCATTGTAAAGATTTTATCAGCTGGAACTTTGTTGCCTCATCTCTTCCCTGCAACTACACGTGGGCGTGCATGCACTCCTAGTGCCATAAAAATAGTTGTTTCAGTGATTCTCCAAGAAGAGTGTAAACCTGTGTAACACAAATCAACCCTCCACGCTTTTCCCTCTCCTGTTCCCTCGTCACGAATGCCATTTGCTTCTGTATTGTTTTTTTTTTAAGATTTTATTTATTTATTTGAGAGAGAGAGAGAGCATGAGACAGAGCAAGCTCACGAGCTCTTGAGCAGGGGGGAGGGGTAGAGGGAGAAGCAGACTCCCCGCTGAGCATGGAGCCTGATGTGGGACTCAATCCCAGGACCCTGGGATCATGGCCTGAGCCAAAGGTAGATGCTTAACCGACTGAGCCACCCAGGAGCCCACTTCTGTATTCTTTTAACACACGTTTATGGAACATCTACTATGTGCCAGCTATTTGCTGGATGCTGGACATACTGATTAAACACAGACGCAGTCCGTGTCCTAGAGGAGCTCTGTCTACTAGGAGAGATGGTTGCATAACATAATCTGACAAATGCAGAACACCGAGAATATGTGTTACTGGTTCATTTGTTCATTAGCTCATTCCTTTGCTTGCACGATGGAAATCTTTGAGCAGACCGTGTGCAGGGTGATGGGGATACAGCAGTGGACAAATGGACAAGACCTTTCTCTGTGAGAGCCCTCATTGCAGTGGGGAAGACGACACCTAACAGATGAATGAATGAACCCGGCCATATCTGACGGTATTATGTGTGATGAGAAAAATAAAACTAGATCATGTGAGAGAGGTGTTTGGTGTGGGGGAGAGAGGTGCCTGCTGTGATCAAAGGGGGCTTCACTAAGGAGATGACCTTTGAGCTGAGATTCTGATCCAGAATGCTGAGAAGGAGCCGCCAGGTAGCGATGGAGGAGAAGCATATCCTAGGCAGAGGACGGCCAGAACAAATCCCCTGAGGTATGCCATGGGTTCCAGGAACAGGAAGGCCAGTTGGCTGAGGGAAGAAGGGTAGGAAGTGAAGACAGGGAGGTGGGAAGGGGCCTAATGGAGCAGGATGTACCAGATCCCAGAAATTTTCATTGCATCTCAAGTGCAGTGGGGTGCCATGGAAGGGTTTTAAGCAGAAGGGTTGTGAGATTGAGTCTGAGATTGGATTTAAGAAGCTATATTATAGGATGCCCAGATTTAGTTTGGTGGAGTCAGAGTAGAAAGAAAATGGGTTCAAAATGGAAGTTGGGGGCAGAACCAACAGGACTGGCAGATGAATGGGATTGGGATAGGGCAGGTGGAGAGAGAGCCCAATTAGACAGATGACAACTAGCTTGAGTTCAGGGGTGAATGATGATACCATTTACAGGGATGGGAGAGGAAACCATTGTTGCAGGGGACAGGGCAATGGGAATTGGGGTACATGTTTTGAATGTGTATTAGGCATCCGAGTGGCTGTGTTAGTGAGGCAGTTGGAAATACAAGGTCTGAGCTCACTGGGGAACTCAGAGATGGAGATATAAATGGTGGGTTGTGGCCACATGGCCCTATCTGAGGCATGGCTGTGGAATCGTGGTCTTGCCAAGGAGGAAAAATCAATTTCTTCCATTGGGGAGTGGAGAGGAAGGCCCTCCACATTTATGTGTCACTTAGAGACTTTTGATTGTAAGTGACAGAAACCAACCCTGGCTGCTGAGCAGCTCATAGACTGAAAGTTGAGAAGGAAAGAACCCAGGCAGGGCCTGAATCTCAGCAGCAGAAACACAAGAACCGTCTTGGGTTGTCTCGGCCCCAGCTGCCTTTTGTCCTTGTAAGATGCCATGACAAGTGGAGAGTTCCAGGAGCAAAGTCTGAAGGACCCACATCTTGGTCATGAGGTATGGTTGGGGGCACACCTCCTTCGACCAGGACCTCGTGACATGCAGGATGGGGGAGGGAAGCTCTCAAAGAAAACCTGGATACTATTCTCAAAGAAAGGAGGAGGGAAGCTGGGCAGACAAGAGCATCAGACACCTGCTATGTCTAGCCTGCCTGCAGTCTCCAGCACATCTTTTACCACCCAGCTCAAAGGTCAAATTCTCTCTGAAAATTCCTTTGACCTTCAAAAATGAATTTATATATTCCTCCTCTATGCTCCCACTCTCTAAATTGTAAACGCTGTGGGCCTGTCTACCCACCTCTGCAATAGACTATGATCACACCAAGGTCAGAAACGCTCTCCTATTCATCAGTGAAACCCCAGTAGCTCACACGGGGCCTGGCATGTAATTGGAATTCAGTCCAAAATTTGCTGCCTTGAATGTGGTCCCATCCATTGAAGATAATCTGGATCACGACCCTGAAACTTTTTTAATGTATCATTCTGTATTCATTCTAAAGTCCAGGATGAGTTGAGTGACAAATTACAGAGATCTCTCCCAAATGCCTTTCAAGTCACACAGCCAAATCAGTTCAGCAAATTATATGTAATCAACGAGGAAATCAATAAGTACTGCAAGTGCATTAAAGAGTTTAGGAGATTCATTATGTATTTAGTACATTCAGTCCAATTTGCAAGAAGTTCAGAGAAAAACAGGCTTTAGCATGTAAACAGTGCCTCTGATTGCCTCTTTGGAGAGCCCCTGGCCACTCAGCCTTCGGAGGGAAGGGCAGATCAGGAGTCTCGGGGCGAGCCTCGGTGCCTCCCCACCCCCTCGAGCCCAGCCAACCCAGGCCAGTCGCATGACTCAGGAGCTTCACCTCCAAAGGCAGTAATGAGGATCTCACATCTCATAGGCTTTTCAGCTTGGAAATTCCATGGGAGATGGGAGAAGGGAGGGGAGGAGGGAAGGGAGGGAGGAGAAATATCAGAAGTATTACATCCCTTGGGATGTTGGCCTTTCCCTCAATATCTCAGCAGCTTCATGTCCCTGAAAGGGGATCATTCACTAATTTATTCAACAAACCTTGTCTGAACACCTGCTCCATGCCAGGTCACAGGCCAAGCTCAATCAGACCTGGACCTGCCTTCAAGCAACTCACAGTTGGGGCAACAGATGACAACATCAGCCCAAGTGGAGGACCTGACCATCTCTGCCCAAGGGAGGGCAGGAGGCAACATATGATCAGCGTGCTGAGGAATGATGAAGAGTGTGTGAGGGAGGCATCACATAGGGGACAGCATGGGCGATGCCTCTTGCGTGCAAGTTGAAGGGTCTCCTCCAGTCCTCCTCCTGGTTCATCTCCCTCTCATGGCAAATTCAGTCATGGTACCCGGGGAAGGAGAGGGATATGTCCAGGATCACTGGCAAAGGGTGGAGGCTGAACGTGGCCTCTGGCCACCTGCCCCAAATCCCTTGGGAACTCCCATCTACCACAGGTGCCTCAGTCACCTCTGGCCACAAATCTTCCCATGCGCCAAGTTCTGAATTGAGCTGAGAACTGGCATCAGTTCAGGAAATCATAGAGCACACAGCCCTTATAATTCCCTCCTCTTGATTAGGAAAAACTAACATCGGTAAAAGAATCATCCACACTGGCAAGGATATCACATGTGCACCTACAGTAGCTTCTGCTCCGTGGCAGACATTGCTAATCAATCCCTGCCTTCTTTCCCACTGATTTCTTAACCCAGCGTGCCAGGCGGCCAATAAAAAAATAGTCGTCACCCAGATGAAAGTTGCACGCCTTTTCCTGGACAAGCATTTAACTGCCTGTCATGACCATGGGCCAAGCTTTCAAGGAATGAAATAACAAAGGGAAAAAGAGCATATATCTAGCACAAATCATAAGAAGGCGAAGAAGATCCAAAAGAGTGACCAAACTCTAATATGTCCCGGTGATACCATACCTAGCAGCAAACACGCTTCAGGCGTGGTAGCGGCCGGGTATATTAGGCCCTCTAACACTCCCTCAGCCAGAGAACACCAACCCGAGTGAATCATAGCAAAAAAAGGAGACCCACTGGCAAATTAACCCTGGAGTGGACCCGACTCCAAGGCTTTCCTGGATCCAGGGGCTTCCGGGATATCATCTGACATTTTCATGGCTTGTTTTCTTCTACCTTGCTCCTCCTGACGCTGCCTTCTTTCCCAGGCAGAATTACCCTTTGTGGGGAAGAAGCTGGCTGCCAGCCTATATCCCCACAGCAGCCAGCCAAGGAGGAGAATGTCCTTCCCTGTGGGCTCACCCCGAATCCTGTTCTGGCCCCACCGGCCTCATCTCACTGAGGGGCTCAGATGCCCATCCTGGCGCAAGGATGGGAGGATTGTCCCCCCCACCACCACAGGCGCTGCACGTGGGGAGGGCTCCCCCCCCAGGAAAGGGGAATTGAGGACAGCAGGGGGGGGAATAGATAACATCAAAACTGATAGCACTTAGATAACATAAAACTAGCTCTCCCCTCTACTAATGACTGCCACTTTATAGGGAGGAAGCAGAGAGGGGGGCCGCGTGCCCGGGGCGGAGTGAGGAGGAGAACCTAGCGTGTGACTCGTTCTCTCCAGTGCGTGCTATCTTCCTCTCCACACCCCCACACCCCCAGCCTAAATCTGAAATAGAAATCAAGAGAAGAACCCCCTCACCGCAGCCCAGAGCTAGCCTGGCAGGCAGGAGATGCTCCAGGTTGCCTCAAACTGCCTTTCAGGGCAGAGCCCTGCAGGGGCCAGCAGCCTCCCCATGAAAGAGCATCTGCTGATCCCCGGCCTCCCCCAGACAGCTGCACGGGCCCGGGGGAGGGGCGGGGGCAGATCCCTGGCCCATGTTCCCACCTGCACGGCTGCACAGTCCTTGGTCCCTCCCTAGAGAGTTCTGGAACAGGCCCGAGGAGTCAACAGGTTAAAGAGACTCTCCAGGTGATGTTGACGCAGGAGGCCTCTGTGTCCACCTTGGAGAAACTCTGGTAAAATGGGGTTTGGAGTCTAATAAATGCAGCATTCAGTAGGTGCTCAGTAAGGAGCAGCTCAGGGCTCTGACAGCTGGCCCTATCTTGCAAGAGGCCCAGGGTGGCAATGCAGATTAGTTATCATCTGTAATAGACAGGTTTGGGGGTACATGCCTGCACCACAGCTCAATCTGGAGATCTGCCCCCAAGGCCCCCGACTGCGTCCACCAGTGGCCAGCACTGGGTAGTATTCCAAGTATTACAGCTCTTCTGTAAGCAGGTGATCTGGGCACCTCAGCTCCTGCCTTAAAAAGGCGGCAAAAATAAATTGTATACTGAAAACAAAACAAAAACAACAACAAAAAACAAAACAAAACAAAACAAAACAAAAACAAATATTTCAAATCTCATGTTCTTAACGACTGCGAAATATTGTATTTGCATGTATCTTCTGTTTTCCTCAATTAGATTATAATCTTGAAGATATATCTCTATGTTGTTCCTAGTCCCTAACCAATTGACATTCAAATGTTTGTTGTTGTTTTTTTTACTTACTATGGTACAATTGTTTTTGAGAGGAAAATACTTATTTTCTAAAAAATTCTTTCTATAAATAAAGATGTATAACACTGCACGTAATATGGAAATGCATAAGGGAAAATAATTAGCTCAGTTATTTATTAAAAAGTGTCATATTTTAAAGAAAAAAAAAAAAAGGTGGCAGTTCCAAATCCCAAGCCCTGTAAACAACCTGAAGAGGTGGGGCAAAGTGGAGAGCAAGGCTCTCTTTAAGGGAAAACCTTTCAAAGGTCCCCAGGTGGTGGAACCTGAGCCCAGGGTTGTCAGACCTTCTGAGGATTTTCGAGAATCCAGAGATCTGGATTTTTTAAATATCAAATCTTACAACATTTAAATTATTGATCATGTTTTTAAAAATTCAAAATTGTCGAGGCCAACCAAAATATATCTGCAGGCTGGATTCCAACCACAGTCTGAGGGTCTAATTTTGTTATCATCATCTTCATTTCCCAGCCTCCTTTGCATTTAGGTATGGCCATGTGACTAAGTTCTGGTCAATTGAAGTACTGTGTAGTCAGCAGGAGTGTTGCATGGGACTACCTGGAAGTTTTCTTAAAGGGGAGGAAGTCTTTCTTTCCTTCCTCCTTCCTGATGCTTGGAATAAGGAAGTGATAGCTGGAGCTTCAGCAATCATATCAGACACTGAGGTGACTTTGAGGTTGGAAGCATGCTAAAGGTGATACAGTAGAAAAATAGAAGGAGTCTGAGTCTTTCATGACATTGAAAAGCTGTCATACTAGCTCTGAGCTTTTGACTTCCATACTTCTTTTATAGGAGACAAAGAAACTTCTCCTTAATTTTGTTATATGCAGCCAAACTTAATCTCCCACCCACTTGCTAGTTTTTTTTAAAGATTTTATTTGTTTATTTATTTTTAGAGTGTGGGTGGGGTAGGAGGAGCAGAGGGAGAGGGAGAGGGTGGGGGAAAGAATCTCAAGCAGACTCCATGTTGAGTGCAGGGCCATGAGTACGAGGCCCGGCAAGCGTGGGCCTGATCTCGTGACCCTGAAATTATGCTGAGGTCATGACCTGAGCCAAAACCAAGAATCAATGCCTCACCAACTGAGGCACCCAGGTGCCCCATCCACTTGCTAGTTTAGATGAGACCTGGCCTTTCTATCTCCCCTTGGGTTTCATAAGAGGACCCTGGATCTTTCTAGCAAAACTCTCTTTAACTGGACTAGTTTGGATGGTAGGATTTTATCCCTTGCAAACCAAACATAATCTGTTTCTTTTCTCTCCATCCTGCCCCCATCCTTTACTCATCACAAACTACACTAGCCATCATCTTCAAATTAAACAATTGTTAAAGAATCTTTTTTTTAAAAAGCAAAATCATGACTGTTATACAAACATAAAATGAACATGTGTCAAAGATATGATATAGCTCATTACTAATGAGGGAAGAAGGAAGATCGTACAGCAAGTCCAAGGAGAATCCAAGGACTCAGTCCTTGGTCTGCTTCTTCACTCATAGACACGCCCTGGACCACAGAGCTCTCAGCTGGACTCACAGCTTCAAATGTCATTCAACTCTCCAGTTCACATCTTCAGAGCACAGTCCTGAACTCCATCCTAGTGTGTCTAATCCCTACTCAATGTCTCTGCTTGATCATCTATGAGACACACTCAGTCTGTCTGAACCTAACTCAGATCTTCCCTCTAAACAGTCCCACCCACAGCCTTCCAGTCTCCGTGCGGCCATGTCCTCCTTCCATCAGCTCAGCCAGAACCTTGGAGTCTTCCTGCTTTCTCAAGCCTTTCACATTCCACATCCCATCCACAGACAATCCTATTGCCTCCACTGAATGTATCCAACAGCCCAGGACTTGTCGCCCTTGCTTCAGGCCGCCATCTTTTCGGACTTGGATTTACAGCCGCTCCTCAGAGGCCCCTGGCTACCACTGTTCTTATTCCTGCACAGCCTTTCCCAACATAGCGCCCATGGTGTGCCCTGCCAAGGGTAAGTCTGATCCATGTCATTTTTCTGCTTAAAAACTCCCAGTGGTTCTCATTGTACTCCCAGGAAAGCCTTAGCTCGAAGTCAGAGCCGACCAGGCCTTCAAGGTCCAGCCCACTGCCCTTTCTGTTCTTCTCTGTGCCACGTCCTCTCACCCACTCGGCTCCAGCCCCCTGGCCTCTGGCCATTGCTCCAACAAGCTGGGAGCCCCCTCGGAGGGCCTCTGCTCTGGTGCTTCGTCTGCTGTCCGGGACGCCCTTCCTTGACATCTCCTGGCTGCTGCCTCACCTTCCAGTCCCTGCTAGAACATCCCTTTCACTGACTACCTGTTTATGGGCAGAACCCCACAGCCATGCCTGCCCCTCACCCTCCTGATCCTCCCACCCTGCTCTTTCTGTGCTTTCCCCCCGCAGCTTTATCATCTTCTACAATTCTGGATCATGTACTGATTTATTGTGAGTTTTTTTGGTTTGTAGTCCGTATTCCCCAAGTAGAATATAAGCACCTTGTGGTGATTTTTATTTTTATCTGTTTTATTCATAGATTTATCCCAAATGCTGTTAACAGTGCCTGGTAGACCCTAGTTGCTCAATAGATAGTCATCTTTGAATCGTTCTGTGCCAAGCACGGAGCAGGCCCCCTCACACGGCCATTTCCTTTAAAGTCTCGACACTCCCGTGAATAATGGCTCAGGCAGAAAGGCCGGGCAGCATGGGGAGGAGGGACCTGCACAAGGACCCAGACTGAGAGCCAGCGCAGAAGCGGACCTGAGTCTGGGTGAAGTCCAGGGCGGGGAGGCCGCCACCCAGCCAACGGGGCCCATCTCCAGTCCTGAGGGCCCCGGATGCCCCACTGATAAGGCTGAACCTTGTCTAGGACCGGGGTTCTCACCCTCCAGCGAGCATCAGGATCACCTGGGAGGCTTGTCGAACACAGATTTCTGGGGACCATCCCTGAGGCTCTGAGTTAGTAGCTCTGGAGAGGGGCCAAGGATGTGCTTTTCTAACCTGTTCCCAGCTGCTGCAGCTGGTCTGGCCCCCTCACTCAGAGAAGCTGCGGGGTGGGCAGTGGGGGACCGCTGATGGGCAGTCATCAGGACAGGCCGAGTCCTCTTCACTTGGGAAAGGGCCACTGGCAGGCCAGATGGCAGATGAGGAACCCTGGCAGGGGCAAGACTAGGCTGCGGTCTGGGGAGCAGAACAGAGCAGCGGGCTCACAAACCCGCCAGGGGCATCTCCGTGTCCCCTTGGGCCCTCTTCCTGGCAACGCATCTGCAGCCCTCTCTTCCAGCTGATTAGCACATCTCCTCGGCAGGAGATGCAGGCCTCCTGACTCCTTACTCACTTGCAATTTTAATTATCTGCCAGAGCATGATTTCTACAGCCACCCCCACTAGGGGCGGATACGAGGCGAGCCAAATAGCTCCAAAATGTATGATGTCAGCAAAAAAAAAAAAAAAAAAAGGAATCACAGTCTCCTCGGCAACGCTTTGGGGCTGGGAGCTGTGGGGGTGAATCCAGGGACGTTCCTCTCCCCTGGGTAGGCGGGCTACAAGCAGCCGAGTGGGGTGTGGGCAGGGTCCTGGACAAACCCCGACTCACTTTCCTTAGTGGTCAAATCAGTTACCTAAGAACTACCCAGCAGTGCCAGTCCCCCTGGATGCTGGGGACTGAGACGGGCCTTCCCTGCTGGGACGGGAGGGCCAGCCGAACATGCCCTCCCAAGGGGTGAAGTGCACGCTGACAGCCTGCATTTTAACAGTTGTGCATTTATCAAAAATGAATGAGAAAAATGTATAATTAGCATATCCAATCTATGCTGTTCTGGGGAATTATTTTGTAGAGAGGAGCTAAACTTAAGTCTTTTTTTTTTTTTTTTTTTTTTTAAGATTTTATTTATTTATTTGAGGCGCCTGGGTGGTTCAGTTGTTAAGCGTCTGCCTTCGGCTCAGGTCATGATCCCAGGGTCCTGGGATCGAGCCCCGTGTCGGGCTCCCTGCTCCTTGGGGAGTCTGCCTCTCCCTCTCCCACGCCCCCTGCTTGTGTTCCTGCTCTCACTGTGTCTCTCTCCGTCAAAATAAAATAAAATAAAATCTTAAAAAAAAAAGATTTTATTTATTTATTTGTCAGAGAGAGACAGTGAGAGAGGGAACACAAACAGGGGGTGTGGGAGAGGGAGAGGCTCTCAACAGCCTCCTCAGGACGTGGGCAGGACACTGGTCCTCCAAACACTGACGCTGGGGAAGCACGGAGCAAGCCAGCCCTTCTGCCTCGGCCATTCTAAGACGGTTCAAAGTACTGCTGCAGGAGGCAGGACATACGAAGCTCTCTGGATCCTTCCAACCACTGAGTCTCCCACCAGGACAGAGGAGGGAACCAGTGGCCGGATCTGTCTTCTCAAAACAGGGAGTGTCTATCCTGACACTGTGATAGACACTGTTGTCTGTCTTGAATGTCCCTCCTTGACTGGTGGTAAGCAGGGAGGGGAGTAGGGAGACCATCATCCTGGAGGGTGGATGGAGGCAGAGCAGTGAGGGCATGTGTCCTGGGGGACAGCCCCTGGCCACAGTGAGCCTTCAGTCAACAGAGACTGAGGTAATGAGGGCTGCTCCAGACCCGTGGCTCCCAATCCTCTCACACACATGCCCCCTTTCTCAGAATAAATATTTCAAAGCGAATGAGAAAAATGTATAACTGCCATATCTAATCTGTGCTGTTACAAAGAAGTATCTATTGAGGTGAAGCTAAATTTGTCTGTTTTTTAAAAGTGTTCTTTACTATCCTGAAATTTTAGATAATACAACATATGTACACACATGCTTAATATAGATAAATGAAATCTCCCACCCGTAGTATAAGAGAAAATAATTCATCATACAATACGATACTCTGACAAGACTACATTAGAAGGCACAGTGAAATAATCCCGTAATCCAAATAATCCAGTAACCCACCCGCTCCCACCTGAAGTCAGACACCGGTTCCTATTAAAAATATATGAATTTGGGCGCCTGGGTGGCTCAGTTGGTTAAGCGACTGCCTTCGGCTCAGGTCATGATCCTGGAGTCCCGGGATCGAGTCCCGCATCGGGCTCCCTGCTCAGCGGGGAGTCTGCTTCTCCTTCTGACCCTCCCCCCTCTCATGCTCTCTGTATCTCATTCTCTCTCTCAAATAAATAAATAAAATCTTTAAAAAAAAAATAAATAAATAAAAAATAAAAATATATGAATTTGGATTAAAGAGGACCACGATGCTCAGATGACTTAGAGAAGGCATAAGAAGTGCAGGGAAGGGCTCCTGGGTGGCTCGGTTGGTTAAGCGTCTGCCTTCGGCTCAGGTCATGATCCCCGAGTCCTGGGATCGAGTCCCGCATCGGGCTCCCTGCTCAGCGGAGAGTCTGTTTCTCCCTCTGACCCTACCTCGTCTTGTGCTCTCGCTCTCAAATAAATAAAATAAAATCTTAAAAAAAAAAAAAAAAAAGAAATGCAGGGAAATGAAGAGGCTGAGGCAGAGTGGACCTTCCATTAAAAATCAGTGTTAGGATTAGTATTAACAGATCAGACATGTTTATAGGTGATAAGAGGAAAGGCAATAACCTTACCTGAAGTTTGGTTAACACGCCCAGACAACGGGAGAAAATAAGGAAGTGTGACAGTCTCTTGAAGAAGCTGGGCCTTCTGTAGAAGTATAGTGTCCAGATAATACCCTGTGTTGTGACAGGAGACAAGGCAGTGATGAAGAATCCCAGAAAACATACTGAGGCCTATTGCCAATTGGGAATCTGTGTCCTTGGAGAGGAGACAGGATGTGGGGTACGGCATGGAAATAGATAATAATAGATAACACAAGACGTCTTAGAAAAGTTATGTTGTTGACCCTAACAGGGTAAACCCTGTCAGGGTAAAAGTGAAAAATAACAGGCAGCCCCCAAATAAATCATTTTATTGTGTAATTCTGGAACAGAGATCTCTTATAGTTAGGCTATGCGAAAATACAAAATTATATTGAAGAGCAATGATTTTGAATATTTTTGAAAAACATTAATGAAATTTAGTGAGATTTCTGCATTTTGTGTATCTCCACTAATTTAAGGCAATTTGGTTCTAAGTCTGTTATAAGAAACGGGCAATGAGTTAACCGCTTTTGCAGTAACTGCGTGGGTAGCTGGAAGCCCTTTTCAACTACCTATGAGGTTGGAAACACTATGGTAGAAGATGAGTTGGATGAGTTAGACCAAAAGAAATTGGTCAATAATCTCAAGACAGAATTTTTCTTCCATCAAAACCTCTCTCCGCATCCCCCGAATTACTGGGATTTCACATAATGTCTTGTAAAAACTTTTCTTATTAAAATATTGATGTATTATTGATTCTATTGGTACCGAGTAGCCTGGTGGGACATTTTAAAGTTTGGAAGGAGGCAGACAATGCTTCCTTGTGTTTTGCTGTGTAAGACTGTCATGCCCATGGCAGGATTCAAGCATCCCTGTCCCCTCCCCCAAATGCCACTAGCATTCACAATCCTTGTGACAACAAAAACACTGCCTCCCATTTCCAGAGGAAGAGGTGTTATCCAGGTAAGCATCCTGGATCAACACAGTAAAGGAAAACTCAGGTTGGGCTGTCCTTACCTGCTGCTTTATCGAGTACCTGCTCCAAGCAAGGTTCTCAGGGAATCCTCACAGTAGACCAGAAAGCCATTTTATTATCCTCATTTTATGTATAACAAAATGGAAGTCTAGAGGGGTAAAGTGACTTGCCCAACCAAGGTCAACCAGCTGGTGAGTCGTTGGCTCTGTAACTCCAGTGTTCTCATTTGTAAAATGGCTGGGAGGCAAGCACTCTATACATATTTATAAAATGAGTGAATAGGAAATGAACTAGGAGAACTGTCTGGAAGGCTTTCTTCATTCTAGCACCCAATCCAGTATGTTTCTGGAATATATAAAATCAAAAATGAACTTCCGGAGTCTGACAAACCATGGAATAAGAATTTCTACTTCATATAAGAATTAGAGGAAAAAGATCCATGTTTTGAAAGTACTAGTCATATAGTATTCCCATCCCTTCCCATATCCTTCACCCCACCCTCACTTTCCAAGGTCAAGATAAAAGTTCCCTTTAATAAAGACAATCCTTCACTCAATTATAGCACTTTACAGATTGCAAAAGCACTTCTATATGCATATTCTCACTTGAGCACCAACTAGATACACAGAGACACCAGCTTAGGGGTGGAAGGCAGACCCGGGTTCTCGGCCCCACTCAGATTCTCACATTTCCTCCCTATACTCTTCCAAGATACTGCCTAATTAGCATTGGAAGCAAGTCTTTGGCAAAGCCCTGCCCTGCACAATCTGGCTTTATGTTAAAGGTCACACTTGAACCAGCTTGGCTGGGCTTATTTCCCTTCCAAGCTTGCATTTGGCACTTAAAGGAGCTTTCCTCTTCCACTCTGAAAATACCCTGAAGATACTGCATGCCTGTCCCTAAAGGGTTGACTCAGCAGATCCTTATTCAGCCTCCTCCCTTCATGGGAACAGGTGGGAGCTGGGGTTCTACTTTAAGGAGAAGGCAACAGGCAAAAACAGAGTGTGGTAGCTGGAGATACCAGGACCATGATGAAAGCTGATCAAAGCTATCCTTGGGGCACCTGGGTGGCGCAGTTAGTTGAGCATCCGACTCTTGTGTTTCTGGCTCAGGTCATGATCTCAGGGTTATGAGATGGAACCCCAAGTCAGGCTCCATGCTCACCGCACAGTCTGCTTGAGATTCTCTCTTCCTCTCCCTCTGCCCCTCCTGCTTATTCTCTCTCTCTCTCAAATAAACACATAAATCTTTAAAAAAAAAAAAAAAAAAGCTATCCTTGTTTGGAGCTGAGCATGGAGTCTTGACCCCCCCCCCCCACCTGACCCCCAGCATCTGCAAGTGGGAAGGAACAGGAAGTTAGAAGTGGTGAAAATATCCCTGGGAGGACATTTACATGTGAAGATAAGCCAAGGACTGCCAGTCCTCCTCACAATAAACCACTGTCACTAATTGCTACTTAATTCAATCATGGTGGGGGGTGTGCATGCAGGAGAGGGGACAGTGAGGTGATGTCCACGGACCAGCTCCTACAAAATGAGCAAGGGTGGGGCTTGGTCTCTGGCAGCAAAGGAGACACCCATCTTCTTCCATAGTCCCTGGCTTGGACTCTTCCCAAAGTGTGCCACTCAGTCCCTGTCCAAGTCAAGGGTATGCTTTTGATGTCATTGTTCATGCCACCAAAAAATCAGAGCAAGAAAAAAGGCAATGCACGGCTGAGTTGTAGGCAAGGTGCAGGTGCATTCTGTGCATGTAACCTCCCCACTCTGTCCTGCTCACCCAAATGCCTCAGACAGGGTCTAACACACACAAGAGGTGCTTCGAAAGTACTTGTTCATGGAAGAAAGGAAAGGAAGAAGGCCGAAAGACAGGAGTTTGGGTGCTGGTCATCCTTTTCCCTTATGTTTGTAGAGGGCTATGAAATGTGTGAATTTCACATATGTTATCTAACTGCCTTCCAGAAGCTACCAGAACTGAACTTTTAACTAGAGCCTTGGTGTTTTAGATTAAGCAGGTTTAAAATATTCTTTGAAGAAAGTGCAATGGATAAACCCTTAGGAAATGCTATAATTTTCAGCCCTTTGAAGAATTAACTCTTGGAAACTGATGGGGCTTAGTGTAGGCTGCCCTAAAATATGCCATTTTGCATGTTGATTATTTTGAATTAAAGTTTCTTAAGAAACAGCTGGTACCAGAAGGATACTCTGACTGCCTTTGTCTCCCTGAAAGGAGGAAATATGTGAAGTCTACCTACCCTGCTAGAGGTTGGAAGGCATTCTTATCACCAGAGATAGGGAAGTCGGGACTGAGAAGGCTGTATAAACAAACTGTTACTTCTTCACTCCTTTGATACCCCAAATCCAAATCCATTTGTCAACTCTCCACAAATGATTGTTTCTCTTTGTTTAAAAGACATAAAAGCTACCTGCTTTTGTCACTTCGGAGAGTACATATTTTTAAGAGCTCCCATAGTATGAAATTACATTTGTTTTTCTCTTGTTGATCTGTCTTACATCAATTATTAGACCAGCCAAAGAACCTAAAAAGGAAGAAAAGAAAAATTTTCCTCCCCTCTAAAATCATTTTCTCAAAAGGGAGAGAGACTCCTAAAGAATTAATGGGTCCAAGAATGAAGGGGGGGAAATCGGAGGGGGAGAAGAACCATGAGAGACGATGGACTCTGAAAAACAAACTGAGGGTTCTAGAGGGGAGGGGGTTGGGAGGATGGTTTAGCCTGGTGATGGGTATTGAGGAGGGCACGTTCTGCATGGAGCACTGGGTGTTATGCACAAACAATGAATCATGGAACACTATATCTAAAACTAATGATGTAATGTATGGGGATTAACATAACAATAAAAAAATTAAAAAAAAAAAAAAAAAAGAATTAATGGGTCCAGACTATGATATTCAGTGCCTTCTCCCATTTAAAAAAGAGACACAGTCTTGCAAAAAAAAAAAAAAGAAGAAGAAGAAGAAGTAGGAACCAATCCTCATACTGATTCAGCCTCTAGTGAATCCAGGCAGCAAGGACCAGGAAATACAGGGGATAGAGGGACACGTAAACCACACCTGGAGGCTGCAGTCAGCAAATGCAGGATGGGAGAAATGTAATAAGACACATAGCACATTTCTTTTTCTTCTTTTTTTTTTTTTAATTTTATTATGTTATGTTAGTCACCATACAATACATCATTAGTTTTTGATGTGGTGATCCCCGACCCATTGTTTTCGTATAACACCCAGTGCTCCATGCAGTACATGCCCTCCTTAATACCCATCACTGGGAGCACATTTCTTCAACAACAAAAATAAGTTTAAAAATTGAGAGAGAGAGAGATAGAGGGAGACCCTTATAAGGGGTCCAGGAGAATACGTTAACCCATTGTTACAGTATGAACCATTGTTATAGTAAGAGCCATGCCATATTTGGATCCCATTACAACATGCATTTTCAAGGGGAAGTTGCTCCTAAGGGAGCAAAAATGGTTTCTGGAGGGGTGGAAAAACTTAGTTGTTTCAATGGTTTGTGGCCCTCCAAAGGGCCCCAGTACGTAAGGAAATATACAGCATATATATGTGGCATTAAAATTTCACAGAGCAGGGCAAGGAGGGATGTGATTGGGGAAAAAAATGTTTTAAGTAGCTCCTTAGAAGGCCATAATGGAAAAAGTTTTGAAAACACTCAGAACACTCCTATCGTAAAATATGAGGCAGCAGGGGAAATGTTAACTATTTACTGAGTAGCTGATAAGGTGTTAATTTTTTAGGTATGATAATGGTATTGTGTTTACATTTTTGAAAAGCCCTTATCTTACAGAGATAACTACTGACATATTTGCAGATAAAATAGAGTATGGGAGAGACAAAGATACAGACCGAGAGCGAGATAAAAGGAAAGAGAGATTCACTGATTTTTCTCCAAGCAATAGACTTCCTTCCTGTTGTGTTTGGGGGTCCATCTTTTCTTAGACTATGGTTGCCCACCTGTGGCCCGTGGATCAAACTCAGCCCGCAGTTGTTTTGTTCAATCCTCACAGTGCTTTAAAACTAGTTGAGCCAACATTTTCAATGAGAAATTACACTTGAAACTTCCTAGTTCCTGCTTCTCTTGCAAAATCAGACTCTCTGAACTTGGACAGGAGCTAAAAGGTGCCTTTGCTCTTCTGGCCACCACAGCCACCCCAGGTCATACTGGAAATGCCCACACTCACATTCTCTTCTGCCTCCTGTCTTTTCCTTCCCTAACAGCCCCTGATGTATGGAAATTATATCGTTAACAGTGGCCACCCATCCGTACCCACCAACTGTGAGCCAGGCAGTTTGGCCACATTATCTCCCTGAACCTTCTTATCGAACCAGGAGGTAGGTTCTGACATTACTTCTCTTTTACAGTTGACAACACTGAGGCTCAAAGAGGTGGGGTGACTTACTCCAGGCCACACAGCTATTGGGAATCTACACCTGCCTTCCCTGATTCCAAAGTCTGTGTGTTATCTGTCGTACCAACTACTACTGTCTCCTTCGCATAACCACAGCACGTAGGCTCACTCGCCCAGATTCTCAGAGAGTCTTGACTTGATCTGGTTGGTTCCCTAGTAGGGGTGTACCTACCATATTTGACACCCAGAGTAGATCATTTTATTAGCATCCTCTCCTCTCTATAAGGTGGGTAATTACCTATAATTATTTGAAGTAAAATAATAATCAAAAGTGAAATGGATATGTTTCATGTACAAATGGAAATTTGCAGTAGCAAACAAAAAATATCACACCTCACAGTTTGTCATTTGTTCTGCCATTTTAAATTTCTTTTTTTAAAAAGATTTTATTTATTTATTTATCTGAGAGAGAGAGAGTAGGGCGAGAGAGAGAGAGCACAAGCAGAGGTGAGGGGCAGGGGGAGAAGGGGAAGCAAACTCTCCACTGAGCAGAAAGCCCCACGTGGGACTCGATCCCAGGACCCTGGGATCATGACCTGAGCCAAAGGCAGACGCTTAGCCGACTGAGCCACCCAGGTGCCCCCACCATTTTAAATTTCAAACGCAAATACAAGTTCCAAGTAGTCGCGTAGAATGACAGAACTGAAGAAATGCAAGTTCAGTTTCTTCGTCTTTGCAATCACTGTGCTTTCATTTATTTCAAACCCATTGTTCACACACAGGAGCATACAGCATCGAAAACCTCTCCCAAAGCAAACTTGAACGATTCCAAACTGATACAACTTCGTCTCAAGCAAGAGCTTACAGCTGAGTCTGCGTGTGTCCCCATTGACTGTATAGCACAGAGGTCTCCGAATTCATTTCCTTGTAGACTAATATTTTTTAAAGAATAAGTAATAAAAATGTGCTAATTTGAAGCTCACATATACTATTAAAACTCTCAACTATAACCACAACAATCCTTGAGAACTTATACCAACAAAAAGTGTTTTCAGGGAAGAAGATTCTATCTCTAACACTATTTAAAATAGCAGGCGTGCGGTGATAGTCAAAAAGCAAATTGACTTTTAGTTCTTGTTTTTGTAGTTAAATTCTCAGATGATGCACCCCTATTGCTTCCCTGGCTGCCCTGCATGCTCAGTCCTTCTGGAACATCCTTCCCTGAGCCCGGAAGGGCCCCTGATGAGAGCTGCCCACTGGAGCAACAGAGTGGGGGAAAGCCCCAAATTTGGAATCAGAAGAGTGGGCTGCATCATCTTTTCAAGCCTCAATGTCCTGCTCTGCCAGAAAAGCCCAAGCAAACAAAACAGGGGTGGTGGGAGAGGCAAATGAGACTATACCATAAGTGAAAGTTCTTGATAAACCATGAAGCAATGTTCAAAACCCAGTCAGCACTCAGTAGATGAGCACTGCAGAGATTCTAGCACAGTTTGTGGTGCATAGCACTGCTCACTGATTACTCTCTGCATCTGGGAACTGCATTTCCAGCACCGGGGATCAGTTCTGATACCACTCTCTGGACACCAAGGGGTTCAACTCATGGACTGTGTTCAACACGGTTCAACATGGACTGCCTGGAGTTAGCGCAGACCCCACTGGTCGAGGGCTCAGCTGAGTCTCACAGATTCCCCACTAAAGACACCAGTCACAAGTCCTAGGTTGCTGCCTATACTTCTGACCAATGGATATAAATTCAGGAGCTTTCCACAACCTCCTCCTCCGGCTTGATCATTTTCTAGAATGGCTCACAGAATTCAGGGAAGTGCTTTACTTACAGTTACCAGTTTATCATAAAGGCTACAACTCAGGAGCAGCCAGGTAGAAAAAAATGCCTAGGGCAAGGTATGGGGGTGAAGTTGGGGACTTCTGCACCCTCTCTTGATATGCCATCTTCCCAGCACCTCTATACATGTTCACTAACTCAGAAGCTCTCTGAACCCCATCATTCAGGGTTTTATGGCAGTTTCATTGCCAGGCATGATTGAGCAAATCACTGGCCATTGGTGACTGAGTCAACCTCTAGCCCCTCAGCTCTCCCCAGACATTGGGTGTGGGGCTAAAAGTTCCAACCTTCTAATCATGGATTGATCTTTCTAGCAACCAGTCCTCATCCTGAAGCTATCTAGGGGCTCCCAGGCACCAGTCACCTCATTAGCATACAAAGACACTCATTACTCCTGGATATTCCAAGAGTTTTAGGAGCTCTGTGCCAGGAACCAGAGACAAAATCTAAATATATAGTCGTCATATAATCTGCCATTTTACATATACTATCTCATTTCATGTCCTCCTGATCATAATTCTGTGAGGTCACTGCTGTCATCCCCATTTAAATGATTAGGAAAAGGTCACTCAGAGAGGCTAGCCGACTTGTCCAAGGCATCACAGGTTCCAACTCAGGCTCTAAACATTCCAGAACCTGCCAGAAGAAGGGATGGCTTCACTGGGCTCAGCATTGACTGAAAAGAAGACATGTCCCCTCTAGGCATCACCCTGAAGCTAGAGGCACAGGAATCCAGCCTCATTGATGGAACTGGTGTTATTGATCTGGGGTGAGAAGTTACAGAAAGCTGACTTGAGCACCAAGGAGGGAAGATGGGTATGCTTGCTTATTGTCACTTATTTAAAGGACTTTTGAGCAACTGAGCAAAAAAGGGATCAAAGAGATCTTGTGCTTTGGTCCAGGCAGCCAGAGAGCTTCTAGATCAAGTAAGAAGATGCTTTGGGAGTCCAGTTGGCTAACTACCAGGGAGATCGACTTGGTGTTCAAGACTGAAGAAGGCAAAGCAACAGGAAGACAGATCTGCATCCCTATTTTAGATTTTGGAGACTTCAAGCTGAGAGAGGCGAGATGACTTGCCCAAGGTCACACAGCCCCCAGTCCAGAGCACCAGTCTCAGGCACTGAACCCCAGTCCATGTGACTGCAGGGTCTGTGATGTATTCACAGTGTGTGGCTGCCCAACAAGTGGCGTAAGGGACCAGGGGCTGCATATCTTCCACAGAAGCCACAGGCTCATCTCTCACAGCAAGAAGCTCCCACAGGAGTGATGATTCTGCAGCCTCTGCCTACGACTTTTTCTATTCTGGGTGCAGGGCGTGCAATTAGCATAAATCTGAATAAATTTCTCATTTTTAACAGAAAATAGAAATACATGAAAAAGAGCTTAAAAAGCTCATGTTAACTAGTGAAATTGTGTATCATCGTCCTTTTTTCAGATTCTACCTCCCATACTTCCTTCTGCCAAGAAGCCCATCCTCGTCTTTGCCGTCTAATGAACTCTTCTTCATACTCAAGGCCCAGCTGGAAGGCCGTGTCTTCCACAGAGCTTTCCCAGAGACATCCGGGGCAGAATTGATGGCTTTTGCCCTCACACACCACCACCCCCCAACCCCCGACAACGTACATCCTTTGCGAGTGCAGTCACACTGTAGTCTAGCATACCCCGGAAGTGAGACCCCTGAGGTTGTCCTGTCTCAAGGCCATATGCCTCAGGAGATTTGTTTGACTGAAAAGCTCTAGAAAGTTCTCTCAATGTTGCAGGTGCCTTGACACGCTGCAACGCCCAGCCTCAAACTGAGGGACTCCACACCCCAGACTTGCTTGCATAATTTCCTTCTGACTCTGTTCTGAGGATCTACTCAGCCTAGGACTGTGTTCCCCAGTGCTGTGAGGGCACCATTCTGTGTCAACACTAGGTCAGTGGTTAGCCCCAGCTGCAAAGGGTCTTCCAAACAGGCCAAAATTATCCTAAATAAGACCTCAAATATAAGTCAGATAAGAGCCCCCTGAAAACCCTAGGCCCTCCAACCTACTGGGTGAAGCCTGCTCTTTGATATTTAAGTAAAAATAGTTGGCACTCTAATCTAGATATCTGCATTTCTCCTAGCCAGCCTTTGTTCTTCGACTTCCTGAGTGCTCACCCTCCAGCTATCTTTGCTCCCCACGTGTCCCCCACACCCCTTCCTGCCACGGCCACCCACTGCCTCAACCCCACAATGGACACCAGCCTGATTATTTCTCTGCCCCGGATCATCCTGCACACAAGGTTCTGCATGTAACAGACTCTGACAGAAAGTTTGGAGTGATGACGGGTGGTTATTGCCCCTCACACAGGGCAGACAACAGCCTCGACTTGAACATTATCTTAAAATCCAGTAAAATCCTAAAATCCTACCAGGAAGAATTTCTGGCTGGTCACGTTCACCCTTAGATGCTAGCTTGTTGACCCCTTGTCCTGATTTTTCCTTCCATGACAGCCTCCCCAGCCCCTCTCAGTTCGCTGTCCTACTCTTCTAAATTCCCTCTCCATTAAGAGACTTCAGGTTTCTGGTCCCTACTCTGCTTGAAGCTCCTGGGCACAGCTAGGCACACCCACACCCCACACACACTCAGCAACGGGCTCTCCACTCTTGGGCACCATCCTTGAGCTGCACCAAAAACATGCAAGGCATTGATGTTACCATTTCCCTTCATGTGACCAAATTCCAGGTCAGGGATCCCTCCCTAGGAACAAAGGAAGTCCCAGGGATTGTGTGTTGTTTTTCTTTCTATGCTATCTCCTGCATAGGGGCTGTAAGGAAGCCAAGGTCAGAAACTGTCTGACTCATCTCACCAATCCCATTTCTGCCTGGAACTAGGGAAGGATGATAGAAAGAGTGAAGAAATGATGGATTGGTGACAACATAGCACACAAACCAAGAGAAAGGCAGGAGGGAGCAAAGAGATACTTTGGAGTTGGGATTGGCCATGTGTCTACTCATTACCACGCATTCCTGGAGGGATCCAAAAAATCGCATATCTATTTCTTTGGTATGGAGCAGATCATCTGAAAGGTCATTGTGGTAGACTGCATTAGTGCTCAGTAAATATTTACCCTCTGCACTCTGTGGGCAGAATACACATCCCAAACCCACGGACTTGGACTTGGCCGTGTAACTTGCTTTGACCAAAGGAAGCTGAGTGGAACTGAGAGTGTGGCCATACTGAGCAGAGGATTTAGGATGCATTGCCTGTCTGTTCCTGCTTTTGTGCTCTCAACATAGGCCATGAGAAGAGCTCCCTCCAGGAACTACAAGAATTGAAGACACATGGAAAAGATCTGAACCCAAGCCCGGCTGAGCCACAGCTGACCCACAGACCGGTGAAAGAGAAATAACCATTTGTTACTGTAAGCCATGGAGTTTTGGGGAGTTGTTCGTTATCTGACGTACAGGGACTAATAAGGTCATCTAGGACAACCTCCGCCCAATGCGTAAAGCCACTTCTCACCTTTTCTGCTCATTTAAAATCAAGCCTCAGCTCGTGTACTTCCAGTTATAGGGGGTCACTATTTACTAAGACTGAAATAGTTAGACCCAACTCACCCCCTACCTGAGTCTGACCATTGCTCCCAGCTCCCTGTGTCCCTCTTTCCGGGCCTCACAGAGTAAGACCACCCCAACACACCTTGCAGAGACTGAGGCGGTATGGTGTTGTGACATGACCCACTCCCCCCTCTGACCCCTAGATGCTCCTAAACAGCATGGTCCCCTGTGTCTTCACCTCTCTACTGACTCTCCTTGCCGACTGTCCTCCATCAGTGCAGAGTCTCAGACTGACCGTCCCAGCTGATCAGTATGACCCGTGGCCAGACTCTTGCCTCTGTTGGTCTAGACAATATGTCTCCATGAGAAATACTTGGTTAGAAGCAGACTGTGGAGCTGGACAGACCTGAGGATAAATCCCAGCCCAGCCACCACCTGCTGTGTCATCTTGGATGCACCACTTCATTTCTCAGAACCCTAATTTACTCATCCGCACAGGAGGACAATCACTGCTTCTCCCTCACAGAGCCGGTGTGACAACGAAAAGCAATATTATGCAGCAAGTACTGAGCACGGTACCCAGCGCACAGAAAGCACTCAGCCTTCGCTGGACAATTACAAGAGCAGTTGTTTACTCTTGATGCCTATTGAACTAACTACACCTACATTTCTTGAAAAATGTTGTCTTTCAAAAAGACAACATTTTTTTATATTAAAATACTCACATAACTTCTAGTTATACGATAAGTAAGTCCTGGGGATATAATGGACAGCCTGGTGACTATAATTAACAATACTGTATTGTATCTTTGAAAGCTGCTAAGAGGGTAGATCTTAAAAGCACTCATGCCAAGAAAAAAATTCTGTAACTCTGTATGGTGAGGATGTTAAACTAGACTTATTGCAGTAATCATTTTATAGTATATGCAAATAACAAATCATTATGTTGTACATCTAAAACTAATATAATGTCATATGTCCATTATGCCTCAACTAAAAGAAAGAAAGAAAGAAAGAGAAAAAAAAGAAAGAAAGAAGAAAGAGAAAGAAAGAAAGAACGAACGAACGAAAGAAAGAAAGAAAGAAGAAAGAAAATATTTGTACAGTACCAGAAAGAAGGAAAATAGAAAATCTGATCACCCACAGACACCCCCGTTAAAATCTTAGCTAAGACCCGGTTGGGTATTTTTAACCCGGTAAATGCCCCGCCTCACCCTCCTCACCCCAGCCCGGGCGAGGTGGCTGAGTGCAGATGAACGCAACAGCCCTGGGGCTCAGGCAGCCTCGTCTTCCAGCCCTGCTTTGTCCCTTCTAGCCTGTGGCCCTGGGTCGGTAGCTTTACCTTTTAGATCTCAACTGCATTTTTGATATGTGAAAGGGTTTTTAAAACGGTTTTATTGGCGATATGAGTCACATATCATATAATTCCCCCTTCAGGTGTACAATTTAATGGCTTTTGGTGTAGAGCCCGAGTGAGGCTACCAGCTTCCTCAGAAAGGCCCTCACGTCATTGCTCCCCCGGGCATTCATTCTCCTCTCACAGAAAGTGATGACGTGTGGATGTCACTCACTGGGTTCAGTAGCAGGTACCCTGACAACCTCCTACCCCCCAGGCACTGCTTGGGCCTGTCGGTGCGGCAGTGATCCGAAGGACAAGGCCAGTGGCTTCCTGGAATTCACAGACAATGAACATGGGAACAGGAGACTCCCAGAGTAAAAGTGACCTGAAGGACAGGTCAAGGGTACCTGGGGAAGACTGCTTTAAGGGGCAGCTAGGGTAGGCCTCCACGAAGAAAGAGAATGAAAAGGAGCCAGCCGTTAAGAGAGCGGCAGAGAACACTCCAGGCAGAAATAACAGCGAAAGTGATGGGAATAAACCTGGCTTCTCAGGAAAACAAATAGGAGGCCAGTGGGGCTGATGGGTGATGAGCAAGGGGTGGCCAGGTAGGAGACCTGTCGGGGAGACATGCAGGAGGCAAGTGGGGAGGCCTAGAAGCCAGGGAGCAGGGGTCAGATCTTGTTCCAGTTGAGAAGGAGTGTTTTTGGGGGCAGTGACAGGAAGGAGGAAGCGCCCTGGCTGTGATCGTGCTCTGTAAGACGTACGACAGGTGACATGTTTGCATTTTCCCGGGGCCAAGTGAAGACTTAATCCTCCAGGGGCTGTTTTCTCCGTTCGGGCCTATCCTGATACTCTGGGCAAATGGACACACCTTAGAGCTAAGTAAGCAACAACTTGTTCTTCTCATTTCCTTTCCTGTTTATCTTTCCAGGCCCCTGGATTCTGACCTTTCCCAGGCCCTCCCTATCTGAGTCACTGGCAGGCAGGTAAGGGTGACATTCGCCACTTGTCAGGGAAGCCAGGGACGGGCACCCCCCTGGGCAGGCCCTGGCAGAATCAAGGCCTACCAAGGAAAAAGCAGTGAAAAAGTTCCAGAAAAAGGGAACATTAATGCCAGGTGGGACCCTGGAGATCAACTGGGGAAACCGAGGACCAGAGAGAGAAAGTGGTTTGTCTAAGGTCATACAGCAAGTCGGAAACAGTTGGGACCAGATCCGAATGAGGCTCTCTCATCACGCCCTGGGGCAGAACAACAGTGGCAGCTAACAGCCACGAAGCTTTCGCTGGGTGCCAGGCCCTGTCCTAAGGCATTTTTTCAAAAGACTTTATGTATTTATTTGAGAGAGAGAGAGAGCATAAGAGAGAGAGAGAGAGAGCATGAGCAGGGGGAGAGGCAGACGGAGAGGGAGAAGCAGGCTCCCCGCTGAGCAAGGAACCCGATGCGGGGCTCGATCCCAGGACCCTGGGATCATGACCTGAGCTGAAGGCAGATGTGTAACTGACCGAGCCACCCAGGCGCCCCCTAAGGTGTTTATTTCCATGTTTAACTGTGCTTCTTACAACCCTATGAGGTAGGAACCGTTAGACGCCCAACTTCATAGCCAAGGACACAGGCCAAAAGGTTTAGCTACTGGACAAGATTCAAACTCAGATCGTCTGTCCCCAGAGCCACACACTTAACTACACTAGTGAACCGAGGCTCGGAGAGGGGCCTCGCTCGGGCAGGGCTGCCGCAGCTCACCCACACTCACACTGGAGTCACTGCTCTGCTGCTTCCTTCAAAGAATGAGTCAGGCACATCTTTAAGTCACTGGCACCAAGCACGGGGAAGGCTTGGCACAGAAAACACTGGTTGAATTGAACCTAATTGTGGTAACAAGTTTTGCTCTAATGTCGCAGATTCATTTGGTAAAGTGTAGGGGAACCGAGGGGAATTGCAGGAAGGAAGCAGATCGAACATCCCAGCTGCTGGCAGTTGTAGCACAATGTGGGCTCTCGGTGAAGTCACAGAGTGCTCGCTCCTCGGACATCTATGGGGTCTCCAGCAAGTCACTGAGCGGCACTCAGCCTCAGTTTCCTTATCTAGAAAATAGTTGGATTAACTCAACTAATGGTCATAAAGTAGGGAGTTGGCAAACTTTTCTGCACAGGGCCAGATATAAATGTTTTCAGCTTCATGGGTCATACTGTTTCTGTCACATCTTCTCATAACCACAGACCATATGTATTTACAAAAACCGCACTGTGTATGACTTTCATGGGCCCCAGGAACTTTTGCCTTTGTAGGTCCCTTTCACCACGATAGAATTTTGTGGCCCTAGAAATTTCTTCTTTTTGGGGGGTGCCTGGGTGGCTCAGTCGGTTAGACGGCTGCCTTCGGCTCAGGTCACGATCCCAGGGTCCGGGGATTGAGCTCCACATCGGGCTCCCTCTCCCACTGCCCCTGCTTGTGTTCCCTCTCTTGCTGTCTCTCTCTCTGCCAAATAAATAAAATCTTTAAAAAAAATTTTTCTTCTTTTTTTATATGATGAAAACTTTCCAGTTTTTTAATCTTATGATTTTAAAAGAAATTATTTTCATGAGACCCTAAAAGTACGTGGGCTCCAGATGCTGTGCCTCTGTGCCTGAGGGATGGGTCAGCACTTGGCACACAGCAAGCTCTCAGTAAATGGGACTCCCCTCCCCATCCCCCTCCCTCTGCTGGGTGGGCCTGTGTCTTAGTTGGCTCAGGATGCCATAACAAAATACCAGAGACTGAGTGACTTAAATCACAAAAGTTTGTATTTTCACAGTTATGGAGACTTCTACATGGCAGCTTACAGGATGGTGCCTATGAACTCAGGCTATGCAATGAGGCTGCCTGGGCTTTAAATCCTGCTAGACCCTCCCTCACATTTACCAGAGAAGTCGCTTCACTTTTCCTGCCCTTAGGTTCCTCTTCTGTAAAATGGGTAATTACCGTTTCTACCTCACTGGGCTGCCATGGGATGTGCAGCAAGCATTCAGCAGAGGATCTGGCACATGCTAAGCCCGAGATCAATGTTAGTAATAGTGATGGTGATGATGGTGATGGTGCTGCTGATGGTGATAATGGTGATGGTGATGATGGTGCTAGTGATATGAGGATGATAGTAATGGTGGTGATGGTGATGATGATGGTGATGATGGTGATGATTGGTACTGCCTATTGTGGTGATGGTGATATGGTGATGGTGGTGGTGACGATGATGATGGTGTTGATGGTGGTGATGATGCTGATGATGATGGTACTGCTTATTGTGGTGATGGTGATGGTGATATGGTGATGGTGGTGGTGGTGATGGTGATGGTGTTATGATGATGATGGTGCTGCTGATGGTGGTGATGGTGGTGATGATGGTGATGGTGCTGCTGATGGTGGTGATGGTGATGATGGTGATGATGGTGGTGGTGATGATTATAATGATGGTGATGGTGGTGTTGATGGTGATGGTGCTGCTGATGGTGGTGATGGTGATGATGGTGATGATGGTGGTGGTGATGATTATAATGATGGTGATGGTGATGATGATGGTGGTGAAGATGATTTTATAAGAAAAGTACAGAGAGTGATTGGATGGCCCCAATAGCTAGAATCCTTCACCTGAGTATAAGTTCTTTCCATTATCAATGCAAAGATGACCCACCAAAAGCAATGGATACTGACATCTCTGGGTGGGTATATTGACACACTGAAACCCTTTCTCTAGCTAGGATCCCTGCACACTACCCTTTTGTTCAAACTCTTCCTCCAGATAGACTAATAGTTGTGGCCACATTTATCTCCAGTGCTCTAGTACCAACTGGGCGTCCTGGAGTTAGCATCAATTTCCAAAGCTCAGTCCTCCATAAGACTGCCCCCACTTAGATGCCAACCACAAATCTTAGGTGCCACCACATATCTGACCAGCTGACTATAAATATACGAGTTCCCATGATTCCCTCAGGTTTGATAATTCTCTAGAATAACTCACAGAACTCACTGAAAATGCTAGACTTATATAAAGGGTACTGATCAGCAGCAGCCAAGTAAAGAGAAACAGGACAAGCAAGGTCTGAAGAGGGAGACACAGAGCTTCTGTGCCTTTTGTCTGTGGAATCCAGACACATCACCTCATCAGCACATCAATGTGTTTGCCAACCAGGCAAGCTCCACCATGCCATGATCTCAGTGCTTTAATTGGGGCTTCATTATTTAAGCATGATTAAAGAAATCATTGGCCACATAATTGGACTCAATCTCCAACACCTCCCATCCCCCACCCCAGATGTCAGGCTGGCCCAAAGTTCCAGTTTTCTAATCACAGAGGTGGTCTTTCTGGTGACTAGTCCCCATTGGGAAGATAGCTAAGGGCCCACCTAGAGTCACCTCATTAGCATGACAAAGACACTCCTTTCACTCAGTTAATTCTAAAAGTTTTTGGAGCTCTGTGCCAGGACAAAAACCAGATATATTCTTTAACACACCTCCCTGAGTAAGCCTCTCTCCTCTCTCCTCCCCAAAGCCTTGATTGAATTTTCCAGGCTCTGAATTTATTGTTTTCAACCTGGGAGACATCTTGTCCCTGGAAAAGACCTCTCCAGGGGCTGTGGTCATCATTCAGCTATATGTGGATTCATTTTCTTCACCTTTAGGTACTCACAGACCTTCCCTAATTCTCCTTCTGACCTAGATCCTGAGCTTCAGACCCAAACTCCACTTCCTAGGCTAAGGCTGAGGCTCCTCACTTGCTTACATCATCTCTTGGATCTGTCCAGCTTCCCCATCTCACCCAGTCACTGCCCAAGACCTCTTACTGTGCTTTCTTGGCTCATCCCAACTTCAGATCATGAGCCTGCCAAGCCTAGAATCTGGCTTGAACGAGTCCTAAAAAGACATAAGTCCAATGGCCGATGGTACATTTCCGGCCCCACCATTTCCTAGTTGGATGGCCTTGAGCATGTCATTTCAAGTTCAGAAGGTTATGTTTTCTCATCTGGAAAATAGAAACATATCTTCCATTAGTCAGGATTCACCTAGGCTTTGCTGCAGTAACAAATACCTCCTAACATAACAGAGGTTCATTCTTGCTCACACCCTCACTCATAGCACTGCTCTGTCTTATAACTATGTCATCTAGAGCACATGGTCACCATGGTCACTAGGGCAGTGGGAATAGGAGGGAGGGAGGAGGTATACTGGCTGTCAGTTGCCTTGGCCCAGAAGTGACCCACATCACCTCCACTCACAAGCTGCTGGACCCATAGTCATCACATGGCTACCACATACCTGCAAGGATTGCTGGGGATGTCTATATGCTATTTGGCAAGTGCCAACAGTCTTCTCCACATGTTCTATGATTCACTGGGAAGTTGGGAACATCAAGAAAGCTCGTGCATGGGAAAACTCCAGCCACAGAGCAGGTGATTGCTAATCAGTTTTCCGATTTCACAAAGGGCCTTTTTTTGCTTTGTGCACCCTTTGGTCTTGATAAGAGAGGTGGGTCCCATTTGTGCTGTTTCATAATGGGGCCTCTTTGCTTACTGGCTGCCAAAGTTAGACAGGTGTAGGGATCCGACCTCTGGGTGGTTCAGACTGGGATGAGATAAGAGTCGCAGAGATGTAGTCCCTGAATCACTCCCAGCTACCCCTATCCCCACCGCCCCAGGTTGGAGATCCTGACTTCCTAGCCCCCAAATCAAAGGCACAGGCAGAGCTTACGTTGCTGTCCCTTACCTTTGCAGCCGAGAGCAAAAACAATCTGACTTAGTGCTTTCACTTCCTATTTTTCCTGCAAAGTTTACTCTGTGTAGTTGTAACTGAGTTAGTGAAATGGAATGGAGCACAGGACATGGAGTCAGGATAATGGTAACAATAGTAACAGCAGTGGACATTTATTAAGCACCTACAGTATGCCAGGCTTTTGGCCAAGTGTTTCATGAGGATCGTCCCATTGAACTCTTTCAGCCTCCCTGTGGAGATCCTATTATTATCCCCATTTACAAGTGGAAAAATTGAAGCACAGAGTATTGGGAGACCTGTCCCTATGGGTATGTAGCAAGGCCAAGATTCACACCCAGGTTTGTTGGACTCCATGGCCTAAGACTAAAAGATGGAGTACCTAACTCCATGACTGGGATCCAGCGGCATCTCTGCTGCTCACCATCAGAAAGCACATTTCCCAAACATAAAAGATCTCTAACTCTTAGGGTGTGTGAGCATTAAGTCAATTCCTCTTTCAGCAAACGTTTACTAAATGTCTGCTATGTCCAAGGCTGGCTAGGTTCTAGGGTTCAAGAAATGAATCAGACATGGCATCCTTAAGGAGCTCATGATCCAGGATGTTATTAAGCAGTAAGAAAGAGACCATGGAAGAATGGAGGGGAGGCACCTGGCAGGTGAAGATGGGGTGAGGCAAAGGCAGGAAAGAGCTGAGACCTGGTGGATGAACAGGAGAGAATCAGGAAGCCAACAAAGGAGGGTGTTCTGGATGGAAAACAGAATGTGCAAAGTCACAGAGGCACAGAAGGACTTTTTTGGGAACTTGGAGGGGCTTGGGATTATTGGAACATAAAATCCAGGATGGGGACACCATTAGGAGATGTAGCTAGAGAGGTGGCTGGGGCCAGACTATTCATTCATGCATTTATTCATTTATCCATTGAGCAGCAGAAGACTCCAGGCGCTGTGCTAATCTCTGGTTACAACAGCCAACAAGCTGCAGAGCGTTAAGTGTGGCGCAAGGAGATGGGCAAGAAATGAGTAGACAAGTAAAGACAGAGCTTCAGAGTGAAACTCAAATGCCAGGCCCAGGAATCTGGGGTGGTAGAGAGCCCCAGAAGAGCTGCGGGCAGAGGAGAGATGAGGTTAATCTTTTAGAAGCTCAACCCATGTAGAAGGGGATGCTGGTGCCACGGCCCAGGCAGGCACCCTCAGCACAGGGCCAGGCACACCGTGGGCGCTCGGATAATGCTAGGGATCTGGGTATGAGTGTGGTGTGCTCCCCGATCTGGGGCCTGCACCCCTCCCCCTCCACACCTCTCTGTCCCCAAGGACATCTGCAGCTGGGCCAGACGCCTTCTAATCACTCAGTTGGCTCTATGCCCAGCGAGGACATCTTGATAATCATTAGAACTCTAGCCTTGACCCCAGAGGAGGAGATAGCTCAAATCCCTTATACCCTACAACTGACCGGCCGAGGACCCCACCGGATTTCCTCAGGGCCTCATCCTCTGAATGGGTGGTGGTCAGAGATCTGACTGGGAGCCAAGAGCCTCAAGAGCAACATCTACATCTGCTCCTGACTTGTTGTGTGCCCCGCACAGGCTGGTCCCCAGCTCTGCGCCTCTGTCTTCTTCCTGGCAAAACAAGAACAATAATCCCACCTTCCCACCTCACAGGGCTATGATGGGGGGCAAGGGAGATTATCCATTTGCTCCTCAGCCAGCATGTTCCGACCAAGCACTTACTAGGGGGCCCTCCATGTCAGGTGCGAGGGCAGGTGCAGCCTCATGCCCAGGCTCTGCTCTAATAATATCACATGGAATTGCTTCACTTAATTTTCATAGCAACCCAGGGAGGAGGGTTCTCTCATCACCACCTCTTTACAGACTGGGCAAACAAGGCAGAAAGAAACTGTGAAAGGCCCACAAGCAGAAGCAAATGGGGCTATGAACTTGGTCTGAGTCTAGAGCCTTCCCTCTGACCACGAGTCCACAGTGCCTTGCTGCCCACATGTGGCTCACAGCCTCGGTGAAGGGGACAGGGCTTGGAAAAAACTCTAAAACTAACACAGAGTTACAAACTGAAATGTTCTGTGGCATCCAGTTATGGGACAGGAGATAGAGACAGGAGGAGGCAGGGGAAGGGCGACCTTAAGGAGTGGCTGCCTGGCTGCAGAGAGAAGAGAAAGGGGCCCTAGGCAGTGGGGGTCAGGCTTCGACTGCAGCTAGAGGGCTCCACGGGGCTCAGGAAGGGCCACGGGCCTGGGAGTCCTGGGCAGAGTTTGCACTTTCCTCCAGGTGCCCTGAGAAGCCACTGGGGGGATGTAAACTGTTTATGCTCTAGAAGGAATCATCTAGACTACAGGGGCCATGATTGGGCACCAGAAGACCATTCTAAAGAGGGTGCAGTGACCCTGGTGAGAGGGCATGGTGGCACCCACTGGGCGGTGGCAGCTTTGGGAGGATAGGGCAGAGTAGAATTAACAGGAGTGGATGAGTGAGAGAGGGTGACACCAGGAAGCATGAGACATGGAAAAGTTATGGGTCTCAGGGTGTCTCAACAGACTCGGTCTCTTTGGAAACAAGGGCTGAGGAAGAGTCATTATAGAAACACCCGAGTGAAGGATTCTCTGCCGGACTCTGACTCTGTCAGACCTGGAAACCCGGCTCTTCCCCTGGCCAGCTGTGTGACCTCTGGCAAGTCTTCCTGACCCTCGTTTTCCCTCTCTCAAGAACAGAGACGTCAACAATTTCCTCAGAAACCTCCAATAGACTTTAAGTCTCATTGGTCAGAAATGGATCACATGACCAACCCTAGACCAAGCGGTGGCAAAAGAGTGGGGATGACGTGATGTGGCCGTTTCCAAGCGTATCTGCATTTTCTTGTCACTCTCTTCCTCAAGGGGCAAGTCCTTGTGAATATTAGCCAACCTTAAAACCATGTGAGATAATAAGATGATGGTTGTTGTTTCTGCGTTTTGAGGTCATTTGTTAGGCAGCGCTTGATTACCAGATCACATGATCGGCTTACACCAACCATGCTTAGCCCCTGGGGTTAGGCGTGTCGCCAGCGAGGTAAAACTGGGGCTTCAGTCGCAAGGAAGAGGGGCAATGACTGTGGGACAGGCGATCCCCAATGTCTACCACATGGCAAGAACGGGGGCATCTGACCACCAAACCCTGAGCAACCAGAGTAATACTAGGAACTTTCTCATAAGCCTAATACACATAGCCTGATATGATACTCAGATCTCTTGGTTGGTACAAGATTTACCTAAGAGTTAGAAACATCGGTGCTCTTGACCCAGGTTCCTGCATTACTAGTATGCTCCGCCTCAGCGGCAGCTGATTCACTCATTCAGCAATCCCAAGACCTTTCCCATGCCAAGCTGTCTCTGGGCGCTGAGACACAGAAATGAAAATATAACCCTGTTATATAACCCTCTGGGGCTCTCAGAGTCAGGCATTCCCGTAAATAACGGCCAGATCAGGTAGAAAGTATGTATACGAGAGATAATGCAACTCAGATGTGGAGCCAAGCAGTCTCTACTGAACTTGGGGAGGTAGGGGGTCGGGGAGGAGGGACTTTGGGGCAGTGGCAGCATCGTAAACAGGGTAGCTCCCCTGCCCGTCTATCCTCCTGGTCTCTCCCTCACTCACTGCTCTCCCACGTCATAGTCTGCTTTTCACTCCTGAACAAATCAAGTCCATTCCTGCCCCAGAGCCTTTGCACTTGCTGTTCCTTTTGTCTGGAATGCCCATTCCCATTTTTGTGTGACTGGTTCTTTATCATTTAGACCTCAGATCAGATGTCACCTCTTCAGGTACTTATCATCTCTTAGCTACTTGGCAACAGACCAGACTTCACATCAAAGAAAGTCAAAGAAGGGTGGATGTCTACTCTCTCACTCTCTCTCTTTCTTTCTTTCTCTCTCTCTCTCTCCTGCCCCCTAGGAATTGTGGAGCAAGCACATGATCTAGCCTCCAATGGGACAACCAGAAATTATCCCCAGTGGTGAGAACAATCAAGTCTTGGGTCCCACAGGGCAGGAGAGAGGGTGCCAGGCGGCTTCTCAGGCTGACTGTGCTAGGGCTGGTCTGGCTGAGGTCTCACTTGGGTCCTGCCCCCTTTCCAAGTCTTGTTCTCTAATACATGTAAATCCATCCAGCCATCCAGGGCCCCACTCAGTTCCTGATCAGCACTCACTAGCCAGGGTTGGTTTCTGCAGTGCGCAATCATCCCTCACCTCCCTTCCCACAGCATCCAGCCCCCACCCCACTCCACCAGGTGCATCATCGAAGTACCGAATGAGACAGTGTGGTTAAAGTTACCTGTTTTGATGTCTTTACTTTGCTCCCAACTAGAACGCCTGCTGCATGAAACAGAGACATGGTCTGTTTTGTTCACAAGTGTATCTTTGGAGCCTAGAACAGTGCCTGACACAAAATCAGGGTCAGAAAATCAATAGGTAATTGTTGAACGGACATGTGAGTAAATATGGGGAGAAGGGTGTGCTGGTGGCAGGAACAGAATAAGGCAAGGCTAGGAGATAGGAAATGTTTGGGAAACAAGAAATCCTCACCGAAGGAATATAAAAATGAGGGAGAGAAGGAAGCCTTACCATGGAGCTCGTGGGCTTCCTTCCCGCCCTCAAGTAGTTCAGTTCAGACCCATGGCCGTGCGCTCGCACAAGGCAGCAAGCCTACCTGTGGCCCAAATGGCAGAGCAACAAAGCACCAGGCGTGTGCCTGGCACTGCGCCAGGCAATTCGCAAACCTCCTCACATTATCCTGTAAGGTGGGTGTCCACATCCCCATTGTACAGAGGAGAAGATGGAGGCCCGGGGAGATCAAGGAGTGGCTTGCCCACCATCACATGGCTTCTAAAGAGAGGTGGCCAATTCGAGGACCTACATGCTTCCCTCTGCAGGGCTTGTCAGAAATAACGGGGCTCCTAGAATTGCAGGCCCCAGAGTCACAAAGAAAGCCCCCCATCGGCCTTGGCTTGAATATCTGCAATGATGGGGAACTCAGCCCATGCTATTGCCAAAGGGCTGGCAGGTTTGGGGAAGAGAAAAAGGAGACAGATCCAGAAAAAAAGAACTTAGCAAAAGGCTGAAAGGCTTTGGGGTCACATCAGATTGGATCTGAGCTTTGGGAACATCCCCAGGGGTGAGATGAAAGGCTGCCAGGGAGACCAGGAAGCCTTGGGGGGGCCTGAGGACATGCTGCAGTCATAGACGCCGGGTCTGGGGCACCGCTGGGAGATGATGGGGTGCTTGCTCGTCAAGGTCCGGGTTTTCTTCTGGCTGTATTGGGCAGAGGGAACGCCACTGTGTGGCTGACGCCCTGCTATAGGCAGATAAGATCAGCGGGCAAGGTCGCAGGGAGGCCTATTGCCTGTTAGGCGGGGGCCCTGGTGGCCATGCCGACCATTAGCTGGTGGTTAGGGGCCTCTGGAAGCTAGGCCCCCTATCAGAAGAGCCTGTGCCCCTTGCTTTCCCAGCAGTCTGCCCACACACCACCCCGCTGCCCCCTCGAGAATCTTGCGTCGGATAGAATCCGGGCTGAGGGCTCATGACAGCTTTCTCACATCGGAGCAGGGCAGATCATTTGAGGTGGCTGTCACTGAATGACAGGGGATTCGTTATTGCCTCTCAGGTGGACTAAGGCAGTCAAAAGTGTCCCGCTCTGGCCTCTCTTGGACCTGGGTCCCAATCGCGACTCCCCCATCACTTGGAGCTTGAGTTGCTGCCTCTGGATCAGAGCCAGGGCTGTGCTGGGGGTTGCGTGAGCTGCTACCTGTGAACGTGAGAGCCCGGCAGCTGACAGTCTTCCATGTCCGCCTTCTGTTGACTCTTACTGCCTGAAAGAAAGGAGCTAAGTTCTTCCAGAGAGGCAACCCCACCCCTTTCCTGGCTTTGAGTCCAGCAAGTCCTTCTAACCTAAGGTGACGCAGGGAGGCTTCACACATACAGCGATAATTGTGTCCATCCACAGGGTGCACGTGGGGATGCGAATTCCCCAGGCAATCCTTATTCTTCTATTGTTGAATATCCATTCTAGGTCCTAAGAGCTGGGGACACAAAGATGGAAATATATGACCCCTGCCTTCTAGGTCAGCCGAGAGGTACTCATGTGAATAAATAATTCCAGTCGACCTGATCATTGCCATCACAGATGTGTGTGCCATATTCAGGGAGAGCACTGGAGAAGGAGTCCTGCCTCATGCTGCCTGGGGACATAAGTTGAAAACTTGTGGTTCCTCCATGCCAAGAGTTTAGGGTGTAGAACAGAGGCAAACCCATGAATACATAATGTCAATACAACCCGATCAGGGCATTCGCAGATGTGTGAGCAAAATTTAGTGGGAGCAATGGAGAAGAAGCAGCCAATTCAGCCCAGAGGAGTTAAGCCAGGCTTTCCAGAACAGAACAAGAACTGAAACTGGGAAGACCAGCAAGGGCTAAGTCTTCTGAATGTCCAAAACCTCCCTCCCACCCTCCGGGGCGTCTTGCCCTGGGGAGCTCTTGCTGCAAGCTCCCAGCCTTGCTCAGCTTCCCGGCTTTCCTCACACTAGCTTCTTCCCCACTTCTGCTCACGGCACTGTTAATGCTGGGTCAGGAGTCCTGCTTCCAAACACCACGGGAGAGGGAAGTGATATTAATCATCCACCAGTCTGCTGCTTCTGTTACTTCACCAGGTGTCCCTGTTGAGTAGCGGTCTTGCACAGTCCTGTGAACACCTGTCTACTGTAGCCACTCAGCCCGGCTGGTCTGACCCTCCCAGTTGACACCACTGTGCTGCCCCACGTGTGGCACCAAATTTCAGCTCTCTTGGGGCACATACTACATGGTCAGCTTCATCCTTCTGAAGCACCAGCCCAAGCCAGGATGGCTGGATCCAGAGTGGCTTTCAGCCACATAAGCTCAGTTCTTCCCATAAACACAGATTTCCTTTCCCCTACTGATGAATTAATTCTTCTTTGGGTGTTACTAGCAGATCCATGTCAGGGGCCTCCCACTGAGATTTCTTCCTTTTTTTTTTTTTAAGTTATCTCTACACCCAACATGGGGCTCGAACTTACAACCCCGAGATCAAGAGCCCTATGCTCTACCCACTGAGCCAGCCAGGTGCCCCATCCCACTGTGATTTCTTAATTTGAAGTATCAGAGCACAGGGGTTGGGAGTTTCAACACTTTTTTTTCCAAAGTACCCTGACATATTTCACTTTAGAAAAGCGTTCAAGCCCAATGTTGCCAAATCTTCCTATTATTTATCAGTAAAAGCCATAAATTCTTATTTTTATGTGAAATTTCCAGATCTTAAAAATGCCACAAAGGCCAAAACCAAACTACAAAACAAAGCAAAACAAAACACTATTAATAAATCATTTATTTAATTTCTTCATACAAACACATCATACTTACATGTTATGTGTCTGTGTGTACTTTCCTAACCTTTTTTTTTTAAGATTTATTTATTTTAGGGAGAGTGGAGGGAGGGGCAGAGGGAGAGGGAAAGATTCCCAAGCAGACTCCGTGCTGAGTGCCAAACCCAACACGGGGCTCCACGCGGGTCTAAATCTCACAACCTTGAGATCATGACCTGAGCCGAAACCAGGAGTCAGATGCTTAACCGACTGCGCCACCCAGGCGCGCCCCCTTTCCTAACCTTTGAAACCAGTTTTTTTTTTTTTCTATTATCGATGAGAAATAAAAATTTGCTCTGCTGCCTGCCAGACCATGATGTTCCCATCTGAACATAAATGATGCCCAATGCTCACAGAATACAAACGGAGCCTCAGTGGTGTGGGGCTCGGACTGGGCCATGCTGCACCTGTGTTTCGAATAAGACAAAGGCAAAGCCATTCAGAGGCCACAAAATTTACTAAATACCCCCTCCTTTGACTAATGTGATGACTGACAGTTTTGCACTGCCTCCAAAATAAAAGGCATTAAGATATCCAGTGACCGAATTGCCCTTGCCACCATCCAAACCAGAACCTACTTCCTTAATGCCGCTGAAGAATCATCCCTGTCAAACCCAAATTCTCCGAGAAACTCTCCCAACCCAGCCCTACCCTTGTGGCTCCCCTGGGGTGCCTTTCCCCTTGCTGCAGCAAACCAGATAAAGCTACCTTTTGGCTACAGATGTGCTCCTGGTGGTCTTTGGTGGGTGGCCTTTGACAACAGCCTATCCTGAGCACCTTTTCATCGCTGTCACTAGAGGTGTCAACACCCTCTGTAATGGATGCAGGATAGTGCATGGTTTGGAAGGTAAAATCTGTTACTTTCTTTTTTCTCAATATGAAACATCATATATTCCTTTATTGTAGTATCTCATCCCACTCTGTAACTAATTCAATTTGTTGTGTTTATTTGTATTGTTCTGATAAGAGCTCAATGAATGGCGAACAGAATCAGAAGGCGACCAGAAGGCTGTTGTTGATCACCAAAGGAAACTGAACAAGAACAGTGCAAGAACAGTGGGAGGCCCCTGACATGGATCTGCTAGTAACACCCAAAGAAGAATTAATTCATCAGTAGGGGAAAGGAAATCTGTGTTTATGGGAAGAACTGAGCTTATGTGGCTGAAAGCCACTCTGGATCCAGCCATCCTGGCTTGGGCTGGTGCTTCAGAAGGATGAGCTGACCATGTAGTATGTGCCCCAAGAGAGCTGAAATTTGGAGCACTTCCTGATCACTGGAAAATCAATGATGCTGACTCTGGAAGGAAGTTGCACCCCTGCAAGAGGGGAATGAATACCGCAGGCCTTAGCTGGCTGCCTGAGAGCAAGGACCTCTCAAGATCTATGAATAGCTTTCACTCGAGGGCACCCAGCTGTGCTTGAGGTCCTGGGACCAGAAGCAGTGATAGACTAATAAGGACAGCCATGAGGTTGGGCCAGGGGGTGACCCCCAGCCCTGGGACTGAGCTTTTCCTCCACACTACTGTCAGTAACTCTAAAATAGATTGAGTTGGCATTCCTTATTTGAGCTCACGGATAGAAGGGAATTGAGAAACGCCAGAGCTCCCCACCTTCCATTTTTGCCTAATCCAGCTATGGCATTAGACATTCCAGTAATCCAGAGACACTCTTGGACTTTGCTAGGAAATAGAACTCAAGAGGAATGTCACCAGCAGTTTAGCAGGTGCCATCCCCCACATGGAGTTGAATCTGAAGACCTTCTGGGAGGACGTGTCCTTTCTGCTGAGTTTGGAAGGGAAGACCCCACTTTTTGGAGCTGGGATGGGGTAGAATCAGACAAGGGGGCTCATGCTTCTATTGTGGGCAAGACTCAAGCCAGAATTTGAATGTGGAAAAGAGGCTGTGAGCAAGGGGAGAAGAAGGGGGGAGGGGCTTGAAAACAAGGGGGTGGAAATACATGACCAGCAAGGACTCTTTCTACTCTATAAATGGTCTGGGACAAGTGTGCTCTGGGACAAGTCACATGTCCTTTCTGATCCTCAGTTTTTTGCCTTTAGGGAGAAGAGGGGAAAGGGGAGGCAGACCGAATAAAGAATAAGCATGGATTAGTGTCCTGTTGACTCTGGGCCAGACATCATGCTGGGCACCGGGAATGCAGAGATCAAAGACACCTTCCTGGGCCTCAGGAAGCTCATCACCCGGGAAGGGGACAAGTAAATAGCTTATTGTAATACTTGAGGGGCAATCAGAGGCTCATCAAGCCAAAGCTCAAGGAATAAGTAGGAGTTTCTCCCTGGAGAAAGGGAAAGGGCATCCCTGGGGAGGAAGCCACATGAGTCATAGCAGGGAGGCATGTTTTGTTTGGTGAGCACCTAGAAGGCTCCTGTATGTATACTGGACATTTGTAGCAAAAGTTCCGTAGCCCAGTGACTGCGGGGCCCAGCAGGTGATGTACATGTGTGCAGTGGACAAGTGTCTAAGGCCACAGGAAGTATGGGGACTGCGGTGAAGTAGAGAACTCACGCCCTGTCAAGAGAGACACTCCTCAGTTCTGGTCCAGTGCTGCCTTGTGAGAATTAGCCCAGTGTCTGGTGTTTTAGGAGAAGACAAAAGCCTGGATTTTTAAGTGAAATCTTCTAACGTGTAAACTTCGACTTCAATGTGCCAGACAAATAAAACAGGCTGGATACAACTCTTGGCTCCTAGGTTTGCAACATCTGGGCAAAGTGGTCTCTGAGGTCCTACAGCTCTTCTTTTCTAAAAAGGCACATAGCATAGTGATTGAGAGCATGCACTGTGTAGCCAGAAATATCAAGTTCAAATCTTAGCACTGGCTCTTACCAGCCAGTTCACATAGTTTATGAATGTCACTGCCTGGAGTTGTGCAGTGCACACCTTGAGCAGCTGTATATGGTTGTCTTGTATGTAACTCTAAGCCAGGACTTTCTCCTTCCAAGCCCCAGTTTCCTCACCTGTAAATCAGGGATGATTATCTATGTAACTGTGAGAGTGAAATGAACTTACTATATAGGTATATATACTTACCTCAGTGTTGGGTATATAGTAAATATTTAAAACAGGACGTCTTCCATCTAGTCTTTCTGAGGAATCCAATTGAATTTACAGGCCCTCTGGGGAGAGGTATTCCTTTATACTGGAGAGTTCTGCTGGGGATCGGAAGGAAAGACCCTCTTCTTTGGAGCTGGTCTGGAGTAGGTAAGATAGGAGAGCTCATGCTTTACCTGGCAAGACATCAGCCAGGATGGGAAAAAAAAAAAAGATTTTGAGAAATCTGGGCACCAGGTTCAGGTTTTGAGAAAATTTAGTAGGAATTTATTTAGAGAAGCAGTTGGGAATACATTTGGAAGTCTGTTATTTTCTTTAGGCCTCCGGTTCACTAAGGAGAAAGGAAGTATCTACTTCAGAGGGTTATGGCAGGGATCAAATAAGTTAGTACAAATGGCGCCCTGCCCTTACTCTCTGGCGGACTGACTGTGACTCCCCTGCTGTGGCAGATAACCCCTGTCCCTCCCTCCAAGCCCTCTCTTCACCCCCAAAAGATCTACTATATCAAAGAGCTCCCTTGCCTCCGGCTTCTCATTGAGTTCAGCGCTGCCAGGAGGGCAGGGGAGAGTGGGGTTGGGTCTGCGTCCATGTGATTGGACAGTTGGAATTTTTGGTCCCACCCCCTCACCCCCTCTCCCCCACTTATGGGGAGAGGAGGGAGGCTGGAGCTGAAATCAATCCCCAACGACCAATGATCGATTCAATCACGCTTATGTAATGAAGCCTCTGTAAGAATCCAAAAGGACAGGGTTGGTGAACACGCAGACACTCGGGGTGAGTGGCGCACTTGGAGAGGGCATGGAAGCTCGGAGCCCTTCCCACATACCTCGCCTTACGCATCTCTTCCATCTGGCTGTTCCTGAGTTGCATCCTTTGATAAGAAACTGTAATCTAGTAAGTAAAATATTTCTCTGAATTCGGTGAGCTCTGGCAAATTAAACGCAAGGAGGGAGTGATAGGAACCTCTAGTCTATAGCCAGTCAGTCCATCACTTCTCGGCCTTTTGGCTAAGATCAAGCGTATAGCCAGTGAGTCCAGAAGCACGGGTGGCAATCTGGTCTCGTGATTGGCGTCTGAAGTGGGCGGGGACAGCCTTGTGGGACTGAGCCCTTAACTTGTGGGATCTGGTGCTGTCTCTAGAAGATAGAGTCAGAATAGTTGAACTGAGGACACCCAGCTTGGTGGCGTTGGAAAAAAACGCGTGGTTGGTAGCCATGAGAGTGTGTAGGGGTGGAGTTAGGAAGGGGTGGGATTTCCCTCCCAAATCCCCATGACATTTGACACATTGGTTCTACCCTCCTTCCCCATCACCTGATATATATCATGCTCCTTCTCTTCTCTTCTCTCCCTCTCCCCTCAGAATCTTTCCCCCATCCCACCCAAGATTTCCTATCTCCCATCTCTAGTCTCCGTGGGGTCTTAGGGCAATTTCATTCTCCTCCAGCATCTCCACAGCCAACATCAACATCACCTTCAAGAATCTGAGAAGTCATTAGGCTGAGTACTGAACACATGTACTTAGTGAACAGAAAGTTCCCTCATCTGCCAAAGAGATGAGGTGGGGGGAGGGAGTTAGAAATATTTTTTTGTACATAGCAATAATAAAACACCCAGCATGGTAGGACATTGCTTAAAGTTATAATAAAATATTTATGTCAGTAATATTACTAAGTAATCATAACAGACATTTAGATCATATTTGCAATAGTACCAGGCAACACCCTCAAAGCTTTACCTACAATATCTTACTTAATTTTTACAGTACACCCATGGAGCAGACACTACTTCTCCGTCAAAGCCCAGGAAACTGAGACTCATGGTGGCTGTGTGCTTTGACAAGGTCCCACACTTATTAAGTGGTTTAACCCCCATATCTGCTAGATTCCAAAGGCAGTGCTCTGAACCGCAGAAGCCAGCAAGAGGAAGTCCAACTCAGGATTCTAAGTGCTCAGTCACTCTAACAGAGAAAGATACCGTTCCAAAGGGCAAGAGTGAAAGCAAAATATCCAGGAATAAACTTCGGGCAGGCAGGCAAGACCTATAGCAAGGACACGATGCGGCTTTGCTCGGCCCAACAAAGCAGGAGGGTTGGGTGAAGGGACTGCAGATCACATTCCTGGGGTTGTAAGGTTGATGCTCCTCACGTTGACCCATTAATTTTTTGTAAAGCCAATAAAAATCCCACTAGTTCCTGGGAGAAGATCTTGGCAAATTAATTAAAATTATGCTCACGAGTAGCCAAGAAAATGCTCAAAAAATGGAATAAGGAGAGGAGCTCACACTACTCATCCATTCTTTTTTGTGGATATTTATTGAGCACCTCTTATATACCAGGTGCTGGAGATAAAGACATCGTCCCCGTCCTCAAGAAGTTTACAGTCTAATGGATATCAAATATACCATAGAACTAGGACCATGTAGCAGACAGAGGGAAGCAGTGAGGGCCCAAGCACAGGCTCTTGAAGGTGGGGGAGCTTAGGAAATAATAATCATAAGAATGTTTACTGAGTGCTTTGCATGTGCTGCAGGATTGCATCTCCTAGTCATCCTGTGAATCAGGAACCCTGATGATCCCTACTTTACACATAAAGAAACATAAGCCCAGAGATATGTGACCTGTTCAAGGTCACAAGCCAATGAATGGTGGAGCAGAGCCCTGAATCCAAGTCTGTCCAACTCCTATGTCCCTGCTCATAAGCACTAAAACATGTGATAGGATAGGACATCAAGACGTGGCAGATCAGTAGGGAAAAGGTGGCTTAGTCAACCATTGGACTGAGATAATTATTTGAGAGATTATTAACTTGATTTTAAAAACAAATTTGAATGGATTAGGTATTTAAATGTAAGGCAAACCCATAAAAGCAATAGACAAAATAAAGGGAAATGGATCAGATATTTATTTATTTTTATTTTTAAAAAGATTTGTCAGAAAGAGAGTGCGAGAGCGTGAAAGTAGGGTAAGGGGCACAGGCAGAGGGAGAAGCAGACTCCCTGCTGAACAAGGAGCCTGATGCAGGGCTCCATCCCAGGACCCTGGGATCATGACCTGAGCCTGAGGCAGGCGCTTAACCAACTGAGCTACCCAGGCATCCCTAGATCAGATATTTAAATGTGAGACAAAAACCATAAAAATAATAGAGACAATAAAGGGAGTGAAAGATTTACAACGTGGAGTTGAGAAAGGCCTTTCTTGGCAGGACATGAAGGCCAATAAAGATACCAGAAAAGATCTATGGATCTAACCACATCACAATTTAAAACTTCCTTATGGCACAAGGCATGGACACAAAGAACAAAGTGAGAAAGTATATTCACAGCACAGACAAAGCTTGATATTCAAGGAACTCTTATAAGCCCATAAGGAATGAAAACCACTCTCATAGAAAAACAGGCAAAGGTCATGAACAAGCAACACGGGAAAAAGAAAGAAAGGGTGCTGCGCAGGTTGTTGGCCCCACACACCGGCCCCTCTGAAGGACCTGCCTTCCCTCTGGGGTCCTGAGTCCTAAGTGCTCATTTGCTGGCCTGAGACCTGTCAGATCCTCTCGAAGATCTGAATGAAGAGATGAGTTACAGAGCTGGTGATCAGGTGGGAGAAAGTTGAGCTGAATGGTCACCTTAGGGCAAGGCCAGAGTCACTGCCACAGAGCTGAAGCCTCAAGTCAGACATTCTCACGAGGAAGGTGGCAAAGTGACAAATTGGGAACAATTAAATGTCCATCAATAAGAGATGGGCTAAAAAAAAAGTATAGTTCATCCATATAATGGAGTATCATTTAAGAATTTAAAAGAGTCAGGTAAATCTTTATATACAGAAAAAGATGCAGAAAATTACTGGGTTTTTATTTTATAAAAAACTCTATTTTTAAATTTATGTTTATAGCGTTGTGTGTCTGCGTGTGTCAGATTCAAACTGCCTGGGTTTGAATCCTGGCTCTGACATTATTAGCCATATGGCCTTGAGCAAATTACTTAACCTCAATTTCTTCATTTCTAAAGTGAGAAATAACTGTATCAGCTTCAGATGGTTGTTTTAATGAGGATGAAAATCTGTCTTATGGTAGGACCATGTTAGGAACATACTAAGTGCTCAGTAACCAGTAGCTTCTATCGTCATCATCCTCCACAGAGCAAGAAAACCAGAAAGATAGACATCATACAGTTCCTTGCCAATACTCCAAGAGAAGGGATCGGGGTGGAGATGGCAGTAGGAATGTGACTTCCTCCACAGTCCTAGATAGGTTTTCTTTTGGAAACTAGAAGAAAGCCATGAGGGAGCTTTCTTCCCTAAGTGGAGGAGCTGATCAGTAAAGAAAGAGAAGAAATTGGAGCAGACGGGCCGAGAGAGAAGGAGCATCCCCTCTTGGGTCCCCAGGGAGTGAGCAGTGAAAGAAGTGACCAGACACTGGGGATGGAGGGCGTCACTTTTCATAGGGCAAAGTGGTGATCTCTTTCTGAAGTTGCTTGGTGTTCTTATCGAAAAAACCACCCTCTTCCATTTTTTTGTACAAATAAGTGCATACAAAATATTTTTATGCATAGATAAAAGTCTGGAATGAGCTATAGATCAAATTATTCATAGGCTTATTGCTAGAGGAATAAGATTTCAGGAAACTCACTTAACCCATATGATTTGAAATTTTACTACAAGCTTTGTTACTTTTAGAATGGGTAAAAAATGATAAAAGTATTTCCGTTTAGAAAAAAAAGACAAATAATATATGGTTCAAACATCAAAAACTTAATAAAATATTTTATCATTTGTGGCAGATGCTGCTTCATGGCCAAGCCAGCACTTGCATTCCCAGTGCTCTTCTCCTTGCCTGCCTCCCACTAGGGAGGCTAGAAGGGTCACATGGTCACTTGTAGCTAGGTGTGGCCGTGAGGTAGACTGGGGCGAATGAGACCAACATGGAAGCCTGCTGAGAGAGACAAGGATCACTGGCTCCCTCCCCTCCCCCATTCCTCTTGCCCTCACCCCCCACCAAGCACCCATTTTATGACGCGTTCACCATCTCGTGAAGGTGCACCAGGCTAAGAAGGCTCTGAAGAAGAGCATGGGACCCAGCCTGGGAACTTAAGGTTGAACTTGCATAGAAAGTACTACCTAAGCGCGGCACCTGAGCAGGTGGAGAATAGAGAGGAAAAACGTCCCAGCAGAGGAAAATTGCGTCACTGTACTCTCAAAGGGCAACAAATTAGGGATGAGGTCATACTACTGCATGTTCGTGTACTTCCTCCTCGAATCAGAATGTGTTCAGCTGTGAATCATAGAAACGCTGACTTAAGGGGGAGGGGGCTTATTCTCTTACAAGTGAAAAAGTTGGCCCAGAAGCCCTATAATATTAGATTTTGAGTCCATTTCTTTGCCGTTCTCATAGTTTTCCCCTCATGGTCACAACATGGCTGCCTCTGCTTCAGGATCAAAAGAACGAAGTAACTGAACAAGCAGGGGAAGGTGTGTCTGTCTCTTCTGTTATAGGAGGGGAAATTTTCACCATCTGCCCCCCCCAGCAAAATTTCCCCTTCTTCTCATTGACTGAACCAGGTCACATGACATCTCCATCTAGAACGGAGGCTGGGACAGCTGGGTGCAAATCACTGTTGTAGACAACAGCAGTACCCGCTGCCTAGCACCTCCACCCCCCCCACCCCCAAATCAGAAACGAGTTTCCCAAGTCATCTTTGGCTGGGTCTCAGGCTCACCTTCTGACGTTCACATCCAAACTCCTTGCCGCCTGGAACTCTGATTGACCCAGCCAGGCTCCCAGGGGGTCAGCTAAGCAAGATTCCAAAATCTGGCTTTTCCTTCATTCTGGGCCCTTGTGCTCTTACTTGAGCCCCAGTTCTGGGCTGCCCGTATCAGCCAACACATCCTCCAGCTAGCTGCTCTTAGGAAATCCTTCCTTTAGGAAATGGCGAATAGCTCCTATTCTATGCACTAGTCAAGGTTCTCCAGAGAAACAGAAGCAAGAGGATGTGGATATAGAAAGATATATTTTAAGGAATTGGCTCATGCCATTATGGAGGCTGGTAAGTCCAAAATTCATAGGGTGGGCTGGCTGGCTGGAGACCCAGGCTAAATGCATCATTTCCAGCTCTGGTTTCCCACAGAACACTCTCCTTTTTGCTAGTGGAGCGCACCAGGAGAGCAGACTGGTTAAAAGATGGGGCTTTGGAACCCGTCACGTGAATTCCCAGCTAGCTGTGCGACCTTGGAGAAAACTTTAACTTTCTGAGCTTCAGCTTCCTCATCTATAAAAGAGTGATGGTGGCAGGTAATAATAATATCTACCTCACAGGGCTATGGCGAGAATTATTTGAGATGATGGATGCAAAAAATCCAGCACAGAAGATGGTGGATATTCAACAAATTGTGTTCCTTCCTCGCTTATAAGCCAGAACTGGGGCATATATAATGTTGGAGACACTGGGGAAATAGCCAAGTCTGGGTTCTTTGGAGGAGCTGTTGTGGGGCAGGAACCAACTGCATCCACTGGGGGACTCCCAGCCCTGTGACCTTTCCAAAGCCTCTCTCAAGACTCAGGGCACATGACGACCAAGAAACTCTACACCCACACATACCAATCACAGTTTCAGTTGCCCTACCTCAAACCCAGAGCCACCCCAGAGCCCAGGACAGAGATGAGAAATAACTGATGACAAAACCCAGTGGGTTTCGCTGGAATTTTCCGCAGACCACTTCCATAAATGTTACTGCTATGCCATGTCATTCGTTATCTTAATTGTTGCAATTTTTTTTTTTTCAATTTTAAGCTGTCAGACTCGGCAGAGATTACTCATCCAAAGAAGGCACGTTTTTTGTTTTTTTTGTTTTTTTTGTTTTTTCTATTTTGGTCAAATAGTGGTTTGGGTTTTCTTAGAATAAGAAGCTTCTTCCGTTTCCTTTGAAAGATGGTTTTTATTAAGTATTCAGAGCTAGAAGAAAATTTGGGCTATCAGATCCCAAAGCCCTCTTGCAAATGATGACTTCCTATATGATCGTGTTTAGTAGTTTCCAAAGGTTTTTCAGATCTAATACAGAACTGGAAACTTTTAGAGCTGGAAAGGGTTGCAAATGTTATCCCAGTCTGTGGGGGAACCAACCATGAATTGATTCCAGCAATAACTCCAGTACTAACTTGCTTCATAGAGTATAAGGGTATCACTTCCCTGTTAAAATCCTTCCTCGGCTCTATTTCATTTAGGATGAAATCCACTCACCTTACCATGGCCTTGCAGCAACACCATCTCCAAACATCTTCCCTCTCCCTCATGCACTCAGCCATGATGAACTCCTCCCTACCTTGGGGCATTTACAGTTACTGACTGCTTCTCCTACGTGGAACGCTGCTCCCCACTATCGTCATGTATGCCTGGGTTCAAATGTCATGAGCTAAGACAATCCTTCTCCAGCCATCATGAACACAGCACTGCCCCCAGTCACTCTCAATTACATTATCCTGCTTGGCTTTCCTCGTAGCTATTATCTTTAGCTGAAATTATCTGCCTTGTTCATTGTCTTTTTCCTCCTCACATTTCCAATCCTTGCCTATCTGGTTCATTGCCGTATCCCAGAGTTAACCCAGGGCCTGAAACTTGGTAGATCCAGTTGACGGGTGTTGAATGAATGAATGAATTTAATACCCATTTCTTTTTTCATCTGAGCCTCATCTAAACTCTTTGAGGCAGACATTGCTGTTATTCTTATTTAATGGTCAAGGAAATGGGCTCAGATATAGGAACTGATTCTCCCCAAGGCCCCTTTCCTAATTCATTGCTTTGTTACAAACCACCCCAAAATTTACTGACTTAAAACAACAAAGATGCATCATTTCTCTCAATTCTGTAGGTGAGCTGAGTGGTTCTTCTGCTGGTCTTGCCTGTGCTCACCCATGTGGCCATGAGACCTGGGACAGCTGGCTGTCTCTCTGTGTGTGGCCCTTCATCCCAGATGTCTTCACGGCCTGGTGGTCTCAGAGCATTATTCCAAGACACTGAGAGCTGAAGCACCAAGGCTTCATAGAGCCCAGCCTCAGGAACCACATAACACCACTTCCGCTGGGCTCTGTCAGTTAGAGCCAGTCATGGGGCGGCCTGGGTGGCTCAGTCGGTTAAGGTTAAACGTCTGCCTTTGGCTCGGGTCATGATCCCAGGGTCCTGGGATCGAGCCCCACACCGGGCTCCTTGCTCGGTGGGAAGCGGGCTTCTCCCTCTGCCTGCAGCTCCTCCCCCCTGCTTGTGCTCTCTCTGTCAAATAAATAAATAAAATCTTAAAAAAAAAAAAAAAAAAAAGCCAGTCACGAGGCAGGCCCAATCTAGGGGAAGGGACCCCTCTTGCTGGGGGTGCTGCCATATTGCAGAGGACCTTGGGCCAAATTGTGGCCATCTTTGAAAATCTATCATAGCTAAGAAGTGCTGACACCAGCTTGACTGGACCTCTAACTCAGTGAAGAACACCGAGGACTACGAGTATCCTGCAACATCAAATGACTTAGACATCCCAATGGCCTACAACAAATTGATCTCTCGATCACATTATGTGCCCACTGGGAGCTGGGTGGGGGTTCTGGGACTTCACTCTGGGACCCAATATGATGAAGCAGCCTCTCCCTGAAACGTCGCCTGAATAGAACCAGTCTCATGACAGAAGAAAGTGAAACGGCAGACACTTGCTCTCCCAGACCCTCCTGCACAGAAGAGACACAAATCACCTTCACCAACACATCAGTGGTTAAACAGGTCACAGACATAGCATCCTTTCTCTGGGAGGGGCACCGAATATGAGTGTACCATAATCTCACCCACAGAGAGCCAATTTCCCTTTTCAGATCCTTAAAAAAATTCTTTACAGAGTCCAAATCTGTCTCATTCTATTTCTACCATTGGTCCAAGAGTTGGAGTCTCATCTGCTCCCTCAGAGAGCCCCTCCTAGAGACAGAGGTTGCTGGAGCCTTCTCTCCAGGATACACACCCCAGCCTTTCCAGCCACCTAGCCCCCAAACCTGCCGCAGCTTCCATTACTCACAAGATCAGGTCCAAACTCGCATCCCTGAGGTGTCCTTAAAGCCCACCCCACCCCGCCCCAATATGAGTTCTGCTTGCTGGCCCACCAGGCAGCACTCCCTGGATGGCCCAGGTTAGCTGATGCTCTGCACTGGTCTTCATGCTGTTTCCTCCAGCCCTGCGGCCCTCCCCTCTTCTCCACTCCTATCTCAAGACAATCTTTTTTCCCCTGGCAGGGTCAATCACCTTTTTTCTAAACATTTTCATTATAGTATTTATTCATCCACTTATTCAATCAACATTTGTTGGGCATTTATTAGTATGTACCAGCTACTGTTACAGGCTCTGGGAGACACAGGGAATGATACAAACAAGGTTCCTGCTCCTTCACTGGTTACATTCTTGTGAGGTAAAGCAGACAATTAGCATTAAAACAAAAAATTCTAGATACCGGTAAGTGTTTTCATGATAATAGAAAGGGACGATGTGAAAGGCACTGTGGCGAGAAGGTGACTGCTTTAGGTAAGACGATCATCAGGCCATGCAGCCTCTCTGACATTTGAGCAGCCAGGAAGATATGGGGGAAAAGCAATCTCAGAAGAAGGAACCGCCAATGCAAATGGTCTGTGGTATGACCCAGCGTGGCCCGTTGCGGGCACAAGTAGGAAGCGGCTGTGGCTGAGGCACATGGAGTGAGGCAGAATGTGGTGAGACATGAGATCAGATCACGTTGGCAGTGATAGGGGGCTTGGATTTTATCCTAACTACAACAGGAAGTCATGGGAGGGTTTTAAGCAGGGAGTACAGAGAGGCATGTTTGATTTACTCTCTTAGAGATGACCTATGCGGCTTTGTAAATTGTAAGTGAGCAAGCATGGAGTCCCCCAGACCCTCTTGGAGGCTCTTGCTGTCATTCTTGCATGCGTGGCCTACCACATCCTCCCCCAGAAACTGTGACCTCGGAGCTCCAGAGGACTGTGGCCTTAGTCTGCATCTCAGCCCATAGGCACAGGGCCAGGCCCATAGTGTCAGAATGGCTTAGGGTGGTGTGTCAATCGTCATTAGCACGCCTCTGAAATGTATGCTTCCCTGAGCCAGCATCCTTCTGCTCTCCTTTGCCAAGCTTCTGCACAAACTCCCTTCCTCGTATCAGGTTCCCCAAGCAACTAGGGGCAGCCCATCTGACCACCTGCCTCTCCTACCCTGGCCTGACTACCCCAGGCCTGGCACAATGCCCTTGGCCATCCTGTCCCCCCAGGCTCCCTCCACCCACGTCTGCAGCCTTGACATCTTGATATTTAAGAGAGATGTTTTCCCATCTGAGCCTCCATTTTCCATACCCAAAAGCCCCTTTCCCTCCTCTCTACCTCTTCTCTTTCTCCATCCCTTCCTCCAGCTAGAACAAACCCTCTCTGGGGGTCTTCTGAAGTCCCACTGATCCCAGAATTATCTAGGCTTTTGCCCAGAAACAAGTCCTGTCTCTCCTATAGCCTGATTCCAGGTAGCAGGATGCTGGGCACCCATGCTGAGGGGTGCCACCGGATCCCTGGGCCACAGCCGGTAGTCCCCTTCCACTCCTATCACCTCACAACTGGACGCTGGGTCCCAGACAGGCCTAGGGCCAGGGGGGAGTGGGTGGGGGAAAGGAGGGGGGAAATGAGAGGAAGAGGGGTAGTGTGACGGAAAGAAAGAGGAAGGGGTAGGGTCAGAGCCAGAGAGAGAAGGAAAGAAGGTCTAGGAGAAAGTGGGGGAGCGTGGGGGAGAGGGACTGTGGGGAGGGAGCCGAGCGAAGGAAGAGAGAGTGTGCTGTGCACGGAGGCGGGAGGAGAGAGGGAGAGAAAGAAAGGGGAGCAGGAGAGCCCGGGAGAGGGAAGGGAGGGAGGGCGGGAGCGGCGGAGAGCGAGGAGGAGCGAGTTGGGGGCGGAGACGAGGAAGTGGGCGCGGGGCGCGGGCGGGGCGCCCGCTCCATCCCTGCCCGGAGCGGAGCCGGCGCGGGCGCAGGACGCCGGCGAGCCCGGAGCCGAAGCCGGAGCCACACGGCGCAGCAGCTCAAGGTAACGCGGTCGCCGCCTCCCCGCGGGGCCTCGGCTCGGGTGGGGTCCCCGCCGCCGTCGTGACCCTGACCCCGAGTGCGAGCTCCAGCCCCACGGCTCGCTGACTGTGCCTGACCTTGGACGATTCTCTCCGCCTGCGAGCCTCAGTTTCCTTCTCTGTGACCCGCCGGGGTCGTGCGCGCGCCAAGGGGGCGTTGCAAGGACGGGATGCAGCCCCGGTTCGAAGCCGTGCTCTGGGTGCGGGGTCCGGTGTATTGTCCTCTCTGCCCGCGTGGGGGTGGATTTGGAAAGTCCACTTGCACCGAAACAGCCCTGTTTTGACCCCGGCCCTGGTGGCAGTTTTCTAGGGCCGTTGTGTCCGCCGGAGCCTGGAGCGACATTCTGCTTAAGGAAAGCCAGTAGAGGGCTGGGGGTGGGCGGGAAGGGGGCTCGCAGTTCCTCAGGGAGCCCAGGCATCTGGCCTTCATCCTCCTGGGCTGCTGCCCTATGACCAGTAGCAAGGACGGGCAGGGCTTGCCTGGACCGATTTGCTTCTGGGATGAGCTGGGCAAAGTGGCCTCGGCTGGGAATCCCAGTTCACTGACTTAAGTAATTGCAGTTGACCTTGACCATGTGAACCTCAGTTTCCAACCCCGAGAAGAGGGGCGGGGGTGCTAATGGCTCTCTGAGAAGGCTCTGAGGATAGGAAGGTGGGTCAGGAAAGTACAGGTTGTGGTGTCTCCCAATGGCAACTGTCATACCCTAACTTCAACCGCCAGAGTCCTGGTTCTCATTGCCTTCTGGGAACTCATTGGCATGTGGCCGGTCCTCTCTGGTCTCCTTTGCCAGAAGTGGTCAGTGGCCCGGCTGGGCATGAAACAGGGCCTGGGGAATTGGGGTGGGGAGCAGGCGCCCCTTCCACTCCAGACACGCATCCTGATGGTTCTCTGAGACATGGAATCTGTGAGATGACCGATTCTGCCCTGAAAAACTCCTGGCGGAGTCTCTCTGAGCCTCAGTATCTTATTTGTAATGGGAAGTTATAAATTCATACTAATGAGTGCCCCGTCGCTGGAGGTTATAAAAGGCAATGAGATAGATTACATTTATTGACATCTTTGACTGTGAGGTATGAGAATTGAATGGAACAAGAAAATAACATTTCTCCTGCACTTGCTTTGTGCAGGCCTGGTACTTGGTGCATTGTGTATACGGTGTGGGCTACAGTCTCCACAAGGATCCTGGGAAGCTGGTGCCATTAAACCCCAAAATTACAGACAAGGCAACCAAGTCTCACAGGGGTAAATGGTTTCCACGTGGTCACACTGGTAGGACGTGCCTGTGCTGGGATTGGTCTCAGATCTGCCTGATTCCAAGCACTTCTGAGGGTATCATACCGGCTCCACAATATGACTGTGGGAAATGTCTAGCATGGGACCTGGCACCCGGCTGGAGCCCAGTCAGCACTGGTTTCTTGTTCTATGTGTAATAGGAAGAGCTGCTATACAAACACTGGAGAAAGTGAGTCTGAGCCTGGCAACGGGGTTGGGTACCTTTGCCTAGGGATTTTTCTAGGGATCTGGAAGGAAGGAAGGTCACTAGTCAACATCACATAGGAAACAGATATCAGGCTGGCTCACCCCAGCTGGCCAACTTCTCTTCCTCTACCACCTTGTCCCAGTTAATCTCGTGTCCATTAACATTGGCCTAGGCTGCTTCTCCTTTTCGTTCTCCATCTGCTGTTGACTAACCAAACTGACTCTCCCTGCTGATGCATCCAACAGGAAGACAAGGCCAGCTGTGGTCCATCTCCACCAATGTCCACAGAAGGGGAAACAGGATTAAGTCACAATCCCAAGGATTTGGCTCAACCTTGGGGAGGAAATCCCTGATGATGGGAAAATGGATGCCTAGCTGTGGGAAAATGGGTGTCCCGGCAGGCTAGAGAGGTTCCTTTGCCAAAAATGTTTTAAAAGAAGGGAGGACATCCAAGTGAAATGACTAAACTATACACAAAGTCTCTTTCAAATGCAAAGATATTCATCAACAATCAGAGAGTGCCTAAATGTCCAGTAGGGGATCAATTAAGTAAATTATGGGACAGCCATGTGGCTACTAAGAATGGAAAGTTTTTAATGAATGAGGACATGCTTATGCATATGCATATATAGGGTATGGTCACAAATTCATGGCAAGCACTTAGAAAAAAGACTAGAAGGAAATAGACCAAAGACTGTTAACAATATTTGCCTGTGGGTGGCAGGAAAATGGGAGATTTATTCCCTGACTCTTTATAATTTCTGAACTTCCATATTTTATGCAATATTCTCATTAGTGGACACAGAACTGTCTGGCTTCTAGTGACAATATAACCCACCATCCCCAGCTCCTCTTGGCCAGCACCTAGGACAGGGCTTACACAGGGATACTTACCAGTGACAAGGCCACCTCTATGCTGAATCCTGGAAGGCCCCTCAGAAAAAAGAAAGAATAGTAAATTATTATTACCAGCAGAATCTGACATTTGTTGTGTTCTTACTATATGTTCATGATAACCCTACAATGTAGGTACTATCAATATCCCCATTTTACAGAGAAGAAACCAAGAGTCAGATAACTCAGTCACTTGCCCAGCATCCCACAGCAGTCAAACCCAGGCCATCTGGATCTGAAACCTACACCCCTACCCAGAGTCAGGAGGGGTGGACAGATCAGTTAACTCACATTTGAGTCCTGATCACAGAAACCCTGGGGGAGGCAATGCATCTCCGCACTTGGCAGATGAGGCGATGGCTCGGTAGCGACCTCCAAAGGGCCAGGTTTTATACTCGATGCTGGGGACCCAAAGGCACGTAAGGTGCCGTCTCTACACAGCTGTGGGGGAGAGTGGTGTGTACACAGCGTGCTCAGGGCTATGATGGGGGTTTGTTCAAGAAACTGGGAAACTTTAGAGAATGAAGGATGAAGACTCCCCAGAAGAGATGCCATGGGAAATGATTCTGGAAGGATAAGCAAGAATTCACCAGCTGAGCAAAAGAGGTTAGAGCAGTGGTTCTCCCTTGGGGTCGGGTTAGTCCCCTAGGAGATATTTTTGATTGTCGCAGCTGGGGTGGGGAGCTGTGCTGACTGCTAGTGGGTAGAGGCAGGAGTGCTGCTGAACATCCCGTGATGCACGTCCCATGGTGCCTCCACAACAAAGAATGATCCTGTGCAAAATGTTAACAGTGCAGAGTTAAGAAAGCCTGGATAAGAAGAGGGGGGCATTCCTGAACAGGGATCAGCCTGTGCGAGGCATCCACACATAGTCACTCTGTGCCTCCCGTGCGCTGGGCACTCTGAGCCTGTGATTGGGCTCTTGGCTGCCTGGCCTCCTTGCTGCCACTCTGCCCCCACCAGCAACAAGAGTGGGCTTTCAAAACAAAATTGAAGCTTTATAGAGATGTAATGCACATGCCATAAAACTCGCCCATGTAAAGTCTACGAGTCGGTGGTTTTCAGTATGTTGTACAACCATCGCCACGATCTACATCCAGATCTAATTTTCATCACCCCCAAAAGAAACTTTGTACCCATTAACTGTCATTCCCCAATCCATCCCCACTCCTACACAAGGTTGGGAACTGCGACTGTATTTTCTGTGCATATAGATGTATCTATTCTGGACATTTCATATCAATGAATCATATAATATATGATTATATGGAATAATAGATGGCCTTTTTTGTCTGGCTTATTTCACTTAGCATGTTTTCAAAGTTTATCCATGTTGTATGTAACATGTATCAATACTTCATTCCTTTATATGGCCCAAATAATATTCCATTCATGGATACACCACATTTTGTTTACCCATTCATCAGTTCATGGGCGTTTGGGTTGTTTCCACTTTTTTGGCTATTATAAATAATACTGCTATGAACATTTATGTACCGATTTTGAGGACATATATTTTCATTTCTTCTGGGAATAAACCTAGGAATAGAATTACTAAACCATATAATAATACAATGTTTAACCTTCCGAGGAACTACCAGAGTGTTTCCCAAAGCAGCTGAAACTTTTTATTTTAAGATTTATTTATTTATTTATTTGAGAGAGAGAAAGAGCACGTGCATGAGTGGGTGGAGGGACAGAGGGAGAGGGAGAGAGAGTCTTAAGCAGACTCTGTACTGAGCTTGGAGCCCGATGCGGGGCTTGATCTCATGACCCTGAGATCACAACCTGAGCCAATCAAGAGTGGGATGCTTAACCGACTGCGCCACCCAGGCGCCCCAGCAGCTGAACCTTTTCCATCTCTACCAGCGGTGTATGAGGATTCCAGTTTCTTCTCATCCTCACCAACCGTAATTACCCGTCATTACTTTTGGATTCTGTGGGTATGACGTGGTATTACTCTCGTTTTGATTTGCATTCCTCTAATGGCTAATGAATTTGAACGTCTTTTCAGGTGCTTGTTGGCCATTTGTATATCTTGTTTGCAGAACTGTCTGCTCAGTTCAAAGTCAAAACTCCATTGCTTTGTTCCCTTATGTAGTTTAAAATGCCAACCCTACCGAGGTCTACAAGGCCCTACATGATCATGATCGGGCCCTGCCTTCAACTGCATCTCTGCTCACTCACTCTGCTCTGACCAAAACGGCAAGCTCGTCCCCCACTGAAGTCCTCTGCACGGGCTGTTTTCCTCTGCCTGACCGTCATGTGCATAGCAGCTCTGGGCTCAGCCTCGGGGAGGCCTGTCCTGTCCTGAAAATTTCAAGGCCCTCCTCCCCAGGCCCTTGCTAGCACATCTGAAGGTTTCTTTTGATCTTTTTTTTCTTTTTTTTTTTTTAACTATCTGATAAGATCTGGAAGAGCTGGGCTCCGGGCATGACTATACCTTTCATCACTGTGTGACCCTAGGCGAGCCACTGTCCTTCTCTGGGCCCCAGCTGCTCCATCTTCAAACCAGGCAGGGGCACACTGGCTGATCTCATAGAGCCTTTCTGACTCTGTCCTTCGATGCCAGCTTCCGCGTGACAGCGCTGCCTGGCGCCGTGGCAGTGAGGGAAAGGTGGCTGGAGCCAAGCTGGTCACAGATTGGAGCAGGCAGCATGGCTGATTATCGCCAGCCCTGTGGGGACGGTCTCCAGGAACATGTGGCGGCCTTGACCTGGTGCCCAACCTCCAGGAGTGGCAAGAAGAATCGTCAACAGCTCCAGCCAGGACTGGACACCTCAGCCACTTTCAGCCCGGGAATCGCCCACCTTTGCTGCGAGAATAACCTTCTAAGCTCCAAACCTGCTGCCCTGGGGGAACGGGGACAGGATTCACAGAGCTGGGGGTAGAGGTGAATGGGGAGGGCAGCAGGTAGACAAAGAGTATTCTTTGGAGAATGGATGATGGAGATGGAGAAAGAGGTGTACAAAGACACAGAGCCACAGAACCTCTGGGGTGCTCAGGGCACACAGGACAGCTAGGTTTTGCGGGAGGCGTGAGGGGCAGGGGAAGGAGGTAACAGGAGTCGGCAGAGCTGGATCCCGCAACGGATCCCACAATGCCAAACTGAGGAGTCTGGACTTTGTCCTGTAGGCTGGGAAGCGACACAAGGATTTCAGGCAGGGGATAGAGGTGACCAGGTTGTGTTTTCTAAAATGCCCTTTCCCCAGATAAAGTGGGGACAGGTGGGGCTGACGAGAGAGCCGAGACCTGGAATAGTCAGGACAGCCCTGCCCTCATCCAGGTGAGCTGGGATAAAGGTTGGAACACTGCAGCGGGAGAGAAGGGGACTGATTTAAAAGCTGTTTGGGAGGGGCGCCTGGGTGGCTCAGTCGTTAAGCGTCTGCCTTCAGCTCAGGTCATGATCCCAGAGTCCTGGGATCAAGCCCCACATCGGGCTCCCTGCTCGGCGGGAAGCCTGCTTCTCCCTCTCCCACTCCCCCTTGCTTGTGTTCCCTCTCTCACTGTGTCTCTCTCTGTCCTATAAATAAACAAATAAATAAAATCTTTAAAAAACAAAAGCTGTTTGGGAGGTGAAAGCACGTGAGAGGGGTGTGGGTTGAAGGAGAAAGGGGAATCTAAATAATGAACAGCCCAGGAGCAATGGATGCCAGCCTCTTGGGGTGCTGGCTACAACAGAGAAGGCACAAGGAGCTGCCGTTTGAGTGTGGCACTGTCCAGCTGCCAGAGGGATGGATGGTAGAGGCAGCAGGAGAGGGTGATCCCGACCCAGGGATCAGGATGTGCAAAGACACTGATGAGGTGCGAGAATATGGAGAGCTAGAGGAAGGATGAGACTTTCTGGCAGGCCTGTGCACAGAGGGTGTGATGGCAGGAGAAGAAGGGAAACTGAGGCTGCAGAGGGCAGGAGGGGCAGAGACGCTGGCATCAGAGGGCTGTTAGAGCCCAGAGCAGCACCACTGACTGTCACTGCCAGACGCGGAGCGTTCACTCCCCACGAGAGGGCTGGTTGCTAGGGTTAGTCAGCCTCTCCCGGACTCCTTCCCACACTCCCGGGGCAGAGATAGATGGGTGTCAGCCCAGTTTTCAACAAGAAGGAAGACAAACTCCCCTGGGCAATTGGCCAGTGAGTTTGATGCTGATCTGGGGCAAAATTCTCAAAGCAATCATGAAAGAGGGTGGGTGGCTAGAAAAGGGAATAAATCCTCAGGGCTGACCTGGCTTTCTGAGAACACCAGCAACGCACTGAGCTCCTAGCCCACAGCTGGTGGAGGACTTTTGCAGGGAACCATAAGATATTAGAAAAAAAAAAAGAGAGAGAGAGAGAGAGAGAGAGATTGTATTGAAAAGCTTGGATATTTTATTTTATAGCCAGAAGATTTCATTTAAAATCCGGATTTCCACCTTCTCTTGAAGAATGTGGCAGTCTGGCGGCACTAGGCCCATAGTGACCACAGTGACCACCCCTCTGGCCAGGGCATGCATCCTCTTTCTGGGTCACCATGCCCACACCCCTGCAGTCTCATAGCGAGTATAGACAGTTCACACACAGCCTACCTGGCTCAGGGAGGCACGACCAGCCTCCTAGCTTTCCCTTACCCTGTGCTCCCTAAACTGGTCCTGGGAGCATCATCCTTCGGGTAGGCTCCGTGGGAAAAATAAGGCAGGGACCTTATTTGGCTTGTTGGGAGCTCTGCAATCCCCTGTCTCTCTCAGTCCCAGCACATGCTGACGGGCTCTGTTAAGTGCACCGTTAAGACCCTGTACTTCCAGCACAAATTCGTTTTTTTTAAGTAGCAACTTTAACAAATGTCCACAGAGCCCATCTGGGAAAATACTGCCTTTGCTAAAGGTTTATTCGATAGTTACGTTTTCTTTTTCTTTTCACTTTCTGATTAGAGAGAATATTCATGTGGTCAGAAGTACAGTATACAAAGATGCACAGGGAGACCCTCACTCCACCCTGGCCCCCATCTGCCCAGTACCCTGCCCAAAAGAGGGGGTCACTTTTGTTTGTTGTGCTGTACCTTTCCAAATTTTCTTTATGCAAAAGACATATGCACTATATATATATATATATATATATGCATGTTTTTGACATAAGAGAAGTACAGCATACACAATTCTGCATCTTTGTGTTCTTTTTAGTCACTGTAGAATTAATCCTCAATGTAGAAAAGTTGGAATAAGGAAATTTGGAAGAAGACAGTAATAAGTCATCGTACCACCATCCAAAGAAAACCACTATTCCCATCCAGTTTGCCCTTCTAGACATAAATGTTAGTTGTTTTTCTCTCCTGTAGGTTAACAAGGTAGGAGTTCTTAATTATAATCATCTCCTAGATACAATTTCAGTCTTGCTATTTTATTACTTAAAGATAAACATTTTCCCTTATTATTTCATAGTTTCCAGAGCGTGATAGTAATAGCTATCAGGATTCCATTATGACATAATTCCTCCAGCAGTCTTCTAGTTTGAAACGCCTAAAAGTCATTTCTAGTATTCACCTGTCATAAGTAACACAGTGAAACCCGCAGTTTGTTCTGTATCTGGATTGGGCTGAGTGGACATCTCTGGGAAGCCTGGCATCTAGGTCAGACACTGCAGAGTCATGGGTTGGCCCCCCAGGGCAGGGGCTAGGAGCTGAGGGTGCTGCCAGGGGATGTAGCTAAGAAAGGGAACACGCTGAGGTCACAGAAGGAGAAGGGACAGGGCAGGACAGAGCCCGGTGGGGAGCAGGAGGAAGACGGGCTCTGGATCAGGCATTGTGCTGCGTGCTTGTTCATCACGTAGAGGGCTCACACCCACTGAACACCGACTACTGGGGCTTTGCACACCTTCGCCCGTTTCTTCCTGGCAACAACTCATCATTTCCATTCTGCCCGTTGAGGCATCTGAGGCAGAGAAACACCACGCCATTGCTTGCCGCGGCTGTGGAGAGAAGCAATAGGGGAGCTGGTTCTAGAAATGCCTCGCTCTTAAGCCCGCAAGCCTCTCGGCAACCCTTGTGTGATTGAGGTTATTATCCCCATTTCACAGGAAGGGAAGTCGGGGCTCCCAGCCGAGTCTCCCGGCCAGAATTGCCTCACGGGTAAGTAGCGGAGCTGGAATTAGAAGGCACTTGCAGTTGCTGGGGGGGACTCTTTGTTTCACTGGGGTCTGGAGGCTGAGATGAGAGTGGGCTGAGGGGCAGGCAGGGAGGAGAAGCCTGCTAACTGAAACACCGTCCCCTCCGGCCTGGCAGGCTGTGGTGTACTTGCAGTGCTCACTTCTTCTCCCCGTCTGGCCAGCTGGGGTGTCTTCTCTCCCAGAAAAGGCAGGACTCCAAGTGCAGTGTCTCTGGGAGAAGAGCAGGGAATGGCCGTGGGGAAGGAAGGGAGTGACACTTGCTAGGGGCCACCTCGCTTCTAGCCGTCTCTTTGTGTCACATGTCATCTTCCCAGCACTGCACGCTGCGGTATCATACCCATGTACAGATGGGAAAACCGAGCCTCGGAGAGGGTCCTGGCTCCTTTCCACTGCGCAGTGGTAGCTTCCTGCGCAAGCCAGATGTTTCCTCAAGGGGGGCAGGCAGCCCACCCTGCGGTCCCAAGGTGGACTTGGGTGGTCGGCGGCAGAGATGTCGGCGCGCAGCCAATCCTACAGAGAGAGAATTCTCTTCGGTTCTTCAGACCTTCCTCTCTGTGTCCAAGGGGAAGTATCAGCGTGGTGCCAGTCCATCTTAAACACCTCCCCAGGCAGGCCGGTCTGCCTTTCTGAGAAGGACAAGGCTGGCTCTTTGTGCAGTAGTAGCCACGTGGAATGTAACATGGGTTAATCGCCACATTAATTTTCAGGGTGACCTGTTTGAAGGAAAGTGATCCTGCTGGTTATTGCAATGATAAAACAATTCCATTTGCAATAAATTCAATCACTTTAAAGAAAAATAGTAAGTAAAAAAAACAGGACTGGTATTTTGTGGGTTTGGCGAGAACCCTGGAGGTGGTGCGTGAGTGAATGAGGTTTGAGAAACACAGGAGGTGGGGCGCCTGGGTGGCTCAGTCGGTTAAGCGTCTGCCTTCGGCTCAGATCGTGATCCCAGGGTCCTGGGATCGAGCCCCGCATCGGGCTCCTTGCTCGGCAGGGAGCCTGCTTCTCCCTCTGCTCCCCGCTGTGTTCTCTCTCACTATCTCTGTCTCTCTCTCTCAAATAAATAAAATCTTAAAAAAAAAAAAGAAACACAGGCGGTGGGGGACAGGGTAAGCTGTGGGGAATGAGAGACAGAGACGGCTCTGCCTGCCTCTGACCAACTGTGTGACCTCGCCTAGGCAGCTGGCCTCTCTGTGCCACATTTGCAAAATGGGGTCAGAGTGACCTCCCCGAGTGCTCCATCGCGTTCTCCTGCGGGACCTGAAATGAGGCCATGGGCATGTGGAGGGGCCATGGAAAGTGGGAGAGGACAGAGAGGATTATGTAAGATAGCCAGTATGTGTGAATGTTCCCTGTTATGGGAAATGCTAGCTGTTTGCTGCCGCCATTGTTAAGGTGACCCGGCTGGGGGCAGGACTGTCGCGTGGAGGAGCAAGTGTACCTTGTCGGAAGGGCAAAACCTGGAGTGAGGCTGGGGGAAAGAAGAACAGAGACGGAGGGAGATCCCGAGATGGTGGGGGCAGCTCCCGTGCCTGGCTCCCGGGGCGGCGGTGGCTGGAGGTAAGGGGAGGCGATGCAGGGATGGAGATGAGGGTGGCCAGGCCGCTGATGGCAGCAGTGATGGGCAGGGCGGTGGTGGCAGTGATGGTGGCCGCGATGGCAGTGATGGTGGTGAGGAGTCCAGGTGGAGGCCCGAGGGCTGCTTGCTCAGAAAGAAGCAAAAACTCAGGAGAACAAGGAGCTCTGTCAAGCTGCCTGGAAAAGGGGACTTTGTTCTATGGGGCTTCAGAGCTTTAAGGAACCTACAAAAGATGTCTGCAAACTCATACAGGCGCACACACACACACACACACACACACACACACACACCAGATCTAAAATACAAAAAGAAAACCACAAAATTGCAAGTAATAAATGTTTAATTGGCCTTCTACAATTGTGTCACTATGACAGCTGGTCAGTGACAGCTCATTATACTAAATAGCTAAGTACACATTCTCTTTTCTTTGGAATATGCATTTATTACAACGCATTTATTATGCAGGGGGGCATGCCTCCAAAACAAAGAGTGTGTAGGGCTCTATAATGTCTTTAAATGGCTGTGACTGGCTGGCAAATAATTTCTGAGATAGTAAGTCCCCCATCATTGGAGGTATGCAAGGCGATTGGGGCTGACTACCTTTCAGGGATGCCGTAGAAGGGGTTCTTGGCCACGGGGTGACCACTGAATGTAGTTTCCACACAGAACACTCCTATGTTGTTATTTTGGGAGCTCATGATTCTATCCTTCCCACCCCCTCTACACATACACGCATACATAAAGTTGTTGGAAGAAACCTTTGAGATATTCTAAGCCCATCTCCTCACTTGTCTGCTGAGGAACCTGAGGGTATGGAACTTGATGGAGGTAACACAGCCAGTCAGGGTCATACCAGGAACTCAAACTCAGGGTCCAAATTGCCAACCCTGTGCCCTCTCCACCCCACCCCTGCCCCCTGGATGGCAGAGATTTGGGCCCACCTGCAAACATTGGCAATACGGGTCTCACCTCCCTCAGAAGAACCAAGGCAGAATTTTCATTTGGCCCAGTCCAACTCGCTCTTCCCCAGGCCTTTCCCACACTTGCCAAGCCACTGCTGGCCGTGGACTTTGGCCAAGTCATCAAACACCATAAACCTCAATTTATTTATCTAGAAGATGGAAATGAATAATGGAATCCACAAAATAGGGTTGTTGCAGAGATTAAATGGGATAAAGTATATAAGGTACTTAGAACATCACTTGGCACCTTCAAAGTGCCCAGTAAATGGGATATTATATTGTTATGATGGTTGTTTTCAACATACATTTAGTCTATCTAGTCAGTATTAATTGAGCCCTCACTAAGTGCCTGTCAGGGAACAAGACAGAGTGGACCCTGGCCCTCATGGCACCCACGTTCCAGTGGGGAGAGAGAAATAGGGAACAAGTAGGGAAAGCAAGAAAAATTCCAGGAAAAAAAAAAAAAAAATCTGTGGGAAGTGGAATAGGGGGATATGATAGAGGTGAAGAGAGTTGCTTCGGGGGGTCAAGGACGGACCCTCTGTGGAATTGACATTTGTGCCAAGATTGGAATGTGCAGGTCAGCAGCACAGCACAAGCAGAGCCCCAAGGAGGAGCGAGGGGCATGCCCACGGCACTGGAGCGAGGTCAGGATAGCCAGGTGCCCACTGAGGCCTCGGGCATAATGTAGGGGACCAGCGAGGTAGGGCACAGGGCCCAGGGGGTCTTGTGGGCCAAGGGGAAGTGTCATGGTACAGCGTTGGCAAGAGAGAAGGGAGGCCAGTGGAGAGCGGTCACAAAAGTCCAGGCAAGAGATGATGCTGGCTTAGACTAACCCTGGGATGGTGGCAGAGGCCAAGGAAAGTAGCCACTTCCTAGATACACACATTTCAGAGTCCCCAGGCTTGCTGGTAGGTTGGAGGTCAAGGGTGATGCCTAAGTATTTAGCTGAGCATCTAGGCAGATGAAAAGGAGCCAGGGGGTGGAAAAGAGAATCAGAGGTCTCCCCTAGCCCCACACTTCCCAATTTTACATGCCCTTTGTGCCCATGATATCTAGAATAGGCAAATCCAAAGAGCCAGATAGCAGGTTGGTAGTTGGGAGGGACCAGGACAAGGGGGGATGGGGAGTGACTGCTTAATGAGCATGGAGCTTCTCTGTGCGGTGATGAACATGTTTTGGAACGACAACATTGTGAATGTACTGCATGCTACTGAATTATACACTTTGAAATGGTTAACTCTCTGTTATGTGATCTTCACCTTAATTGAAACAAAAAATGAAGGAGAAATAAAGACTTTCTCGGACAAACAATAACTAAGGGAATTTGTTGTCACCAGATGTGGCTTCAGGTTCCCACATCAACCATTAGCAGAGGTCAGGCAAACAGCGCGGGGTCTCTCACTGATAAGAAGACACCTCAGTGAGAACTGGTCACACACATAGGGAATGAGCTAGACCAGATGCATGTCTTGGACACTCAGAGACTGTGGAGCCAGGCCTGGTTCCAAGCCCTGCCTGCCTCTTTACTAGCTGTGTGCACTTGAAAAGTGATCTTAACCTCTCTGAACCTGAGTTTCACCATTTGTCAAACACGAATAATAATAATCTTGGCCTCACAGAGATAGTAAACTATCTGTAGGTGCTCAGCAAATAGAAGTGATCAGTGTCCTGGCTTGTGGTCCAGTATGTGGACCTCATGTCCCCCTCAGTGAGATGCCAGGGTGATAGCATTCATCATAATAGAATGTCCACTTTGATCCCACCTCCCCACTGTGGGCTAAGGAGTGGGTGGGGCTCTCTCCAACCTGTGCTGAGCGACCCCAAATCCCAGACGACCTTCAGATCTGTTCACCTCTCAGCCTGTGCAGAGGGGCCCCACCAAGGGGGCTGCAATGCTTGGAACAAGACACACTTGAGGACAGAAGCAAACACAATCCCTGGTTTTGGACCCCAGGAGGAAATGAAAGGTGGGACCAAAGTTCAGATGACTGGGATCTGGGACCTTTCTCTCTAAAGAACAGCCTCGACCAAAAGGCTTTCCTGGCAGTGGGCTGGACGTTTTTTTGGCCAAACCACAAAGATAAAAGACTAACATTAATGCTATTGCGAAAAAGGAAGTGTTTCGTGTTGCAGATGCCCAGGCAATCACACCATCTCTTTGAAAAACCCAAATAGTCATTTCTTTCTCTACAGGAAAAGATAAATAGGCAGTGGCCCAGTACGGACTCTGGAGTCTGACAGACCTGGATTCAAATCCTGACTTTTCCACTTAACGGTGTTGAGACTTTGGACAAGTTCCTGAACTTGTCTGAGCCTTGGTTCCTGCATTTGTAAAATGTAGAAGAGATTTCTTGCCTCAAGATGTTGTGGTAAAGTGTAAAGGAGATGATGTTTAGAGAGAGAGCCCCAGGCCCGTTGTGAAGTAAGAGTTGTGTACATGCTACCAGTAAGAAGAGTGTCCTCACTGGTGGTTGGCTGACTGGGACCAGGAGAACATGTTCCCAGATCTGCGACCAGTTTCCTGGGTAATCTTGGGCCTGGTGACTGAAGCTTCAGTGGCTTTCTATTGCCTTCAGAACTAAGTCCAAACTCCTTTTTAAAAATTTTTTATATAAATTCAATTCAGTTAACATATACTGCATTATTGGTTTCAGAGGTAGAATTCAGTATTCATCAGTTGCATGCAACACCCAGTGCTCATTACATCATGTGCCCTCCTTAATGCCCATCACCCAGTGACCCCGACCCCCCCACCCCCCTCCCCTCCAGCAACCCTCGCTTTGTTCCCTAGAGTTAAGAGTCTCCTATGGTTTGCCTCCCTCCCTGTTTTCGTCTTATCTTTCCCTATGTTCCTGTTTTGTTTCTTAAATTCCACACATGACTAAAATCCTATGGTATTACTGCTAAGTCCAAACTCTTTAGCACTCCATCCCCAGCTCCAACTTCCCCTGGAGAATCAGCCAGAGAGGTTGGTGGAGGCCAGATCCTGCAGGGTGTGGCAGGCATGGTCATCTTTATGCGAACAGCAGGGAAGCGTTGGAGGGGCATGGCATGACCAGTCTGACCCCCAAACCTGTGCAGTGATTGTGGGGAGAGGATGGTGCCTGAGGGCAATGAACTTGGAGTGGAGGATTTCTGATAAGGGGCTCCTGGGCTGAGCGGACCCAGTGCCAGCCCTGGCCTGGAGCCCTGACCAACCACATGGCTGGTCCTGCTCCTAGGTGTGATCTGATCACCCAGCTTCCATCCCTCTGCCAGGAAATCTCTGCCACCTGTCAAACTGCGTGGCTGTTAGGCTTTGAATCGGTGATACATACCCAAGGTAAAAAGATTCAAAAGGTCCCAAAGGGCATATAGTAAAAGAAGTCTCATGGGGCGCCTGGGTGGCACAGTTGGTTGAGTATCCGACTCTTAGTTTCAGCTCAGGTCATGATCTCAGGGTCCTGAGATCAAACCCCGCGTCGGGCTCTGCACTCAGCGTGGAGTCTGCATGAGATTCCCTCTTCCTCTCTTTCTCTCTCCCCCTCCTGCTCACGCTTGCTCTCTCTCTCCTTCTCTCTAAAATAAATAAATCTTAAAAAAAAAAGTCTTTCTCCCACCCATGGCTCAACCCCCAGGTCCCCAGAGGAAACAACCCCCTTTTGGCAAGTCCCAGTATCCTTCCTGAGCAGTCACGCATGGATGCGTGGGTACACACACACATTTCCCCTTTTCCTATCCTACTCGGCACATGTTTGGAGACCATCCCACATGGGCCCAGACAACCTACTCAGTCTTTTTGACGGCTTCATTGCTTTGTGTCCTCTGCACTTTTACACCATTTCCAGCTTTTGCTCACACAGTCAGTGCTGTGGGGAGTCACAGGACAAATTCTTAGAAACTCAACTGCTGGGTCAGGAGTCTGAGTGTTCGTAACATTCATGGGGCTTTTCAGACTCAGTAAAGCGTGCGTGCGCACACCTGCCGCCAGCCACAGAGTCCCGCCTCATTCCTCCGAGTTCCCACAGCCCCTCGTTGTCCCCACTCCGGCCCCTGTTAGCCGTCCCTTGGCTGTGTCTGAACCGCCCTGTCCACTTGGTTTATATCCCCAGCCTCACAGCTTGCACCAGGCTCCTGGCTGATGGTAACTAGGAGCCTCAGAGCTCCTGGCGCATAACAGGCAGTCAGCCTTTCCTAAGTGGACCTGGCTGGCATCTGGAAGTGGGAAGAAAGGACCCTGGGGAAGACCAAGGTCATTTCAGTTCCGACGGACTGGCTGAGCCTCGGTCACATTTGCCCAGCACCCCATGGGGGTATGGCCACTCTGGAGCTCGCAAAGGCTTGTCTTCCCTCCTTAAGGAATGAAAGTTGCCCCGCTGACGGTTGGGACTCCTGACAGGGACAGAGTTCCTGAGGGTCTGTTGCTGGGGCCCCTTTCTAATGCGTTCTTCACCAGGTACCTAGGACATTTGCAATGGCCAATTATAGGGGGGAGGTTTGAAGAAATTATGGCTCATAAAGACAAGGAACTGCCTTTCCAGGACCCAGTGACTTCTGTCTCATAACTTATGGTGATTACAGGAGGTGGTCAGCAGGGCCCAGCTTAGGCCTACGCCCACTGCCACAGCCCACCTGGTATGGACAGCAGGGCAGGGGGCCCCTTCCTCCCTCCAGTCACATCACCCTTCGCTCACACTCCCCCTCTACCCCTTTAACCCCAGAGCTTCCCATGGCTCTGGGGTTAAAATCCACCATCTCCCTCCTGGTGGAGCTTTTGTGTGAGCTCTTCCCTCTTTCTGGAACCTGCTTGTCCCCCATTGTCATTGAGTTTCCAAGCTGTACCCATGTGTCAACTCACATATCCCTTCCTTGAGAAGCCTTTAGTAACCCCGAGACCAGGTCAGCCCCCCCCCATTATATAATCTTTTGGCTCCCTATACTTCCCATTTATATATAGAACTCTTAATACGACTATAATTAAATGAGCAATTCTACCATGAGTTACTTAATGTTTGTCTCCCCCACTGTACTAGAAGCTTCTAGATGTGTCTGTCATGCTCACTGTTGTGTTCCAAGAGCCCAGCACGGTGTCAGCAACTGAAAGGCACTCAATAAATATATGGAGTGCTCATGAATGTTATTTCCTGGCTGGACAGCTTTAGACAATAATACAGATAACATTCGGAGAGAACCTGCCATGTGCCAGACCCTTACTCTGCATTTTCACATCCACCAAGTGAGGGAGGGCATATTTATCTTACAAATTTTACAAATGAGGAAACTAAGGCTCAGGGAGGTGGCAGTAAAGTGCCCAGGCTCACAAAGCTATTAAGTGGCAGCACTGGAATTAGAGCCCAGATCTGTCCAGAGTCCTTGCTTTCAGCCCCTGGCGCTCCCCTTCACCTCTCTGCGTGCCGAGGTTTGCAGAATAAGCGTCAAATCACCTCCCTCACAGGACTTCCTACTGGATCACCCAGGAGGTCCCTGGCACACAGGCGTTGTCTGATGAATCCCGTTTTCTTTTCCTAGTGTAAATTATTGCTTGGAAAACCAGACTCATCTGTCAGGCCCAGTGAGAAACCCAATCACACCAGCCTTAACTGATCCCCCCAAGCTGCGGGCTGCTTGCACAGTACCAGCTCCCTGTGCCTGGAGCTTAGTTTCTTAAACCTTGAAAGGGGAACTTCATTTCACTTCCCAGTGAAAAGGGAAAAGAAAGTGCTGGACTCAGTTTGATAAGATTTGAAAGGGAGGAGGCCCGAGCCCCTAGACTAGTAGCTTTTCCAGAAGGCCTCACCCTTCTAGTTAGCAAACAGAATCTACCACCAGTGGCATTTCTTCTGGGATTTTGTCTGTGAAGACTAGTGAGAGGGAAGTTGAGGCACGAGGCAGACCTGGGTTTGCCTCTGGGCTACGCTTGTGCTGGTGGGGCGACCCTCGACCCCCCCAAGCCCCCGTGTTCTTTGTGCTGCATGGGAGGAGTGAGGAGGGAAATAACATTCTGGATCCCAGCCACCACAACTCCATTCCTGGGGAGACACATTCTGATGATGAATCACCAAGGACCCCCCAAGGAGGAGAGTTTTCCTGGGGCACCGAAAACCCAGGATTCTACCCAGCACACCCCAGAAACCCCAGGCCTGTGTCAGAGGTGGGTGCAAGTGGGAGGTAGAAGTGAGGGAATGGAGCGAGTACCTCTGGAAGCCTTCCTGGCTGAGATAGCAGAGGAGGCCAGGTCTTACAGGAAGAATGATGGCTCGCCAGCCAAGAGAAAGGAGGAGGGGCATTCCAGGCAGGAGGAACAGCATATGTGAAGGCACAGAGTCAGAATGGGCCTGGCACTTTCAAAACCAGAGGAATGAAATGTCACCTGTGCCCTGTTTCTCAAAGTGTTGTCCTAGGACACGAAAGTGCACATGGCAGGCAGGAGCTGAGACGAAAGAGAGGAGACAGAACCGGGTCACAAAGAACCTTGAATGGCACGTCAAGGATCTAAACTTAGAGACCAACCAAAGCTAGGAATGGAAAACGGATCAGACCTCCCCCGCACAGAGCCCAGCACGGCGGGTTTAAAACCCATCAGAGAGTGCGGTGAGTGCACTTATCACGCTGGGCCGGGGCTGCTCTTGAGGGCTAATTGGCCAGCATGGCCTCACAGAGGCCCGCAATGAGCAGACTCTGAGCTGGTCCCTGCTCTTCGTTAGGGCTGCATTTGCTAGGTGATAACGCAGGTAAAGGTCAGAAGCCTCCCCAGGGGGCAGCGGGGAGTACCGCAACCCTGAGCCAATTCTCCAGAAGGTGCCTTTTGAAAGGCTATTAAGACAAAGATGAGAAGAGGAGACAGTGGGACATGTTCAGCTGTGACATCCGTGGTTAGCCTACGGGATGGGGGGAGGGGGTGGCTGAAGGCTTTTAATGAATTTCATGTGATTTTCACACAGAATGAGAGGGGAACAGTCAATTATCTCATCTTCATGGACAGTTGGATAAGATCTACCATATATTTTGTTGTTTTTCAACTTTTTGTGTGTGAAAACGTTCACCATAAAATGCTGGGGAAAATAGGCCCATTTTCACGTATCAATTCAGATACTAACCGGACCCATTGAATCCCAAGGGGAGTACCCATATATTTCCAAGGTGAGGAAACCACACACACACACACACACACACACACACACTCACTCACACTCCAGGTACCCTGTACTTCTCCTGTTATATAGACAACAGAAAATGTTGGCTGGATGGATGGATGGATGGCTGGCTGGATGGATGGATGGATGTGTAGATGGATGGATGGTTGGTGGCTGGCTGGCTGGCTGGCTAGCTGGATGGATGGATGGGTGGATGATGGATGGGTGGGTGAGTGGGTGGGTGGGTGGATGGATGGATGGTTGGGTGGGTGGCTGGCTGGCTGGCTGGCTGGGTGGGTGGATGGGTGGTTGGATGGGTGGATGGGGGGTGGAGAGAGGTGGGCAAGATCCAGGCCCTGTGGGGAGGGCAAACACAGAGCCATATTAACACTGCAAGGCAGCAGGTGCCAAAGTATAACTTGGTGCAAAGTACAGGGGAGAATGCTTTTGCCTCCAGGCATTCAGGAAGGCTCCAGGGAGATGGAGGTGTTTGAGCAGGGCCTTGAAAGGAGAGTAGTCGAAGTGAACAGAGGGAAGAACAGAGCTGCAGGTGAGGGAGACAGCAAAGGCAAAGAGTGAGAGGGTGTGATACGTTTGGGGGAAAAGCTGGGTTAACTGAATGGCAGAGTTAGAGGACAAGTATAGAAGTGTTTGGTGAGATCCAGCTGGAAGGATGGGGTGAAGTCTGATCCGAGCACAGGCATTAAGGCAGGCTGAAGGAGTGCGAGCTGAGTGTGAATCCAGACTCTCTGACCACTTACTAGGCCTGTGACATCACTGGGCCTCTCTGAGCCTCACTCTTCCAGGCACTAGATAGAGCAGTGATTTCCCTCACTCGTGGGTTATTGTGAGGATGAGATGATGTTTCATTTAATATGCGATCTCAGCATGCCCAGAGCGATCCTGCAGTAAGGATGCACCATGATCTCTCAAGCCATCCCCTCCTGCTGGACACTCTGGTGGGTTCCTGCTTTCTGCTGCTTGCAAACCTGCTGTCACAGACGTCCTTCATACATTTAGCCCGACAGAGGCTATATTGCCACAGCATAGGTTCTCAAAAGAGGGAGTGAGGCCTAAGTGACCGAGAGGGGTGTCCTTATACAATAAAGGAATTAGGGAAACCGAGCTGCTCCGTAATGTGGAGAGCATGTACACAGAGAAGCACAGGGAAAGATGGGAAGGCCCCCATCACACCAAACCATCAGCAGCGGGCACCTTCCAGGCAGGAGGGCCTGGACGTGTGACCACACAAAGAGTCGGCCTTTTCTGTATCCCTCGGGATATGGGTTTCCTGTAATAAGCTTGTCATTGCTTCGGAAGTTTGAAAGGAAAGTTCAAGAAAGTGTTTTTATGTTGTCTGGGATGGTGAAAACAGTGACAGTGATCTTGTGGTGCTGTGGCTCTGGGGCAGTCACTCTACCCACAGGCTGTAGGGTGGGTGAAGCTCCATTCGAAAGCTCCTGCCTTCACGGAAGGTCACCAGGAACTCTGGGACCTGGGCTGTAAAAGAGAAACACGACAGAAGTGATTCTTCTTTGAAACTCATGAGAAAAGGGACCACCACTGCTCTGTTCATCGTTGTGCCCCCAGCACCTAGAACAGCATTGGCCACGTTGTAAGGTCTGAAAGAAATACGGGCCGAAAAGAACAGAGGGAAGGAAGAGAAGGAAAGAAGAAGGGAGGGGAGGATGGATTTCAAATTACGTGAAAGGCTGCTTCGTTCAGATTTGAAAACCCCAAACATTAGCTAAAACGTTGGTCCGGGGCCAAAATACCTACACCGGGCTGTTAAGAAACTCAGAAAAAAAAATTGTTATCAGAAATAGGGATTCTCAAAAAAGATAGCCTTGCTGCTATCTCGTCCACAGTTAATTAAATGTACCAGTGAGAACCATGCTGCTTGCGTTATTTATGTAATGAAAAGATCTTCTAAAAATAATACCCAGAGGCCCAGCTCGCAAAGCACGGTGGCTGAACCAGCTGGAGCGGCAGAAGGTGACCAGGAGCCGTGATCCCTGCACCAACACAGTGGTTACGATTAAATGATGCTTCTCATATTCAGGTTGCAAAACCGCTCCAGGCCAGAGCCTAGGAGAGGCTTAATTCATGTCACATGGCGATTAGCTTGCTTCTGAGAGGGATTCCACTGTCATCCTGATTTCTGCAGGCTCCCAGATCCCAGTAGATTGCCTGCTGGCTGCTCTCTGAAAAACCAGGATCGGCTGGCATGAAAGGGAATCGGCAGGGCCTTCACTTGTTTTTCATCGATTGGAATCACAGAATATCACCAGTAGGAGGGGATCTCTGGGGTTTAACCAAGACATATTGTGTGTGCAGCCTTTCTGGTGAAGTGAGGTTTGCATTGGGACAGGTGGAAGGAAGGTAGGAAGATGGGAGGGAGGAAGGAGCTGGAAACCACCAAAATACCCCTGATGAAGGCATAATAGGATCAACTGTGGCCAGCCACCCCGTGGGCTGCTAGGCAGCCATCGGAGAGACTGAGTCAGTTCTGCGCCGGCTGACCGACCACATGTGCCGCCAGATAAGAAAAGATTGAGAGCGATGTTTGGAGCAGGTGTGGCAGGGCCTGCCACAGGCAGACTGTGACAGCAGACTCAGTCTGGCCCTCTGCCTGGTTTTGCACAGCCCATGAGCTAAGAATGGCTTTTACATTTTTAAAGCGTTTGGAAATAGTTTTAAAGAGTTGGAAAAAATCAAAAGAAGAATCCTATTTTGTGACACGTGAAAGCTATGTGAAATTCAAATTCCAGTGCCCATAGTAAAGTCTCATGGGAGCACAGACACACTCATTCATTTGCACATTGTCCGTGTAGGTGCTTTCGGGCTACAGGGACAGAGGTGAGTCATTCCAGCAGAGACCTTGGGGGATGCAAAGCAGAAAGTACTTACTACCTGGCTCTCTGCTGAGAAAGTTGATCAGCTCCTGCTTTATGGTACGATGACATTTTGTGAAACCAACAGTGTCAGACATGCTCTCAGTGCCTCATCAGAGCAAAGCCATTACATTTGCTCATTTATTCACTCATTTGATCACTTATCCATCAGATGCTTACTGCCTACCTGTGGGTCAGGCACCGGGAACCGGCAGTGAACGAGTAGACACAGCCCCTGTTCTTGTGGCGTTTAGAGTCTGTGTCTAGTTCTTTCTTTCTCCCATATAAATAGTCCTACCCCTCCAACTGTATCTCACAGGGTGACACAGTGGTCCAGCCCCTTGCATCCTGCCTCCCTTCCTCCTCCCGCTGCGCATCCTGGTTGCCTCAGTCCCTCCTAAAGAGAGGCATCCAGATTGACCCTGTGCCTCCTGGTGTCTCCCAGGGAGGTCAAGGTGTAGAAGGTCTAGAAGGATTCATCTCGCATCGGTCATGCTCTTGGTCTGATTTCAAAGTGTTCAACACTGGATGCTTGCGTTTTCAGCTCCTGTTTGCCAGTGGTCCTAAGAGGCAGATGCAGCAGTCCCTGACCCCCATCACATGGGTGGGAGCCTCCACCAGCTATGGAGAAGGATGCGGCCACATCTCCACATGATCCCTCCCGAATAAAACCAAAGCCACCTCCAGATACATGCTCCAGTGCCTCAGTCTCTATGCAAAACCTGGAGAGTAGAGACCTGCTCCAGTCCCTGGAGGAAGCTGGCTCAGCAGGGGGTGATTTGAGGACTGGAATTTTAACCAGGAGCTTTCTCCTTTCACTCTTCTTCATTCATACTCATGCTCAATACCTCCCAGGAGACTGCTTTATTTATTTCTAGGAAAACGGTACTGGGCAGTCATTGTCACCTCCCCACATTTGGACATTTTCTTTTGGCTCCATTGGGAGCCTAGAGCCCAGTGGTTGACATAATTGACACACTGGGAAGCTGGGCAAGAAGTGGCCAGGGTCCGCCGGCAGAGGACGGAGCCGTAGGGTCCCAGGATGGTACCTAACGGCACAGCCTCTTCATTTTGTCTGGACTCTCCCCCATGCAAGATCACTGTCAGCGTGGTCCTCACTGTCCTCATCCTCATCACCATTGCCGGCAACGTGGTGGTCTGCCTGGCTGTGGGCCTGACCCGCCGGCTCCGCAGTCTGACCAACTGCTTCATTGTGTCTTTGGCTATCACCGATCTGCTCCTCGGCCTCCTGGTGCTGCCCTTCTCGGCCTTCTACCAGCTATCCTGCAAGTGGAGCTTCGGCAAGGTCTTCTGCAACATCTATACCAGCTTGGATGTGATGCTCTGCACGGCCTCCATCCTCAACCTCTTCATGATCAGCCTCGACCGGTACTGCGCTGTCACGGACCCCCTGCGCTACCCCGTGCTGGTCACCCCAGTCCGGGTGGCTGTCTCCCTTGTCTTAATTTGGGTCATCTCCATCACCCTGTCCTTCCTGTCTATCCATCTGGGGTGGAACAGCGGGAGTAAGAACAGCAGTTTCAATCACACCATCCCCAAGTGCAAAGTGCAGGTCAACTTGGTGTACGGCTTGGTGGATGGGCTGGTCACCTTCTACCTGCCACTGCTGGTCATGTGCATCACCTACTACCGCATCTTCAAGATTGCCCGGGATCAGGCCAAGAGGATCCATCACATGGGCTCCTGGAAGGCGGCTACCATCGGGGAGCACAAAGCCACAGTGACACTGGCCGCTGTGATGGGAGCCTTCATCATTTGCTGGTTCCCCTACTTTACCGTGTTTGTTTACCGGGGGCTGGTAGGGGATGATGACATCAACGAGGCCATTGAAGCCGTTGTTCTGTGGCTGGGCTATGCCAACTCGGCCCTGAACCCTATCCTGTACGCCACGCTGAACAGAGACTTCCGCACGGCATACCAGCAGCTCTTCCGCTGCGGGCCCACCAGCCACAGTGCCCAGGAGACTACTCGGAGGGCTGGCAGCTCTCAGCTGACCAGGAACCAAAGCCGAGAACCCATGCAGCAGGAAGAGAAGCCCCTGAAGCTGCAGGTGTGGAGTGGGACAGAGGTCACAGCCCCGAGGGGAGCCTCAGACAGGTAACTGCCCTGAGTGTGTGTGTGTGCGGGACAAGCGCCCCGGGGAGGGGGATCCCAGTAATGGCGACCGTGAAGGTGGCGGTCGTTCCCCAGGTGCTGGTCGAACATTTTGTGCTGGGAAGTCTTCATGAGCACTTTGCCAACCTCATGTTGTTCCATCCTCCCAACGGCCCCCCAAGGTAGACGCTTTGACTTCCATTTTTAAAGGACCACATTAAATCTCAGAGCGCGTGACCAGGGCCACACAGCTGGGACCTAGACAGAGATCTCTGACTCCAGAACTTGTGGGCCCTTTATTCTAGCTACGTTGTCCTTACAATCGGGAATCCTAAGTTCGAGGCCCAACTCTGCCATTTGGTTAGTCATGTGAGGTGTTCACCCAAGCTCTCCAGGACAGACCACAAATGGCCAGGCACTGATGCTGCCGCCGGGGGAGTAACCGCAAACCCAGCTCGGTCCACGTTCATTGAGCCCCTTTGATGCACCCGCTCTTATGCTAGGGGTGCTCGGGTCAGAGGAGAAAGAGGGCTGGCCAAATTGGGAAGGCAGAGCCTTGCAGGTCAGGCTAGGGGCTTGGACCTTGTACCATTGGTCTCAGGGGAAGATGGAAGGATTAGAAGCAAGGGTGGAGGGAAGCCAGGCAGCTCTGTGCTTTGGAAAGAGAGCTTTGGTTCCCGGAAAGACGTGGACCAGAAGGATGAGATGGGGCCATCGGTGAAGGGGGATGTGCACTGGCCCATGAGAGAGGAGAAAGGAATAGAGCAAAATCTAGGAGGCTATTAAAAAAAAAAAAAAGGCTTGGAGAGCATTGGATGTTTGGGGTACAGGAGATGAGAGAGAGAGGATGCCCCAGGATTCTACTCCCAAGAGGTATCCAGGCTGAAAAAATAAACAGGATCAGAATGAGATGTAGATACATGCACTGATGGCAAACGCAATGCCGGGTATTGAGGGAAACCCCACTAGAGACCTGAGTGGCGCTGAGGAAGCTCACCCACAGCATGGAGAATACATTGTCCGGTCTGTGGGCACTCTAGCTGCGGAGAGGGCTGAGTGAAAGGGCGCTGGTAGAACGCCTGGCACGTGAAAGTGCTCAACAAATGTTGCTTTCCTTACTCTTCCCACAGACCATGCCTTTGCCCCCCAGAATGCAGGTCTGTGTGACCGACCCACCCCCCACCCATCCATCCGTCTGTCCGTCCGTCCGTCCGTCTGTCCATTCATTTGCAAACCTTTATCAACTTCCCACCACATGCTGGGAACTGTGCTGAGCCCCGAGGATGCAGAATGACATTTTGGGCTTTTGTTCTGATGCACAGGCATGGAAAGTCAACTGCATAGCCCCGCTCTCAGCTCTGTTCTCCCTCCCTCCTTGGTGTGAGCAAGTCCCTGCCCCTCTTGGGCTTCTGTTTCCTCATCTCGTAGGGGGTGGGGTCTGTCCTCATGCAGCCTGCCCTGCTCACCTCCCAGGGTTGCCTGATGCCCATGTGAGTCAAGAGATGTGAGCAGGCTCTACAGCCCCAATGGGACACTTGTCTCCTCTCAATAATTGAGCATCAGACTCGAGAAAAGCTTGGGCAGATGCCGCAGCCCCACACCTTCTGGGTTCTGGTCCCTGTGGAGCGTTGTGGGAGCAAAACTGCCCAGCCAGACCTCTGGGCCTCATGTCCCCTCTGGTCCTTGCAGCAGCCAGGTGTGGAGTGTCCTGCCATAGACTTGGGTCCCGGGCCCTCCACCCCTCCACTGCCAGCCTTCTGGAACAAGCCTCATTGCTCCTGCCTCCAGCTCCTAACCTTGAGACTCTCCCTCTCAAATCCATCTTCCAAACCACCGAGCAATGTCTCTCCAAAATGGAGATCTGGAGCCTTCCACATCCGGCCCTGATGGGTAAGGCCCCCTCTGACCATGTCCTTTCCCACTCCCTCCCCCATTCAGGAAGCAGCCTCGAGCACAAAGCTAAGTTAGATCACGAAGCAAACAAAGAACAAAGCACAGGGGCACCTGGGTGGCTCAGATGGTTAAGCCTCTGCCTTTGGCTTAGGTCATGATCCCAGGGTCCTGGGATCGAGCCCTGCATCGGGCTCCCTGCTCCGCGGGGTGTCTGCTTCTCCCCCTCCTTCCTGCTCGAGCTCTCTCTCACTATCTCTGTCTCTCTCAAATAAATAAATAAAATATTAAAAAAAAACAAAAACAAAGAACAAAGCACAGAGAGTAGACCCCGTAGAAGGCTGTTGACACGATTCAATCTAGTCATGCATGCCACTTCCCGCTGCTCTTACCTGTGTGACCCCCTGGTGAAGAGGCTGCCTTCACCCCTAGTCCGTAGGGAACTGTATTCAATAAGCACTTAGCAACAACAGCTGACGCTACTCGGGCACCCACTAGGTGCCCGCTGTACACGTTGGCCATTGTTTCCATGTATAATCATTCTGTGGGCATCCTATCCCCACCCTTGGGCTGGGTGCTAAAGGTGCAAAGGGAAATAAAGCAAGCCCCCCACCCCAGGTCTCACCACCTGTCATTGCTCATGGTCTAGTTTAAGAGTAGATGGGCAGCAGCTCGGTGCAGCACATGCCAAGGACTGAAACCCAGTGTGCTGGGCGCCCAGAGGAGGCGGTTCATGGCCCAGGGAGCCCATCCCAGGGAGCAGACCTCCAAGCTGAGCCTTAAATGCAGACGGGAAAACACCTTATTCATCCAGGGTGGTACTGGACCCTCTGGACTTATGACCTCATTTCACTTTCCCCACAACCCTATGCTTGTTTAAGCTCCACTTTACAGATGGGAAAACTGAGGCTCAGAAAAGATAAGTAAATTACCCAAGTGACACAAGCTAATGAGTCAACCAAAGCCACGTTCTGAGCAACAACAGAAATAGCAGCCCCCCCGATTGGCTGTCCTCTGGGTGCGGGGCACACTGTGGACCATGAATGCCCACCTTTTCTTCCGATCTTCACGGCCACGCTGGGAAGGGGGGGCTATGAGGCTGAGGCCAGCTGAGAGGCTGGGCCTGCCTGGGTCACACATGGCAGCCACAGAACCAGGGCCTTCAGAACACACGTCCTGTGTGGCCGTGGCCGTGCTCTGTCCTCCAGGCCCCGGAAACAGTGGGCAGAGGGGTTGGGCAGAGGAGGATGGTGAACCAGTTGGACTGGTGGGGGCCTGGGTGGGGGGTGAAGGAGGCCACGAACAGCCAGAGGTTGATTTTCCCACTGAGACCGCCAGGGCATCAGGGCTTCGTGTGGCCCTCCATGAGGTTGGCTCCCAGCTTCCCTGATGACTGATAACATGTCCTTTCTGCTTTCCGTCTGGGGACAAAAATCAGCCTTGACCTGACCGAAGGCCCTTATCCCTGCTGGGGCGGGGGGAGGGGGTGGTGGTGGAGGTGTCGCTCTGAGTGGAGAATTCTGAAGGGCCTAACTGGGCCTGCCCTTGGGGCAGGGTGGGGCTGGGTCAGGGGCATGGTGGCGCCAGCCAAGGGGAGACTCCTGGAGAGAGTGGCCCTTGTCACTTCTGTCCACGTGCCCCGCCCAGTGACCTCCACCGCTCCTGCTGGATATCGGCCTGCATTCATTTCCTAGGGCTGCTGTAATACTCGATGGCCAAAAACAAGGCAGATGGATTCCCTTACAGTTTGGGAGGTCAGGAGTCTGAGACCAAGGTGCTGGCAGGGCTGGTTGCTCCTGGAGGCTTCAGAGGAGAATCTCTTTCCGTGCATTTTCTGTGCCTTTTCCGTGCCTTTTCCGGGGGCCACCTGCTCCCCTTGGCTCATGAGCCCTTTCTCACATCTTGCCCCTCTTGCTTCCTTTGTCACAACTCCTTCTCCCATCTGTAGCCAAATTTCCTGCCACTCTCTTAGAAGGGCTCTTGTGACTATATTTAGGGACCACCAGGATAATCATCTCCCCATCCCACATTCCTTAACTTAATCATATCTACTAAGTCCTTTTTTTTTTGCCACAGAAGGTAACATGCTCAGGTTCCAGCAATGAGGATGTGGACATTTCTGGGGACTATGTTCAGCGACCCCAAGTCCCAGCGCCTTGCCTGGCATTAGAAGCCCTACCCTCCTCCTGATCTGTTTCTTGCCAACATCCCCTGACCCACACCCGCCCTCCACCCACTTCAGTCACAGCCAAAACAGACCACTCCGAGCCCAGGATCCCCAGGCACCCAGCAAGGATTTGCTATAAGCCCAGCCCTGCTTGGGGCGTAGAAGTGAGCAGATCAGAGGCTGTCCTCCCTGAGGGATGTTATTCTAGGGCAGTGCTTCTCAAAGTGTGGGCCCCCAGCCAGCTGAGGCTTCCAGAAGCAAAGTGGCCAGCGTCGGACCACATAGCCTCAAATCCAAGCAAGGATTCCCGTCTGAGCCTGTCTGACCCTAAAGCTTGGGGTCTTTCTACAGTAAAACACTGTCTGGACTTGAATTTAGTCCAGACTCGGTGCTAGTCCCATTGATACCAGATGTGGGAACTAAGATCACTGGGAAGCAAGTGACTTATCTGAGGCGCAACGCAAGCTCAGGAGGGGCCAGTGAACCCAGTACTTTGGACCCCTGCCCAGGCCTCTTGGGTCCTTTTTCCACACACTGGCTTACTCTGGGTAATCTCCCGGGGCGGGGAGATAATATTCATAAGCACCTGGAGTATCAGCAGTCGCTCGTGGGCGTGGCATTTCCGCATTCCTGCAGAGCACCTGGAGGCTGGAGCCAGAGATCAGGAAAGACCCTGGGAGAAGGGGTGCAAAGGGAGGCAAGGGGGCCCCCACCCCTCCAGCCAGCTTTCTCCTCAGAGGTCCCGTGGCAGCTGTCCACCCGAGCCCTCCTATCTGCTCTCCTTCTGCAGCCAGAGAGCGGGTTTCCATGTGGAAGTGGGACTATGCGCCGTCCCTCCTGATGCTCCCAAGTTCTTATCCTGACCTCCCAGGCCTTGTCCTCCACGCCCCCTGGCCTCAGCCCAGACTGTCTTATTCCTCTTGATGCATTCTCTGTGTTTCAGGTCTGCACCCCCGAGGGTACGCTCCCCAAGGGCAGGCCCATGCCTGTGTTGTTCACTGCTGTATCCCTACTAGGATTGGCACAGTCATATTGTTGAATGAATGCGTGAGTGAATATCTAGTTTTAGTTCCCCAAGAGCCCTAAGAGGTAAATAATACTGCCTCCACTTCAGAGATTAGGAAACCAAAACTCAGTGAGGAAGTTGCAGGAACTAGTGGGAGCTCAGAAATCTCTGGTTCCCCTTTCTAATTTGGACATCACAGCGGGCCTCCCTCCACACAGTGGTGTCAGGGCAGGCCTCACAACAGAACCCAACCACAGGCTCTGAATCAGTCTTGGAGAAGGAAGAGGCCCCGAACAGTAACCTGGCCCCTCCCCCTGGCTGTGTTACGCACCAGCCCAGAGAGGTGAGGTCACTTGTGCCAAGGACACAGAAAGTGAGCTTCTGAGTGGGGGCGGGGAGGAGGGGAGTCCGCAGTTCCTGACAACCCGATGCTGTCCATTAGGCCTCCACAGCATGTCATGGTTTGGCCAGAGGTTGGGGGTTCAGGGGAGTGCGGGGCTGACTTCATCTGCTGCTCCAAGCCCAGCCTCTGCAGATGAAGCTGCAGGACCCACAGGAGTGAAAGAGCCCCATGAGCCGTGCACACACTCTTCCTAAGAAGGAGTGTTGCTCAGGCAGGAAGTTTCCCATAGCTTGCCTAGCTAAGAGCCCGAATTTGTTTCCCTGTATCATCTGGGTTCTAAAGTAGTCTAACCTTTCGGCACACTGATTCCCACATTTCTTGAGAGCCTGTATGGTGCTTTTTGCGAAGGTGCCTGGAGCAGCTCACCCCCAACGAAGGGCCCTGGCCGCACCCCCCGGCACACTGGAATCCCACTGGCCACTTTGTCACCTCTACCCTCTGTGCCTGGCCGTCACACCACAAGGCTATTGGGGTGGTCTGCTTCTGGGGTGGAACTAGGGAGCCCCAGTGTGAGTCCTGCCCCACCACTGCTTAGGGGTTGGTGTGAGTTTATTTCTGGGCTCTCTATTCTGGGTCCGTTGATCTATGTGTCTAATTTTATGCCAATGCCATATTGTTTTGATTACTATAGCTTAGTAGTATAGCTTGAAATCAGGGAGTGTCATACTTCCAACCTTGTTTTTCTTTCTCAAGATTGCTTTGGCTAGAGAAAGTCTTTTGTGGTTCCATACAAATTTTAGGGTTATTTGTTCTAGTTCTGTGAAAAAAGCCATTAGAATTCTAATACGGATTGCATTGAATCTGTACCTTGCTTTGGGTAGTATGGACATTTTAACAATATTAATTCTTCCAATCCATGAGCATGGAATATCTTTCCATTTATTCATATCTTCTTCAATTTCTTTTGTTAGTATTTTATAGTTTTCAGTGTATAGGTCTTTCACCATCTTGCTTAAATTTATTCCTAGGTATTTTATTCTTTTTCATGCAGTTGTTAAAGAGATTGTTTTCTTTCTTTTTTTAAAAGATTTTATTTATTTATTTGAGAGAGAGCACGCGCATGCACATGCACATGCAAGTGGGGGGAGAGGCAGAGGGAGAGGCAAAGAATCCCAAGCAGACACCACGTTGAGCACAGAGCCCAACTCGGGGCTTGATCTCATGACCCATGAGATCATGACCTGAGCTGAAACCAAGAGTCGGACATTTAACTGACTGAGTCACCCAGGTGCCCCTAAATAGATTGTTTTCTTAATTTTTCTTTCTGCTACTGCATTATTACTGTATAGAAATGCAATAGATTTCTGTATATTGATTTTATATCCTGTGACTTTACTGAATTCATTTATATCAGTTTTTTGGTGGAATCTTTCGGGTTTTCTGTATATCGCTATCATGTCATCTGCAAGAAGCGACAGTTTTACTCTTCCTTTCCAATTTGGATGCCTTTAATTCTTTTTCTTGCCTGTCTGCTGTGGCTAGGACTTCCAATATAATGTTGAATAAAAATGGCAAGAGTGGGCATCCTAGTCTTGTTCCTGATCTTAAAGGAAGAGCTTTCAGCTTTTCACTGTTGAGTATGATGTAAGCTATGGGTTTGTCATATATGGCCTTTAATATGTTGAGGTATGTTCCTCGTATACCCACTTTGTTGAGAGTTTTTTTTATCATAAATGGATATTGAATTTTGTCACATGCTTTCTCTGCATCTATTGAGATGATCATATGACTTTTATACTTTTGTGTATGTGTCATCATTGATTGATATGCAAATATTGAACCATGCTTCCTTCCCTGGAATAAATCCCACTTGATCATGGTGTACGGTCCTTTTAATGTATTATTAAATTGGATTTGCTAATATTTTGTTGACAATTTTTGCATCTACATTTATCAGGGATATTAGCCTGTAATTTTCTTTTTTTGTGTAGTGTCCTGGTCTGGGTTTGGATCAGGGTAATGTTGGCCTTAACATGGGTTTGGAAGTATTCCCACCTCTTCAATTTTTTGGAAGCATTTGAGAAGGATAAGTATTAAATCTTTGAATGTTTGGTAGAATTCACCAGTGAAGCTGTGTGGCTTTGGACTTTTGTTTGTTGGGAGTTTTGGGGGGGCAGGGGGTAGTTTTTTGATTACTGATTCAATCTCTCTAATAATTGGTAAAGTAATTGGTCTATTCAGATTTTCTGTTTCTTCATGGTACAGTTTTGGAAGATTGTATGTTCCTAGGAATTTATCCATTTCTTCCAGTTTGTCCAATTTGTTGGCATATAATTGTTCTTGGCAGTCTCTTATAATCCTTTGTATTTCTACGCCATCAGTTGTAACTTCTCTTCTTCCATTTTTGATTTCACTTATTTGAGCCTTTTCCCTTTTTCTCTTGATTAGTCTAGCTAAAGGTTTGTCCATTTTGTTTATCTTTTCAAAGAACCAGCTCTTATTTTCATCGATCTTTTCTATTTTTTTTAGTCTCTAGTTCATTTATTTCTGTTCTGGTCTTTATTATCTCCTTCCTTCTACTAACTTTGGGCTTTCATCTGTTCTTCTTTTTCTAGTTTCTTTAGGTGTAAGGTTAGATTATTTATTTGGGATTTTTCTTGTTTCTTGAGGTAGGCCTGTATCCCTAAGAATTTCCACCTTAGAACTGCTTTTGCTGCATCCCCCAGATTTTGGATTGTGTGTTTCCATTTTCATTTGTCTCAAGGTTGTTTTTTTTTTTAATTTCCCCTTTGATTTCTTCATTGACCCATTGGCTGTTTAGTAACATGTTGTTTAATCTCCACATATTTGTGATTTTTCCAGTTTTCTTCTTTGTAATTAATTTCTAGTTTCATACCACTGTGGTCAGAAAAGATGCTTGATATGATTTCAATCTTTTTCTTTTTCCTTCAAATTTTTGTTTAAATTCTAGTAGTTAACATATAGTGTAATATTTGTTTCAGGAGTAGAATTTAGTGATTTGTTACTTACATGCAACACCCAGTGCTCATCACCACAAGCACCCTCCTTAATACTCATCACCCATTTAGCTCATCCCCCACCCACCTTCCCTCCAACCTTCAGTTTGTTCTCTATTGTTAACAGTGATTTCAATCTTCTTAAATTTATTGAGACTTGTTTTGTGGCTTAACATGTAATCTAACCTGGAGAATATTCCATATGCACTTGAAAAGCATGTGTATTCTGCTGTTTGAGGACAGAATATTCCGTATATATCTTTTAAGTCCATCTGGTTTAATGTGTCATTTAAGGCCAGTGTTTCCTTAATGGTTTTTTTGTCTGGATGATCTATCCATTGATGAAAGTGGGGTATTAACATCCCCTACTATTATTGTATTACTGTCAATTTCTCCCTGTAGGTCTGTTAGTATTTGTTTTATATATTTAGGTGCTCCTGTGTTGGCACATAAATATTTATAAATGTTATCATCTTGTTGGTGTGACCCCTTTATCATGATGTAACACTCTTCTTCGTCTTTTATTTCAGTCTTTGCTTTAAAGTCTATTTTATTTTGGGGCGCCTGGGTGGCTCAATTGATTAAGCGTCCAACTCTTGATGTCGGCTCAGGTCATGATCTCAAGGTCTTGAGATCGGGCCCCGTATCAGGCTCCATGCTGGGTGTGGGGCCTGCTTAAGATTTTCTCTCTCTCCCTTTGCCCCTCCACCCACCCAACTCAGGCATGCATGCTCTCTCTCTAAAATAAAAATAAAATAAAATAAAGTCTATTTTGTCGGATATAGTTAAACCAGATTTCTTTCCATTCCCATGGAATATCTTTGTTCACTCCTTCACTTTCAGTCTGTGTGTGTACTTATATCTGAAGTGAGTCTCTTGTAAGCAGCATATATAGTTGTCTTATTTTATCCTTTCAGCCACTCTGTGTTTTTTGATTGGAAAATTTAGTCCATTTACACTTAATTATTGTTATGTACTTATTGCCATTTTGTCAGATGTTTTCTGGCACATAGTTCCTCTATGTTGTTTTTTTTTTTCTTCTTGTTCTCTTCCTTTGTGGTTTGATGCCTTTCTTTAGGGTTATGTTTAGATTCCTTTCTCATTATGTTTTGTGTATCTACTATAGGTTTTTGCTTTGTGGCTACCATGAGGTTCACATAGAACAGTGTATATATATATATATGTCTTATTTAAGTTGATAACAACTTAAATTTGAATGCATTCTAAAAACTCTATATTCCCCCCATGTTTTATGATTTTCATGTTATATTTACTTTCTTTTATTTTGGTATCCCTTAACTAATCATTAATAGTTTCAGTTAGTTTTACTGCTTTTATCTTTTAACCTTTGAACTAGCTTTATAAGTGGTTGATCTGCTACCTTTACTGGTGAGATTTTTACTTTCATATGTTTTCTCATTATTAGTTAGTGCTTTTTCTTTTCAGCTTGAAGAAATCCCTTTTAACATTTCATGTAAGTTGAGTTTAGTGGTGATGAATTCCTTTAGATTTTGCTTTTCTGGAAAATTCTTTATCTCTCCTTCAATTCCAAATGATAACCTTGCCGAGTAGAGTAATCTTAGTCAGAAGTTTTTTTCCTTTCAGCACTTTGAATATATCATGCCACTCTCTCCTGGCCTGCAAAGTTTCTGCTGAAAAATCAGCTTATGGTCTTATGGGGATTCCCTTGTATGCAAGAAGTTTTTTTTTTCTCTTACTGCTTTTAAGATTCTCTGTTTAATTTTTGACATTTTAATTATAATGTGTCTTAGCGTTATTCTCTTTGGTTTCATCTTATTTAGAACTCTCTGGGCAGGGGCACCTGGGTGGCTCATGGGACGCCTGGGTGGCTCAGTCGGTTAAGCATCTGCCTTCAGCTCAGGTCATGATCTTAGGGTCCTGGGATCCAGTCCCACATTGGGCTCCCTGCTCAGCAGGGAGTCTGCTTCTCCCTCTCCCTCTGCCTGCTGCTCCCCCTGCTTGTACTCTCTCTCTTTGTCTGTCAAATAAATAAATAAAATCTTAAAAAAAAAAAAAAAAACTCCCTGGGCTTCCTGAACTAAGTGTTTCTGTTGCCAGGTTAGAGACGTTTTCAGCCATTATTTCTTCAAGTAAGTTTTCTGCCCCTTTCTCTCTTTTCCTTCTGGGACCCCTATAAAGCAAATGTTATTCTGCTTGATGTTCTTCCATAAGTGCCTTAAACTATCTTCACTTTTTAAAATTCTTTTTTCTTTTTGCTGCTCTTGGTGAGTTCCACTGCCCTGTCTTCCAGGTCACTGATCCATTCATCTGCTTCATCTGGTCTGCTCTTGGCCCCTCAAGTGTATTTTTCAGTTCCATTATTGTATTCTTCAGCTTTGTGACTTGTTTGGTACTTTCTTACATTTTCTGTTTCTTTGTTGAAGTTCTCACTGTGTCCATCCATCCTTCTCCTAAGTTCATTGAGAATCTTCATGACCATTACCTTGAAATCTTTAACAGGTAGATTACTATTTCTGTTTCATTAAAATCTTTTTCTGAGATTTTGTCTTGTTCTTTTATTTGGAACATATTCCTCTGTTTTCTCATTTTGCTTGCCTCTCTGTGTTTGTTTCTATGTATTAGTCAAAACAACTACCTCCCCCAGTCTTGAAAGAGTGGCCTTGTGTAGGAGATGAACCTTATCGTTCAATCTTGCCCTAGCTCTTGTTGTCCCTCACACCTTTGTGACTCTGAGTAGCCTGATTTATTCTTGATAGACCTTTGTGGTTGAGGGTGTGCCAAGACCTACCAGTGTTCCAAAGGGAGTAATCACAGGCAGCACCTACTTTCAGTCTGATTGGAAGCCAGATCCTCAGGTAGCAGCTTTTCAAGTATGCAAATATATATAGTTCCACGGGACTGCAATTGTAAACTTTGCCGGCCTCCAGACCAGGAAATCTGGAGGTGTCTTGTGGGCAACTCTTGGAAAAATCAGGGCTTCAGGCAAATGTATAAGCTCTTTTCTAAGAGATAACAGTGAGCTGTGTGAAGGCCAAGGGAAGGTTCAAAGATGCTATTTCCCTGCCTACATTCCCTCAGAGTGCCTCTATAGCCTCTAGATGTCTGGCAAACCTGAAGCCTGTCCCTCAGATTGAAGCTCCAGGATGAGGAGATGGGTCTTTTTCAGAGGCAGACTGGAGTTGAAACACAACTGCTATCAGTCTGCTATCTGTGCAATGCCCTGGGTGTGATAGCCTGCCCAGAACTGTCTTTCCAGTTGTTATGGTCCCAGGGGGGCCAATAAACACAAGCACCTCAGGCCACAAGGTCCAGGGGATCAACGGTGTCCCCTGTGGGCTGCCCTCACCCACCAGCTTCAGCGAGGCTGTTGGAGAGCGTTGAGGCCAGGGCATGCCTATGGCTCTAGGGAGGCAGAGAGAGTGCTGGGGGCCAGGCGCACCCAAGGCTTTAGCAAAGTTGTGTCTATGCATACCTACCTGTGCTAGCAAGGTAAAGGGAGAGTACAAAAATGCTGCTCACCAGCACCTCTGTCCCCAAAGAGAGTCCCAACTGTCCTCTACCCCTCTGGTAAATGCACCTCCTCCACATATAATCCAGTCACCTCTCAAACTTCTTCCTTCCCGCTGGTCCCAGGATGGGTGAGTCTGTGCAAGAACCCCTCAGAAGGAATATCTCAGATCTCCACAGACCACCCGCCCCGGGTTTCCTGGACATAAGGCCCATTGGTTTCCAAAGCCAGATGTTTTGGGGGCCTCATCTCTTCAGTGCGGGTACCAAGGGTTGAGGTGCCCAGTGTGGGGCACAAACCCCTCTCTCCTCAGAGAGAGATTCCAGACCCACAAGATCTCTCCTTATTGTGAATTATCCCACCAGGGTTGAGGTTTTTGGTGAGATCGCGTCTCCACCTCTTCTACCTGTCTTGATGTGGCCCTTTTATCCCTTGTTGTAGAGGGAAATGTCCCACTACTTTTCCATTCTTTTTCAGCAGGAATTGTTCCATATGTAACTATGGGTTACAGACTGGGTGTGTCCATTGGAGGAGGTGATTTCAGGGTCTTCCTATGCCACCATCTTGGACCGCCTTCAATCTTTCTTCCTTCCATGTAACAGTTTTATTGAGATATACTTCACATACCATGCAGTTCGAGCATTTCAGGGTACAATTCACTGGTTTTTAGTATATTCACAGAGTTGTGCTGCTATCACCACAACCAATTTTAGAACATTTTCATCACCCCCCAAAAGAAACCCTGTAGCCTTCTGTGATCATCTCCCAAACCCTGATTCCTGCCTGCCCTCCACCAAGCAACCTAATCTATTTTTATCCCACAGATTTGCCTATTTTGGACATTTCATATAATATATGGTCTTTTGTGCCCTGCTTTTTCACTTAGCAGGTTCTTTATTTCTGTTTTTTCTTCCTTTCTTTCTTCCATTCTATTTTGTGTTTCTTTTCTTCCCTCTGTTTCTTCCTTCCTCCCCTCCTTCATCCATGGTCTGATTTCTCCTTTACCAAGCGCTTGGGCTTTATGGAAGCTTTTGGCCGTTTGTAGGCCCTGGGTGGGGAGCTCTAGGCATGAGACTATGTCAAGGACTCCCCAGGTGCCCATCCCTGCCTCCGGCCCAGGGGAGGCCCAGAACACTGTGCTCAGGCCTGCAGGGCTCACGCACATTTATGCACAGCTGCCAGGCAGAGCAGACAGGCTACAGCAAAGAGTTAATCCTTTTCATCTTCTGTCTCTTCTGAGAGTTTGGGGAATGAGATTCCTTCCCACCCCCAGAGGGGAAGTCAGGGGAAGGAGAACAGAGAAAGAGGAGGTGGGAAGCCTTTTACAGCCTTAAAAGTCACAGAGAATAAATAGTGGCCTCCCGGGAGTCACTTGAAAGGTAGAGAACTCCTCATTTAACTCCCTGGTGATTGTCCCTTTTGAGGCCAGCTAGAGGCCCCAGCTCTGCCCGGGCCATCCCTCCCCCACCCACCCCAGCTTCACGCAGACCCCTGCCCCTGCTTGTTCTCTACCTTCACTATCCACTCCTTCTGCTGCAGATCTGATGGGACATACTTTGGGGCTGCCTTCCCAGAGGCCGTGATGGGGAAGGAAGGGGAACTGTGCATTTGGGGCCACTGCTAGTAGCTTTGTACCCATAAAAGAAAGGGTGAACACTCCAGGTGAACAAATTAGAGAAGGGCCCTTCTCAGGGGGATCCAGCCCCAGGGCACATGGCTTGGCAAGCAGAAGGAGGCCTGGGTTTCACCCCTGATGTGCTTGTGCAGGGACAAGGGAGGCCTTGCAGACTTTCCAGGCCCCCTGGGAAATTGCATGGCATCGGGCAGGAATCAGCCAATCTTATCTGCAATGAGCCAGATAGTAAATAGTTTGGGCTTTGCAACCCATATGTTCTTTCTTGCAACTACTCAACTCTGCCCTTAGAGTGTGAAAGCACCATAGACAGTACATAAATGAATGCGGGTGGCTGTGTTCTAATAAAACTTTATTATGGATGCTGAAATGTGAATCCTGTCTCATTTTCATCACTCATGAAATGTTATTCTTTGTTTTTTTTTTTAAGATTTTATTTATTTATTTGACAGAGAGAGTGAGAGAGCACAAGCAGAGAGAACAGTAGAGGGAGAGGGAGAAGCAGGCTCCATGCCATGCGGGACTCTATCCCAGGACCCTGGGATCATGACCTGAGCCGAAGGCAGACGCTCAACCGACTGAGCCACCCAGGCGCCCCAAAATGTTATTCTTCTATTTATTCCCCCCCACCACCACCACCATTTCAACAGAAATAGGTGGTAGGCTAGATTTGGCCTACAAGCTGTAGTTTGCCAACCCTTGATGTAGGGGAAAGAAATGGGTGTCAATTTCAGCCCCAGCACTTGCTGGCTCTGTGACTTTGGGCAGGTGACTTGTGCTCTCTGAGCCTCAGCTTGCTCATCTGCAAAATGGGGATAGAAATGTCTCCCTGCGAGGATAGCAATAAGGCTAAGCATCAATTTATGCAAAACACTTAGCACAGAGTAGATGCTTAATAAGTGGTAGTCTTTATCTCTCCCATTCTTCCTTCCTCCCTTTCCTTCCTTCCTTCCTTCCTTCCTTCCTTCCTTCCTTCCTTCCTCCCCTCTGTACAGAAGCGGCTGGGAAGTTCAAGGCAGGCTTTGTGGACTCATGTTGCAGCTGGGCCACTGAATTGTTCAAGTCCGGCCCTGACCCCTGAGTCTCACATCTGTCCTCTGAAAATGAGGGATTTGGATCAGTCCCAAGGGACAATTTCAACCATGCTTAACAAAGGAGAGATTTTATGCCAAACCCCCAATGTGTTTGTGTCAAGAATCTTCTGGCAAGGGCAGCAAAGAACATGTTTTTCATACTAATAAATCATTCTGAGTGTGGAGACAAATTCAGTAAAATGTGTCCTTGTCACGCCCCAAGCTGTGAGTGCAGATGGGGGTGCAAAGCAGGTGCACCACAGGGCTACCAAGAGAGCCCCGCCCTGGCAGATGAGGGGCCTGAATTCCTCACCGCCCCTGCTGCCGACCCGCTGTGTGGTCACATCGCTTAACCGACTGCCTTCGGCTCAGGTCATGATCTTGGAGTCCCAGGATCGAGTCCCTCATCGGGTTCCCTGCTCCTTCTCCCTCTGACCCTCCCCCGTCTCATGCTCTCTCTCTCTCTCTCTCATTCTCTCTCAAATAAATAAATAAAATCTTTTAAAAAAGAGAGAGAGAGAGAAGATCACATCCCTCTCCGAGTCCCAGTTTCCTCATCTGTCAAAGAGAGCTCAGACTTCTGGAGGCTGCCACGGCCCCTGACAAAGCAGCAATGCGTCACAGGGCTCTCTGCTTTCGGGGGTTTGTTAAACCCATAGGCGCTGTTTGTGGGTGTGTTGGGGGACAGGGATGGGGTACGCCTGAGACACGCTGTGCATTGCAGGGTGTCCATAGCCCGTGAGGCTCTCCTGGGGTTTGTGGATCACTTACTCTCTGCCCAGAGATGGGAAGGTTGGGGGCGGGGGAGTTTGTCCCAACTGGCGTAAGTGGCAGGTGGCTCGCCAGCACGCTGGTGGGTCTGCTGCTCCATACCGATCGTGTAGAAGGTTGCAGCGTGCAGGGAGGGCCACAGGCTTGGGCAGCACAGGCCCTTGAATGAGACTCCTCCCTTCTTCATTCCAGGACTGTAAAACGTGCCATTGTCACCCAGGGACTGGCATTCGGGGTGGGTGGCAAGGCAGTCCCAATGACCAGAGGATTCAGGAAACTTCCCCTTTCCACACTGACTTTGGAAACACAGTATTTATAAACACTGAATTATTGTGGAAGGGGAAACATTAAAATTGAAAGTCGAGGAGAAACCCCATTCCTGTTGCCATCTTATGCAATCCCTGAAATCATGGCTCTGTTCTCCCTTCATGTTCTTCATGAGCAGATGTGGCCTCAATATCATGGCAAAAAAGAGGTTCCATACTTGGAGTTCTTCAGCAGGCCACATGTCTCCTGTTTTAGGGGCTGCTAAGTCTTACTGAGTCATTGATTCACTCATCCTTTACCAAGGGCCCACTCCCCTGCAGGGGGTTGGGTGGGAGGGAGGGGTACACTAATGGAGGCCCTAGAAGAGCAGGGAGGGGTACAGACACACGTGATGAGTGCCCAGACCCCGTTGCTGTGGGGGCCGGGCTGGGAGTGCAGAGAAAGCCTCCTGGAAGGGATGATGTCTCAGCTGACTCCTGAGGGACAATAGGAAGTTTCTAAGCTGAGGAGCAGAGGGCCATTCTGGACAAAGGAACAGCGTGGGGAGAGGGGTGCGCTCATAGGCAATGAGATGCCGTTTAGTGCCGTGGTCTGTTGAGAGAGCGCTGAAGGCCAACCTCCCCATTTTTGCTGGCTGGTTGATCTTGAGTAAGTCCTTCCCTCTCCAAAACTCTGTCCCTATCTGAAGAGTGGGGCTGGTCCTTACAGCACCTCCATCCTAAGCTGGAGAAAGGAGCAAGGCTGTTCATGCATGTGCCCTGGACAGCAGCTTACGGCGCAGCCCTGAGCCCCCGCAGGTTTAAGATTCTTTGTTTCATTCTGCTCAGGGTGCCCATGGACCACCATTTCATGGATGGTGGAGAAGCTCTGGTCAGAGAGCTCGGTCACTTCCAGCTGGAAACACAGTGACTTTGGAAGTTGAACCAACTCAATACAAGATTCTCTCTACTCCCCCTCCATCTCCTTCCCTCCAGGGTAAGCTAAGTTCCCAGAGGCTGTCTGACCCCCAGAGCATCCTCTGGACCACAATAGACTTGTCATGCCAGTTTCTCCATCCCTGGTGTTTGTGCCATGGTTGGGCCCCAGGACACAAATGACCTGCTCCTGGGCTCTCCCTGGCACTGCTGAGGACCGACCACATTCTCTCAGGGGTTTTTACCTCTGCTGCAGGCCCCCAGCCTCCTTGGACTCCCCCAGCAGGCAGGCATCAAAGCCCGGCCACATGCTAGAGCTCACTGTAGATCCAGGAGATTTGAGGGACCTCCTGCACCCCCTGTGGGAGCAGAGGAATTGGGGTACAGGGTTAAGCTGAAGCTTCCTCTCTGCCTTGTCTGCAGGGACCCCTCTTTTGTCCTGGCTTCCATTAGGGATAGGACACAAGCCCCTGTGCTTTCAGACCCTCACACTCATCCTCCAGTGACCCCCACCTCACCTCCAGTCTGGGTTCTGACCCCAAAGGGGGGTGACGGGGTGGGGCCCACTCTACCACTTAACTCTAGGCCCCCTCCCCCAGCCCCCAGGTCATTCCTCTTCCTCTCTGGGTGGTGGGGGAACTGCTCACATGGGCCCTTGAACACCAAATACCCTAGGACTCTCTCACTACTGTTTCTGTTTGGAGTCTAAGAAATCATCCCTGCCCACACCTGCAGTTGCTGCCTGAATGGTGGGGGACAGCAATGACAATGGGGACAAGCAGGAGTGAAAAGCCACAGCAAGCCCTCGACATCTCAAAATAGTATCCCATCCTGCCCCACCTGAGACATCTCACACACCTGGCACATTGGCTTGCATTTAACAACTATCTACCTGGTGACGGTAACTAGTCACCACCACTGCTTTGGGAGCCGTTGAGCCTGGTGGAGTCAGACTGACCTTGGGCACATTACCTAACCTCTCCATGACTCAGTTTCTTTGTCTGTAAAATGGGGGCGTTGCCAGGACCCACTTCAAAAGGTTGTAAGGATTGAAGGAGAGAATAAATATAAAGGTCTGAGAAGAGTGCTTGGCACGTGGGGGTTCCCCAGTGAACACTGGTCCATGGCAGTTTGCTGGGGTCAGGGGAGTGCATGAGGAGCCTCATGATTGACTGAAATGTTTCCTTATTGCACTTTGCTGTAGTCTCCAGATTTTTTTGCTATTATAAGCAACCCTATGATGAACATCTCCATGCAGAGAACATTTGGTTTCTTTCAGATTATTTCCCTAGAAACTGAATTTCTGGGAACAGAATTACTGGTAGAAGGGGAAGGATATTTTAAGCGTTTTGTCACCCTTTGCCTAGTTGTTTTCTAGACAGGCTGCCAGGCTTCCGGAAGGTATCACTTCCTCGAAGCCAAGTGGGGGGAGCGTCCTGGAAGGGTTGTAAGCGGCGCTGCTGGCTGGGGCAGGGCATAGATGCAAGGAGAAGGGGCCACCAACACTGTAGGATGGGCAGAGGGGACAGGGAAGAGACGGGAGTCTTTGAAAGGGCTGAGAAGGAGCCATCAGAGAAGGGAGAGCCTGTCACACATCCACGTCCTGAACCGTTCAGAGCAAGTAAGTCTCAACCTGAAGAGACCAGCATGGCGATAACAGGGAGCTGAGCCCAGGATGATAACACCTGACCTTGGGCATACGGCAAGCCTGCCTGAGCCTCAGTTTCCCCATCTGTAAAATAGGCATGACACTTGGCCTGCCTCACAGAAGTGGGATAGAATGAGTGATCGGAAATGACTTTGAGGATTGACGTGGGTGCCATGTGGTTTTTTCCATAAGCACCCACTGGTGTAAGTGGGCAGGACTTTGGGGTTTTCTTCAGGTTTACCAAACGTTCTATAGTTTCAAGGAGAGGATTGGGCAAGCCATCCAGTCGCATGGGGAATTACTGGAGGGTTCAAGCAGCAGGGCAGGGGGAGCACAAGCCTGGGACTGGGGCGAACTAAGTGTGATCCAAAGTACATGGGGGACGCCCGGCCTCCCCGAGAGCCACTTTGTGTATAGGAAGGGATCAGGGTGGGCAGGGCATCTCCAACTTTGCAGTTGGGCCAAACGGGGCTGTCTCAAGGCTCTACCACTTACCTGCTGTGAGTCACTGGGCAAGTGACTCAAGTTCTCTGGGCCCAGACTTCCTGTTAGCGCTAAGAAGATAACAACTCTATCGTATGTGTCCTACGGGTGCTATGAGAGTTCAGTATTGAGTGCCAGACGCATGAACACTATCATCACTTTTTTATTTGGCAATGCTAGTGCAGCCCCAAGACATGGATGACATGGAGGCAAGGGAGGGGTTGAGTGGAAGTAGGGCTCCCCACACCTTCACTCCTTCAAGCAACAAGCCCAGTGTGCTGTAACATACCCAGCTCCCCTTACTAGCTGTGTGACCTGAGGCAGGTTTCTCACCTCTCTGTGCCTCAGTGTTCTCCATCACATGGGGAGAATCATAGCACTTACCCCATGGGTTTTGCGTGTGGATTAACTGAGCTCAGACTCACAAAATGCTGAGACCCAGAGCACAGGAGGCGCTCCGTGGATGGTGGCTATTGTTTGGCTGCTCTGAGGGCTTAGAGCACAGGCTTTGGACCAAGGCGACAAGGCAAGAACCCCATTCCTCTACCCACCAACTCTGCAACCTTGCTCAGGTCCCTTAATTCCACGAAGAGCTACTCCCCTCATCCGTCAAGATGTGGGTGGTGCCCATGTGGCAGTTCAAGCACCCCGGAAATGCTCAACATGATTGGAGACTGAGAGTCTTAAAGAGAACACCCATGAAAAAGGCCCGGACCCGTGCCCTGCAGCCTCAGCCGTCCCTGTCAGTGGGAGCACCTGTGACAAAGGGTCACACTCCCTCCCCACCGGCCACCCTATGCCAGGCCCTCACTCAGGTACAATCTCACTGACCCACGTAGGTGTAAGATCATGGAGAAGGGCCAGTGCTGACCACAAGCTGAGACTGTTCCTTGGCCGATCGCTGACACTTCTCGGCTCTGTAGCCTCCAGCATTGCTCCAGGGCCTGGCAGGTTACTTGCAAACTCCTCCAGCAGGCCCCTCACATTCGGGCTATGGAACCCCACTCTGTCTCCTCTCCCGCTGCATCCTCAGGCTCCTTTTGCTCCAGATGAACTAGACCTCCCTGCTCCAGAGCACAACCCACAGCTCAGGCTGCCCCCTCTGCCCAAAGAGACATCCCCCCTGCCAACATCCCCATTCCATTTCCACTCATTGCCCCAGGCCCAACTCAAAGGCCACCTGCTCCACAGGGCTTCCCCTGGTCCCCGGGGCCAGAAATGGTTCTGTGCCCACCATCATCCACGTGGGAGCCAACAGCTGTTGTTTCCTATTTGAGTTTTGTTAATGAGTGACCTAGGGGCATCACTGAATCACCCAGAGCCTCAGTTTCCTGGTCTGTGAAGTGGGACACCCGTGCTTGCCTTATAGCACTGCTGGGAAGATTAACTAGAAAAAGGATGCCAAATAGCCCACTCAAGACCTAGCACGTGAGCACCCGGTAAATGCTAGTTCTTGTCAATCATTTGCTCATTCACTAGTACAATGCCTGATGCCGGCTCTGTGCCAGGTCCCTCGCTTGACTGCGAGAGTGGTAGCCAACCATTCCCTCACTGAGCTCCCAGTGCGGTCCCAGGCTGTGACCCTCCAGCATTCAGGGATGCGTGTCCTGGGAGGTCCCTAATAAAAATCCCTCTGATGAGCCCAAGGCTTTCAGACCCTCACCATCTAGTTCCTACGTCACGAGCGAAAACTTAAAAGAGGCCAATGGTTTATGACTATTACCTCTAGATCTCAACTAAGTCCCAGGGAGTTCTGGGGTGCCCTTCTTGGATAAATTTCACCTTCTCTGGCACGAAAATGAATGCAGCGTGTGTGCAAAACTCCTGCAGGAAGCCTCTGCCCAGTTCGCTGTGACGCTTGTTGAAGGACAAAAGACCCCGCCACCACCCCTTCAAAGCTGATGCTGGTGTAGGCAAACCCTCTATGTTTGCTTCCAGAAAATTCTGAGAAGGGCATGAAAAAATAATTTCTTTCATGAGCAGAGGCCTGAAGTTTGGTCATTCCAGCATATCGGGTGGTATCAATTTGTGGTAGGAAACAAGGGTATATGAAGATGATGCTCTGAATGGCCTCCGGGTAGCTTGGTGTCCTGAAATGTCCACCTCATAGCTTATTTCAGAACAACCAGAAATTAGGCCTGGCCTGGAGAAGAGGGTCACCCCTGACTTTGACAAAAGCTTAAGGCAGGGGAAAGAGCCCTGGTGGGTTATGGCTGGTTCCCAGGGTACGAGAGAGCCTCTTCTCCTTTCTCTTCTCCTCCACTTCCTTTTCCCCATAAAGGAGTTTCAGTGACCCAGTTCCCAGGATGTAGGTGAAGCTGACACGTGGTGGTGACGGTTATGCTGCGTGGTTGGGCACAGCATAGTAAGAACCTGGTTTCAGAGATCAGCCCAGACCCTCAACATACAGTCCCTCAACCTCCATTTCTTGGGGACCCTGAGGAACAAAGCAGCCATGACCACACCCATTGCAAGAAACAAGGGAGGAGGAGGAGAAGCTTCCTTTCCCAGCCCCTTTCACTGAGCTCGTCCCCATTTTACAGATGAGGAGAGGGACTTGAGAAAGAGATGGAGTGTCTGAGACCCAACAGCAGGGGAATGAGGAAGACTCAAACCACACTCAGGGCTCCTGGTCCCAAATCTCCCGCTTTCTCCGTCCCCCCCCCCCCCCGCCCCGCCCCAGCGCATGGCTAGTCTCAGAGGTGCTGGCTGAAATGGTCAGAGTCTCTCACTGCCCCTCCTGGGGCTCCTGTCCACGAAGTTCTTCCCGGCCTGCAGCAGGGAGGTAGAGATAGAAATAAAGCCAGCATGAGTCACCAACACAGCAGAAGGGCTGCCGGAGCGACAGGGAAGTGCTTCTGTTTCTGATGATCTGTGAATTGGGGAAGTCCGAACATGGCAGAATCACTCCTGAAACTGAGATTGATCGGGCTTTTCATTTTCACACACCTGACTGACTGAACACCTACTAGAAACTTGGATGGTGGGGCTGAAGATGAAAGATCCAGTGCGTGCCTTTCGTCTGGGAGATAGACAAAGTCAATGGATAGTTAACCCAAGGAGGTCATTGCCTCAGCGGAGGGGCTATAGGAGCTAGGAGGGGATCAGCAATCCTGGGAAGCCTCAGAGATAGCTTCCCACGGGAGGCGATGCCTGAGCAGAACCTTGAAAGAGAAGTAGAAGTTGAGCAGCAACGAAGAACATAAAGACTCCAGCAACGGGACATGTGCAAAGGCACAGACGTAAATGACAGCAGGTGCTGTGCGCATGTGGTTCTGTGTGGTCGTCGGTACTATATGCGGTAGACGGTAACGGGGAAGAGTTCTGACACTCATTACCTGTAGTCCTCACAGCAGTCCTGTGAGGTTGCTGTTATAAACTTATTTCAGAAGAGAAAACTGAGGTTCAGAGAGGGCCTGAGCAAGGCTTCCTATAGAGAGAGTAGCACTGAAACTGGATCCGGACCATGAGTGGCCAGATAGATTTTAACACCCTCAACGTGAAAAGATGGGATTCAGATTCTAGAAGTATTATTAATCGGGATACTGTTGACTGCCAGGAGCAGAAACCCAGTTAAAAGAGGCTGTGTGGGTGGGGGGCGCCTGGGTGGCTTAGTCGGTTAAATGTCCAACTCTTGATTTTGGCTCAGATCATGATCTCAGGGTCCTGAGATCGAACCCCACATCAGGCTCTGCACTGGGCGTGGAGCTTGCTTAAGATTCTCTCTCTCCCTCTGCTCCTCCCCCCCCACACACACTCATGCACATGCGAGCTCGCTCACTCTCTCAAAAAATAAATTAAATAAATAAATAAATAAAAGAGGCTGGGATTGGTGGAGGTGGGGAACTGACTCATAAAACTGAAGAAAACAAGGGTAGCTTCAAGCATGGCTAGATCCAAATGTGCAAATGTCATCAGAAATTTGTCTTTCTCCAGCTTTCAACTCAGTTTTACACTGTGTTGACTTCATTCTCAGAGTCTCCCTGTGGTGCCACCAGCAGCTCCAAGTTTACATCTTCCCATCTTAGCAACTCCAGTGGAAAATGTGTCCCTTTCCTACTGTTCCAACAAAAAAGTTTCAGGCTTTCATTGGCTGGGTGGGTCATGAGTTTACCTCTGTACCCACCCCAGGAGCCAGGGCAAAGAATAAGAAGTCAACCCCACCTCACTCACATGGGCAAAGAGTGAGGAAGGCTGGCTCCCAAAGAATCAAAGTGCTATTACCAAGAGAAGGGGAATAGATGATGGGAAGGTGAAAATGACAGGTGTTTACCATAAGCACTTACTGTGTGGCAGACACATATTATGTGTTCTTGAGAACCCCATTAACATCCCCCGCTTCAAGATTTAAGGCTCAGGGCAGGATGGGCCATGGGGCTATGAAGGGGGTCAAGGAATATTAAACCTACTGGTATCTCTAGACTCTGTAATGTAATAGCGTCTACACAGTATTGGAATTTAGCTTAATGTCTCATCCCAACTTACATTTAGCATGGATGGCAAGCTAAGTAAATGAGGAGGGCTCCATGCCACTAGACTTTATTATATTAAATATGCATGTTAAAATTATTTTACAAGAGGCTAGAAATTCCACAAGGTAAGAAGGAAAGAGAATGAGGGTGGGGAAAGGGCAATCTAAAGCAAAGCAAGAAAAGATACGAAAATTTAGAAAAGGTAGGGTGAATATAAAACACAAAACCACACTGAAAAAATTAGTTAAAATATATCAGTAATCACAATATGTGTAAATGGAATAAAATGTCCAAGTAAGAAAAACAAAGGTCATCAGATATGATTTTTTAAAAATCCAAACAAATGTTTTTACAAGAAATAGACTTAAGGAAACAAAAATGTTGAAAGTTATACTTTCAAAAATACAGTATGCTAGACAAATAGTAACAAAAGGAAATTTGGGTAGCTACATTAAATCAGACAAAGTGAATCTTAAGCAAAACATTTTACTAAAGATAAAGATCGTCACCATATTTTGAAAAAGATTCTATTTACTGGAACAATAATAATTCTAAACACATACGTACCCAATAAACTAGCTTTTAAAAATATATGAAATAAATTTGAAAGAACTACAAAGAGAAATCAATCACAAACATCATAAACAATATTAAGAGTTTAGAGAGGATATTATTTTAGATGTTACAGAGATTAAGAAAGGTAATAAGAATGCTGTAATCAATTCTATGCCCCAAACAAGGGAAAACTCAGATAAAGGGAAAAGTTTCTAGCGAAACAGAACTTGCCAAAACTGACTTGCAATGAAACAGAAAACTGGAATGGTCCTGTAACAATTAAAAATAAAACGAGGGGCACGTGGGTGGCTCAGTCATTAAACGTCTGCCTTCAGCTCAGGTCATGATCCCAGAGTCCTGGGATGGAGCCCCACATCGGGCTCCCTGCTCTGCAGGAAGCCTGCTTCTCCCTCTCCCACTGCCCTTGCTTGTGTTCCCTCTCTCACTGTCTCTCTCTCTCTGTCAAATAAACAAATAAAACCTTTTAAAAAAAAATTAAAAACATAAAAATAAATAAAATGAATGAAACACCAGTAGTAGTTGGTTTTGCAAAGGAGTTCTACCAAATACTCTAGGAATAGATCATAGATCATTCCACTTCTGCACAAACTCTATCAGAGGGGAAAAAAGGGAAACTCTCCTATTCATTTGATGAGGCCATTATTGTGTAAATTCAAAAACAAGTATGAGAAGGGAAATGATAAAAAAAAAAAATGGAAAACAACTCAGATGTCCATCAACAGGTGAATGGATAAATAAATTGGAGTATTTTCACGTAATGAAATACTTTACAGCAGTGAAAATGAACTACAGGTACATGCATCAGCACAGTTTAATCTCAAAAATATAGCGTTCAACAACAACAACAAAAGGTAGCTACAGAAAAAAATCATAAAACATGGTTTTACTTATATAAAAGGAAAATCTAAATTTTAAATACTTTCGGGGCGCCTGGGTGGCTCAGTCGTTAAGCGTCTACCTTCGGCTCAGGTCAGGATCCCAGGGTCCTGGGATCGAGCCCCGCATCGGGCTCCCCGCTCTGCAGGAAGCCTGCTTCTCCCGCTCCCACTCCCCCTGCTGTGTTCCCTCTCTCGCTGTGTCTCTCTCTGTCAAATAAATAAATAAAAATCTTAAAAAAAATTAAAATAAAATAAATTTTAAATACTTTCAATTTGTAGTTTTAATCCTTCTTTGGATTTTTCTGGTTGGTTTTTTTTTTTTACAAGTGGTGAACTTTTTTAAAATCCAGAGTAAATTATAGTTATTACATAAATTAATGCTTATTACCTAAGTGTTAATGATTGAGATGTATGCTGAGAGATTATGTATGCCAAAAACCACTAACTGCATTAATCAAAATTTTAGTATCTGAAACTGTATTAACTGATAAATAAGCCAATATTTTTCTCTTTTTTTAAGATTTATTTATTTATTTGAGAGAGAGAGAGAGCATGCTCAAGCAGGGAGAAGGGCAGAGGGAGAGAGAATCCTCAAGCAGACTCCCCTCTGAACGTGGAGGCTGTCTCAGGTTGGGGCTGGATCCTGGGACCCCGAGATCAGGACCTGAGCCAAAACCAAGAGTCGGATACTTAACTGAGCCACCCAGGCACTCCAATAAGCTAGTATTTTTCAAGCCTCTATATGCACTCAAAATGTCAAATAGGTGGCAGGTCCTCCCAGGCATGTTAAACTTGTGTTTGCAGTTATAAAATATTGTAAAAGTTGTTTTGTTTATAGGTGCAAAGTGTTGTAGAGGGTTGTTATGATCATAAAGTACAGAAGGTTGGTTGTGTTTACAGTTATAAACTGTTGTAGAAGGTTGTTTTGCTGAATATATTATTACTGGAAATAGTCAACCTCAAATAATACTCTGTGTTGTTGTATTAGACAAAAGTCTTTTTTTTTATTTGTAAAGAGAGAGTGAGAGCAATGGGGGAGGGGCAGAAGGAGAATGAGAGAGAGAATCCCAAGACCCTAAATCATGACCCTGAGACCATGACCTGAGCGGAAACCAAGAGTCGGATGCTTAACCAACTATACCACCCAGGTGGCCCTGGATAAAAGTCTTGGTTGGAAGTGATAGTAATTCAGTTGGATAGCCATCGACTGCCTTTGTGCTCCTAGCTTCTCTGCCTCATAAGAAAGATGCAGTAGTCATGGGAAGGACTCTCTTTCTTCTGGGTTGAGTTCTGAACTCACATCTCAAGCAGTCACTGTTGCCACATGGAGAGGTGAATCCAAAAGCATCCTCTAGGGAATGGGGCCCGATGATGCTGTGGGGACTGAATGGTTGCCAAAGGAAGGCGTTTGAGGCAGAGAAATCACATTTATCCATCAAGGTTCATTTCAAGATGATTGTCATCCACGAACAGCCTTGTTCCAGACAGACAATCCAGATTTAGCCCCCATTTGGAAAATGACAATATTGCTGAATTAATTGTTATTTTGTAAAAAGAATAAAGCTGTAATTTGCAGCCCCCCACCTCTGCCAAAATAATAAATAAATAAATAAATAAATAAATAAATAAATAAATAAATGCAGGCAGAACACCACAATATGATGTTTCAGGATACCTAAGTATTTGCTAAAACAAGTCCGGTACTGGTAAATTCTGTCCCTTAACCTGAGAGGTGGTTATGCTGGTCTCCATTTCAGTATTCCTTGGTAGTCTTTAAACCATGCATATTTGGCTTTTATACGGTCTCTTTGGATGTATGATGTATTTCATTTAAAAATACTTAAAGACAGAATCAATATGTAACAAAAAGATATGTCTGAGTAGAGGAGTTATTTGAGATGTTTATCTTCTTTGTTTTGTTAATCTCTATGTCCTGAATTTTTTATAAGGAACATGTGATATTTCCATAATAATATTATTTTAAGTCACCTGTAAGCTCTTTACAAGGGAGCTGGTTATTTCCTAGCCAAAGCCAGCTTTTCTTTGATGATGTCAGTGAAAGTCGCTTGACCAGAGCTGCGTGTGGAATGTTAACCCAAGGGTAGATACCTGGCTGCCTGGGCAAATATGTACACTGCTAGCATGGAGAATGGGGCCTCTGAAGTGCCAGGGGTATATAACCTCGAGGTCCAGGTGAGGGCACGTGTTCTGGGGAGGGAAGGGCTGGCCAAACCTCCAGGGAGAGCTTGGGCCACTCACAGCCTTCAGCAGTGGCTAAGCTGGAGCGTACCTATGCACTGAGCGAAGCTTGGGTGTCGGGGGCTTCTCTCATCTGTGTCTTACAAAGTCAGGTGTCCAAATCCACAACCCCCATCTATCTAACAGATGCTAAAGGGAAGCTCGATGCTCTTACCTCTCTCTATGTAGAAAGGAGGAGGAGCAGGGAGTTTGATTCCTCTGGCAGCCAGATTACCTTAACAGATGATGGGGGGAGCTGAGGCCAGGTGTGATCTTCAGAGGACATCCCAAGGAACCGCAGGGGGTCTCAGGGCCAAGCAGCGGGTGGCTCCCAGCTTGAAACTGACAAGGAAAGCTACCACTCCAGCCTAGGCAGGGAAGCCAGAAAGTAGGTAGCGTTCGTGGTTTTAGACATAGCTGAAGCCAGATTTTGTCCTGCCCTGGGGCTGCAGAGACCCCAGACAGAGTCTCTAGGGCCACCATGCAGTACTCAGCTTCTTCTGTGTTTGGGCTAAGGGGAAGCTGGGATGGGTCGGGGACTTGGAACGGCACTCCCCAAACCAGGGCCGCTTGCACATCGCCTTCCCCATCCAGTCCAGCCCGTAGTCTTCTCCCACCTGCATTATAGGCACTTAAAGCTCTATACCAACTCACTGTTTTCACTGAAATACATGAGGAAACTTTATATTGTCCCCATAAATGGAAACACAGTATCACTGGTGGAAAACAGAACCCATGAGCATAGATACAATGACACAAAACAATGTCATCAAAGTCTGACCAGACCCAATTGCCTGATTAAAGCTCTGAGCCTGCCTCCTGTTCTCTGTTCTAAAGGGAGATCTGCAGATGGTGCGGGCTGCAAACACAGGAGCGCCACCCTGAGCCTTTCCCTCTGCCTTGAAATAAACGTGATAAAGGAATTCTTACTCACTGAAAGTAGCTCAAGAGAAGAACAGGTCTGCCATCCGCACCTTAGCAGGCAACAGCGCAAAGGAACTCTGTATGCCCAGAAGGGAGGGAAATCCTCTTCTTGCTAAAAATATATGCCAAATACTTCGTTAAAAACTTTCCTACCAAGCTTTTGGCTAACTCAGTCTTCAGTGATCTATTCTTTGATCAGATCGACCCAACAGACGTTAGCTGAGGAACTACTATATACCAGCGATAATTGCCGGGGGCTAGCGCCTTCGGGGAGCACACATTCTGATGGAGACAGATGCGCTCACAACTGATTTTAATGCAAGGCTGAATAAATCTGTGTGTCTTCTCCCAGCCTCCCTTCAACCCATGCAAGGCATACCGCCGATGTTCTGGAATCATTTCACTAAGAGTGAGAAACAGCAAATATTAATTGGGCTCCTATTGCAAGCCAGGCAAGGTGTGGGATACTTTTGTACCTATTTTATAACACTTAATCCTTCCAAGAATTGGAAAGGTGGCTGTTTTTTCCTCCACTTGGGGTTCAGAGGAGTTAAGGGGTGCACGGCATGCTGGAAGCAGGCCTGAGATCTGAAAGGTCTCCTGAATGCTCTCCCCCGTGGGTTGAGGGAAGAAGTCCCTGCTGCATGTGGGCTGCCCTGCTGGCCAAGGAAGGGCCCCCACCCCACCCCCCACCCTTCCCCAGGCTGGCAGAGAAGAAGCAAAGGCCAGAGGTGGGCCCTAGGCCCTCTGGCCTTGCTCCGTGGTCACCTCAGCCCTGACCTGTGCTTGTGTCTCCTCAGGAAGCCAGCGCTATCCTGCACTGTGTGCTCCAGCAATCTTCTAAGCTGCTGCAAGAGTCTGTGGGGGCTTAGGTTCCTCCAGAGACACATGAGAGGCCCCTCAGAGGAGCAACCAGGCGAGCCACTGTCCGAGGAGCCACTGAGGACACCACCCCAGGAAGCGGTGAGGACTCTGCCCTCCGAGGCTGTCTAGACCCGGCCCAGGACACAGAAGACACTGCTTCTGGTCACCAAGATTTGACTCCTGGAGCCCAAAGGAGGTCCCAGAAGCCCCCAGAGCCACCCTAGCCTGAGTCTAGGGACTCCCGGAGCACACAGCGGGGTGCTGGGGTCCTCGGGTCTAGTGCGGAGCAGCCTGTTCTGTGCTCAGCATCCCCAGCAGATGTTCAGAACTCTCCTGGGCCTGGGTCCGCTGAATCCCATGGGTTCAAAGCTCACGTTGGTGCTGACCCTGAGTCATGAGCAGAGGTGGCTGGGCATGGCGGACGCGTGCACAGGTGTGTGCGTGGATTTGTACACGCAGGAATGCGCAGGCCCTCTGAGCACAGCAGAGGGTGTTGCCATAAAGAGTTAGCCTCTCACTCTCGCACAGGTTCTGTAGGATGAAGGGAAGGAAAGGCGAGGGAAGGGAAGGGAAAGACAGGAAGGAAATTAGCCTTTCCTGAGCACCTGCCGCGTGCCAGGTACCTCCTCTGCTTGAGCTCGCGTAATCCTTATAACACGTGGTAAGAATCACCAACCTGCTTCACAGAGGTAGAAACTGAGGCTCCAGGAAGACCGGGGCCCGCCCCAGGGCTCTCAGCTAGCACGCGAGCCTGGCTCTTAGGAAGCGCTCGAAAAATAGTTGTCGAGGGAAGGAAGGAACGGGAGCATGGGCAAAGAGCCAGGCCTCGAGCCCACGCGCTTGACTTGACATTGCACTGCTGCTCAGGAGAGAGATCAAGGTGTTTGCTTGACTCAGCCTAGCCTTCTCTTAGCGGGGCTCCGCTCCGGAGCCTGAGGGGTGCCTTCGTGCCGCAGTCCTGCCCCTCTCTGGTGCTGTTCATCAACAAGAAGTGGTGCGGAGCAGAGCCAAGGCGGGGCAGGTGGGGGGGGGGGCGGGGGGGGTGCCAGAGTCAGCGAGAGATGGCATTGGGGGGCGGGGCCTGGGGAGAGGGAGTCGACCCCACAGCGTCCTCTGCTGGATGTGTGACCTTGGGTGCATCGTAGTGATCTCTCTGAGCAGCTCTTGACTCCTCCATCCAAGGGGGTAAGATCCCCTTTGCTATTTACAGGGTTGTTGAAGAGACCCAAGGAGGTGGGGGTGGTGACACTCCGAGAAACGAGGGTGGGCATGGACTCTCCCTGCTAACCCCGGCCCCTCCCGGAGCCCGCTCCTCCCTTGGTTCCAAGAGCCGCCGCCGGTGGCGTCCCCCGCACCCAGGCCTTCTCTGCCCTCTGGCGGCTCACTGTCCTCTCCCCGGCTGTCAGGTGTGCCGGTCCCATGAGCCTTCTCTTCTCACTGCGATTTCTCTGCCTCTGTGGCCTCGTCTGCACCCTCGTAACCGAAGTCACCAGGAGACTTAGCTGTGAGGAGATTATTCCCAGGTTTGTGCCTGGAGCCCGGGCTTCCTTTGGGAGTTTTCCACCCGACCCCTCTACCTGGGTGTTTCGAAGGCACCTCACTTTTAGCACGTCTGCAGCCACACTCCTGACCGTTTCCCTGCACCTGTTCCTCTGCCAGGTCCCCCGTCTCAGACAGAAGTCTGCCACTGGCTTCGCAGCCCGAGGTCAGCCTTAGCTCCTCGTGGTCACTTGTCCCGGGCCCCAGCTGCACAGGCACCCACCATCTGCTTGATTCTGTCCGCACTCGGCCCCACTGCCGTCCTTGGTCAGGACAAATGAGACAGCTGCCTGACAGCTCTCCACGTTCCCCACTGGCCTCCGACCAGCCCCCCCACCCAGCAGACACAGCGGGCTGTGCGAAACTCGGACGTGCTCACACGGCACACACAGGCGACCATCTTTCTCCTGGCCCACCGGCCCTGCGTGCTCAGGCCTGCAGGGCCCTCCAGCCTCCTCCTGCCACGTTCCCCTCTGTCTCTTCACCCCAACCCGCCTGGCTTCTCCTTTCTATTTGTTTATCCTCCTGCTCCTAGCCGCCGCAGGGCCACGCACAAAGCTGTTTCCATGACGTGGAATGCTCTTCCCACCCATCTGACCATGAGAGCTCAGCTGAAATACCACTTCTTGAGGAAGTCTTCCTTGACCCACCCCATTAGGTCAGGCCTCCCACACACACACACCCCAACTGTCCTCAGAAGCCACTGCGTGTTTGTAATTTACAGTCATCCGTGTGACTCCCTCACCCTCGTCTGTCTCCCCCACTCAGGAGGTCATGGGCCCTGCCTATTTCTGTTGACCTTTGTATGTCTAGTCCCTAGAAGGGTGTTTGGCACCTAGTAAGGGCTTTAAGCAGTTTATCTGCCAAAACACCTGAAGGCATGGTTTGCCCCCAGTGACCCTCAGAGGTGCTCAGTCTCTTGGCTGGATTCCTTCTGGAAGCCCCAGAGTCCCCTCCTAAGCGGTTTTCCCAGGAGTCTGAGGCAGGTGGGTCTCGAAGTCATGGCCAAGTAGTTGGAGGCATAAGACCCAGTCGGGCTCGTCACAGTCTCAGCTGTTCAGGGCTCCAACCCAGCGTGCCCACACACCACCCGCCATGGCAGGGGCCTCTTTGGGTCTGTGTCTGAGCTGCCCCCACCCTTCTGGAGGCTCCCGGGAGCCTCTGCTGGCTGCAGAAGTGGGGCACATGCTGTCTAGAGGAGGGGAGCATCTGTGATGGGCCCCCAAATCCATGTTCTGTGTTACCATCATGTTCCAATAAAGCTATCAAAACAGATGCTGCCTCGCGGTTTTATTTTTTAACTTCCTGGTGAGGACTACTCCCCAAACTTGATCACACGGTGTGTCTTAATTTAGAAAAGGAGTTATGGTAAAATACTGGGGTAAAGGCCAACTTGGCAGTTGCCTTAAAAAGTCAAGGAGTTCTCAGGGGACTATAGAAACACCACACTGGCGATGAAGGACGGGCTGGTCAGAAGGATCAGGCCTTTGTCCTGCTTCCCCGGTGAGCCAGGTACATGGCGGGCGCTCAGTAAGGGTTTGCAGAAGGCCATGTGCCCACGATTGTCAGCCGCAGAGATGCCTGTGTTAAGGAAGAGAAAAAGACATCTTCAAAATGGAAAACTTGTCAGTCGAGGAAGTCTGCAGTAGGGTAGGTGGTTGAGGAGCAAGTAAGAGGCCGCCAGATCAAGAAGAGGTTCATGGATGTGGGGCCAGGAAGGAATACCAAAGGCACCAAGGAAAGGGTTTGGAAGATGAAGGAGGGAGCTGACCAGAGTCGAGATCAGCAGTGACCGTGTCCCCTGGGAGGGAAGGGAGGAGGCCAGAGGAGGCTGTGGAATCCTGAACTTTGGGCCTTGCAGCGAATGCAAAAAGGCACACCTGGATGAATGTCCACAGGAGGCAGAGAAGAGATTGTGAGTTCATCTCAGTCAAAGCTTATGGGAACTGACTGGCTCAAAGTGGATTTTTTTTTAAGATTTTATTTATTTATTTCAGGGAGAGAGAGAGAGAACATGAGCGGGGTGAAAGGCAGAGAGAGAAGCAGGCTCCCCGCTGAGCAGGGAACCCGATGCGGGACTTGATCCCGGAATACCGGGATTATGACCTGAGCCTAAGACAGGCACTCAACCGACTGAGCCACCCAGGCGCCCCTCAAAGTGGATTTTAATATGGGTTTTTTCAGGGGAGAAAAGACAAAGCTGTGTTAAGGGACACCTGGGAAAGATGAGAGCAGCCGATGGAGTCAATAGCTGGTATTAAGCAGTTCTATGTGGATGGAAGGAAATGACAGGGAAGTGTCCCGTGAACTATAGCAGTGGGGGTGATGAATAGTGGGGCACTATATAGGCAGCCAGCCAGGGCTGGAAGCCTGGGAATTTTTCCAGAATCCTATTCCAACAGGTGTAGATTCCACCAATAGGAAGCCGAAGAGAAGCAAAACCATTATTGCTAACTAGGCAAACCGGGGAGGGGCGGGGGAGGGAAAAAAGACCAGGGAGTCTAGAAGGGCTTACCTCAGAGAGCGAGAGCAGGCTCCCGAGGCAGCTGCATTGGGAGCATGGGTAATGGGATGGCTTGGAAGGGTCTTCATCAGGAGGGGCTAAAATGATGAGGTCTGTGTTATGGAAAGATCATTCAGACTCCAGTTTGGAAAATTCAGGAATGAGGAGGTCTGTTATGGAACGATCCTTCATTCTCCAGTTGAGGGAGCAGCCCCACTGCTGGGAAGGGTGGACTGTAGCATTTTATTAGGATCTACTACTGGCTCTACTGCAGACTGTGGGCTCCATGCTGGGAACCCAAAGGAACGGACCCTCCCTATCCCCCAGAGAGACTGGCCTGTACCAAAATTACCAGGGAATCATGCAAAGAATAGGACATGGGGGCCAGTGCTGGGGTGGCCAAGGTGCGGGGTGCGGAGTGTAGGAGGACGTGGCCAGGGCAGCCGTGACCGTCTGAAGGGATGCATTCCTGGGGCATGCTGGGGCTGTGCTGAAACTCAGAAGTGTAGTGGATGGGAGGGAGTGCTCAGTAGCCCAGATTGAGGGAATCCATCTGGAGTCTCATCTCAGCTAAGTAGCCAGCAATTCACCTTTGCTGACCCAACTCCATCTGGGGCTTGGAGGGCGAATTTATCATCTTCACTGTCCATTTGAGGGAGCTCTTCCCAGGCCACCCAAGCAGGAAATGATAGCCAAGGACACACATCTCTCAGAATTCCAAGCATTCCAGTGATAATTCAGGAGCCTTCAGTGGTCACTAACAGCTTGGAGGGTGACTGGGAGAAGTTCCCCTACACCCAGCCAGCAGCTCTAAGGCGTTCATAATTTGTTATTTTGGGGGATCATTGCAGATGTTGGTGTCATGTCCCCAACCTCCCCACTCGGGGTCACACAACACAACATGGCTTCTCTCATGCCCTGAGATGCCACTGCACAAGCCCAAGCACGGGCCCAGCTGGACCAGAGCCCTCACTTGCCAGGGCCTGGCCAGGGTTCTATGTGCCTAGTAGTCCTGGCAGGATGCCCAAGGAAATAGAGCCCCAGAAGGACCAGCAGCCTGGGCTGTGTGCCTCACGGATGACCCTATCCTTTGCTTTCGACTGACATTTATGAGACCCTTACTGTGCCCAAACATGATGTCAGCCCCTCCACAGACACCAGCTCATTTCTTCCACCAGTCAGCCCTGGCAGGTAGAGGCTCACATCCCCACCAACTGGGGCCTGAAGAGGAACACAAAGTGCCCAGAGTTAAAAACCTAATTATGTGACACAGCTGAGGTTACAATTCAGACCCGCTTGTCTTCAAAATTGTAACACTACAGAGAAAGCCAGAGTCCCTTTGACCACCCCTCCCCGTGCCTTCCCCTAGCACTTCCCTTTGAGAAACCACTGCTACCCAGTTGGCTGCGTGGTATTCAGTTCCATTTTGTTTGCTTCTCAACACAAACGTTATGCTCTACTTTACGAACTGAATTCAGCAATGTGTCTTCAAGGTTCAACCACATTAACCCATAAAGGGCTCCTCCATTATTGTTAACCGTCAGAGAGTGTGCCATGGTGTCCCCCTAGCCAGGAATATTTGAGTCATTTCTAACTTGTAGCTGTTTAAACAATACTATGTTGATCGTCTGACAATATTTCCTTGTGCACATATGCAAGTAGGTTTTGGTGGTGGTGGTGGTGGTGGTGTATGAATGTGTTTAGCATACCGACAGGTGTAATTCTGGAAATGGAGTATTCATGTTGCCCAGTAGCCCTTCAGAGAAGCACAGATCATCCAAGCTCCCACCAACAACCCGTGGAGGTGGAGGGCCTGGCTCCCTACAGCCCCACCCACCTGGGTCTTTTCTATCATGCGCTGTGGCTTCTTTCATCCCCTAGAAGTTAGAATATTCCCCCTAGAGATACGTTACCTCCAGCGAGTGCAGGACAGGACATTTAACTGGAAGAAATTCCCAGAACTTTCCTTGGGCTCACCCCAGGCTTTCTATGAGCTCTACCAAATCTTGCTTTCCTCCTGTGGGTCTCCATGGAGGAAGCCAGCCTTCCCAAGTCACACAGCTGGTGAGAGATGTATCAACTCACAATGGCCACAGTAGTGCTCATAACAAGCATGCCCAAATTCTCCCAGAAAATGACAGTAAACATTTATTTAGCTCATGAATCTGTAGGCTGACTAATCTAGGATGTGTTCTGCTCTGTGGTTTAGCTTTGTTCCACATGCCTCCCATCCTCTCTTGGGACCAGTAGGCCCACCTAGGCATGTTCTTGTCATGGAAATGGCAGGGGCACACAAGACAGCAAGCCCAGCAGCACAAGTGCATTTCAAGTTCCCAAGCATCTTGTCTACAAACACATTAGCTAAAGCAAGTCCCATGGCCAAGTCATGCATAGAGCGAGTAAATTTACTCCTCCCGTGGAATTGAGGTAGAGGTGGAGGTGAGTGTTACTAGATGACCATCTAATCCACCGCAGCGGCAGAGCCTAGATAGGAACTGAAATCAGCCCAACTCCAGAGCTCTGCAGAGCCAGGGCCTTTCAGATAGAGGAGACATGGGTCCCCTAGTGCCTGGCAATTCCTGGGAGCTCTCTAAGCTTCCCTACTCCCTAGTAATACAGTTGCTTCCAGTCTCTTACACACCCTATGTTCATTCTCTACCCTGGCCTGCAACAGTATGTCTAAGACTCAAATCTGGGCCCTGGCACTGACTTCCAAATGTCATGCTCCAACAGGGAAGAGAGAGGGAAGCCTCACATACCCTGAGCTCAATCTAGGATGCAAGATCCAAGTCAGGGCTGCCCTGGGCACCCAATGTCTCATAGAGATTTAGGGACAGAGTTCATTCTGATTTTACTCCAGACTCTTCTCCCAGAGGAACAGTGTGCCTCTGATCTGGGGGGCTGAGCCAGACAAGGCAATGGGAGTGACAGACACAGTCCTCTCTGACCCTCACTTTCTCATCCATGAAGTGGTGGTACTGGGGACATTTTTCTTTATGCTATTTATAACCTAACTGCTTTTTCAAGAGAAGGTCCCTTTATTGATAAATGGGTCCCCTTTGTTCTGTTAAGCATCTAGTTGAATCTGAAAATGCATTTATCTGCATAACAGTGGGGAAAAAATTTGGAGTTCCTGAGGCACAGTCTGGGGTGGCAGATGGTGAAGAGAAGCTATGGGAAAAGAGGAAAAAAACAAGAGCCACTAAAATGGGGACAGGGTGATGTTAATCAGGCACGTTCTCAAATGCCATTTTGAGGAAAGGGGAATGCCTAGTGTTCATTTTATAGTTGTACACATTGATGTGATGCAAACCATTCTCCATCTCTCTTCCTACAAAAGAAATCTCCAAGAAAGTTCACTGCACTCATGCATATTTTGTGTGAGTGGCTTTTGGGGGGAATTTAGGAAGGGAGTGGAGTTTCACATGTGGGTCCACAAAGAACATAATGGAAGGGGCCCCAGAGGAAGCAGGTGCCCGGAGCAGAGGAGAATTTGAGAATCTGAGCCCTTTGGGAAGGCACCAGAGTCTCCGGGAAGGCTGTAGACTTCCTGGGCAGTGGGGGGGGGGGGGGGGGGTGTATCAAAACAACCTTGTCCAGATCTCAAGGGATAGGGAGGCCCCATATGTCATTTTGGTTACACAGGGGTAATAAAATCTACCTTGCATGTTGAGGTTTAAGATTAAGGATTAAGGTTTAAGGATTAAGAGATATGATCAATAAAGACATCCGATGAATACATAGAGACAACGATTATTTCAGGTGAATTTTCCTCATGGTTACATCCTCAGAAAATGGCTGTCTCACAAATGCCACACACAACATGACAGGGTCTTCCAGTTTGAAGATCATGTCTCACACAGCATAAAATGCTAAACACTGGGTGGGTCTAAGCAGGTGTTTCAAACAGTCTGGAACAGTTTTGACTCATATCACAAATGAGAAGAGGAGAAGGGGTATCTTCTCAGTTCTCTGTGCTTACATCTCCCCTGAAACATGTCACGACAGATAGACCCAGCCCAAGGTGAACTGTGGCTTGAGCCAGCCAGCCAGCCAGAGTAGGAGCCCTGAAACATCATGAAGATAACTACAAATATGTTAACTCAGGTTTCCAGAACCATTCTTCTATTGTAGCTGGCAAATTGTGCATTGACCCCTACAATTCCAACAAAGAAAATGGCTCCTCATTGTGGAATTTTTAAAAATACCTTGCTGTGCTGATCCTTCTGTGGGTATTTTTTTTATTAAGGTATAATTCACAGACCATATAATTCATCCTTTAAAGTACACAATTCAGCACTTTTAGTATATCCACAAAGTCGTGCAACCATCACCACTGTCTGATTCGGGAACATTTCCATCATCCCAGAAAGAAACTTCCTACCCATCGGCAGTCACTCCCCCAGCCCCTGACAACCACCAATCTCCTTTCTGTTTCTATGGATTTGCCTGTTCTGGACATTTGGCTGTATACATGTGCCATCAGAGCAAGCTTGGCATCCACAGCGACGGCTGCTGAAATTCCAAAACCCAGTCGTTCCTGCGGCTTACCAATTTAAAAAAAAGGATTATCTAAAATTAAAACTCTTTACTATGCCTCCCACTAGTTATTTGATTTGGATCTTCCCAAAGGCAGGCTAAAGAAGGAAAAATAACCACCAAAAAACAGGAAATGTTTTGCTGGAGTATTTTCAGAACTGACTCGCTGGGACCATAGACGTGAATGCGTTGACTTTCTTTCTGTATCTAGTTTTTGTTACAGAAAAATCTGTTTTCCCTCGGCTCTACTGACTAAGTGTTGAACAGAAATTGAGAGACATAGACCTGGAGGGGTACCAAACTATTTATCTGCCCTGGGAGCCACACATCTACAGCCCGCCATGACCCCGGCAAGGACTTGCCCCCCAAAAACCCTTATCTGTTCTTAACAAAATTTATCTAAGACTTGGAAATAGGGCTAAAGATGATGGCATGTCCTCTTAGTGTCATATGGGAGTGTAGCCAGCAGGCCCGACCAGTATTATATGATTCTCTAGCGGAAAGTCCTTTTGTTGACTATTTAGTATTGATCAGGGACCAGACTCTGCAGTTACATGTTAATTTATACAAGACTGATAAGTTGCAAATGATTTTCTTGTGGCCCAATAGAAATGCAAATGATTTCTGTTCAGTAGAAAAGATAACTCCGAAGGTTACAGTTTATCGTCCTGTAGGACACTGACCAGTTTTATGTCTCAGCAGTCTTATTTCAAGATTCTTCCTTTCCAGATGTACAGCGGCCTCTCAGATACTTCCTTGAGCCAGCTCTATCATCTTGCTTGTTCCCCCACGAATGGGCTAAATTAAACTCTGTCACGTGTTGACTATACATTTGTACGAGTTATGTTTTTAATCTTTTGAAAATTACGCTTTGACAAAAATTTTGTTTTTCTAACCACAGCAGTGGGCAGGGGTGCCCCCTGCTGGCAGGGTTACTCTAACCATTGGACACTGTAAAAACACTCTTTTTCCGAGACCTCCAGAGATATTTGGGAACTGAAAAAAAGCCAGAGCTTCCAAAATATAAGAAAATGTAAACTTAAAAAAAATGAACAAATGCGGGCGCCTGGGTGGCTCAGTCGTTAGGTGTCTGCCTTCGGCTCAGGTCATGATCCCAGGGTCCTGGGATCAAGTCCCACATCGGGCTCCCTGCTCCGCGGGAAGCCTGCTTCTCCCTCTCCCACTCCCCCTGCTTGTGTTCCCTCTCTCGCTGTCTCTCTCTCTGTTAAAAAATAAACAAAAAATCTTTAAAAAAAAATGAACAAATGCTTGTTAAATAACTACAAAATACAACATTTTAGTTGTCTACTAAGTATAACTTGTCAACCATAGCTCAGCTCGACTCATGATTACATAAAAATGATTTTTAATATGGTGTATTCTCAGTGGTCACAATTTCTGATGTTGGGAATCCCTCAAGAAAAGAGGAAGGTATATTCTATGTCGGTTTCACCAGGTGTAAAATGGAAATAAAGATAGTTATGTACCTGGGGACATTCTCTTGGAGAGGCAGCCTCTCCCACATGCCCTATTTCTGAGAGGGGATCAGTTTCTGTTACAGAAACCCAGATCCACCTGCCAAGCCCACGGGGGCCCCCTAGAATCTGATGGAGAGGGTGGGCAAAATTCCGGCCCTATATTCCCGAGACTCTATGCCTCTGTGGTCCTTTGTCACGCTTTAGGACCAGTAGGGTGGGCCTGGGCCTTGAGGCCAGTCAGCTATTGATCTGGGCAACTGGAGACCCATCACCCTTCTGCACGACCCACTGAACTTCATGGGAAGGCACACTAATGTGGGTGTCCTTCTCCTACCTGGTGACAACAGCCACCCAACCATTGTGGTTTCGTGGACTCCTTGCTGCAGTTTGTGAGGACCTGGCACTAAGAAATACTAAGAATGTTCTGGTTTGAGCTGTCTTCCAGGTAATCAATTCACCAGTTTGTATCCATGGTAACCCTTCCAGGCAAAGAAGAGGTCTTAACAGGGATTTCATATCTCCATGTCCACAGGGTACAAATGATCTTTTTAACTATCCTAATTTTGATTTCGATAATCTAGAAGTATCGATTTTGACCCACCAGGGATAGCAAGTGAGGTTACAAAATGGCATTACTGTCTGTTTCAAGCCCAAGAAACTCACTCTTAACAGCCATGGGGTGGGGATTAACCTCCTGTCCTCACTTCTCTGAAACTGCGGTCAGGCCCACCATATCATTGTTAACAAAGCCAGGTTCTATTTTAACCCAAGATAAGAGGAGAAAGCAAATAGGCACATCGTGGGTCTCAAGGTTTTGAGACCTTTACTGAAAAGGACCCTCACTCCTGTCTTGATCTCAGAACCCTAAGATCTGAATTCTGGCTCCAGTTCAAGTCCTAAGAAAGCCTGGTGCTCATTCATTTGTACCTTGGTTTCCTCATCCGTGAAATGGGAGTGACCATGAGTATAAGGATCAAATCAGGATTGAATGAGATAATATATACAAAGTGCCCAGCACCTACTCGATACCTAGTAAATATTTGCTTTAAAAGCCCTACAATTTTAAAGTAAATAACTGTTTTACATGTCACCAAATGAAGACAGTTACAAGTTTTTAAACATCGTGTAGTTTGAAGTTTGATGAAGGTCCTTCCTGTACAGATATGCTAATCTGGGAGGATTTACCCCATATCTTCACGTATTAAAATGTTTTCAGACCCCACCTTAAATGACTCTAATGTTGAATTCACCTGCAGTTCACCAGCTAGCATAATATTACCGCTCGCAGAATATGTTTAAATATAAACATTGATTGGTTTTGATTTTGCAGTCTTATTTTTATATTCTGAAATCAACTTTTTTTTTTTTTTGGCAATATGCAGGCAACAGCTAAACAGGGGGGATGGTGACAACCCTGTGAGAAGGGGGAGGGAGTCCCGAGCTAGAGGTTATAAACTGCAGCAACTGCTATAGGGAGCATTCATCCGTGGGGTGGTTTAAATATTTACCCCAAATCGAAATAGAATGTGACTTGCAAAAAAATTTGGAAGGGATTGAAAATCCTTTATTTGGCAAGATCAGATCCATTCTTCTTCCTCAAGCCAGTGGTCTCCAAAAACAAGTGGCACATTACTAGCAGGAAACGTTAAGGCTTCGCTGTTGCGAGTTGCTAAGTTAACACTGCTGGATTTCCTCCCGCACAACTGGTCGGTCCTCGCGTGCCCCTTGCCAGGCAGGCAGCTATCAATCACAGCTGCCCACACCTGCGGGCGCCCTCCCGCTTGTCCAGGGTTTCCTCTACTGTGAACTCCTCCTGCCCAGTATAGAATGCAAACATCTGCATTTCCCGGCCTCATTGCCCTTCGGGTACAGACGAGTGACTTTAACCGAACACAGGCAACAAGCACCTTCAATTGAGAAATAAGCTCATTGCAGAAAGCGGTGGGCTCAGGGAGCAGCGCATCAGGCTGGTGGGCAGGGCCAGCTTCAGAGGGCAGCCAGTTCTGCCCAGGATCTATGAGCTTCCTAATAACCCCTATGCTAATAAAGCCCTCCTGCTTAATACCCAGCTCCTGCCATGTAATAGGTACTCAATCCATTCTAATTGAATGAAGGCCTGTAAAACAAAAAACCTCTCCCATGTATAGGTTTTCAAGAACCAGTATGCTTGGGGAGAAGGACTGGGTCTGGTTGGAGGTGTGCCCTCCGCTACTAACTGCGAAGGCAGAGGCTGTGTCCTTTAAATCTTTCGTTGTCAGAGCCTGGCAAGTGCTTGGCATAGAGTGGACCCTGGTGAGAACTGACCCGGTATTATTTAAAGCCCCCACCCCTCCTGTCTCTCCAGGGTCGTTTTTGTTCTGGCATATCCCTGGGGGTGCTTCACTCCTGCCTGAGAAGGCTGGAGCAAGGGCCCTCCCAGGGGGACCCTCAGACTCTGGCCAGAAGGGCCCCCGCTATGGTTCCTGAGCTTCAGACAGTCCTGCCTTGGACCTCCAGCTGTACCTCACAGAGTCAGGAGTCTGTGGGGCCAAGAGGATATGTCCACCAGGAGCTCAACCCTCCCTTCTAAACCACACTTGAGACCCTGGATTTCCTCGGCTAAATAGCGCTAAAGCCCAATTCTAGGGCCTGCATGGGCTTTTTCCCTAGAGCCAACCTCTTGAGGCAGATTGTGACAATGGTGTGAGCATGGCTGGGCCCAGAATTGGCTAGTTGTTGTGGGGGCTGGTGTATGGAGCTTTAACCCTCTCACATGTATGAGCCCTGGGGTGTATGGGATAGAGCCAGGGTGTGAAGAGAAGGGGGGTGTCCTCATGTCATAGTCCACCTCCCCCCCCCCCCCCCCCCAAGTTCTGGTGCAGAAATCCAAGGAGTCCAAAGATTCTAGATTTAAACCTGACCTCTCAGGTAGTTTTTAAAGTATACTTTGTCAAGGTCAAAGGATAGAACATACTTAATTTAATAGTTTGTCCATGTACTAGTTACCTATTGCTGAATAACAACTTAGACCAAAAATGAGCAGCTTAAAACAACACACAATTATTGTCTCCCTGTTTCTAGGGTCAGAAATCTGGGATCTGCTTAGTTGGGTTTTCTGTTTCACAGTCTCTCAAGAAGTTGTGATCAGGTGTGTCAGCCCAGAGTCTATGGTCTCATCCGAAGGCTCAGCTGGGGAAGGACTGGCTGCCAGGCTCACTCACCGGTTGTTGGCAGCATTCGGTTCCCTCCTGCACGGGCCTCTCCTACATGGCAGCTGACTTCCTTGGAGTGTGCCAGTCAGAGGCAGTAAAGAGAGTCTGCTAGCAAAGTGCCAGAAGTCACAATCTTTTGTAACCTATGTAGAAGGGACATCCATCACCCTTGTCATATTCTACTAGTTAGAAGAAAGTCACATTCAAGGGCAGAGCACCAAGCACCCACTTGCTGTGCCTTGAATGTCCCACTGCAGGGGTCGGGAGAACCCAAATGCTTCACTTTGAGCCCACCACAGGCTGTGTGCACACTGCTCCCACCCAAGAGCCCAGCACTCTCCCCAGAGCTCTACCCTGTACCCTGGACAGACAAGCAAAACTCAATTCAGAGGGAGCTTCCATGAAGGACAGAAATTACCACCTCCTGTTCCAATTACCAGCTGAGCTAATTGCAAAAGTAATTGCAATTGAAAGGTCTAATTACCAGGCTGGGCCAGACTAGTGCCTCCTCCCCGCCTTTGGGGAGCCTCCTGCTGCCTCCTGAGGGCTGCAGACATGGTGGGAATTCTGTTCTGGAGGGAACAGGAGGTCTGGCCTGTGTCCCAGAGACCAGATTGCCAGAGATAGGCCCCCACCTGCCCCCAACCCCAAGATAAGGCTCCCCAATCCTGCCAGTGGCCCCCCCTTGTGTTTTTGCCCCAGCCCTGAACTCTTAAGCCACTTGACCTACTCCTGAGCTACATACCAAGAGCCAAGAAATAGGAAGTGAGGGCTCCTGGCATTGGCATCTGGGCCTTAGCCCTTCCTCTTGCCCTTCCCTCCCCCACGTGTCACTACATCAGGCAGGCATCAGCCCTGGAACTGTCTCCCTGTTTGGCCTGGCATTGGTCCTCAGCTTGGCCCCACGAAGAAGAACACACTCATGCCTGTGTGCAGCCACCAGCCTCTGGATTCCCACCTACAGAACCCCTTCCTGGCACCTCGTTCCAGCTGTATACCCAGGCCTGCAGAGTACATCTGGCCCAGGAAACCACCGGGCCTGGCCCAGCGAGCCCAGCACAGGGCACAACGCAGGTGCTCGTAAGTCTCTGGGGAGGGAACGAAGGGCAACAAAGAGAGACCACACGGGCATGCCCTCCCCCGCTCCCCCGCAGCACCTCCAGCTGCCTGCTACCCTCCGTCAGGCACCCTCCAGCTCCCTCTCCACACCCCCAAAATGGCTGTCTTTGGGTCTAGCCATGCACACACCGTCAGCATGGCCCACCCTCTGGAGGCTGGAGGTGGGCAAGTCCTGCACAGTTTGTGGAGTCAGGTCCCAGCTCCCCAAGGTGTGTTTTGGAAGAGGGGCCGGGGGTGGGCTCCAGGTGGGCACATCCTCCTGGCCCAGGGACTCATCGCCTTTGGGGAACGGCACGGCTGGAGGGCCAGGGCAGGGTCTGCCAAAGCACGGGAACCATGGTGGGGGTCCCTCTGCCTGGGTCAGGGGGTTGCTCTGGGAGAGCTCTCTGGTCTGTCAAAAATTTTCTAACTTGGGGGTAGCTCGGCCACTCTCCTACTCAGAACCTCTTAATAGGACCCCATTGCCCTCAGGACAGAGCTGAATTTCTTAGTTGAGCCAACAGGCTACCCTCTGCCTCTTATCATTTTATCCTCCGCAGTCCCCCGCTGCCCCAAGGCCCTCCTCCAGGGCTCTGGCCACACCACCAGCCTGGCCTGGTCTAGCGCACAGCTGCTTTGGCTCCTCCTTGGCCTGGGGGCAGAGCCAGATAAGGTGGAGCCCCTGAAGCTCACACAGTCTGGGCTGGGTCTCCTGAAGGAAAAGAACACAAAATGATGACTACAGCGTAAAATCAGAGCCATTCCCTTCACAGAGGACATACTGCTCCCTCTGTACCCATCTTACCTCAGCTCCCCTCCACACTCACCCGACCTGTTACCTTCTTTGACCAACCTTTCCCTCGCCCCTCCCACCGCTCCCCACTCCTGCCCAGGCTAGGGTTCCCAGGATGCCCTGGGCATGGCTTCACGGTTTCCACATCACCCCGCATCATGGGCATCTACTTGTGGGCCTGACCCTCCCATGAGGCTGGGGCCTCCCTGAGCACAAGGGTGGTGCCAAGTCATCAACTTTTGGGCAGGAGTAGGCAGGTGTCTCTGGAGACAGGTTGAATGCATTCATGAATAAACACTTTTCACACAAACAAGCCAACACATGAACATCTGTTATCTCTTCTGGAAGGCTTAAACATTCAGCTGTCCAAAAGCACAGGCCATTCCACCAGGAAGGTTTCCCCAAACCCGCCCATAGCTACAATCAGCTTGAAACTCCCAGCTCAACCCTCCAACAGCCCGGAGGCCAGGCTCGGGGAGTCCACCAGGGGGCAGTGCGGCAACATGGATGCTCACGCCGCGGCACCTGCCAGCAACAGCCCTTGGCCAAGCCTTCTCCCTGCAGAAAGCCTCTCCACCCAGCCCCACCATCCTGCAGCTCCCAGTTCCAGCTACTCATCCGCACTGCTCACAGAAGAAAACCGGGGCTGAGGAGCCAGGCAGATCCAGGATCAAACCCCAGCTCTACCATTTCCATCTCACTGTGTGAATTTTGGCAGGTTCCTTCCCATCTCTGAGCTAGTCTTCTAACCTCTGGGTTGTTGTGATGCCCATGGGAGCCTCTGAAAATGGTAAACTGCCAAACTCAGCTTGGTTATTGGTTTATTTATCATAAACAATTGTCTCAGTCCACTGTCTGATTCCCAAATGATGCCACATAAACTTGATTTCAGTTTTGGGGGGAAATGCTGAAAATGCCAACCCTATAATAAGGTTATAAAAAGCTCTGATTTTGTCTTTATTAAGGACATTATGAGGGACGCCTAGGTGGCTCAGTTGGTTGGGCGTCTGCCTTCGGCTCCGGTCATGATCACAGCGTCCTAAGATCGAGCCCCGCATCGGGCTCCGTGCCCGGCAGGAAGCCTGCTTCTCCCTCTCCCTCTGCCTGCCACTCTGCCTACTTGTGCTCTCTCTCTCTCTATCTGTCAAATAAATAAATAAAATCTAAAAAAAAAGACATTATGAGCAGTTTATTGATTTTTTTAAGGGAAATGAGAGGAAGCAGGAGCAAACCCTTCTGGGTGCCAATTGAATTAGCAGTTGGGAGTTTATTACATGGGAGACATGGCACAGCAGCGTGCTGACACTGGTTTCTGTCCCTTCGCTGTCCCCTGCCACAAACCATGAGCTCCTCCAGGCTGTGAAGGAGATCTGGACCTCTCTGGAGCCCGGGTGCCCAGCACAGGGGCTAGCACACCATTGGTGCTCGACAAATGTGCACTGCATTGCTCTAAAGAAGGCTTTAGAAAATATTTCCTTTCCTACTATCTACTTGGGTTTCTGTCTGCATCATCAAGAGTCCTTGGCTGCAAGCCCTAAACCCTGATGTGAGGGAACTTAATCTACTGGAAGGATGTCAGGTAGCTCCCAAAATGAAGGGAAAGCCAGAGGATTGAGCTCAGCAAATGCCAGAGCAGCTCGGGGTGGGGTGGGGGGTTGGGGATACACTCTTCTCTCCGCCAGGCTGCCTCCACTGTGATGAATGACCTCTGGTGGTCTGTCCCTATGATTCAAAACCCGTGGCGTAAGGCCACGCCCCTGGCCTGGTCTGGAGAACACAGCCACCTCCATAGACAGCCCCAGGACAGCCCTGCCCACGGTTCCCCAGTGAAGGGGGCGGGGAGGCTGGGGGGCCAAAGACCAGCAAAAGTCCACAACGCAAACCAATAGAGCGAGTCCAGGTTGGCACTCCAGCCCCCGGAACTCCCCCTCAGTTCCCAGAGCCCAGCCTTGCAGCCCAGGGCATGGAAAGGTGGCGATGTGGGGGAGGCAGGTGAGATTCCTCCTTCAGGGTGTAGGAGGGCCAGCCAAGGAGGCAAGGCCCACGGAGGGCGGGGCAGAGCGAGTGAGTAACAGAGAGAGGCCTTCAGTACAGACCTAAGTCCCGGGTGCTCATCACAGCTCGTCTGGCTTCCCTGGCGGGGCTCAGGTGTATCATCAGGAAAGATTTTTCTGGGCAAGCATATCTGCCCTCCATGGTCCCTCTGTCCAGCAGAATCCCAGTACACTTGGGGTCACTGAGGCCTACAGAAATTCAAAGACTCCCCTGTCTTCGACCACACACACACACACACACACACACACACACACGCTCACCAGGCCCCAGTGATAAAGAGGCCCCTCCACATCTCAGTCATTCAACAGCAAATTTCTAGAGACAGGAAGCTGGCCTTGAATTAGCTCCCTCGCTCATTAGCTGTGTGACCCGGGGCAAGTCATTAATCTTGAAGCTTCAGTGTCCTTCCGCTGAAAAATGTGAGTAACACCTTCCTCATAGGTTTGGCGCAACCCATGAGATCACAGATGTGGGAGAACTTTGTAAATTATAGAACTAAGCAAATACAAGAAATTATTTCCAAGTTGTTAACTTTGCCCTTGCCTTTGGTGACCCAGGAACTAATTCTAGTGTTCAGTGGCAAAAGCCCAGGGCCTTTTATTTGTGGGTAGCAGAGCCCTTTCTGTCTCTGTCTGCATTTTGCAGACTGGCTCATTGGGAATCCTGTAGCCACCTGAGTTCGGCCTTCTGCTGCAGACCCATGCCACGGATTCCCGAGGGAGCCAGCCTGGGTGAGGGGGGCTCAGTGCGGGGTTGGTTGAGAGGAGTGGACCTGACTCCCAACCCTGCTTCAGCAGGGATTCCCTGGAGATGACTCTTTCTCTGGGTGATGGAGGGAGGCCAGTGCAAAGCAAGGCATCCACAAGGTGAAATACCAAGTACACAGGGGTGTGTCAGTTTCCTCTGGCCACTGTAACAAATTGCCACAAACTTCATGGCTTATAACAACACAAATGTATTACTGACCATTCTGGAGGCTAGAAGTCTCAAGAAAGCTCCAGAGGAGAATCTGTTCCTTGCTTTTCCAGCTTCTCGAGGCCGCCTTATCCTGTGGCTCCTGGCCCCCAGCCAGCGATGGCATCCCTCCAATCTCCCTTCTGCCCTCACATCCCCTCCTCCTGCCTCTCCAGCTTCCCCCTCATGCACAACGGTGCTTGTGATTACCCGGAGCCCTCCCGGATAATTCAGGATTGTCTCCTTGTCTCAGGGCTCTTAACTTCATCACAACTTGGCCACAGAAGCTCATATCTTCACAGGCTTGGGGGGTTAGGATGTGGACATCTGGCCATCACCAAGAGGGTGCTCAGATAAGAAAAGGAGCATCTGGGCAGAGGGTCCCAGCATCATGATAAGGAAGCCAGGAGTGCTCAGAAGTCAGAAGGAAAGGTGGCAGGAAGCCCATCGGCAGGATCAGGCCCCAGCCACAGACAGGTTTTGCCTCACCTCCATCCACTGTCCCTCTTCTGGGACCCCAATTCTCCTTATGGAAATACTTCTGCACCTTCTTAACCCAGGAGTTGGACCATGACCCAGTCGAAGTGAGCCACAGGCTTCCATGCCTGGTTCAGGGCTGGGCATGGCCAAGTCAGAGCAATGAGACTGTTCTTGGAACTTATGCAGAGCTAGCAGAGAAGTGCTGCCAGTGAGCATCTCTGGGAGAGCCCCTCTGAGACAATACATGGGGAAAGCAGATTTGAGTAATGGAAAGAGAGGATGACATTGTTTGAGAATCTGGATCTAGCTATGCCTGAAGCTGCCTCTGGACTTCTCAATTACATGAACGAAAAAAAAAAAAATCCATTTGGGTTTAATTCCATTTCTAGCAATTACAACCAAATAGGTATTGACGAACCCAGCTTCTGGCTCTAGTCTCAGGTTTAGGGACTGCCTGCAATGTCCCTCCCTTTTCCCCCAGTCTTGCCCATCTTTCAAGACTGTTTCACACCACCTTTGCAAGGAAGCCATCCCTGATTCTCCACACTCGCAGCTCACCTGCCCATACCTAGAATGCTCCCCATAGGATCCCAGCCTCTCCGGATGGCCATCTCATCCAGGTGCCTTCCCGTAGCCCCCTTGACCTTCCCTGTCCTTTCAGCCTTCAAGATGAACTGCCTGTCTACCCTCTGGTCACTTATATCTGCTGGAACATGACCTTCCACCAATCTAGAAGAACCAGACGCTAAGCTGCAGGAGAGTCAACAGATGCCATCCTTGAGAGCAGGGAAAGAAAAGCATTATTGGTCCCTCGCCAAGGGTTGCTGCGCCCTGTCCTTGACAGGGCCCCAAGAGCCAGCTCAGAGCTTCAGCCTGAGGTCTTCTCTGCAAGGCCAAGGTCATCTGCAACAGAGGAGCAGTCAGATCATCAGTCATTTCCCCCAGATACAGAGAATCAGGAAGGGTCCTTGGAGATCCTGGTGCCCTAATCCTTCCATATCTCTGCTCGAGTATCTACTTGAATACCTCCAGAGACAGGAAGCTCACCACTTCTCTGGCCAATGATTCTCTTGCTGGACAGTGGGTCCAAGTCTGCCTTCTAAACCTACTTCCCTCCAGGCCTCTGGGAAAGCTGACAGAGCACCTCTCCGCCTGGCCTTGGCCCCCCACTTTCCAGGGCTGGCCCCAGCCCCAACACTCCCTGGCTGTGCAGCAGGAGCGGCTCTCGGGTCCCCCACCACTGACGGCCCACCCACATTTCCACAGGCCCCTCCCTTATACCCCAAGTGTCTCTAGCTGTTTCCTGAGGGGTCTCTGACAGGGGTCCTGTGCCGCCCTTCCTGGACGGGAGCGCTCCCTGTCAATGTCGCAGCGCCGCCGGGGCTGCCCCTGCGGAGACCGCGCAGCCCCTACAGCCCTTCCCGCGGGAGGAAGCTGTTGCCGCCGGGAGGAGGACGCGCTGAACGTGTGGGCTGGGGGAGGCGCGCCGCAGTCCTTCCCGACCAGAACCTGACACTTCAAGCGCCAGTTGCTTCTCGGCGAGGCTAGGCGACGCCCCTGTTCTGCCCCAAACCGGCCACCTTCCAGAAGCTGCTCCAGGCCTGGTGCGCAGAGCCGGGCTCTCCTCCCCAGCGGGGCGCGCGGCGCAGCAAGCTGGGCGGGTACACGGCGGGGTACACGGCGGGGTACACGGCGCGGCACTTAACCCCCCCCAGGCGGCCCGGGCGGGCAAGGCGGGCAGGGCGACGGTGTGCTCGGGGCGCCCGTGAACGCGTGTGATTCCTCCAGACGCCACCGATGAGCCCCCACCGTGCGGCCGTGGGTTCCGCCGCGCAGCTCCGGGCAAGTCAGCTCTCGTCTCTCAGTCTGTTTCTTGGCCGTAAAATGTGCTCGAGTCTAGTCCTGCCTTAAAAGATGGTTGGAAGAAATGAATGAGATGACGAAGTCCTCAAAGAGCGTTAGCTACAGTTGTCGCACTCCTTCCCTCCTGACAACCACACAGCTAGACGGTGTTCCCATTTCACAGAGGAGAAACCTGAGGCTCGGGGAGGTTCTCAGCCCTGCTCAGGGTGCGGCTGGGAGGGCTGCAGGTGAAGCCGGAAGCTCTTTATACCACGCCATTTTGTCCAAACTTAGGGGCTCCCCCGTCACTCCCAGCGGCACATCAGGGGCTCTGAGGCACCTCAGGCCTGGTCCCTGGTCCGGTAGAGGAAGACAGACACACAGACAGAAGCACTTCCAGGGAGGAAGAGCTGTGATGGGGACCTAGGGAGCTGCGGGAAACCACGGAGGGTCCTATCCCAGACTGGGGAGCCCTGGGGAGACACATGAGAGGCCTTCTTAGCCAGGCCCTGAGGGATGAGGGCTATATGTGGAAGCAGCCCCCAGTTCTTCAGGAAGCAGCTGGCACAGTGGTAAGACACGGGTTCAAAGCCTGGCTCTGGGGGGCGCCTGGGTGGCTCAGTCGGTTAAGCATCTGCCTTCGGCTCAGGTCATGATCCCAGGCTCCTGGGATTGAGCCCCGCATCGGGCTCCTTGATCAGTGGGGAGTCTGCTTCTCCCTCTCCCTCTGCCTGCCGCTCCCCCTGCTTGTGCTCTCAGTCTCTCTCTCCCTCTGATAAATAAATATATAAAATCTTAAAAAAAAAAAAAAAGTCTGGCTCTGCCCCTCAGCTGGGTGAGGAGGAAGTTTGCCTCCCTGAGCCTCAGTTTCCTTATCTGAATAGCAGGGGACTTAGTCACAGCAAGGTCATGTGGGTAAAGATGCCTGGAACCTGGTAGGAATTTATAGTCCCCAAAGTCCTCTCTCCTCTCAGTCTCCAGACGCTAAGTGCCTCCTGCCTGCCCAACCCTGGATGTGAGATTGTCATCATCCCATTCTGCAGACAGAGATGCTCAGGCTCCAGTGGCAGAGGGACTGGCCTAAGGTGGCACGGGTTCACAGCCAGCTCTGCGTTCACTGAGCGCTTCCTACATGCTCGTCACCCCAGCGCATCCTCCAAACATCTCTGAGAGGATAGCGCTGATTGTTTCCATTTCACAGATGAAGGAATGAAGATCCAGGATGGGGACCTACACAAGATCGTCAAGGGGGGCCATGACAAAGGCCACCCTCAGCCTTCTTTGGCACTCTGCACAAGCTCCTCTACAACCAGGCCCCCATGTGGCCCCGGACATCTCTAGAAGGCGACACAAGCACCCTGGTTCCACAAGGGTCTTTTAAGTTGACTATGTGATAGCCAGGTCCTATTTTTCAGAGGAAATAAGTTTATTAGAGGGGGTTGAGTTAGCTGCTAATGAAATAGTGGTGGACATAGGTTGTTTCTTCACCTGTAAAATAGAAATGATAATAATCCTTACGGATGTCCCCTGCCTCAGAGAGCAGAAACCACCCTGGCTTCCCTGTGGGACCCACTCCCTGCCGCTCGCAGCCCAAGAGGTTTGGAGGGACCAAGCTCCCACCCCCAGCTCCAGGCATGGAATCCAGCAGAGCTGGCCAGTCCCCCAGCTGCAACATTTGGACCCAAGTCCCAAGATGCTTGGTGTGTCCAATGGGAAGGGAAAGCTCTTTCTTTTTTTTTTTTTTAAAGATTTTATTTATTTATTTGACAGAGAGAGAGAGCGAGAGAAGGAACACAAGCAGGGGGAGTGGGAGAGGGAGAAGCAGGCTTCCCGCGGAGCAGGGAGCCCTATGCGGGGCTCAATCCCAGGACCCTGGGATCATGACCCGAGCCGAAGGCAGACGCTTAACGACTGAGCCACCCAGGCGCCCCAGGGAAAGCTCTTTCAATGTCACTGTTGAGAGGAGAGGACGGGGGCAAAGCCTGCCCCAGAGTGAGGGTGACGCAGGAGAGCAGAGCCAAGAACCAGACACCGCATCCTGACCCGCCGTCTGATTGTCTGCAAGCAGCTTTGTTCTGGCTGAAGCAACCCCCTACGATATTTAATTACAGAAACCAGTAAGTGTCTGCCTTTTCGTAAGTCCCCCTTCGAATCAGGTTTCTGATACTTGCAACAGCAGAAGTTTGACAAATAAAATAACCCCAAGTGGAGTTAAAATATCACATTTGCCATGAAAAAATACAAGAAAACATTAACGTTTTAATGGTAGTAATTAAACAAACAGGAAAACAATCAAATTAAATAAGAGAGTTTTCTTTATCTAGAAGGCAGTACTTAAGGAGAGAATTATTTATTTAGAGACGAATAAGGGGGGAAAGTGGAGACTTCTGAAATTCTAAAGAAGGCAGCTGGGCACTCAGAGGGAGAATCCATCATGGACTGAGTGCTAACTATGTGCTGGGTGCTTCTCCAGCTGTGATCCATTCCATCCTCAAAAACCCAGCCCAGTCGGTGGTTTTACACCCACTTCCGCACATGAAGACATTGATGTTCAGAGGAAATAGACACTTAGCCAGGAGCACATAAAATTTGTATCAAGCTCCATCTCACCCCAAGTCTGAGGCTATTAACTCGTCAAACAGTTCATTCAGCATTTATTAAGCACCTGTGGAATACCACACCCTAGGAAATCTCTATGATCACAGTCTCTGTTGGTCACCATATGAACATTATAGAAGGTAGCCAGAAGTGGAAACCCATTGTGAAAATCAGGGCCAGCACCAATGGGAATGAGGCCCCAGAGGCTGCCTCCATCCCCACTCACTTCTGGGTCAGCAAACACAAGGTGAAAATTCAGGACCGTCTGACTGTGGAGTCCGCACCTGCCCTTAGGGCAAGCACAGCCCTGGGCCCTAAGACCAGCACACCCTCTGTCTCCAGGATCAGCACACCTCCTGCGCTTGGAACTCACATACCCTCTGCTCTTGAGAAAAGCACTAATAGTCTGGCCTGGAAATCCTTCAACTCTTCCTTCTACAAATAAGAAATCCCTTGCAGCTAATTATACCATCTCTACTCCCTGGTTCAAATGAAAAGCATATGCTTTGTAAATCTTTTTTAAAGTTCCATCCACAAACTCTGCCCCTGATGGGGGACTCCAGGAACTCAGAGCCACACAGGGTGAAGCTGGACCTAGTTTAGCCAGGACAGAGCACGGGACCAGCATCAGATGAGCGCCTGTGTGTGCACCCGGGCAGGCTGTAGGCCTACAGGTTACTGCTTCGCTGAAGGCCCCCAGGCGCCTGGCAGGGAAGCAGTGCTGGTCTCCATGGCACAGAGGAGAAAACGGCCTCCCAGAGAGGGGGCAGCGTAGCGTGACCCAGGGCAGAACGAGACTCGAACCCAGACCTCTCTGTTCCCAGAGGCTGTCCTGCTCTCATCTCTCGATCTTTGCCAGCACATTGAGAAACAGTAACTGGGCAGGAGCAGAACTGAGTTCCAAAACAGTTCTTTATTGCTGCAAAAAAAAAGAAGCTAAAAGTCCCCCTCCCTGGGAGGTGCAGAGTAGGGCTGCAGGGATTCTAAGGAACAAAGTCACTCACGTTCTGCCCGACATCTTCAGAATATATTGCCGCGCTCCGGGAACGTGTCTCCTTAGGTCCATAAATAATTGAGAAGTCGAGCGTCCGGCGGCATTTCTGCTGAAATCATCACTCACCCACACGCTCTGTGCTTCCTGCAGCGGCCAAAGAAATTCTTGCTGATTTTTTTAAATGCAGCCTTTTGTTGAAACTAGCTTTTGAATTTAGCCTCCACTGAGCCCCTACTCGGTGCCATGCCCTGTCTTGGGCACTGGAGACGTAGAGATGACCTGGACCTGGGCCCTCAAGGAGCTCGGATCCTGCTGAGAAGGGAGACTGGACAGACCACTGGAATTGCCCCGATGTAGAGTATTCGCCAGAATTAGGAGTGGGGAGCAGGGAAGAGAGGAAGGGGGGTAGGTAAGTGCAGACCAGACTGGCAGGTCTGTGCCTTGGGGGAGGGGAGACAGGAGGAGTAAATGCCAGGCCCAGTGGGGGGCCACCCTGGGGAGAAGGGTGTTCTTAGAAGGGGGCGGGGCTAAGTGGGGAGCCCACCTAACGGCAGAAGGCTCTGCGAGAGGCGTGGGATTCCTCTGTCACCCTCAGGTCTTCAGTCAGGCTAGAACACTCACAAAGTCACACGTGTGATGAGACTTTGTTGTTGTTGAGATGGCAAGGGGGTCGAGGTGTGCACCCCAGTGGCCAACCTGAGGTGACTCGCACAGATGTGGAAGCCGAGTGTCATGCGGAGGAAAGCCAAGGACGCGTGGAAATCAGGGAAGGTGTGAACTGGCACAGGCTCTGAAACTGGGGAGTTTGGCCAAGTTCACCAACATTTTCCAGAAGCAGATGACCCCAAGAGACCCGTGGCAGCATAGCACTGAGTGATGGGAGGGACCCACAGAGAAAGGAGTGGCTTTATTCTAGGGAGGGCTCAGGGGTCTACAAGAAGGACGACACCGGAGGTGGAGCTAGGAGGATGAGTGGGAGTTTGCCACGCAGAGAAGAAGGAAGCATTTCAGACGGAGGAACCAGAGGGTGGGGACGTCTGTTGTCTTGGCTTCCCCGCCTCTGTTCAGCACTTCATTTGGTAACCGCCCCCTGATCTTCCCCTGGGAAATCCCCACTCTGGGTCCCTGTGGTTTAAGTGGAGCTAACGCCACTCTCCTAGATGCGGGAATAAGCTGAGGATCCAGGCCTGGCCAATCAGTGCACTCAAGCTCCCCCAGCCATTGGTTCAATGATGGACATGTGACCCCAATCAGCCAATGAGAGTCAGCCCTGGGACCTTTGCTGGAATATCTAGAAAAGAGACTCTTCTTTTCTCCTGAGCTACTCCTACTGATCACGGTGAGGGGAGTGCCTGCCCGAGAATGGAGTAAGTAAGAGAAAAGCATATTCTAAACTGCATGATTTAAGCACCTCTGCATGCCTGAAACTCCCTCCACCACTGGATTTTCAATTACATGTGCCAACAATGTCCCGTTTCTTGTTTAAAAGTAGAGATGGCTTATCTCACCGGTGACCTCCAAGATTGTGACAGTGGGTGCAGAGGCCTAAAGGTGGAAGATGTCCAGTGAGTCTAGATGCTTATCGTGAGCGGAATGTGCGGGAAATGCAGTTGTGTAGGCAGCTGTGGCCACGCCACAAAGACCGTGTGGTAAAGCCAAGCTGGGATGCGGGAGCCAGGAAGGGACCTCAAGCAGGGGAATGATAGAGTCAGATCTGTGTTTGTGGCCTCACTCTGTTTATTCAAATGTGTTTAAAACCTAGAAAGAATTCACCAAGTAGAATATGAGCCAGCCATTTTTCTTCTCCAGGTTTTCAGCACGAAGGTGTTAGTCAAGCTACTGAGATCCCCAAGAGGACTCTTCCAGGAAAGGGAGCTGCCTGAATGTTTAGGAGGAGACTGGCATGCTGGCTTGTGCATTCAAAATGCCAACGAGTTCTAGTCTCCATGCTGTCAGTCTCTCTGATCCCGTAGAGGGGGAAGGAAGACTATCTGTGTAATGCTGCCCCCGGAAATCAACCTCAGGACACACAAAACTCTTTTGTCCTTGCCTCTGCCTGGGCAGATGGAACAAGGGACTAATAAAGCTTACAGACAAGAGGACCAGATAATGAGTTCTTTGACACTAGAGGTATGGAAACAGCCAGAATGATTAACAGACCATAACAGAGTTGGTCATAGATGGCATTATTGGCCCCAATTCATCACCTTTCCCCGTATCCAAGCCCTTTGTCATGTGACATTAGAGTCCCTCTCATTAAAAGAACAGAGTATGTTTCCCATTTTCCTGACTTTGGGCTCAACCATATGACCTGCTTTGGCCAGCAGAAGGCGAAAAGAAGTGGCAGTCAGCCTGTTTCAGGCGTAGGCCTTAAGACACCTAGGTGTTTCCACTTAGCTTCTTGTACTTCTGCCATCACCATAAGGAGGACATGCTCCAGTAAGGCCACTGCTGGGGGATAATTCTCCATGTCTCTACACAGCTTATGAGAAGACACCAGGACTGGCTACGTAATTTGCAGGTCCCACTGCAAAATGAAAATGCAGGGTCCCTTATTCAAAAATTATTAATGCTTTCAAGATGGTTGTAGCGGAGCATTCAACCAAGTGGGGGCCCATCTTTGTGCAGGACCACGTGCATTCTAGCAGATCCCACACCTAGGAAGCCGCCGGCCCTGACAGAGGCAGGGACAGCTTTTGGTTCAGGCCAGGGTGAGCAAACTATGGTTCTCAGGTCAAATCTGGCCTATCACTTGTTTTTGGAATGGCCCAAGAGCTAAGAATATGTTTACATTCTTAAGTGGTTGAAAAGGGGGCGTCTGAGTGGCACCATTGGTTAAGCGTCTGACTCTTGGTTTAGGCTCTGTCGGTGATCTTGGGGTCATGAGATCGAGCCCCGCTTCAGGCTCCGCGCTCAGCACAGAGTCGGCTTCAGATTCTCTTCTCCCCCCTCCCCCGCCCCTCCCCCCTGTTTGCTCACTCTGTCTCTCTCTCTCTCTCTCTCAAATAAATAAATCTTGAAAAAAAATTTAAATGGCGAACAAAAGGAGAACACTATTTCGTGATGTGTGAAAATTATCTGAAATTAAAATTTCAGCATTCCTAAAGTTTTATGAAACACAGCCCTACTGAGCCACTTACATCTTGTCTGAGCTGCTGTCACACCACAACAGTAGCTTTGAGTCACGGCGCCCGACACTGTGTGGCCCGCAAAGCCTACAACATTCACTTCCTGACTTGTTACAGAAAGAGTTTGCCAACCCTGTCCCCGACTAGACAGAAGGGTCGCCTAGTCAGTCCTCACCCAGCTCGGCTGAGTGCCAACGAAACCACCAATCTCTGGGAGGCATGCTTACTGCTGTCTGCACCCCCCCCCAAGACTGTGTTGTTATGTGCAGTGCAGAAGTCACAAAGCATTCGGGCTTCGATCTAAGGTAAGGTTCCTCCAAGGCGGATACGTGGGATGATTTCAGGCGGACATGGAGGAGCCTTCCATGGCACCGAACTGCATCATAAGCAAGCCTGGCTCCTTTGCCCCTTCTCTGTCAGTCCTTACTTCGTCAAGGAGCGAGCTTGGTGCCGGTAAGTCTCGAATGTGTTCCGCACTCCTGGTCATTCTTCGTAAGGGAGACAGAGCACACTTGGAATTCCGGAATTCTATCAGGTAACAGCATCCCTCTGGAAAGGAGAAGAGGGCAGTTTGCATTGTATTTCTTTTGAGGATTTATCTTCTACTTCTGTCAAGCAAGACTAGTTTCCCATGTATGTCAGTGGTTTCGTCCTTTTCGAATGCAATCGTTGATGCCAAAATCATGAGTTTATCTTAACGAAAATTATAAAGGCGATCTTCGCTAAATAAAGAAGTTTTGAGTAAATCATCATGTGGGTATGAGTCAATCTGAGGGGGAAACCACAAAAGTGGTGGCATTTGTCCAAATGGCTGAAGTTCGGGAAGCACCGATGCAGCTGACTTCTGGAACCCCTCCCTTCTCTGGTTGCGGAGCAGGAGGCTAAGCGTCTTAAACCGCGGACGACCCCCCTGGCTCAGGCTCTCTCTTTCTGTTGCTCACTGGCTGTTGAACTTTGAACAAATTCTTTCACCTCTCTGAGCCTGGAGATGGAGATGACACTTGCCTACCAGCATGCTTCCTCTGTGGCCCCTACTAACAGAGCCCCAATTTTATTCAGGTATCTACTACGCCCCTAGGTAGCCATGAGCTTCATGGAAGCTGATCCCAGCTCCAGAGGTGGCTTAATTGCCTTTCTCCCTTGCCAATGAGTTGTCCAGGAGAAGATGATAAACCAGTGTTGGCCACTGAGGCATGAGAGACATTTTTCGACTTCTAAGAGAGAGTCACTATAAATAATGTGCCTTTGTATTTGCCTGGATATTATTGAGTCCCGATGTGGTTCCTGGAACCACTGTAGCCAGTTGCCTCTGATGAAGCCAATGCTAATATAAGAGAAATGATAGATGGACAGACCCCTGGCTTGATGATGTTGTCGAGCTGCTGAATCAACCAACCCCGATGCTAACCCTACCTCTGTAAGTGAAATATGTGGGATTATAAATGTCCTTATTGTTTAAGCCTGTTAGAGATGTGGTTTCTATCACGTGCAATCAAAAGAATCCTAACTGATACAGACATTGGTATTTTATGTTAAGTAGCTACATTAATACATCTGCAAAGCAGTCTACTTGGTTTGTGATACAATCCTTTGCACATAAGCATCTGCAACAGAGGCTGTCATTTGCCAGCCTAGGTTCCTTCCCCCATTCTTCCTTGCAAACAAAACCCACACTTTATTCAGGGTAGCAATGTGCCCAGTTAAAAGACTACGTTTCCCATCCTCCCCTTGCAGGTAGGTGTAACCACATGACTGAGTTCTGGCCAATGATGTGCAAATGGAAGCAAATTGTAAGCATTCCAGGAAGACTGCCTAAAGGGCATTGACTCAGCCAAAGTACACTCCTTTCAGCCTTTCCTCTCTTCTTCTTGGGCCTCCAGTGGAGTTGTTGAGTCCGGTTGTGATTCCTGGAACCACTGTAGCCAGCTGCCTGTGATGAAGCCAATGCTAATATAAGAGAATTGGAGCTCCAGGAGTCTTCTTGGGCCATTTGGTGGCCTTGAGGACAGAAGCTTTGTGGAGCAGAGCATAAAGATGGAAGGAACCTGGGTCCTTAATGAATTCCTGGAGCATCCATACCAGCCCTGCACGACTTTTATGCAATAAAGTAAACTCTGTATGTTTAAGCCTCTGTTTGGGATTTCCATCACACACAGCAACATCTAATCCTAACTGATAGTGTATCTAATTGGAAATTCCTTGTTCTTTATCAAAAGGCTGATGTCTGCAAATATATAAAGGTGTGCCTAGAATAACTTTCAGATACACAAAAGACCTGAGATTTAATATGATCTTTATTGACACTTGGATTCTCAAAAGAAACTTAGAGTTGGTGGGAGAATAAAAACAGGTCATTTATATAATACACTTAGAATCTAGTCCATGCAAAGCACCCAAATAACAATGACTTCTAGATTATTCTTATCAATTAGTCCAACCCTGTGATTTGACATGTGCAGAAATGGAGGTCCAGAGAGGAGAAGTCATGTAGCCACTCAGCAGTGCAGGCAAGACTAGAACTCTCATTTCTTCACTTTTGCCTGTGATCATTCCTGATCCCTTCTGCAAGGCAGTGAGGAAGTGGTCAGGAGGCCCTGGCTGACCACACCCCCTCTAGGAGCCTGCCTCTGGCAGCGATCCTTTGTCTTAGTCCATCTGGGCTGCTGTAACCAAATACCACAGACTGGGTGGCTTATAAACAATAAAAATTTATTTCTCCAGTTCTGGAGCCTGAAAGTCCAAGTTCAGGGTGCCAGCATGGTCAAGTGAGGGCCCTCTTCTGGGTCACAGTGTTCTTGCTCTGTTCTCACATGGAAGAGGATGAGGGAGCTCTCTGGGGTCTCTTTTGTAAGAGCACTAATCCCCCAATCATGACAGCTAAGCCCTCACTGACCGAACCGCTTTCCAAAGGCCCCACCTTCCAATACAATCACCTTGGGGATTAGGATTTCCACCTATGACTTTAGGGTGGACACACACCTTCAAACCACAGCATCCCTCTCATGGGCAGCCATCTCAGTCAAACGGTCTCTCGGTTCTCTTCCAAGTTCAGGATGCCCTAACTTGTTCAGGGCCAGAATGAAGGGAAGGATTGGGAGTCCTGTCCTCTTCCATCTGTGTGCCCCCTGTCGCTGTTCCTGTGATGTCTGCAAGTATAGTGATGCATAATAGAAATGAGGACAAAAGTGGGGAAAGGAAACAGTCTGAGCCTCTAAATTGTATTCAAACCTAGAACACGTGTAGGGGGTTTTACAGCTTTCTTCTTTCCTTCTTAAGGGTCTTTGTGTGCAGTCCTTTCAGCTGCCCTGTCTCCTGTAGGGAAGGTGGGAGCCGTGAGACATCAGGGTGGCTAACACAGCCATGGAAGAGGGTCTAGAGGAGTCTAACCTTGCTGGAAGACCAAAAGGGAAGATTGGAAGTCTCCAGAAACCATTGTGATGCTGCCTCCCTGCCAGAGAAGTATCTGTTATTGGAAGAACCTTATCAACATTTTCTTAGTGCTGTTATTAAGACAGCCAACTTTCCCTAAGCTGATGAATTTTGAAAGAAGCATAAAAAAAAAAAAAAAAAAACCTTGAAGCCGAAAGAGTAATGAATGTTTAAAAGCTTGGCTCATTTGAAGCTTCTCTCTGGAGCAGATTAACCCATTCACTGATTACAGCTTCCAAAAAAAAAAAAAAGATTATTAGCAGATTCCAAGAACCATGTTAGATATTAAAATATCTCTCTGACCATTTAATCCTTAAAAGAACCCCATGATGCAGACATTGGTGTCATGCCCCCCCACCCAGCCACAACCAGGGGAGCTGGCCTGTGAGACCGTGGCAGCTCACACCCTGGCCTCCACGCTGGGCCCAGCCACGCTCCAATCCTCCACCGAGGTCCACCCTGGGACTCAGCCAGGACAGATGGCCCACTTAGCCTACCCAAGGACAACCTCTCATGCTTGCCTGCCAGCTCTCAAACCTTCCAGCCTGGCCAACAAGGTCAGAAAGCTCTTTAGGGGGGCAGGGGGAGGGGATGCTGCTTGGGCCATCTCCTCTGTTCTGGTTCTCCTTGGCTCAGAGGAGAAGGCCGCTAAGCAAGAAAGTGGAGGGGAAGCTGCTCCTGGTAGCCCTGAGGCAGAACTGGAGACCCCAGGGAGGAAGCCCACACCGAGAGAGGCAAGTGTGAACTCCACAGAAGATCGGCTGCTAGCAGAGCTTCCAACTCAATAGGAATGAGTTTCCTGTCACTAGAAGTATGCAAGCTGAAGCCAAACAACCACCTTCCAGGAATTTGGTGTGAGGAATCCCTGCCTTGGGTGGTTCTGGTGCTCAATGGCATGGAAATAATCCTTATTCCAGGAGCACTTACTACAACCGACATCATGTTAGCATGCACCAAGGGCCCGCTCCAGGTGCCCACCCAACCCCAACAGTTCTGCAGGTGGGGATCGTTAGCCCCGTTTTCCAGATGTTCAGAGGTCAGCGGCTTCTCCGGGGTCACACAGCTTGACCCATATCCAGCTGCTCCCACACCTGTGCTTTTGTCACTCCGAATCTTGCCTGAAGTCAATCTGATTTGTGGAAAGCAATCTTCCCAGAAGGACTGAGGAGCTCCTCTGCATAATACCAAAAATCACTTTTACTGAAAGTTTGCTCTGTGCCAGGCACTCCTTTATGCACTTTTTTGCAGATATTACTGAATTTAATCCATCCAGAGCAACTTTCCCCTTCACTGTATGAAGAAACTAACCTGCAAAGGTGAAGTCACTTGCCCAAGGTGGCGGAGCCAGTCAGTGGTGGGGCAAGCTTTCTTGTTTCTTTGAGGTACTTACTGTCAGGGGGGCAGACCCAGCCACAAAGCATGTGGGAGAAGAGGACAGTGAGAAAGAAGAGGGAGTAGGTGTTGTCTAGGGCTGCCCTGTGAAAGAGTAGCATGCATAAAGGGAAGCTGGGGAGGACCCTTCCAGCAAAGGGGTTTGATGGCAGACAAGGGAGGCTGTCCCAAACCCGGGTGGTTTGTATGGATGGTTGTATGGCCTTAGTCAAGTCACTGCCCCTCTCTGAGCTTAAGATAGACCATGGCTTAAAGCAGATCTCTAAGTCCAGCAGGGATGAGAGGACAGTTGGAGAAACTGAGGCAAACAGACAGAGTTAGTTAAAGTTATGATTCCATAAGCCCAGATGCTGCCCGCCTACCCACCAGTTTCCTGGGCCGCGAGTGTTCATTTACTCCCCCCGCTCTGGGGGGAATTGAGAATGGAGATCCCACCACTCGAAAATTATTCGGTCCCCACTATTCGTAGAAGGAGCGGGGGTGGCCCTTGCAGGTGCTATCCCAGCCTCTTGAGTTCTCAGATCCCATTCACACCCTTTTCCTCTTCCAACCAGGACCTGCAAGGGGTCCATCTCCAGCCAGATTCCAGGGAGCTGATCCTATAGGTGTCCTTCTTTCATTCGTTTATTCACTTAACAAACATTTATTGGGCGTCAGCCATGTCCCATCCCGGAGCTGGGCACTTTCAGGCCCATACCCTTGCTAGTCTGGGGCGGGGCTAATGACCCACCATGGGCCAGGAGAAAGGAAGAAATTCAGCCGTGGTCACACAGCTAAGAAGGAGTCGCATCCACACGCGAGCCTGCAGCCTTGCGGCCACACCCGCCCAGCTTGGCCCACTATGTCTGAGATAAACCCACAACTCAGGCCCTGCTGCCCGCACCATGTGTGTGCCTGTCTGAAGGTCCCGGATTTCCCACCGTCCTGGCACCTGTCACAGTTTAGCAGGTTACCATGGTATCGCTTCCCAGCACCCCGGGCAGCAGGGACCACCATCTGTTTACACGGCTGTCAGAGGAATTGATGTCATGCGAAATTGTCAGCTCAGCAGGATGGGAGGAGGAAGAGTGGGCGGCTCTGAAAGTTTCCAAGCCATCAACACTCATCTCGATCAAAGCCTGACCAAATCGCTGCTCCCCTGGGAGGAACGGAGAAGGGGGATTGAGAAAAGAATACCTCCTGAGAGGAAGAAGCAGGTGGCAATAGTAATAATATTATTATTTCCATTTTTATCATCATTTACAAGCCACAAGCTCATTTCAGCCTCTCGCAGCCTGGAAGGTCAGCATCACCATTAGCTCCATTTTACAGATGTTCCAAACTGCGAAACTGAGGCTCAGAAACATGAAAAGCTGGCTCAAGGTCAGAGGCAAACAGGATGGCAGGTCCTGTAGGAAACCGCGCCTGGTCCTCAGGCTAGGAGGCAGGGAGCTGCTTTTGGCCAGGATGGGAGGCAAGTGTGCCCCCGGTGGCCCTGCCCAGAGACGCCAGCACAGGGCAGTTTGCCCGCTGCCCATGGGCGCAGAAAGTGGGAGGGAAAGGACATGAAGAGCACTGGGCTGAGAGCCGGGAGCCGCGGGTTCTAAGTTACAGCTCTGACACTAGCTACAAGAAAGGACAAGCAGCCGGCGTTCGCCACAGCCAGGGCACAACTAGGGGGCACTTAAATATCCCTGGAACTATCACTGGAGGGTGGAAATCCATTACTTCCCTGCTCAGCATCCATCCCCTTTTTCAGTAAGCCTACAGAGTCTCTCCTGGGGAGCCAAAACCTCTCTAGCCTCACTCCACGGGGGTATTGGAGTCACCCAAAGACCAATCGCCCACTGGTCACCCCAGATGACCTGGATCTAATCCAACCAGTGTATCTCAACTCCCAGCCATGATGATTGGCTCAGGCATGGGCACATGACCCAATAGGAGCCAATGAGTCAGGAAAGAGAATCTCGGGGGGCACCTGCGTGGCTCAGTTGGTTAGGCGTCTCAAGTCATGATCCTGGGGTCCTGGGATTGAGGCCCATGTGGGGCTCCCTGCTCAGCAGGGAGCCTGGTTCTCCCTTTCCCTCTGCAGCTCTCTTGTTCTCTCTCTCTCGATTCTCAAATAAATAAATTTAAAAAAAAAAAAAAAAGGAAAGAGAATCTCTCCTGCTGGGCTCATAAAAGGAGAGCATACAGGCCAGAACTTGGCCACCATCTTGCACCATGAGGGCAGAGCCTGCCTGAGAAGGGAGCTGGCATCAGGGAAAGCAAGGCCAGGAAGGGGAGAACAACATATTTCCCCTGGATCCAGCCAATCCTGAAGGAAAATCTATTGGACTCACATCAACCAATAAATTTCCCTTTTTGTCATTGAATTTTCTGTCATTGAATTTTCTGTCAGTGCCACTTGAAATAGTCCTGGTTGGTTCACCCCAACTCATCTCAGGGAAAGAACCCTATGGAGTTCGGAGGAATCACTGAAGAAGCTGCCTGGGTTAAAAGTGAGACACCCCCTCACACACAAGGGCAAACTGAATAACAACAGATGGTTGCTGAACTGCCCTCAAAGGAGAGTGGGCGGGTTAACTGCAGGGTTTGGTTCTGCTGGGTGGGTTGTGCAAATTGGTACCGGAACAGAATTTCAAGAATAGGGACCAGGCTGAGGCTGCCACAAGAGTCTCTTCTCTCCATTCTTCCCCCTGCAGTACCCAGCCTCACCTCTAAATAAATGTTGACCAACTATTTAGAAAATATTGGCTCGAAAGGACCCAGAGTATTAGCCTGCCGAAGTGACCCACTTGTCTCTACCTAGCCCATGTACTATAAAACCTCGTAACCTTGGACAAATCCTGCTCCTCTCTGAGCCTCAGTTTTCTCATCTCTGAAGTGGGGATCAGGTTTGTATTAGCCATGAGGAAAGGGAAGCAGTGAGGGACAGGCCTTACTTGACATGCACCGTGGAAGGGCCAGGAAGAGCTTGGAGTGTCTCATCCTGTGCTGTAAGACCACAGTTCCCCATTTTCAAATAAGCAAAAGTTTCCAGTTGGGAAGGTTTTCTCCATTCAAAAATCTGTCTCTCCTTACTTCTTAAAAACACAAACTGAGGGCGCCTGGGTGGCTCAGTTGGTTAAGCGACTGCCTTTGGCTCAGGTCATGATCCTGGAGTCCCGGGATCGAGTCCCGCATCGGGCTCCCTGCTCAGCTAGGAACCTGCTTCTTCCTCTGACCCTCCCCCCTCTCATGTGCTCTCTCTCTCTCATTCTCGCTCTCTCAAATAAATAAATCTTTAAAAAAAAAAAAAAAAAAAAACACAAACTGAAATATTTATGGATGAAGTGCTACGATGCCTGGGATTTGCTTCAAGATAATATGGAAGGGAGAGAGTAGGTGGAGATATAGATTAAACAGAATTGGCTGGGAGCTGTCAGAACAGGGATGACGGACACAGGAAGGTTTATTATACTATTTCTCTACTTCTGTATAAGTTTGAACTTTCCATCATAAAATGTTAAAACAGGAAAACAAGAGCCCTGGCTTGCCATCAGTGTGGGCTGCCCTGACAGGTTTCAATGCGCTGCACCCAGAGCCTGGGACGGTCTCAGCCCCAGCGGGGAGAAGTGTCCCCGGATGACTGATGTAGATAATCATTTGAGCTTTGCATTTGTTGTGTTTTTTCTCTTCCTGCATCTCAAATGAGGTGGCAACTTCATGTTCCCTGACTTGCAGGAAGGCTGAGGCTGGGCAGGAAGGCAAAGATGCTTAAGTCTCCAGTGAAGAGCTGGGAGAGCTGAGAACAGTATGGAAATCACCAGTTCTGCTGGAGCTGGGACTGGGAACATCTCTGTGGGGACCAGTAGGCACTGCCCATGTCCGGTGATGGAGGGAACCTCTCGGAGGCTTTGGCAGGGCCTGAGAATGTGCGGCCTTTGCCTTAACTTGGAGGGGAGGCTACTTCCGTCATGGCTGACCCTGCCCTTCTGGTCTGTCAGGTCTGGATTTTGATTTAAGCCAATTTAAAGAAAATGAAGAACTATACATTGGTGGCCACATGACAGGGATGGCAAAATAATGTAGGAGGCTCTGGAGTCCAAAGAGCCACATCCCGGTCCTGGTTTTGCTCCTTAGAAGTTGTGAGACCCTGGACATGTCATTTCATCTCCTCAGACTCGGCTTCTCCGTTCGTCAGGTGAGGATGACAGAACCTACGTGAAGGACTCGCCGGGAGAGCGGGGACGAGGAAATGTCCCGCACAGCACACGGCCTTTCCGTTTCCTACTGTCTCTCCATCCTACCCACCCGCCACCACCCTGAGTTTAGGAAAAAGCTATTTAAATAGAACTGTAATTGATATGCAGTCAGCAGAGGCTAATTAAGAATTTATTTTTGCTCCTTGATTAAATGACAGTTTCAAGTCTGGTTTCTTATTTTCTTGGTTGGCTACATGGAGTCCCCTGGAGTCTTCTGCACATAGTGAGGAGGCCTGCATTAAATCTACACACAGGAGTAGGTCATCTCTAGAGCAGACAGCCCAGTACAGGATCACCTGGCCCGTTGGCCCCTGCCGTGCAAAGAGAATGAGACTCCCACTGGCAATTCTTTTTTTTTTTTTTTTTAAAGATTTTATTTATTTATTTGGCAGAGAGAGACACAGCGAGAGAGGGAACACAAGCAGGGGAAGTGGGAGAGGGAGAAGCAGGCTTCCCGCGGAGCGGGGAGCCCGATGCGGGGCTCGATCCCAGGATCCTGGGATCATGACCTGAGCCGAAGGCAGACGCCTAACGACTGAGCCACCCAGGCGCCCCTCCCACTGGCAATTCTTGATTTCCTCCAAGCTCACTCCTCTCCTGGTCTACTCCAACTCAAGAAATGGAACCCCACCCCCCTGGACTATCCTTCATTGTCTCCATTCCTCACATCTCCCAGCCCATCCATCACCGAGGCTGCTGGATCCATCCTGCCCCCGCCCTCTGCCCACTTCCCTCCACTTCCACAAGACCTCCCAATTCAGAGCACCATTTTCTCTTACCCAGAGCTTCCTCACTGGTCTCCCTACTTTCCTTGCCCCCCACTCATCCTCTCTCCACATGACAGCCTGAATTTTTCCAAATATAAACCAGAATATTTAAAATATTAATCAAAATCCTCCAATGGCTTTGTACTGGGCTTAGAATAGAAATCCACTCCTTATTCTGGCATAGCAGCATCATCTGGCCCCGGCCCCCACCGCACCTCACCAATCCAGTCCCAGCTCTGCTCACTCTGCTCCAGCCCCTCTGGCCTCCTTCAGTCTCATGAACACACACGCTAAGCTTTTCCCACTTCCAAAGCCTTTGTGCCTTCCCACAGCTGTCCCCTTGTCGTTCCTCTAGTGTCAGCTCAAATGTCACCTCTTCAGAGAAGCTCTCCCTTACTGTTCCATCTAAAGTAGTCCTCTCCCCACCCCCCATAATTCTTTGTTATATCAGTGACCCAACGATGCCCTTGTATATTGGCTCCTAGGTCATTTCTTCGCGGCTGGCTGAGACTCATTAGCCCAAAAGCCTGCCAGAGTCAAACTCAAATTTTACAGTAGTCTAAACAGGCAGATTTTTAGTCACTTAGGGCCTGCCTGTTTTGCATACCCCACAAAACCACATGCAACATTCGCAGGCCATGGGTGATAGAAGCCTGGGGTTATAAGACCCTGAGCTACTACTGCTCTTCAGAGTTCTCACCCAGTCTCCCTTCTGTGCTGCTGTGGGACACCACTTACACATGGAAGTGTCATCTCCGGGCCCCCACATCCTCCACCTCTGGATGCGGCCCCCTCCCCATAAGCCTCTGGACAGACTCGCGCTCTGAGGGACCTCCCCCCTCACACAACCCTGGCACCACCCAATAAAACTTATGTGTTACTACCTCTCGCAGCCATATTTTGTTCTTTGATGAGCCCCAAATCCCTTGATCCCCCTATACTCTTACCCACTGCTTTGTTTTATTTTCTTCAGACTACTTATCATTCTTTAAAATTACCTGGCTAATTTGTTTGCTTGCTTTGTGCCTCTCTTCCTCATTAGAATGTAAAATCCATGTAATCAGTCAATAAGTCCATGGAAAGAATATTTGCCCTCACTAGTAATCAAAGAAATTGCAGCATTAAGCAATGAAATGTTATTTTTTCACCAAGTTGGCAAAAATTTTTAAATTTGACAATGGTACAGATTCAGGAGTATGGTGAGGGGGAGGACACACTCATACCCTGCTAGTGGGAGTACAAATTGGCATTTTGGAGGGTAATTCAAAACTTAAAAGACACATAACCTGTGACAGAGAAATCACTATTCAGTATCTACCTTAGAAATTCGTTTCCAGGTCTGCACAAGGAGGAATGTTAAATAAATCAATAAAAGAGGATTTGCATCCCCAGGAAAATGGAGTACAAGCACTTTTCCCTTGGTGTCATATATATGTGTAAGATAACATACATTATATATAACGTACATGAAAAGATTCTGAAAGGTGGAGAGAAGAAGGCAGAGTGGTGAGAGACCTCAGGACCCAAGGAACAACAGAGTGATGAGTTCCCAGGTTTTCTTTTAGCCTCATATATCCCAGACTTGGAGCTGAAGAACCCACCAACCAAAAACAAAACAAAAGTCCAACAAAAGCTTGCTTTTTCTAGCCAAAGGATCAGGAAATAGGCAACCTAGAAAGACAGAGAACTTTTAGATAATAACCAGTCTATTCCATAAACACTGTAGTCCTACCCTCACCCACACCAGCAAAGGCCAAGTAGGGAGCCTAGAGCTCCATTGTCACCAGTTTAGAAGAAGGTGTCCAACCCTCCCCCCATCACCCACCTTGATGTCAGAGAAGGCCACACAGGGAGCAGATAAGAGCCCCCTGTCTGCCCACGGTTCAGCGGAGGTGTCATGGAGACCGCATCGGGAGCCAGAAATCCCAAACCCACCCAACAGTAATGGGGAGTTCCCCCCACCTTGGGCATCAAAGGAAGCTGGATGGGGAATCTGAATTTCTACTCCCATCTGACATTAACAAGGCAGCACCCATCCCTTGCCAGAGAATCTTCGGAAGGCAGCTAAAATAGAAGGTTTAAATAAGATGCAGAGTCTCATAACATGATACCCAAAATTTCTAGGTTTCAATCAAATTATTTGTCATACCAAAAACCAGGAAGATCTAAAATTGAGAGGAAAGGTGTCAACAGATGCCAACATTAACATGGCATAGATGTTAAAATCCTATGGCAAGGATTTTATAGCAGCTATCCTAAAAATGCTTCAACAAGCAATCATGAACATGCTTGAAGCAAATGAAAAAATAGAAAGTTGAGCAAAGAAATAGAAAGCCCTAGCAAAGAGATTAAAAGTACAAAAGAACCCAACACAATAAGTGGAAATTTTTGAACTGAAAAACACAATAACTGAAATTTTAAAACTCAGTGAATGGGTTAACAGAATTTAAAATACAGAGGAAAGAGTCAGAGAACTTGAAAATATAATATAAATTACCTAATCTGAAGAATAAGGAGAAAATAGATTGAAAAATAATTAAGGGAACCTCAGGGACATACGGAACTATACACAAAGATTGAATATTTATATCATCTGTGCCCCAGAAGGTGAAGAAAAAGAAGGCAGGGCTGAAAAAGTACTAGAAGAAATTATGACTAAAAATTATGCAAATTCGGCAAGACACATAAACCTACAGTTTCAAGAAGCTGACCAAACCCCAAATAAGACACAGGAATGAAATCAGGGATATCACTTTACCTATAGAGGAGAAACAATTTTAAGGACAGTATATTTCTCATCAGAAACCACGAATTCCAGAAAGAAGTAGCACAACAGTGCTGAAGGAAAACTATGTGCATCAAAAATATTCTTCAGGAATGAAAGGGAAATCAAGACATTCTCAGATAAAGAAAAACTAAGGGAAATTGCCTCCAGCAAAACTACCCTAAAAGAATGGCTAAAGGTAGTTCCCTAAACAGAGAGAAAATGATATGGGGTGCCTGGGTGGCTCAGTCATTAGGCGTCTGCCTTCGGCTCAGGTCATGGTCCCAGGGTACTGGGATCGAACCCCGCATCGGGCTCCCTGCTCGGCAGGAAGCCTGCTTCTCCCTCCCCTGCTCCCCCTGCTTGTGTTCCCTCTCTCGCTGTGTCTCTCTGTCAAATAAATAAATAAAATCTTTAAAAAAAAAAAAAAAAGAGAGGAAATGATAAAAGAAATCTTGAAATATCAGGAAGGAAGAACAGGGTAAGCAAAACTATGGGTAAATACAATATAGTTTCCTTCTCCTGTCAAGTTCTCTAAGTTAAGCAAGAGTGGTAGTAGTAATAACAGGCAAAGTGACTTTGGAACAAAGAAAATTACCAGAGACAGAGAAGGATATTCTATGATGATAAAAGAGTAAGTCCACCAAGAAGATGGCAATTTTAAATGTGATGCACCAAAAAACACAACTGCAAAGCAAAACATAATAGAACTGAAGGGAGAAAAAAATAAATCCACAATTATATTTGGCAACTTTAACATACCCTCTCAATAACTGATAAAACAACTACACAGAAAAGCAGCGAGGACATTAAAGAATATCACCAACAACAAAGAAGATCTAATCAACATTTATAGAACACTCTACTCAGTAACAGCAGAATATGCATTCAAGTGCCCACAAAACATATACTAATGCAGCCCATATTCTGGGCCATTAAAAAAAACCAACAGATTTTAAACAATTGAAATCATACAGAGTATGCGCTCCAAACATAATGGAGTAAAAATAGAAATCAATTACAGAAAGTTAGCAGAAAAATCTCTAAACATTTGGAAACTAAGCAGCACACTTCTAAATAACCCATGGGTCAAAGAGATAGTCTCAAGGGATATCAAAAAATGCACCGAGCTGAGTGAAGTTGGAAATAGAATATATCAAATTTGGGGGCACAACGAAAGCAGTGCTAAGAGAGAAATTTATAGCATTAAATGCATACCTTAGAAAAGAAGAAAAGTCTTAAATCAATGATCCGAAGCTCCTACCCCAAGAACTTAGCAAAAGGAGAGCAAAATAAACCCAAAGCATGGAAATAAAAAGAAATAATAAGCACGAGAGCAGGAATCAATGAAATTGAAAACAGTAAAACAATAAATAAAAATCGGTGAAACAAAGAATAGGTTCCTTGGAAAGATCAATAAAATCGACAAACCTCTGGCAAGATTAACAAAGGAAAAATGAAAGAAGATACCCATTACTAACAACAGGATATCCCAGACCCTGCAGATATCAAAAGGATAATAAAAGACTACAACAACTCTACACACATACATTTGACAACTTCGATAAAATGGATCAACTCCTTAGAAAACCCAAACTCCCCCCAACTCACCAAATATGAAATAGGCCATTTGAATAGCCCTAAAACTACCCTAAGGACATTTATTTCATAATTTTGAAACTTCCAAAAAATAAATCTCCGTGCCCAGATAGCCACCAAATGTTTAAAGAATAAACTCCAATCTTACACAATGTCCTCCAGAAAATAGAAAAGGAGGAAAGACTCTACGATTTGTTTTACAAAGTCAGTATTACCCTGATACCAACATCAAATAAAGACAATACAAAAGCAAAAACAGGGTGCCTGGATGGCTCAGTTGGTTAAGCGACTGCCTTCGGCTCAGGTCATGACCCTGGAGTCCCAGGATCGAGTCCCACATCGGGCTCCCTGATGAGCAGGGAGTCTGCTTCTCCCTCTGACCCTCCCCCCCCCATGTGCTCTCTCTCTGTCTCATTCTCTCTCTCAAATAAATAAATAAAATCTTAAAAAGGAAAAAAAAGGAAAAACAAAAAAGTACAGACCAATATCTCCTATGAATATAGACACAAAAATTTTAATGAAATATTAGCAAGTAGAATCTGCGATCTATGCAAAGAATTAAACACCATGACCACATATTAGTCTAATATTTGAAAAATCAATCAATGAAACCCACCATATTAATAGACTAAAGAAGAAAAATTACATGATGTATCAATTGCTGCAAAAAAAAAAAATAGGTATTTGACAAAATTCAATACCCTTTCGTAGTCAAAACTACCAGAAAAATAGGAATGAGGAATATCCTCAACTTGATAAAAACATCAACACAAAATCTACAGCTAACAGTATAACTAATGGTAAAAGGCCACTGAATGTTTTCCCCCTAAGATCAAGAAAAAAACAAAGATGTCTGACCTCATCACTCTTATTCAACATAGTGCTGGAAGTTCTAGCCAGTGCAACAAAGAAAAAAAAAAAGGAAACAAAAGGCATACAGACCAGAAAGGAATAAATAACACTGTCAGTATTTGTAGATGGTATGATTGCATATGTAAAAAATTCTAAGTAACCTACAAAAACAAAACAAACAAAAAACCCTAGAACTAATATGTGAGTTCAGCAAGACCATAGGACATAAGGTAAACATAAACATGCAGAAGTTAATTGTATTTCTATATACTAGCAATGCACACATGGATGATGAAATTGAAAATACAATAATATTTAAAAGCACTCAAAAAAAGAGAGAAATACTTAGGTATAAATCTAATAAAACATGTATGGGATTTGCATGCCAAAACCTACAAAATACTGATGATAGAAATCAAAGATGATCTAAATAAATGGAAAGACATGCTCTCTTCATGGATTGGAAGACTCAGCATAGTAAAGAGGTCAATTTGTCCCCAAATTAATATATAGATTTAACACCATTACTCTCAAAATCCAAGCAATGCTTTTTGTAAATATAGATAAGATTATCCTAAATTTTATATGGAAGGACAAAAGAACTAGAATAGATGATGCAATTTTGAAAAAAAAGAGGAAGAAAGTGAGACAAATCAGTCTACCTGATTTCAAGAATTATTATAGAACTATAGGGGCGCCTGGGGGGCTCAGTTGTTAAGCGTCTGCCTTTAGCTCAGGTCATGATCCCAGGGTCCTGGGATCGAGCCCCGCATCAGGCTCCCTGCTCTGCAGGAAGCCTGCTTCTCCCTCTCCCACACACCCTGCATGTGTTCCCTCTCTGGCTGTCTTTCTCTCTGTCAAATAAATAAAACCTTTAAAAAAAAAAATTATTATAGAGCTACAGTAATCAAGACTGTGTGGGATTGGTGGAGGGATAGATACATGGATCTATGGAGCAGAATAAAGGACCCAGAAATAGACCCATACAAATCCACCTAGGTGATTTTTGACAAAGGTGCAAAAGCAATTCAATGAATTTCAACATATGGTGCTGAAGCAACTGAACATCCACAGGCAAAGAAAGAGAGAGAGGGGGAGGGAGGGAGGGAGGAAGAAAGATCATGGAGTTAAAAATAAAATTTAAAACTAACACTGTTTGGAAAAAAAAATAGAAGAAAATCTTCAGGGTCCAGAGCTAGCTAAGCATTCTTAGACTTAATGCAAAAGTCCAATCCATAAAAGGGAAATTTGATAAATTGGACCTCATTAAAATTTAAAAAGTTTTTCTCCATGAAAGACCCTGTTACTGGGATGAAAAGACAAGTACAGACTAGGAGTAAATATGGCAAACCACGTATTCAACAATGTACACATGGTATATGTACATTCTAGTGTGTGTGTGTGCGTTCTTAGAATTTCTCAAATTCATTATGCTAAGTGAAAGAAACCAGACTCAAAATGTTGCATACTCTATGATTCCACTTATATGGCTTTTAGGAAAAGGCAAAAGCAAAATTATATGGGTAGAAAATGGATCAGTGGTTGCTGGGAGTGGGGTTAACTAAAAAGGGGAATTTGGGGGGTGATGGAACGTTTTATATATTGATTGTGGTAGTGATGGTTAGGTGATTGTATGCATTTGTCAAAGTTCATCAACCGTACACCTAAAAAGAGAATTTTTATAATCTGTAAATTTAACCTCAGTAAACCTAACCAAAAAAACCTCAGAAATTACCAGTAAAATTAAAAAAAAAAAAGAACTTACCAGTAAAATAATAAACAATCCAACTAGAAAATAGTCAAAAGACATGAAGAGTGGTTTCACCAAAGAGGACATACAGATAGGCAGCAAGCACATGAAACAATGAAACAATGTTTGACACTAGCCATCAGGGAATTACAAATGAAACCCGCAGCGAGGTATCACTAAACACCTCTCAGAACGGCTAAAATAAAAATGGTGACAATACCAAATGCTGACGAGGATGTAAAGAAACTGGATCACTCATTCACTGCTAGTGGCAATGTAAGATGGCTCAGCCACTGTGGAAAACGGTTGGGCAATTTCTTTTCATAAACTAAACATACAACTACCATATGACTCAGCAATCACGCTCCTAGGCATTTACCCTGCAGAAATGAAAACTTACACTTGCACACAAACCCATACATGAATGTTTATTGCAGCTTTGTTCATAAAAGTCAACACTTGAAAACAACCCAGATACCCCTCCATAGGTGATTGGTTAAACCGACTGTGTTCCATACATTCCATGCAAAACTATCAGCGATAAAAAGGAACCAACTACACATACACTGATAAATCTCCAGAGTATTTTGCAGAGTGCAAAAGGTCAATCCCAAAAGACTTCATCCTGTATGCTCCCATTTATATCACATCTTTGGAATGAGAAATGCTATAAATAGGGAACAGTTTCTTGATTGCCAAGGGTTAAGGTAGGGTGGGGTAGCAAGGAAGTGGGTGTAGCCATAAAAGGACTGGTAGTAATGGAATGTTCTGTATCACAACTGTATTAATGTCAACATCCTGGTTTTGATACTGTATTGTAATTTTGCAAGAGAGTTACCCTTGGGGGAACTGGGTAAAGGATACATGATATCTCTCTGTATTGTTTCTTACAAGTGCATGTGAATCTACAATTATCTCAAAATAAATAGTTTAATTTAAAAAAGTAATGTGTTTGCAGCATTGCTCGTATTCAGGGGAAAAACTTGGAAACAGCCTACATGTTCTTAAGTAGGAGAATGGTTGATTATAATGCCAGCTCCATAAAATGCAGTAGTGTGCAGAACCAAAAGAAAAAGGGAAAAAAACTACTTCTGACTTGCAAAGCCATGTTGCAGAACCCTTTATGCAAGGTGGTACCATTAATGTTAAAATGCACACACACAGAGTGTGGTTCCTGGGTAAGGGCCCGCACCCCACATCCTCAATGGTGGTGACATGGCCTCCAAGTGGTAGAAAATTGATTCTTCAAGGCCTAAGAAATCTTGCCCTTCTTGTGTATAAAGCACAGGTATACACAGAGTACATAAGCAAATAAACAATATGTATATAGTATTAAAATACCTCAGGGGGACTGTGTTTAGGAAAAAAATTATCTGAAAAGACTCTTTAGGAAGGCAGTATTGATGGGAAAAAAGGGTTAAGAACTCCTAGCCTCGACCAAAATTTCTCCATTTCTGTACTGTTAGCATTTGGGACTAGATAACTCTTTGCTGGGGGGGTGGGGGAGGGGGCTGTCCTGTGCTGTGGAGGATGTTCAGCAGCATCCCTGGCCTCTACCTCCTGGATGCCAATATCACCAGTTCCCGGTTGTGACCATCAAAAATGTCTCCGTCATTGCTAAATGTCCCTGGAAGGCAAACTCACTCCCAGTCGCGCGCCGCCAGACAAAGGACTAGAAGTAATACACCAAACCCCAGCCATGGGATGGGCTGCACAGCGGGAGTGATGGATCCCTAGTGCTTTCATTTTTGACAAGGAGAATATATTCAGGGCTTACTTGTGTCATTAAAAATTAATTTTTCGAAAATTGCTCTAGCTGGGAAATTCAGTCCTGGAATAGGGAAGAGACCCGGCTGGCCCCAGGCACTAGGGTCTAATCCCAGGCCTTTCCCTGTCCTCTGTCTGCTCTCGAACCACCAGCAAGCCCCCTCCATCCCTCAGTGGGCCTCTATTTTTCCCCTTCCTCTTGTACCCATATCCCCACCCTGACACCCCACTATCGCCTCCATTCTCCACGCTTTGCTCCCAACCCTTTGTGCTCAGGCAGCTCTCTGTCAGGGACGCTGTTCGCCTCTCCTCTGCCTGGAAAACTCTTACTCATCCCTGGACACCAATGTCCTGTCCTCCAGGAAGCCCTCACCACCTCCCACCCCCATTTAAAGGGCCCTCCACTGTACTTCCCCAGAGTTGTCCCTCTGGGGCAGCACGCGGACACCACACTCACCTGTCTACAGGACAGGCTGCCTAGTCCGCGTTTACCGCCCTCCTCACCCACCCCTCCCTCCCTCGCTCTCAGCCGCACTCCTTCACCCTCTGAATCCGGTTGGCTCAGCGCATGTCAGGCAGCAGCGAAGGATGAAACAGGGGAGAGTGAGATGGGGGTTGAGTCCTGGCTTCCGCCCTGCTGGGCCCCCCCTTAGGCAGCACCTCACTTCCTCTTCCGAAGGAAGCTTCTGTGGGCAGCCTCCCTCCGCGACCGCAGCTCTGGCAGGGCTCCAGTAACCGGGTGTCCTTCGTCCCCAGAGGGCAGTGAGAGCTTCCTTGCTGCCACACCACCGCCCGTCAGCACCTTGGCCTGGTCCCCGCCTTGGAAACGCTGCGTTAGCCAAGCCCTCCTCAGCTCTTCCTGGGGGGTTCCTGACAGGGCCCTGGTGTGACACACACATCTGTCCCTGCCACCCAAATATGAGGTCCTTGAGCACCAGAGCTGTGTGCCTTTATGTCGTTTGGTTTTGTTTTTAATCTCAGAACCCCGGGGCTCAGCGCTGATAGGACCTGGAGCACGGATGGGCAGGGCTGAGTGAAAGCGCACTGAGTACATGGGTGAATGAACAAAGAATAGATAGATGGCAGGTGGACAGATGCATGAACACGGGGACGGTTAGATGATGGGTAGACGTACAGACTCTGATTTGCCAGGACTGATAACAGCTGCAGTTGCGTGCGCGCTGTCTGCTTGTCAGGCACGGCAGCGAGCCCTTCATCGGTACAGTCACCCGACGTCCATGCCCAGCCCGTGAGGCAGCTACGCCATTAGGAGTAAGGAGGACCTCAGGAGCGCTAACGCACTCGCTCAAGGCCACAGTTCGGAGGCTATCGGCCTCTAGAGCCTGCCATCCTGATAACATGGGGGTGGGACTGGATGAGTCCAGGACCCCAAGATCCACACTACCACGGGGGATGCTCTCCTGGGGCCTCTCCTGTCCCACGCCCCGTTCCCCCAAGGTCCTGGGTGGCCCTTGCTCTTTTCACAGTGGGCCTAGCTTCTGCACACTTCCCCCCGAGGCCACCGCCCCATCCACCCCGAGTGTCTCTGAGGATGTCTGCTTTACATGTGTGGGGCCCGGGGAGGCACCAGGCTCCTCTTGCTCCAAATCCAGAAACCCTTGTTTATCTCCTGAGCTGGCAGGAGCTCTGCAGGTCTGAGGGTTTCTGCTCAAAAGGAAAAGCTGCTCCCTGGGAGAATAGCTGGGCTTGTGAAGAACAGCCTCGGGGCCCTGCACTCCGTGGGTTTCCCCCACACGGGAAAGAGCGTCGGCTTTAGAGACGCGAGGTATGGCCCACAATCCCAGCTCTGGTATGTTCCGGGTCGTGTCCCCTCCGAGCCTCAGTGGAGGGACTGCTAGTGCTTCCGTGTTCTGGCGAGGGGCACCTGCCACGTCACCTAGCGAAGCTGCAGGTAGTCACCCGTCCTCACGGCACGCCCTCCACCTGCCTGCTCCACCTTCTCACATTCTCCCCAGCACTGGTTTTGGCCATCTCTGTGCTGTCAACTGCTTTTCTCCTCCTCTGGCAAATTAGGAAATCGGAGCACAGAGCGCTTAAGAGGCCTTCCGGAGGTCACACAGCAGGACAGAAGCAGGGCTGGGCTCAGACCCTGGGAAATCTCTGCATCTTCCCAGCCCTGTGGCCCCCGTCCTCAGTCCCCATCCCCAGTCCCCGTCCCCCACCGCACTGCCCGGGGCTCCAGCTTTGTTGTGGAAGCTGTAGGCGTTATTTAGTTCCTTCAATTATTTATGCACAGCACGTTTGGAACAGGGCCCTTGATGATTAAAGCGCCTGGGGACAGAAAAGCCAAGCTGAAACATTCGTGAAAATACAGAAAGGAAAACAAAGCTACAGCATCAACAGGGACATCCAGGGGGGGAGCGCAGGAGTGCTGCTGAGGACACGAACTCATCCCAGTGCCCCGGTGGCGGTGGTGACTGCTTCCTAGTGGGCCCCCCTTCTGTATTCCAGGTACCCCAGGACCAGCGCACCCATTCGCCGTCATTATCAACAAGAGAAGCATCATCCCTAGAGTTTGGGGGTCAGGCACACCTGGCTTACATCCCCGCCCTTCGAGTTCTGGCTGTGTGACCTTGGACAGGTAACTAGCCTCTCTGGGCTGCAGTGTGCTGGGCTCTGGTTCCCAGGACAGCTGGGGAGTATATGGAATGAAGTATGTGAAGCCACAGAGGAAGACCTGGCACCTTAGAGTCCTAATAAGCAATAGATTTCTGTTCTTCCATGACATTCTAAAAAGCCCTTCTATATACATTATACTGTAAGGTGAGCATCCAGACTCTGGAGCAGACTGTTGGCAACACAGCCCGGCTCCAACCGTGACTACCTGTGATTAGGGAGAAAGTTATAGAACATCTTAAAGCTGCATTTCCACGTCTTTCAGAGGGGGCTAACCGTAACCTCTTCCCCTAGGTGTGTGTGAAGTTTAAACGGGGTACTACATGCAGGGACTTATCACAGTAACTGACACAGGACAAGTGCTCCCTAATGGTCATTATTAATATTTGCCATCTTTCCAACATGCCTCCTTGGTAGTCAGGATATGCGTCATTGCCTGGTTTTACAGATGCTGGAAGTGAGTCTCAGAGAGGTAAAATGACTTGACCAAGGTCACTCGGCCAGACAATGGCAGAGCTGGGACCTCTGCACTGGGCCCCTGATTCTAAGTCAGGGCTCTGTCCAGTACAAGAGTCCTAAGGTTGTTCATTCAACAGGACCCTGTGGTCTCGCTAGCTCTGCCCAAACAGAAGGGACTGGAGGACATCTCGTGAAAAAGCTTCAGGCTGATCTGGGTTTCTAACCCTCTTCCTAGCTGTGTGACCTTGGCTGGAATTCAGCCTCTCTGGGCTTCAGTTCTCATACGTAACCTGGCAGCACAATCACTGTCTTCCTGCTCGGAGTCAACGTGAGCAGGAAATGAGGATGGGTGTGAAAGTGCCCAGCACCGAGCCCAAAACACGGCAAGTGCTCAGAAAATGCCACCGTCCCCTCCCCTGCCCTGTCAGTGCATCTGTCATTGCCTCCCCAAGGGATCCTGGCACCAGCTTCGTTCCCAGTCAGAGGAAGCTGAGTGACTGACATTCTGGCTGATAGAGCTGCTTTGTCTCCATCAGCCTGCCCCCGCTTCCCAGGCACCTGACACCCAGAGCTAATAAGGCCACAAGGGGGTGGGACAGGCCCAGGCCACTCCCACCAGCTCCTGCCTTTGTCCTTTGCTCTCCCCATCCTTCTTCCAACCCTGACTCCTTCTCTCTCCTTCCCCTCATCACCCCTGATGCTTTCAAGGAAGCAGCCAAGGCCTCTGACCAGGATCCCAAAAGTACCAACATCAAAAAAGTACAAGGTGATTTAATTCTACAAACTCATGCATTCTTACTCTGATTCAGGGGTGCAGAGAATGCAAGGTTGAACAAGATGCGGACCTGCCCTGGGGGAATCTCCAGAGGAAATTGAGGCATCAACAGAAATGTACCAAATAATAGGATGTTTCATAGTAAATGAGAATCACAAAGGCTGCCATTTATTTGTTTGGCACTTTACATGTGCTTCTGTTGAAGGTCATAGCTCAGGTTCAGAGAGGTCGTGAGTCTTGCCCAAGGTCACACAGTCAAAACAGGATATAGCTGAGATTCAAACCCAAGGTTGTCTGCTCTCAAAACTTGGGCTCCTTCCACTTCATCAAGTTTACCTCTGCTGGGAAAGTTCAAAACTTAAAAAAAAAAAAAAAAAGTTACTATGCAATGTGAAAAGTTAAATAAAAAACACAAATTCCAGAGTGAATGACTTTGCCTGGGGAAGGGGCAGGAAAAATTTCACAGAGAATCCTTGTGAGCTGGATAGGGAAGGATGGTGATTATGTATGTAGAGATCCATACCTATACTTCTACTTCTTTCTCGGTCTCTGCAGACCTATGTCTGTAACCATCACCTGGTCTCCCCACTCCCAGACTCCTTGAACAGAACTGTCGCCCTACCCTGCACTATGTATGGTGATTATAATTGAATGCATACTGTTGGGGTTAACTGGTTAATCAAAAAAGTCAGGGACTCCTGGATGGCTCAGTCGGTTAAGCGTCTGCCTTCGGCTCAGGTCATGATCCCAGGGTCCTGGGATTGAGCCCCGCATCAGGCTCCCTGCTCAGCGGGAAGCCTGCTTCTCCCTCTCCCTCCACAGTTCCATCCCACCTGTGCTCTCTCTCTCAAATAAATAAATAAAATCTTTTTTTAAAAAAAGTCAGTTAAAGTAGGAAGTGATTTCAATAATGAAATATATACAGGCTGTCTTAATCCATCCGAGCTGCTATAAGAAAATACCACAGACTGGGTAGCTTATGAAGAATAGAAATTTATTTCTCACAGCCTGGAAGCTGCAAAGTCCAAGATCAGGGTGCCGACAAGGTCAGCAAGGTCACCTCCCGGTGAGGGCCCACTCCCTGATTCATAGCCAGCCCTTTCTCGCTGTGTCCTCACTCAGTGGAAGGGGGCAAAGGAGCTCTCTGGGATCTCTTTTATAAGAACACAAATCCCATTCATGAGGGTTCCACATCCATGACCTAACATTACCCCGAAGACCCCATCTTCTAACACCATCACCTTGGGCATGAGGATTTCAACATATGAATCTGGTGGGGACAGAGATATTCAGAACATAGCATTGCTTAAACATCGTACTCTAACATAAAGCACATTAATGTGCATGCATCTGAGCAATATTTAGACAGAAGCCTCCAAGGCCTTTAAGAATGGGTCTGTTGATGGAATTCTGCATTCTCTTTTTTCCATAAACCATAGCCCTAAGACATCTAACATTTACACTTCAGGCATCTTCAAAGTAGAGCAAGAAAACGCAGCCCGAGTGCAGAATCCTTCTGGATTTTTATGCTCATTTTCCTAATACTTTAGAGGTCTTTCATCCACACATAATTGGACAGAATTTTTTTTTAACACTGACCTTTATGGTGTGTCTTCAAAGTATTCAACTCAGTTCGCATAGAAATAGAACTTTCTTTCCTGCATTTCACTTGTATTGAACTCATTATTATAATTACGTTATTTAGTTAAATATGATGAGAACTGATGAAACATGAGCATAAAAAAGAGAAGGTGGTTGTTCTGCTGAAAGCTCAGCTGAGTGCTTTGGAAATACCCCATACAAATGAGATCCTGCAAGATAACAAATATAACTGATGACTGTTCCCCGCAGCACAGGTGACAGGGCGTAAACACTGTGTCACCTCGACCGGGGAGTAACCTGCCGGCCTTGTCTTCCTCTGGCTACTGGCAGCAGGGAACGAGGAAAGGAGTCATTTACCAGGACAGGCAGGTAAGTGGAGGCCACACAGAGACAATTTTATATTTCTGAGCGCCCTCCCACAGTGTCCATGAGGGGTGGGGACCTGTCCATGTTCTAGCCCCTTCTCGTTCTCCCAAAAGGAAGGAAGGAACTAACTAGCAAGATCCTAGGACTCCGAACAGACTGTTTTTACTAGTGGGCAGGGTCGCTGTGCCAGAAAGGGACAGCTCATTGTCACAGCCCGTGGCTCTCTTCTCTCACGTCCAGTGGCTCTCAGCTCGTCTCGTGTCTCGTACCGGTGGCAGGAAGTTGTAAGAACATTCGCTGTGTGGGGATGGCAAGAGAGGAGGGTCCCGTAGACCACATGGCTGTGCAGGGGGCAGGCGTCAGTGTGTGAAGATCCTGGACTCTGGGCTGAGGCATTCAGACTTTATCCTACAGGCAAGGAGGAGTGGTTGAGGTTGAATCTGTGCTCCGGAAAACTCACTCGGGCAGTCCACAGAGAACGGATGCAGGGAGACCATGGAGGAGGCTGCTGCAGTCACCTGGGCACCAAGGTGGGGAGTGGGCGGGAACCCAGACCTCACAGTGGAGTAGACATGAGGAGTGAGGAAGAAGGGGTCTCTGATGATGCTTAGCTTTGTGTCCTGGCCCCACACTGTGAGCCAGGGAAGACAGGAGTGCGAGCAGGCTGGGGGCCAGGAAGCTGAAGTCCTTGGTGTTGGTCATTTGAGTTTGTGTCTCCAGAAGAATTCCAGGAGCCCAGAGACATTCAGACCAACTGAGGGGATGGCATCTTGGAAACGGAGCTGCTCTTGCTGTTTGAATCAGGTGAAGAGCACCCTCTGCCCCGAGGATGTCTGATGGTTCTCGCTCGAATCAATAATTGGCAGCCGAACAGGTCAGGTGGAAAAACCCAGGGCTTTGAGATCATCCCGATCTGGGCAGAAATTCCTAACTCTGCTGGGATGCATTCTGTGTGGCTCTGGATGTGTGGTTTAATGTCTAAGAGCCTCTGTTTCTTTACCTGTGAAGTGGAAATACATAAAAACACGTTCTCCGTGCACTATACTGAGAATCGAACGAGACAGGGGAGGGAAGCGGGAAGGTAGCGCCTGACACATAGTAGGTGCTCAGTAAATGACGCGGACTAGCACTAGCCAGGGTATCGGATGTGTAATTTATACAATACCAGCTAGTATTTTATTAATCCTACAGAAACCAAAGACTTATAATTCTAGAGTGGAAGGTCTCGTGACTCCAGGGGATTTGAGAGACAGATATTTCTTAATCTCACTTCAACAAGAATTTCCTGGGCTCTCCTGGGTGCTCAGGCCTGTGATAAGTGCTGGGAATTTAGGAGGCGCTTCCAGAGTTTGCCATGCTTCTCCCCCTCCTCCACCCCAAGCAGACAGTCACGATCACCAAGCGGGGGGGTGGGTCCCCCAATTGCATAGGAGCTCTGAAGAGCTGACTTAAACAGACATTCCATGCTGGGCACTGGGCACATAGAGAAAAGTTGCGCCAACCCTGTGCCCTGGGGACCTAGAGCCCAGTGCTGGGCATCAGTGAGTCTTGAATGAGCTTTTTCTCCAGGAACCAGTGTCCACCCCCGCCCCAGGCTCCCTGCCCAAGCCCAAGGCTGCCAGCCCATCTGTGTCCTTGAGAACATGCTGGGCTCCTGACCCAGGCAGCAGCTGGTCCACTACCCACTGCCCCCAACCCGGCACCTGTCCAACTGCGAGGCAGGGAGGACAGAGAGAATCTGAGAGCTGGGAAGGAATGTGGCCCTCATCCAGGGCAGGGAATGTGCAACTCACTGAACCTGGAACCAGAGCAAGGCTTGATTTTCCGTGAGCTTGGCCCTCTGCTACCTGTGCGGGTTGCTGCCACTTTTCACTCTGAACCTCAGTTTCCTGATCTGTACAAGAGCGATAACAAATGTCTACCTCAAGGGTTTATTGTAAGGATTGTGTAGGAGATACACGATTAGGACGCTTTTGATTGAAAATGACAGACATTCACTGAACACCAGCTTAAGGGGAAAAGAATAAGGGGGCATTTATTGGTTCGAGGTGTGACTGAGAATTTGTGAGTGGATCTAACTTCAGAAACCAGGGGCTCAAACATCATCAGAAATCTGCCCCCCTTCCCTCTCCCTCTCCCGCTGTCCCACTCTCTTCCGCTGTCCTCCAGAATTGCTTTATTTTCAGGTAAACCTTCCTTTGAAGCAGCCTTCGGCTTATATTCTACTTCAGCAGAAAGAGAGGGCTTCTTTACCAATGGTCTACCGATAAGACTGCCTGGAAATGGGCTTTGCTTGGCCCCCTTTAGGTTACACGTCCACTCCTCAGCCAATCACTGTGGTCAGGGAGATACCCTATTCCACTGGCCAAGTTGGACCACGCATCCATGTTTAGAATCCTGGATTCCAGTTTGGCTCACCCTCACCCAGATAACAAGGACTGATTGTGGAGAAAGAAGTATCCAAAGGAAAATTCAGATGCTATTACAGATAAAAAGGGGAATGGATACTGGGCATGTCAAAACAACATCCTAAGCATTATCAACACGCCTGTGATCACCGTCATCCTCACAGGCGAGGAATAATGCTATTACAGATAAAAAGGGGAATGGATACTGGGCATGTCAAAACAACATCCTAAGCATTATCAACACCGCTGTGATCACCGTCATCCTCACAGGCGAGGAATAAATCTCACCTGTGTGTTCCTGTGAGCCACTGCTCCCTGTGGGGACCCCTTCCACAGCCATTCTGTGCCTATAGGCGAGGACTCTTGGCACTCAGTTGGGGTCTCTGAGAGCCCGAGGCTCCCCTGCTTGCCTGCTCCCCGAAATTATCCAGCCCCTGCCTTCATCCTCTCTCTGCGTCCTGAGATGGACCTGCCCCGGTCATGGTCTCTGCTCTCACCCAGCATCAGACCCCCAGCCTTTACACTCTTCATCCTTTATAGCTAAGGCCTCCTGACCACCACTCTTTGGACCCAGCTCTGCTCCAATTCTGGACAAAATCAGGAAGTCTGAAAGAACTCCAGCCCTATTCTTTAAAACCCATCACGCAGAGTACCACACTTCTGCCCCTGACCTTAGGACCTGTTTTCATCTCTGGAATTTATCCTTGGCCCAATATCCTGAGTTCCTATCTGGCTATCTGCATTGGATGAGTATATCAGCAAACTTTTGGTTGCAAATAACAGAGAACCTCACTCAAATTGACTTTTAAAAACAAAAGAAATGTATTGGCTGATGGGCACAGAAAAAAAATCCAGAAGTAGTTCAGGCTTCAGGCAAAGCTAGATTTAGCAACTCAATGACATCTCCAAGGATCTGGTTTCTTCCCCCTGTTAACTCTGTCTTCTCAGTGTTGACCTCATCCCAAGGCTGTTTCCCTAGTGTTCCCAAGAGAGATCCAAGTAGCTCCCAGGCTATACGTTTCCACTTTTATAGCCAGCAGGAAAGAATAGCTCTTTGTCCCAGAATTCCTAGCATAATTCTAACAGATTAATTCTGATTGAACCAGCTTAAGTTTTGGAGTGGTCTATTATGTAGCAAAAGTAACTGGAACACCATGCAAATGGATGCAAAGGCACTTCAAAAGAGAATAATTTTGATATCAAGTATTAAGAGACACTCTTGGGGAAAATTTTTTAATCCATGAATATTTTTTCAAAAGAAGCCTCTTGATAAATGTATTGCAAAAGTCAAATGAAAAATAACAAATGTTGTAATGAGCTGTCCAATTTTACTGGGAAAAAAATACACTCTTAAGAAATTAAATACTTCATTCAATTCCTGTTTGTCCTTAAAATCAGTACATAGTTTCAATTATGACCCATGTTTTGTTAAATATAGGTTAATCATCAATTTTATTTCATTTTAAAACTCTTGACAAAGTCCAAATCAAAGTTACTAACTTGCATTTATGACAAAATTATAGTCCCTCCTTAAAGTGGTTCATACTGAGTGGGACTTTTTTCCTGATCCCCAATTAGTGTTAGGAAACTAAGATTCCCTTCTGTATGTCTGGACCATAACACGTCAATGTTGTATCCTTTGGCTGCTGGTCTTGCATTTTCCTTAGCACCAGAAGAAAGGAATGTTCCCCAACCTTGGAGAATCTCCTCCCACCCCATCCTGCCCCTCCTGCGGTAAATTCTCAGCTTCTCCTTGCACCCACTGAGAAAGGGCATCAAGGGTTACTGCCTCTTTCCACCGCCCCAGCAGGCCTAGACTACCTCGTTCTCCCTCCCACTGTGCTTTTCCAGGCTCTCCACCTCCTTGCTTTTCATCTTCATCTGCTTCCCTTTGCTGTCCTCAGCTCTCCTCTTCATTCCAGATGAATACTTGGATTTTCTCAGCCTCTTCCGGGAAATAACCCAGACCAATTCTATTCAGTCCCTGACACTAGCTCATGATGCTGGTGTTTCTGCCAGACTGGCCTCATTTGTCACCAAGAGAAAAAAGCAGCTGTTAACCATCCATTCTCAAAGAAAACTGAGATTGACAAACGTCACACTGCTTTGGGGCTGGGTCTTGGGGCAGGAAGCTTGGGGATGGGACTACACATCAGGAAATTTCAAATCCAACCTTTTCTTCATCGAACTTTGGGGCTCAGAAACCACTATATAGTGGTTAGAATTCCTTATGTCCAAAGTATCAGAACATCCAACTCAAACCAGTTGAAGCACTAAAGGGAATTTGTTACCTCATATAACTGCAAAGGGCAGAGGCAGGCCTAGCTTCAGGTAAGGTTTGCTCCAGACACTCATCTGATGCCACCAAGAATCCAATTTCATTCCATCCCTCCTCTCTGCCTACCTCTCCTCATTCTAAAGCTGGCTCCTCTCTTGGTCTCAGGACATCTGTCAGACTCTCCAAAGGTTACTGAAGTCCACTCACCAAGAGCTCAATACAAGTCTCGGCAATGAGTCGTTATCATTATATTAATTCAGTCTTATCAGAGGGGCCATGATCCTTCCCCCAATACTCTCTGCCCCCCCTGTCCTGGCCCCCAGCATATGTGCACACATTCCCTGAAAAGCAAAATATAAACATCTGTCCCACCCTTCAGACAATCCTGATATATTAGTGTGTTTTTTCAGCCTTTTAAAAAGTATCTATATGTTTATATCTGTATGTGCTAGATATGGAGAAAGATTGATTATATGTATATATGTTTATACATAAAAATGTCATAGGTAGTTTATACTTCTCTAATTGAAGTATGGTTGACACACAATGTTACATTAGTTTCAAGTGTATACATAGTTTACACTTGAAAAAATGTTGACCACACACACTCCCTTCGAACTTCTCTCCATGTGAATTAATACTCTTTTACAATATAATTTCTAATGGTAGCATCTAAGAACAACCTAAGGCTACATCAGCATTTCTTTCAGGCTTCCCAACTGCCAGTGATTTTTATTTGGAATTCCGAGCCAATGCTTCAGTCTGCTACTGTCAAAAAAAAAAGAAAAAAGAAAAACCTTTATAAAATTATTGTTAATTTAATCAGTTGTAATAATGACATTATGGTTTATTTAAAAGGAAGAAAAAGTCCTTATTGGTTAAGAAGTACTTACTGACAAGTCAAATGTGAAGATATTTGGGACTTGCTTTAAAATATTCCAGGAATAGGGGCGCCTGGGTGGCTCAGTCATTAAGCGTCTGCTTTTGGTTCGGCTCATGGTCCCAGGGTCCTGGGATCGAGCCCCACATCGGGCTCCCTGCTCCACGGGAAGCCTGCTTCTCCCTCTCCCACTCCCCCTGCTTGTGTTCCATCTCTCGCTGTGTCTCTCTCTGTCAAATAAATTAATAAGATCTTTAAAAAAAAAAACTTTATAAAATTATTGTTAATCAGTTGTAATAATGACATTATGGTTTATTTAAAAGGAAGAAAAAGTCCTTATTGGTTAAGATGTACCCACTGACAAGTCAAATGTGAAGATATTTGGGACTTGCTTTAAAATATTCCAGGAATAGGGCCGCCTGGGTGGCTCAGTCAATTAAGTGTCTGCCTTGGGCTCAGGTCATGATCCTGGGGTCCTGGGATCGAGCCCCTCATCAGGCTCTCTGCTCAGTGGGGAGCCTGCTTCTTCCTTTCCCTCTGCCCTTCCTCCCCACTTGTTTTCATGCTCTCTCTCTCTCTGTCTCTCTCTCAAATAAATAAATATTTTTAAAAATAAATAAAATAAAATAGGGGTGCCTGGGTGGCTCAGTCGGTTAAGCATCTGCCTTTGGCTCAGGTCATGATCCTGGGGTCCTGGGATCGAACCCCTCGTTGGGCTCCCTGCTCAGCGGAAAGCCTGCTTCTTCCGCTCCCTCTACCCCTCCCCCCTGCTTGTGCTCTCTCTCTCTCTCTCTGTCAAATAAATAAATAAAAATAAATAAAAAATCTTTAAAATAAAATAAAATACTCCAGGAATAAATAAAAGTGGGGAGCAGGGGGTGTGATTGCTGAACAAGAAAGACAAAAAAAAACTGAGTCTAGGGGTGGCACTTGGCTGGCTCAGTCGGTGAAGTGTGCAACTCCTGATCTCGGGGTTGTGAATTCAAGCCCCATGTCAGGTGTGGAGATTACTTAAAAATAAAATCTTAAAAAAAAACAAACAAACTGAGTCTAATTGGCCCTGATTAGCTGGCTTGGATTATGTCGTTGGCTGATCCTCATGCAATCTCTGTGACGGGAGAGATGAGAGACACTATCTGGTTCAAGCTAGTTGGGCTCACTCTTTGGGGTTGGAGTCGATGCCAACTAAGCCACATGGATGAGAAATGCAAGCTACTCTTAGGAAGGCAGACATGGTTGTTGGAAGGCTAAAAATTAACTCTAGACCACAAGTCCCACATCCTTCTTGGATGGAGGGCAAGTTAACGTACCTAACTGTCCCCAAACCGGCAATAACAATATATGTCTGCACACCTTTCCACAATTTGCCAAGTTCCTTTCCATCCATTACCTCCTTCAAGCCTCATATTTTCTCTGAAAGGTAAATACTAGTAACCCTGATGTCCAGATAAGCAAACTGAGAGTCAGGCCAAGAACACATAACTGGTCAGTGGCAGAGACGTGACTTGAACTCCTAAATTCTGTATTTCTTCATGATAATGCCACTGACTTCTTAGGAGATGAGTTTCTAGAAAACCACATTCAAAGCTGCCCCCAAATAGCAAAACATGGTCTGAGCCCCAGTTCTTGATCCCTTACCCAGTACACAAATAGGCCCACCAGGATAGCCTTTTTTATGATGTTCTTGGTTCTGGAAATCCTGAATTCTACCATCTGTAAGCCTAAGGGATGACATTGCCCACCCTCAGGCCCTGTGACAGCACTATTGTTTCCCATCGGGCAGAGTCCCGGGTTGTATCCAAGGCAGCTCCATGGGACTCGAAGTCCTTTCCTCTTGGACTCTCTTCATCCAATGTGTGTCAAATAACTACTAAAGCTCAAAGTCCTCGCCATAGCTGTCAAGCTCCCCTACCTGTTTCTCTGACCTCCCCTCCAACCATTCTCCCCTCACTCACTCCACTTCCTTCAAGTTTCTGCTTAAATATCACCTTATCGTGGGGTCTTTGCTAACCTTCAAAAAAAATATCAATGTCCCCAGCACTTGTCAGTTCCATCTCTGTTTCAACTGTTTCCATAATAATTATACAACAAATGTCTTACACATTTACATCTGTATTGTGTGTCTCCCTTTCCACGAGAAGGTGAGCACCTCAGTCTTATCTGGTTTTGTTCATTGATGAATTCTGAGAATCTGGTACTGTTCTTGGCACGTAGCAGGTGTTCAATAAATATTTGTGAAATAATGAATGCTAGCAACACAGCCAACTAGCCATACTCTCTTGCCTTTAGAGTTTTCCAGACATGGGTGACACCAGCCAAAGTGCCCTCCAATGTCAGAAGACTCAGATGAGGTTTCCCAGGGGAATGTCCTCAGAGTCCTTCTCATTCTTAAGGTGTTCCTCTCCCCCTGACCCTCCATGACCGTGGGAGGCTGGGGTGAAAACCAGAACACCAGTAACTTCAAAGAAACCCTTTCTCCTTCTCTTTAACTTCAACCTCTTAGGCCCTCAGGGCTGGTCAAGCTAACTTCAAAATTGATAAGTAAATCCTTCATGGGTGGAATGGAGCCTCACTTTACCTAAGGGTACTTGGCACCTCTACTTTCTTTCTGGCTTCTGTGGCCTTAGCCGACACCGAGATAGAAACAATCCATTGAACACCCTGCTGCACATATGTCATATCACTGAATGTTCGCGGTGCCCTGATGTGTTTATCTCTGTTGTGCAGGTAGGGAAACGAAGTCTCAGAGAATCCTTCTTCCCTGGCCTCTGAGGCTGGAGAAATGCTCACAAAGTACTTGTCTCTCGGGTGCCCCAGAGAGCTACGGGTATTGTTGTTCTCCGCCCCTGGATGCCACCCCCAGATAGTGAGTCAGGGTCTGGTCATCTGCTATTTGCTCTGTAGGACTCTGCTTCCCACCCAACTGTTAGAACATGCTCTACCCCCAACCAGCCAGCACCCACAGAAGCTGCTGACCCTGATCAGCTGGACCTCTGGTCCACTGCTGCGATAAGCAGCTTGGTGGGGAGATAAATGGATGTGATGATTAGCCTCAAATGAGGTCTAGGGATTATCCGTGGATTTTCTCTATCCTTGTGGCAGACACAATGAAGAGGGGAGGGGTTATGATTTCAGAACCCAGAGAAAGGAACCAAGCGTATTCATGAGCTGAATCGAATCGTACCAAATCTTAAGAATCAAATGGGTTCTGGTTTTGATCTATGTTCCATGACCTTGGACAAGTCACTTCACCTCTCTGAACCTGTTACCTCTCTCTGTACAAGAAATTAGAGACATGCTAAGAATGTTCTTCCACATCAGAAGAGGATCACTCTCCAAAGTTCTGGTTTGAAGGATCCTACATGCAGCCGCAAAGCTCTATGTCAATTTCCTCTAAGCACCTTATCTCCTATCGCATCTCCTCAGCAACATCTTGAAGGAGCAAACTGAATTGCCAGCTAAAACAACAACACTGATTCTAGCAGCCAACATTTGCCCAGCTTCTTCTATGCAAGCACTTCACTAGCATGTGACTATTTAATCCTCTCAAGAATCCTAAAAAATAGATTCTACTTCCTTCTCACTTTCCAGATGAGTAAATTGGGCCTCATGTGGCCTGCCCCATGTCACAAAGTTGGTGAGGGGTAAGACCTGGCCTAGAACCCAAGTTCTATTCCCCAAAGCCAATATTTAAATATCTCAATATACTAAAACACTCTGCTAAATGCCTCGATTGCACATACCATGATTTCTGTACACTGTTCTGCTAGAGGCTCGAACTGGCTTCATGAGAGTGATCTTTATGCATCTGATTGAACTACGTGGATGAGCACATACCGTACTTGCCTCCTGCATCCCTGTTTTTTCATCTGTAAACTGGGGATGATAACACTTCCCTTTGAATGGCTGTTTTAAGGATTGAATGAAATATCATAAAAGTTCAAGAACTATCAGTTTTCCTTCTTTTCCCCTCAAAAATTAATATAAATTGACTTGCTGATATAATGACAGCTGGGATTTTTAAGAACATCAATAAAAACAGGAAAATAAGTCGGGTATGAAATTGATAATGTTGGAATTGTCTACCTACCTATCCAGCATGTGACATAATGCTCCAACTCTGGAGACGCTGTGCGTGCTGACGCTGAGAGCCAGATGACGCAGAAAACAGGGTGGAGAGGCTCTCATTCTCACTGATTCACTTTCTTTTCCCAGCCCTGCGGTTTCAGAGAAAAACACAATCGACATAGTCCTTGCTTTCATGGAGATTACATTCTGGTGAGAGAAGCAGAGAATAACAAATAAATAAGATGTTTCGAAGAGCAGCAAGTCTTATCAAAACTAAAGCAAGGTAATCATCTAGAGTGTAACTTGGGAAGAGAAGGGGCTATTTTAGGGAATGTGGGCAGATCAGCCTTCTGTGAGAACACATTTGTACAAAAGCCCGAAAGCACAGAGCTGAGGCCTCTGGCTGGGAATGAGAAGTGCATACTTAAGGAATGAAAAGAAACTTTGTGGCTGGTGTGGAATGAGCAAAGGCTAAGTGGTGGAATAATACCATCCGATAGATAGGTGGGGCCAGACCAGGCAAAAGCCTTAAGGAAGTTTGAGTTTTATTCTGAGTTCAACAGGAAAGATGCCATGAGAGGTTTAGCAGACCAATAACTTGATCGGTTTTATACTTTGAAAAGTCACATTGGACCCAAACACATATGGGCACTTGGTATATAACAATGATAGCGTGCAGAACAATGCAGGGGGGGGAAATGGCTTTTTTTTTCATTAAATGGTGCTGTGTCAATAGAGTAGCCATATGGTCAAAAAATATTTAATCTTAACCCCTATTCCACACCATACACTAAAATCAATTCTTTGTGGATTGTATATCTAAATATAAAAGGTAAAACAATAAGGATTCTGAAAGATACCAAGAAGGATGTTTTCTTGAGCTTGAATGAACAAAAATCTCTTAAACAGAACACAAAAAGCACTAACTATAAAGGGAAAAAATGATAAATTGAACTATGATAAAATCAGCAACTTTTGTTCATCAAATGACACTAACAACAAAGGAAAAGGGCAAGCTACAGCCTGGGGGAAGATATTTACAATATATGTGCTTTCACGGCGCCTGGGTGTCTCGGTCGGCTGAGTGTCAGGTTTCCATTCAGGTCATAATCTCAGGGTCGTGGAATCGAGCCCCACACGTTGGGCTCCCCACTCAGCAAAGAGTCTGCTTGAGATTCTCTCCCTCTGCCCCTCCCCATGCTCACCCACCTGTGCACTCTCTCTCAAATAAATAAATAAATCTTTAAAATATATATATATTATATGTACATATTATATGTGTGTGTGTGTTTATATATATATATGTATGTATATGTATGTGTGTATGTGTATATATATATGGTGGTTTGTGGCCCAAGTGTCTGGGCAGATGTGGAACCACTGGTTCAGATGAGGAAGACCAGGAAAGGAAGCAGCAACAGTTAGATGCCTTCATATGTGACCTCATCTATTTCCCCCAGCAAACTTTTTTGGTAGCTATTTTTATCCCCATTTTACAGCAAAAGAAACTGAGGCTCTTAGAGATTAAATTAGTTATCCAGGCTTACACGGGTCGGGGAGGAACCAGAATGGGAAGATTTTATCCAGGAGGCAGCCAGGGATAGTGTTGGAACCCGCAGCCTCAAGTCAGGCAGCCAAGGTTTAAACCTGCATCTGTCAGCATGCAGCTTTGGGCAAGTCTCTTCTTGTCTTTATCTGTAAAGCAGGGATAAGAGTTATACCCTCTTCATAGGGTTAATATATGTCAAGAGATTTAAAGGAGCCTGATGCAAGTCAGCCGTCTCTAAGTTAGCCATATCAGGGTCCATGTGGACTTCCCAGAGGGGTGGAGAAACAGAAGGTGGATTTTAGTTCTTGAGCCAAGACTGAGTTTCATTAGCATGGTGATGGCCCCTAAAAACACTGAAACAAATGATGGCATATAATGTTATTGCTACATAATAGAGACCATCGGGACAAAAATCCAGGAGCCAAAAGACATAAAGTGCATACAAAGGAGGGAATCCTGGCTTGGCTGGGTGTTGGCCACGTGGGTGCCAAAATGTTTTTCTGTATGTTGGAGAGGAAAACTGTTGCAATTACTCAGAACCATCTTGGAGGGCTAAATTCCAGCTTCCCCAAGGTGCTCCAAGGTAGAGGGCCATAGGTGTTTACTTTCCAGAGTCAGGAGTCAAAGAATTCTGCACTCTTGGTTTAAGTGATGCTTCTCATCACTTCTCTCTTATTTCAATTATTGCAGCAGCCTCTAAACTAGACTCCTCCGATTTCTTCCCCAACAACAAATACTTCCTGAGCACCCACATTGTTCCAGGAGTCATTGCGAGGTGCTAGGGAACAATACCAACGAACCCACAGGTATGATGCCCTCATGGAGCTTTGGGTCCACATCACTCCAGAGTGATATTTCTGTGAGTAGAAAGCACCTTACACATTGTAAAGGACTGATCCAGTGTTGCTACTGTAGGATGATCAGGGTAATGATGGCAAGTGTTAAAGCAGAGCTCTTGCTTTTCAATGTGGCTCTCCACTGCCTTCAGGATAAAAGGCATAAGCCAAGTCCAACCTGGATTCCAGCCTCACTTCCCAGCCCCTATCCCTTCCATCAGCCTAACACTCCAACCACACCAAAACACTAGCAGTCCCTTTATTTCCACACCCCAAGGCCCTTGAATATTCCTCTGTCTAAAATACTCTTCACCTACTGTCTGCCTGGAAACTCCCACTTACTCCTTCAAGAGCCAATCCCAACCTCCTGTAACTCTGCCCCACAGGTAGGTTCATCCCTCCCTCGTCTCCTTTTGCAGCATTCTCTATATGGTTGTTTCTCAGTAGGCGTTAAGATATAACAGAACAGCCTGAGAATCAGCTTCAAATCTTGGGCCAACCCTGCTCACCAGTCATTGGGATTCAGCATATCTGGGGCGCATAATGGCTAAGAACCCAGGGCTCAGGTCAAACAAATTCAGGTTAAGCCCAAGCTTCGCTCTTTACAAGCCTCATGACCTTGGCCGGGTTACTTAACCTCCTTAAGGTTCTGTTAACTCCATAAATCGGGAATAGAAATAGGCAGGAATGATTCATTGCAACAAAGTACGTAAAACACTTAACACAGTAGCTGACACCTAGGAAATGCTGAACAAATTGTAATGGTTACTGAAAGAATTTTGGTTTATTCTGCCCCAGGCAGCCTATCCATTTCTTCCCCACCCCACCCATCTCCGGGTTTGAGAATCAAATTGTATTATGATCCATTGTTTATGTGCCTGTGTCTCTTACTAATGTGAAACCCTGGAGGGCAGGAGACATGTTTTAGTTCTAGGTGCCCCGCACATAGCACAGTTCTGGGAAGAGCATCACCATTGGCAAGCTGTGTAATCTTGGTCAAGTCCGTCTGCCTCTTGTGGCCTCAGAGATTTTCAATGTTGGGGAGAATAATGCTTACCTGAATAAGGCTGTTATGAGTACCAAATGAGATTATGGATGGGAAAGTGTTTTGTGTGTTGTGAGGTGAGTTGTCATTACCGTTATGCCATCCAGGGCGAGAAGGGGCTGTGATTTCACAGCCACGTGTCTGTGGCCCTCCATTTCCTCTTCTTTCTCATCCCATGGAACATCAGTGTGACCCTTTCTCCTCAAACATTCTCACTCACATTATACCAAACAGAAGATCCCACAATGACCTGCACAGTAGGTCCAGCCTTCCCAGGGAGAGAGAGACTACAGATGCCCTGGTATGAGGTAAGTTCCTGCGGCAAGCCGGACAGATGTGATCCCTGCCCCAGGAGAGTTGTAATGCTAGTTGAAGGAAAGCCGATGATAAACAAGTAAATCTATAAATAAAATCATTTCAGAGAGTAATAATTACTAAGAAAAATGAAGTAGAAAATGTTACAGAGTAATTGGGGGAGCGGACATTATACAGAGTGGCTAAAGGTCTTTTGAGGAGGTGACATTTGAGCACAAATTCAAAAGACAGGAAGGATTCAGCCATGTGAAGATCAAGGTTAAAAGGGCTCCAAGCAGAGAAACAGGAAAAAAAAAATAATGTTTAAAGCAACTTGGTACAAAATGGAGGTTACTGTAGGTGGAATTACTGAGTCAGGAGAGAGTTGGTGGTGATGAGGCAGGAGGGGTAGACAGGGAGGCCACCACGTGTGGCTTTACAGGCTGTGATTAAAAGAGAGACGGAGAGACAGAGAGATTGACAGAAATCAAATGAACAATCAAGGGAAAGGAAGTTACTTTGATCTCTGCTTCTCCTATGTGCATACAATTCCACATCTCTTGTGTGGGGGCGCCTGGGTGGCTCAGTCAGTTAAGCATCTGTCTGCCTTCGGCTCAGGTCATGATCCCGGCATCCCGGGATCGAGTCCCACATCGGGCTCCCGGCTCAGTGGGGAGCCTGCTTCTCCCTCTGCCCGCTGTTCTCCCTGCTTGTGCTCTCTCTCTCGCTCGCTCTCTCTGACAAATAAATAAATAAAAGCTTTAAAAAGAAACATCTCTTGTGTGTCAGTCCTCGTGTTAGGAGATGGAGATACAAAGAAAAATAAAATATGGAACCCGTTTTTAGGAGCCTGGTAACTGAGAATATAGATGCGTAAGTAACTATAATACAATATGAGAAGTCTCCTAGAGGGATGTAAACGCTGAAGGAGCTTAAGGAGGGAGTGATTGACTGTGCCTTAGGGATCAGGAAGTTCTCATTGAGAATGAGGACACTTGCAAATAAAGTGTAAATAGTAAGGGGAAAGAATGTTCCAGCCAAAGGGAGCAGCACATGCTAAGGCACTGGGGTGAACTTGCTCAGAATGAGTGGTTATCTGTTCCGATGGGAACACACCTGGAAAGGAGACCCTGGATCTTGCTGGTGAAGGACCTTCAGTGCCACACCAAAGAGTTTGCATTTTATTATGGATGCACTGTATATATAGAAGGTTTGGAAAGCTCTCTCTAGGACTGGAATGAGATATTAGAGGCACTCACCAGAGGTACTGCAACAGAGCAAGTACAAGACCTGCATGTGGTTGTTGGTCACGGAAATGGGGGGGTGGTGGCGGGGGGAGTAGACTTCCAAGGCAGGCTGCCCTTTGTCCTCTAAGTAACAGGACCCTGTGTTCTCAAACTTCAAGGCAGAACTGACTCTATGGGGAACTCCCCCCATGTCTCTTCTTGGTTTCACTGCTGGCGCCCTCTCTCGTCCCCGTCGCCAGCCCCCGCCTCCTATCTCAGGAAGCTTGGGTCTCCCTGGGAGCGGGTCTGCCCTTGGGGGAGGCCTCTCGGCTTTGTGCCCTGCAGCTTGGCTGACACTCGGGGCGGACCGAAGAGGGGCTGGGCGCCCCCCGCGTGCACATGTGCTAGCCCAGGCAGGAGGGAGCGCCTCAGCAGAGGAGTGCAGAAAGGGGGAAGGAGACGCGCGCCAGAATCTCGGTCCCGGGCGCCCTGGTCGGCCGCGGAGGAGCTGCAGCCTCCAACAGGTTCGTAGAACGCACGCTCGCTCTCTGTTGCTGAGCCGCCACCTCCTCGGCTGGAGCAGGTTCGCCGGAGAGACCCTAGCCATAGGCCCCGCGCCGCCGAGCTCCCTGAGGGTGGCTTCCTCCGGCCCTCCTTCCTTCTCCCGGTAGCTCTCAGCCGCCACCGGCTCTTCCGGGGAGAGGCGGAGGGCGCCACGGGCTCCTTCTCGCTTCAGCACCACCTCGGGGACAGCTCCCGCGCCCGGCCGGGTCCTCTCGCCGGGTCAGCACTGCACCGGCAGACGACGGCCATCCGCCGGCTCCTCTCCTCCTTGGGTCCGGGTTCAGTGCCACGGCCTCCGAGGACAGTCCCTCGTCCCCGCGGACTCCGCTCCCCGCGTCAACACCGCGGCGGCAGGCAGCTCTTGCCTGCTGCCTGCTTCCTGGCGAGCCGCGAACAAAGCCGATGGGCTGGGGCCTCCCGCGTTCCTCGCGGGTGGGTGGTTGCATCCATCGGGGATTTCGGCTTCCCCCAGAGCAGTGTCTGGGGCTAGCTGGGGAGGGGAGCCCAGTCACAATCGCGCGTCTCTGGCTTGGGTCTGCAGTTCGCCAAGGCCTGGCTGTGCAATGGCGGGTCCCAGCTGGAAGTCGGAAAGAGGGTGGAAGGGCGGACGGGCACAGAAGGGTCTGGAGTCCAGTGGGGCGGGCTGGGCCTAGGCTAGAAGGGAGGAGTGCTCTGCCCCCTCCTCCCTCCAGACCCCCACATCCACCCTAGCTCAGGACAACGGACTTCCTTCGGAGAGCCTAACACAGATGCCCGAGGCTGACAGCTGCAATCACTGACTCAGGCTGTCCCTGGAACATCCCTAGAAAGTGTGAGGCTGAGTTTCCGTGGGGGGAGGGGGCCGAGAAACTGCGGGGAAGTCTCAGGAACCCGGCAGATACTTGCTTTCCCCTCCCTCCTGACCAGGGTTCCGCCCCCACCTCCGGAGCGTTGCCCGAGAGGAAGGAAGGGGGAAGGGAGGGACCCGGGCAGCAGGTTGTGAACGCCGGCTTGGCTCGCGGAAGCGGCAATTAGTAAGAAAAGAGGTTGAAGGAGCTTGAGAAGCTGGGAGGTTCCCAAACTGGGAAGCCAGCTCCGCGGCAGAAAACCAAATGTGTAAGAGGAAAACCTTTCTCTGGGAGCTGAAGCTGGGAGGGCCCTTGCCTCACGTGACCCTCTCAATTACTGATAGTCTCTCCTGAGGAGTCGGCATAGGGGGCAGAGGTGATTTGCCCAAGGTCACTCAGCAATTTAGTAGCAGAAATGGGCCTAAAGCTCGGGGTCCCCCAAATCCTGGGCCTGTTGTGTAGCATTCACGGAGAAGTGTTTTAAAACCCCAGATGCAGGGAGAAGAGCAGAGTTGTTTCCATTCTGAGTCCAGATCTCAGCTCTGTCACTTACTAGCATGTGACCTTGGGACAGTGATGAGAAGACAGGTTAATAGTACCCACTTGTGGTGAGGATTTAATAAAATACCTATATAATGAGCTTAGGGCAGTGTCTGGCACATAATAAGTACTCAGAATATGAGCTATCCTTTCTGCTATTATTCCCTCTGCAAACATGCACTGAAGATCTCTTATGTGCACTGGCTGTGCACTGGGGAGACAGAGAAGTGTCCCGGGGAGGGCACAGGCCAGCAGAGGAAGCAGAAAAGAAATCAGTTGCAATATGATGTGATAAGTGCTGTAATCAAGGTGAGTACACAGGGCGAAGAGATCTCAGAGGCAGGAGTGATGAGCCCAGCCATGGGGATAGAAGGGGAAAGGTACCTCAAACACATGGAACTGTGTGGAAAGACCAAAAGGAGTGAGATCAGAGCCACCAGGGTGATGTCACTGTGCTGGAGGGTCCTCGAGATGGGGACTGTGAAATGAGAGTAGAGAGAAAAGCTGGAGCCAGTCTCCAAAGGGTCTTCTGTGATGAAATATTTCAAACCTATTTAAAAAAAAATAGAAAGAATAGTATAATAAACCCCCACGTACCCATCATCAAGCTTCAACAGTTGGCCAATTTTGTTTCATCTATACCCACACCCACTCTCATCACACTCACTCACACACACACACACACACACACAGATTTATTTTGAAGCAAACCCAAGACATCATATCATCTAGTGCAGAAGGATTTTAACATCAACAACAACACCCTGCCATTCAAATGTTCTTCTACCTTGGAAGTCTCTAACTCAAACTATGACTTTCCTTCGACAATCTGTTCTGAACATTCCTGTCCTTAGCAGAAAGTTTTGAGACAGGTTCATCCTATGGTCATGAGCCATGTGCATTATTAGAGAAACTATTTCAGAACAAATGGAGGGTACATCAGCTTCAGCAGATTTCACCAAGCCAGAATTGTTTATCTCCACTACCTACACTGTGGCCAGAGGCCAGTAACTATTTGCAAGGCTGATCCAAAGACAAATTGAGCTCCATCAAGAAAAAGACAAAAGTAAGAGCTTCCCTTTCAAACTAATCTGAACCATAAGCTTATGAGGACAGAAGGCTCGAAGTCATGAAATCCTTGACTTGGAAATCGTCAAACCCAGCAGCCTTTTTACAGATAAGGAAGACAAGGGTCAGACATAGAGAGGAATTTACCCATAGTTCCACAGTGCTGAGACCAGAGCCAAGACCTTTGAACTCATAATCAAGAGTTCTTGTCAGTTCACCATTCTGCCTGAAAGATTAGGTCTTAGAGTTTCTCAGCCCATAAACCTGGGATGCCATTTCCTTCCCAAGCTCAAAGTGCTGGAAGGAGGAGGGGGAAATGGGGCAAGAAATGTCCTTTCTGGTTCTCAAGAGGAAGAGGATGACTATATATAGCAGTTGGTCTGTGAGACACGTTGACACGTGTTCCTTCCGTATCCTCCTGAAGAAAGTCTATGACTGTGGTGCCTGTATTCTGGCTACCGTGTGCATCTCCTGCCTCGTGCCCTGGTTCTCATTGACAAATATCTGTGGTCAGACACCCAGACCTCATTTCTGCACGTTTTTGCCCACCCCGTTTGTCTCAACCAGATGCATGTGAAGCCTCGCTTTTTCCATTTGCCCCAAACTGGGCTGCACATCCCTCTCAGCTACAGACCGCCATTCCTCTGATGTACGAGTAGTGTTTGGCCCAGGTCCTGGCAGGACTCAGAGCTCTTGTGCCTTTCTAGAGCATGAAGTCTCCCCTGTTACTGATGAAATGCAATGACTGTGACAGGTATGTGTGCTCCCATCAGGCTCTAGGCACTTCACAAGTCAGCATTTTGCTTTTCAGGGGTGTCCCTGCCTGCAAAATGGGGAAGGCAGTATCTCATAAGTTTCCCTGAGTCTTAGGTGGACAAACTAAAGCACATGTAAGGAGTTCTAAGCATCCCTGGTGAAGAGAAGTCAGCAGAGAATGGTCAATAAAATTACCTCACTTCTGGGAGTATGACTACAGGTGAGACGTAGGAAGGTGATAAAGATAGTGAATTTCAACTTGTGAAATTATCCCAGCTTTTAGCCTCAGATGAGACCAATTCAAATATATTATAATACATATATTACATTATTAGATTAGATTTTATTATGATGATATAGATTTTCCCCACTATCTGAAAGTTCACTTTATGTCACATCACTTTTACAGAAGACCTACATTAGTAGGTCACTTCACTAACCAAAAGAAATTTGAAGAGGATTTCACTTTTACAAAATGGTAATTGCTTCTTTGCTTTGCACCATTTTGGTTTACAAAAGGTTTCATAAGAACGCTCTACTTTCAGATAGAAGGGGAAAGCTGTATTATATTATACTGTCTGGGCCTAGTTGAATTGCAATAGGTAGGATCAATTCCAAAGGGACCTTGATGAACATTTATTCTTCCTCCAACATTTACTCACTGAGTGGCTATTCGGCGTCAGGCATGGTTCCAGGTATGGAACAAGACACCTCAGATCCCTGCTCCCATGGGGCTTACAGACTTGCAGTAGACACAGTCATTAATAACAATTAAAAAGTAAATATGAAAACATTTAAGTAGACAGACAGACAGATAAGGAGTTTCTGTCTGAAATGGCGACATGAAACTCAGGCCCCAATAACAAGAAGTCAGTCAGGGGAGGATGTGGGGCCACACATTCCAGCCAAAGGAAATAGCTCAGGAAGAGGCCCCAAATGTGAGCCTGGTCTCTTTGGGGGACAGGCAGAAGGCCAATGTGGCTGGAGCAGGGAGCGAGGGGAAAAGTGGCAGCGGAGGAGAACGGAGAGGGGGCAGGTACCAGTCCCTCGTGCAGAGCCTTCTAAGCCATGGTCAAGATTTGGGATTTTATTCTAAATGCCAAATGTAAATCACTGGATGATTTTAAGCAGGAGAGTGATATAAACTGATTTTGCTTTAAAAAGATGCCTCTGGTTACTGCATGGAGAATGGATAATATGAACACGCTGGGCTGGGCACAGAGCAGGCAGAGAAGGTGACACACAGCTTCAGCCCTTGAGGTGTTCAGCATCCAGCAGAGGAGACAGGACACAAACCAGAATAGCAGAACCCTGTGGGAAGGGCTGCCGTGGGGAGGGATGTGCAAGGCATTAACACAGAGCTAAGAAGAACCCATTCAGCCTGGGAGGCATCAGGGAGGGCTTCATGGACGTGGGCAATGGCTGTTGGAGTGCACCTGGGAAAGGAGAGAGTAGAGCTGGTGCCAAGGACAGAGAAAGGTAATTTAGCAGCAGTGGACTGCACGAGCTGGGAGCCAGGCTGCCCGGGTTCGGATCCCAGCCACACCATTTAGTACTGTGTGGACGCACACAAGTTGCTTACTTTTCTGTGTCCCAGTGTCCTCATCTCGAAAATGGAGATGATGAGAATCACAAAACTTATTTCAAGGGAGTTCTGTGAGGATCAAGCAAGTTAAATGTTGTGAAGCATTTAGACAGTGCCTGGAAAGTACCTAGAAAGTGATGTATGAGTGTTGGTTAAATAAAAACGGAGCAAATGGGAGTGGGGGAGCAGAAGCCTGTGCTGGAAGAGGTCAAGTAGAGCCCAGCTCTGAGGGACCTTGAAGGCCAGGCCAGAGATGCCCATCTTTCTGTAAGCAACAGGGGGCTATCAAAGGCCTTTAAGCAGGGGGACCAGGGAGGAGAGTAAGCTAAACCCCAACAGCCTCGAGAGGGAAAGGAACCTACCCACAGTCATGCAGCCAGTTACGGGCGGGACACTGTCATCCGTTTCCCCTACTGGTCCAGTATTGTAGGAAGGTAAGGGCCGGATATATTTTGTTCTCCCATTGCATGCTCAGGGTGAGAAGGATGCCTAGGAAACTCTCAGTAAGTATTTGTGAAACACACTGCTAAATCAACAGCCAAATCACGCAGGGAGTGTCAGAAACTTTGAATCCTCAAGAAGGTCAGTGCGTTTCCGACAGCGGAGAAACTGCTCTCAGGAAAATCAACCAAACTCCTAGAGATGTTGACTTGGGGGCCTCAAGCCCTCTAAACCCCAGCTCCTCTTGTGACAGAAGACTCTGCCACCCACGCTGCCTCAGACACCCACTCAAGCTGCAACGAGCATCGCTGCATAGGTTCAGAAGTTAATCTTGGTGAAGTGCCTGGAAGATGAAAAACGTTCCCCAGACATCCAGCGGAGTAATTGCCAATGCGGAGAAAATGTATCTCTACATTTGCAAGAGGCAGGCCTTTGTATTCCACAAGAAAACAGCCATTAGATATCCTGTCTCTGACTCGTCAGGAAGCTGTGACAGCCTGGCGGGCAAGGAGGGTCTTGCAGTTCAAGCCGCAGATGGCAAGAGACTCAGAGGAACTCGGATCCAGCCATCCCATTCCTGAACAGCCGCTCCGGGCAGGGCGTGGGGCCGGGCGCTTCTCTGAACTGGAGAGAGCCCCAGCCCACGTATTTCCTGGCGTGACTTGAGGGAAGTCCCATCTTTCTCTGAGCTTCACGTTCAGCAGCTAAACAACGGGGATAATACCACTGGCCCCCAAACTGGGTCATTTTCCTTTTGATCCTGACCAGGTGGGGTTCAGGCTGCAATCCCATTTCGCAAATGTGGAAACTCAGGCTCACTGATGCCTCAACACTCACTGAACACCCACGGTGGGCCAATAACTGTTTGAGAGCTGGAAAGCCAATGAAGAGTAAGACAGACAAGATGAGGTCCATGCTCTCCCTGAGCTCACGTTCTAGTGGGGAGACAGAAAACAAGCAAGTAAACAATAAAATAATTTCACCAAGTTATGTAAGTGCTAGGAAGGAAATAAAAGAGGGGTGTGTCAAGGAGGCGGGGGTGGTTTGTGTAAGGCAGGTAGGGCTTGAAGAACCCGGCACTGAAGCTGACATCTGGACAGGGAGAAGCAGCTAGCCATGAGACAAGTGTCCGGGGAGAAAGTGCAAAGGTCCTGAGGTAGGAAGAAGCCTGACAAAGTTGCATGACAGGAGCTGAGGGAGGGAGGGAGGGAGGGAGGGAGGGGGGTGGTAGAGATAAGGACAGATGGGTTAACAGGAGCCAGAGCAGGCAGGGCCTTGAAGACTGGCTGAAGCAGAGGGGGGGCAATCGAAATTGTAGTGAAGTCCCTTTTTTCCCTCTCCTCACTGGTAAAGGGCCTGCTGGGGCAAAGCCCACATCAGAGTGATCACCCAGACCCCCGTCAGGCTCACAGTTCCTGCTGCCTTCGCTAGAGCAGGGCGGCCAAAAGGCAAGCCAAGTGATGGATCCCCCTGCTGGGAAATAAATGTATCGGCCGGCCAGCGGCTGGGTGGGCACCGTGGCACTTGGCAGGCAGCGTCAATGAGGCAGGAGGGGGCCAGAGAAGACATAGGGCTGGCGGGGACTGGGCTGAGGCAAGGGCCAGAGGCACCTGCCTCAGGTGCAAAATGTAAAGGGGTGCTAAAAAGCTCAGTCATCAAAATCAAGAACATTTTGTGCAATATTTTTTAAAAACAAAATTAGTGACCCCAAAACCCATGGTGAATGAAACATTAAAATTTTCAAATAAGGACAGGATTCCAAAAGAGCCAGGCTGGGGGTAGGACATACAGGGTGAGTCATACATGTGCAGGATCCCATACTGATCCTAAGATGTCCACTCAACGGCAGGGACACTTCCTGGGCCAGTGCCCTGTTCCCACTGGAAGCCAGCACCCAAAACTGGCCTGCTTGTGACAAACTGAAAGTAAGAAACAGGTCCTAGTAGGCGTCTCAGAGACCACTCTCTGCCTTGGCTGTGGAGACAGAAGCCCAAGCAGGGACCACACAGCCAGGAGGTAAGGCTTGGCACATAACCCCTGGACTGCATACTCCCAGGTGGACAGAAGTTCAAACTCACCCCTTGTATGCTGTGGGACCCTGAGTCAGGTACATTGCCTCTCAAGCCTCAGTTGCCCCCATCTGTGACCCCCAAGCTAAAAAGACTTAGTCCCCAGGATTCAAGAAGATAATACTTGAAATCCTTTAGCACTTGGCTACTCAAAGTGTGGTCCCCGGGCCATCAACATCAGCATCTCCTAGGAACGCATTAGAAATGCAGAATCTCAACTGCATCTCAGACCCACTACATCAGAATCTGCATTTTAATGAGACCCCCAAGGGATTGGCATGCAGGGAAAAGCCTGAGAAGCTGGTCAATTCTTGGCACTTTGAAGAGATGCTCAGTAAATGAGAGTGCTGCCCCTTTGCCCACCAAACTCTGAGTGAGGTCCTGACTTAGGGCAAGAGGAAAAACCCGAAATAGGGAGAAGAGATCTGAGGGGGCCACCCCATTACATTTTAAACGGTCAAGTTTTAAAGCCAGGGAATCTGGCTGAGCTCCTTCTATACAAAATCATATCGGCCCTCCTTTGTTCATCTGGAAAATGGGAATAATAATAGCAAATCCCTTACGTGGTTGTGGCGAAGACAAAATAACATGAGTAAAACCTCGGCACAATGCTTGGCACATAGTAAGTGTTCAATAAATGCTTGCTGTTGTTGCTGGTGGTGGGAGGGCCGGGGTGCGTTCAATAAATGGTTACTGAGCACAGCCCATGTGATGAAATAGATCACGCTTGCATAGCTTTTTGCCACTTATAAAGCACTTTCATTTACACCATCTCAACTGACTGTTCTCATAACCCCCTGGGTAAGATAGCATGAAATTCATTTTAAGGAGGGAAAAAACCTAGGCTCAGAGAGGTAGAATGATTTGGCCAAGCAAACCAGGATTTTTTTAAAGTAATTTATCTATTTGAGAGAGAGAGAGAAAATGCGAGTGGTGGGGGGAGGAGCAGAAGGAGATGGAGGGAGAGGGAGAGAAGCAGACTCCCCGTTGAGCACAGAGCCCCATGCAGGGCTTCATCTCATGACCCTGAAATCATGACCTGAGCAAAAACCAAGAGACGGAGGCTTAACTGACTGAGCCACCCAGGCGCCCTGCAAACTAGGATTTAAACCCCTAGAGTCTGACACTAAAATCTGTGCCAGCAACAGAGCATCCAACCAATAACCATAGGAAAAGGTCAAAAACGGAATAAGATAATATTAGACTCTAGAGATGGCGTTGTTCAACCTCCTTATTTTACGACAGGGAAAACTGAGGCCCAGGGAGGGGAAGAGACTTGTTCAAGGTCACTCAGACAGAGCGTCAGCCCTGGGGTCAGAACCCAGCTCACAAGGCTGCGAGTCCAGACTCCTGTCCTGAGTCCAGACCCACATCCTGCATCTGATTGGCCAGCCTCCACCTGATGAACCCAGGGCTGCGGGCTGTGGGTGGCCCAGGCTGGTTCCCTGAGCAGGTCTAGTGGACAGGAGGCATTCTAGCTAGGCATTCAAATGCACTTCCTTTCCAGCCCAATCAGGAAGAGCATGCAGAAGCTGGCGTTGCCAAGGTGAGGGCTGTGAGGTTGCTAGGACACAGTTTGGGAGCAGCCAGGTGGCAGAGGAGGGCTTCACTGGGGCCGGGGCTGGGGCAGAGACTAGGATCTGCCACAGAGATCTTCTTGGCTGGGGGAGGACCTCCAACTCCACACAGTGGCTCAGCCAATGGGAGAGAGTTGACTCTCATAGACCCTCCATCTCTATGCACCACCCAAGCTAGGAGGCAGAGTCCGATTCTCCCTCCACCCCAGACCTCATCAAGCACAAGTCCTCCTATCTAGCCTCCCATCCCCCCCACTCCTGCCCCTGCCCCTGGAAGGAGCCCTCTAGAGCATGAAGCTGTGCCTTGCAGTGGCTCTCCATCGTCCTCCAGCCTCTATAAAGCTCCTTATAAGGGGCCCCGACAACCTCCCAGCTTCATCTTTCTCCCCAAAGATCTGGCCAAACCACATTCCTCCAAGTGGAACCATGCTCCCCCCACACCTTTGCAGATGCTGCTCCCTCTGCCTGGAAAGCCCTTCCTGCTCCTCTGTCCTCTAAGCCTCAGCTCAAGACTCACCTTCTCAGGGAAGCCCTCCCTGATGCCTCCCAGCAGTGAGGCATCTACGACAAATGCACTTCTGGGGATGTCACACTGGATTTTAACTATCCTCTTTCCTGTTTGGGTCCCCATTAGACTGTGGGCTTTTTACATCTCACTCCTAGAGTGAGACCCAGGTTCCAACTGTGCAAGATCAAGCCTCCTCTGAGCCTCTGTGCCCTCCTCTGTGTGATGGGGATGGTGACCTTGGCCTTGCCAGGTGGATGGGGGTAGTAGAGAAGGTGGATGTGAAGGGCCTGACACATCACAGATACACTGAAAACACGGAGCATGCCCGCCCTGTTGTTTGCCCTGCTGTTGCCCTGTTGTTTGTGTGAATACCACTAGCGTCCAGCGCAGCGTGCTCGCTCATACATGTGTGTTCCGTGTCCTCCTCCCCTGCACGGGGAGAACAGTAACTGCCGTGTGAATGGGCTCTGAGAACAGCGAAGCCCCGTCAAGTGGACGTCGTAATAATTCTGAGAGTTAGCACTCTTGATTCCCACCAGCCCCTAGACCTGAGTCATCCTGACACACTCCGCCCACCCAGTGAACAAATGGCTTCATTCACTGAACAAAAGTTTAAGATCTACTCTGTGCCAGGCAGCGTGCTAGCGGTCGGGGACTCGGCAGGTAGACGTTAAATACATAATTGCACCACCTTTCTTTCCTGGCCTTCTTAAAGGTCAGCCTCCCCACTCGGGGCACAGATGGCCCTGCCTGAGGCCAGGGAGGCCGCCTCTGGCTCCAGGGTGCTCCCCAGGGCAGTCAGCAGGCTCGCAAACATCCCCTCCCCACTTCCCCACCTGGCCAGTCGGGGAACAGTAACATCTGCCCTCTTTCCAATCCAGTTGCTAGTTTTAAATTAACATACTGTCAGCTCCCAGAGAGCCAGAGCATGCTTGCCCTTTTCCCTGCGGTGTCCCCAGGATTTAGAACACGGCCTGACACAGTCATTCAGCCACTATTTACTCGTTCATTCACTCACCCAACAGATATTTATCGAGTCCTGCTAAGTGCCGGGCTTTGGGGAATGGGCCCTGCCGAGCTCAGCTCTGAGTCTAGTGGTGGGACTGGGGCGGGAGGAGATTGCAGGAGGAGGTAAGAGTGCCTTGGAGCAGTGGAGACCGAGGGGTTAGGTGCTGTGCTCCCAGGGTAGTCCCAGAACACCACCCGTCCCGGGAAGGGGCTTGAGTCGGCTGATCGATTGGAATCCTTGCTTCCCCCAAACCGTGTCTATCATCCAGAGCACCTCCTCGGTCCCCAGCTCTGGAAAGGACCAGGATGTCCCCTTTCTTGAGTCACAGCAGGACTGTGGTTACCGGATGAAGGGAAACAGTGGGGGAGGCGGCACCAGGTTGGACGCAGGTGGCTACGGTTGCTGGGGCTTTGGGGTCCAGCCAGGAGAGGCCCTGACTGCAGGGCTGGGGGGGTGGGGGCGGGGAGGCAGAGCGGGGACTGTGGGTTCTCATCCAGTCCATACTCGCCCCTGTGGGAAGCAGAGCAGATGACCTCCCCTCTCTGCAACCTGTGCTCTCCTCGGTAAAATGGGAGAACATCAACCTCACTAACCCTAACTTTGTGAAGGCAAACCCAGCAAACCTGCGGATCATTGTTCAGTCAACACATATTCACTGGGCGCCCACCTTCGGTCAGGACCCGTGCAAAGCTCCGGAGACAGAGTCATGGAACGTGCCCTTGCCTTTTCAGGTGTGCCTGGTGCCTCCTAGGAGAAAGCAGGGGAAGGTAACTACAATTTGAGGGGCTATAAGTTAATAGACATCCTCACAGATATTCTTAGTCAACACAGACGACAATGATTACAACAAGCACTTATATGGCACTTAATGTATGAGATCGGGGCTGTTAGCAGCCCCATTTTACACACAAGGAAACTGAGGCTTGAGGAGATGTCATGGATTTTCCCAAAGCCAGAATTCAAATCCAGACATGACTGACAGTAAGCCCCACCCATTGACATGGGTCAGAAATCACATTTTAGTCAGGAAGCAGTGTGGTCAGCGGTACCATAAAAGCGTTGCCCGAGCCAGTGGCCAAGAACGGCAACTGGTATCAGGGGAGTAGGTGAGGTGGGGCCAGGGGTTGGGTCTGATGCCAGGTAGGGTCCCATCCTGCCCAGTCCCTTGCTGGAACCCCAGGGATCTGTTGTGGCCTCAGGAGAAGCAAGGAAATGTCCTCCTTGGAGTCTGGGATTCAGTGCCCTTTCAGGGCACCCCAGTGAACTGCCCCAGAAGTTCTCTCCCCTCACCCCTGAACACCCTCTCTCCTCCTCCAGGAAGCTGTACATCTCTGGCATGCGACCTGCTCTGCTCGTTGACTGAAGGTCCCTACGTCTCAGCTCAGCCAAGAAGCAAAGGTAAGGGTACTGCCCAGGGTCATTCCCATGGGTAGTGTTCAGGGCCCCCACTCCCGGGGCCCTGGTGAAGGGGGTCAGGATGACATTTCCCCTCCGTGATCCCCAAGAACACTCCTAAGTGGAAAGGAGATGGATCAACTGGGTAATGTGGTGGAATGGTGCTAGCCATTTACAACAGAGAAGCACTTTCTTGTGCATTAAACCTTAGGGGGTATTATCCCCAGTTTACAGATAAGGAAGCTGAAGCACAGAGATGGGAAAGCACTTATAGCTGGCAGGTGGCTACGCCTGAATTCCAACCTACATTTTCTTGTCTGTATCCCCATGTGGCCTGTGCATATTGTCTGTGCTTGGTACATACTTGATGAATGAATGAGTGAATTAATGAACTGTTCAAGATCAATGGCAGGGCAGAGCAGGGCTGGAACCTGGCTCTCCCCCCAGTTCCTATATTCTTTCTGCTAACTGTGGCTTCCTGCACTGATGAGCTCAACAGTACCCCCTCCCTGTACCTCGACCCCAGGATCTCAAGCATCTCATGTGCGGTATCCGTTACCCCTCCTGCCGCAGACAGAAGGATGAAGGTGGAGGGGTCAGCCTCAGCCCCTCTGTCAGGTGGCCCCCAAGCTTGGATCACACCCAGCATCCCTTCATCCACATCGCCTCTTCCCCACCACCCACTACCAGTAATCCAATGTGCATAGTTGTAAACTTGTTTCTTTAAATAAACAGTCTTGAGTTTCATACCAAATAGTCTTTTAAGAGGAGGAACGTCTCCAGGCCACCTCGTATTTAGCATACAGTGAGCCACATATTTGCACAGAGAGAGTGTGTGTGGATATAGAGATCGCTTGATCGCTATAGATATCATTGCTCATCCAGATGGGAGCTATTTATGATGCTGAGTCACCCGCAATGAATGCCACTGAGGGATTCCAGGCTGGGCTCTGAGCCCCAGCATCACAGACCTCATGGCTCTCTGCCTCATCCTCACTGTTCACAAATGAGAGAGACAGAGGCAGAGTGGTCCCCCATCTCGGTGCAGGCACAGAAGGAGACATTTTGGCTACGGGAAATAGAGACTTTCTCATAATCAGGTTCTATTTCAGATCCTTGTCCTCCATCCAGAACACCACACCCTTACAGAGCATCTAGTCCAATTCTTTCCTTGTACAGGAGAGGAAAGTGGGACCCAGAGAGGGAAGGACCTTGCCCAGTGTCCCACAGCTAGTCAGTAACAGACTGGTCCTAGAGCTCAGATCTTCAGATTGCTGCAAGGGGCTCTTTCCTCTTTCCTGGCCACCATCTTCTGTTTTATGTCCAATGTCTTGGCATTTCAGCCCCTCCAGAGCTGTCTGTCTGTCCTCTGAACACTTGGAGATGTCACTGAGCACTTCTTTCTCTGGGCTTCTCCAGGAGGGGAGCTAAGTTTGGTTTTGGGGTATATCCCCCCTACTTACTGCAGGAAATGCATACACTGGGCACTCAATGCATGTGCCTTGGGTGTTATATAAGACCAAACTCAGCACCAATTCCTGGGGAACCCTAGTTCTTCATTTGAAAAAGCACCTATTTATCCTCACCCTCTTTCTTTTCTCTAAGCCAGTTCTCTATCCATGCAAAAATAGACTCCCTCCCACTCACCACCCACCTCTGCCCAATTCTATAATGAATCAATTTTATTAATAGGCTTTGGGATGGAAATTTGACAAAGGCTTTTTGTGAAAGTCACCCTTTATCTCCCTATATAGTTTGCTTCTCAAAGAAGTCTAATAAACTGGTCAGGTGAGATTTTGCTTTACATAAAATATTCATTAATCCACTCTTTCCCTCCATATGGAATGTGTTTGTTTAAACATCCTTTATTATGGATTCTATCCAATTGTTCTGAGAGACAGTGGGATGAGATGGAAAGAACATGGGCTTTGGAATTAGGGCTGGGTTAAATTTTAATTGGCCATGTACTGGTTCTGTATCCGCACTGCTGGTGTGAGAATTAAATGAGATAATGTCTGTAAAGTGTCTAGCATATAGTAAGTGCTCAATGCAAGTTTGTGAATAAATGAATGACTCGGGACCCATATGAACCACATCCTAAAGGGTAAGGGACCAACTGACTCTGCAATCTGAAGTCTTGAAGTCATACAATCTCAGGAGGGTAGTTTGCGAAGTCTGGGGGAGCAGAACCCAGGAATTATGCTGCTGGTTGGGATGTCTCCAGGCCAGAAAAGAGCCACCTCTTTCTCTTGGAGAAGAGAAAACTCCTTGAGAGTAAACATTGTGTCTTATTAACTGTTGGATTCTACCTCTCCCAAAACTAGAGCCTAGCTCAGGGTAGGCAAAAAGATACACAGTAAGTATGGATTGAGTTGAAATGAGTTGAGTTGAGTTAAGCTAAGTAGAGCTGAACTGAGTTGACCTGGCTTGAATTGACTTGTTTTGAGTTTGCTAATAGACCCAATTCTAGGACCTACCAAGGGAGAAGCTTCTTAGAACTCAAGCTTAGCTTAGACCAGGTCCCATAGCATGGGGGAAACCCCAAGGGTGATGTTCTGGGGACATTCGGCACCTTCCAAAGATGGAGGCACCTTGGAGAGAACCAGGGCCGTAGCCAGGGCTGAGGAAAAAGGGTAGAAATCTTGGCTTGGTCAGGGGGCACCACAGGCTGAATGTCTTTAAAACTTATTGGAACAGTGACAGGATCTTCCCATAATTTTAGAGTGACAGATTTCTTCTCTTCATGGCAGAGAGGGCCCTTTAAGGGTACCCACTTCAGTGGGAGATCTCTAGGTTGGGGCAGGGGGCAGGCATGAGGGGAGAAAGCAGGCTGAGGCCAGGAGCCAGTCAAAGCTCCATACTGCAGATGCTGGCACGATTGTAAATTGGTCTTCCTTTTGGAGTGAGGCTTTGGGGGTCTGAGTAAGGTATGATTCTAAGTCCAGACTTAAATCAGGCATTGGTTGCTAAAGGGAACAGTGACCCAGGAACCATAGTGGGGAATCAGACAAGACCTCTGGCACCACTGGGGTCCCTTCACTGGCTCCATCTCAGGCACTTCTCCAAACTGAATGCAACCAGCCACCTAAAGGAGGCAGGAACTGAGACAACAATGAGACTCAGGTGAACAGGGGCTGCTCCAACCCTTTCTGTATTTGGCTGTGTCTATCTGTCTCCCACATGGGCTTGGGAACCCATCAGAGACACTACATCTATTCCTCTTGTGTCATCTAAAAATCTGGGTACAGGTTAGACATCCATGTTTGATGAATGAATAATTAGGTCAGAGGAAGGCTTACAATGCCAGTGGAAAATTTCAAGATTTCAAAATGGCAAAGGTCCAAGGTAGAGATGCCCAGCCAGGAAAGATAACATAGACCCAGAAGTTGCTCCTCAGGAGTTTGGCTCATGGGGAAAATGGGACTAAATGAAGTCAAGAGATAGGGTGGTGCCGCATGGGTTCAAAATAACATCCCTCAGAGTCCCGGGCTTCTGAGACAGGTTCTCAGGGGCCATTGTAGGATGGGTTAGGGCAAGAGAAGTTTCAAAAAAAGAATCTCTGCACCCAACAATCCCATTTAAATAATTTTTAAAAGCTCCAACTTTATCTGCTTTCTATGTTGGATTTCCAAACACATTTTCATTTTTAACAGATTCTTTGGATTTTAAAAAAAATGCATTTGGAAAGCACTAGTGTTGAAAGAGCCTTGGCATTTGGAGTTAGACTGTCTGGATTCAAATCTCAGCCCCAAGCCTTTCTGCCTGTGGGACTTCAGGAAGGGAATCCTTTGAGCCTCCACCTTCTTACCTATAAACCACCCTTCCAGAAACATGTGAGAATTAACTAAGGAGTTACAGTATTTCCCAAGGGCTGGTACATGGGTGATTGATGGTGTGTGATGATTTTAGGTGGTAGATGGATGAACATTTATTACTTTAATAGCTCACAAATGATGCATGTTAGAAAAATATAACTGGCACACCAAACTCTCTGATTTATGGGGAAAATATAGCATTTCCTTTTAAAATGAAATTCTGAGCTTTTTAAAAGACAAATCAATTTAAAGAAAACTACAAGGTAAATGAATAGCACTGATATGGCAGAAATCATGAAGGTGGTAGATGAATGACTAAAATGTGGGGAAAACTGAGATAATCTGAGTAAAATACCTATCGGTGTCTGTCACTTAGGATGGGCTCTAAAGACTTCATTCTTGTATTCTTCTCTCAATTCCCTGAGATGGCTGGACCTAGAACCAAGCTCATCCACTGGGGCAAGGTAGACACCCAGGCCTGGTCAGCCTGGAATCCAGTGAGGTCGGTACGAGTGGGGAGCCGTGGTCAAGGGCAGGTGGGCAGCTGGGGTCAAGTAGGGAAAGGCACCTAGCCACAGGATCTTGAAACAGGTAGACGCTACGGAAGCAATGCTTTCCACAGAGCGGGCACCAACCATCACTGGTCCATGAGGCCATTTTAAGAATTATCCAGGCACAAGTTAAGTAGCACTGGGAGAGAGTTACCTCCTTTTCGGTTGATTACATCAAGGAGGAATTCGCAATTGGAGGTCAGCATCTACTTAACGCCTCTGTAACACTTACTGATCTTCCTTTTGGACCAAGAGGCCCAGCTTTCCAGCAACAGTATCTAGCTGAAATTAAATAGCAGTGTTGTATTTTCCGCATCCTTATTTTTACCATTACCTGCCATTTATAGAATATGATGCAGGTTTCGTGTTTATGAGAATGATCTCATGTTCCCTTTAGAAATATATGTATTAAAGGTTAAAAAATGAGCGGATTATTTTTGCTTGGTGTAAAGTATTGGGTAATAGTACGGGAGGATATATGCATGGAAACAAGATAAAGGTGGTCTTGACCGAGAGAAAAGCCAGTCTGGCAGAAGCACCACAAGGACTCGCACAGCTCCAGAGCCCGTGCTGGGCCCACAGGCAAGATGGCTCCAGACTCATCCACAGGCTTAAGTCAAGCCTTGTCCTGGGGAGGCCAAGGAGGCCCCATCCTAATGAGCCAGATTGCTTGGACAGGTGACCCTGAGCCTCCAGGCTAAGCGGGGAGTCCAGGGATCACGACTGGCCCAGCAGCAGTCAGGATGGTCAGGGCTACCCCCAGAGGGTGTGTCTGGAAGAAATTCCAGCCCTCTGGTTTCTGGCGAGGCTGGGACTGCAAGAGATGACCCAATGGCTCCAGAAGGGAGTGGGGGGGGGGGGGGGGGGGGGGGGGGGGAAGGAGCTGAGGGTAAGGAAAAGGCAAAGCCTGCCTCTGCAGCCTGTGTAAGCTTGGCTTGGCATTCAGAGAAATCCAGTGTGAACCCCAACAGTTCACACCTACCTTTGAGAGGGGCTGTGTATAGGTGTAGGTAGCAAACAACAGAAACCAAATCTGCCCCAATCAAACAGAAGCAGGGGTTATTGAGAGGTTATCAGCACCTAGAAGCCAAAGGAAAGCAACAATCAGGCCCAGGAAAGGGCAGGAACCAGAGCAGACCAGGGGCCTGGGAGCAGGAACGGAGGCCAGTTTTTCCGAGATCCCCCTGTGGGATGTATCAGCCCCAACGTCTGTTCCTCCTTGCCTCACTCTGCTCGGGACCCCCAGCCCCAAGAAGGGCACCAGCTGGCCTGGCTTGGGGCCTGTGCCCTCCTCTTGGCCAGCAGAGAGCAGGAAGCTTGAGCAGACTCCCTCCAAGATTTGAGCGCTGAGGAAGGGGTGATCCTCAAAAAGAAAATCAAGGGACTGTTGCTCAAAGGAGGAGAAATGGATTCTGGGCAGCCAAAAGCAGCAGATGTCTACCACGAGGAGCCAAGGGAGGATCAGGCAACGTGGGCCCCTGGGCCTGGCTCTTCGGAGCCATCCCTGGAGCTTCCTTTCTCCCACACTGGCTACACCAGGGTCACTGTCCTCATCTGGGGCCAGTAGTCAGTCATAGTCAAGACAGGAGCCCCTCAGACTTCCAGCGAGGGGCTCCTGGATCCTCTAATGAGCTGAGGGAGGGAGAAAGCTGGATAAGGCTCTTCCTTGGCCCCAGAGCTGAAAAGGCTCTCTGGGTTGAGGAAGTCTAATTAGGATTACTCACTCAAGGGCTGCAGCCCCAGCCGTCTGCAGGGCTGGCGGGAAGCAAGCACATGAAAGGAACTACGGTGATCTGGAACATGCATGCCTGTCGAAGGGGGCAGCTCTGCTAGCTCCAGACAATTGTTGCTACACAGACTCATGGCCTCAGTGTTGATCAATACCCTGATTTTTTTAAGTAAATCCTCACATCCAGATTTTTTGTGAGACTCCTCCATTTTAAGTATTGTTAACTACCAGAAAAAGTTTAAATACTGTGCTGAGCAAACAATACAAACCACCAGTTTGTGACCACTGAACTAACTTCTCTTCATCCACTACAACCCAGCTAAGAAGTCACTTCCTCCGGGAAGCCTTCTGTGACTTGCCCCTCCGTCGGCCTTGCCACCCTTTCTTTGGATTCCCGCAGACCCTCTATTTCCTCCCATCACAGCACTGACACGCTGCATTATAAAAACTCAGCTGTTCCCATCTGCTGCTCTTTAACGGTGCTTCCTAGAGGGTGAGGGTGACCACCACGCCTTCCATCGATGCCCCGCCGAGTGCCTGACACATTCGAGCCACTGCGGCATCGATGGAAGGGGAGCTGAAGGGACTGCCGTGGTCAAGATGGCCACGAATTAATCCAGGAACCTCTGTGACTTAATACAGCAAGGACGTGTGTCTCCCTCACGTGACATCCGCTGTGGAGCCCAGCAGTTCTCCAGGTAGCTTCCTTCCAAGCGGTGACTCAGAGACCCAGGCTGGCTGCACTGTTAGGTGGCCGGGGAGGAGAGCAAGCGGAGACCCCCACCCACGCCAATACCTCAGCCTGCAAGGGGCATTTGTCGGCTCCCTTCAGGGCGCCTTGGCCAGAACTGGTCCCGTGAGCTGTGTCATTACAAGGGGCTGGGAACATGGGTGGAGCCCATGGGTTGACTGAGTCCATGTCTCCGCAGCACAGAGCCTGGGCTGCAGCTGGCCGTGCGCAGGAGCCCCGGGTCCGACAGGTAGGCTCAGCTGCTGGCGGGCAGAGGCCCCAGGGCCCATCGCGCACGGGAAGCCACGGGGCTCTTCACCCTCTTCACCGTCAGCGCGTGGAAGCGCCTTTTAATTTGTCCGTTTAACACAAGACATCTGGAAAAATGGGAAGAGAGTGAGGAGAGAATTCCATTCACTTTGAGCTTTCCACCTCTCCTTATTTTTCCAATCAGTAAACATTAGGAAATGAAAATCAAGTTGATGGAAAATGGAGGTCAAAGGCCAATGAGCAAACCATTTAGAGTGAAATCGCCACCTGGCCCCTTAGCATCTCATGTGAGGTCCATGATGACTTGGGAGTGACTGCAGCTGTTCACAGGGCCTCTCTCCTCTGTGATCAAATGCCAGTGCACTCAGGGATCCTGACCCCTGCCATCAGCCTTGCCCAGAGCCTCGGCCAATGGCCGGGGGGATGGGGGGACTCCGGGGCATTTGCCAGGCCTTCATCACGTGGGGCGCAATACAATAGCAGATGTTGCCTTGGAATAGAATCACAGACTCTTAGAGATGCTCTAGAAACAGGGCCAGCTGGGGAGCCAGGAAGACCTGGATTCAAATTTCAACTCTTTCCTGCTAACTCAAATTCCTAGCAAGACCCTGCACTTCTCTGAGCCCCAGTTTCATCATCTTTAAAAAAGGCACAGTGATAACACCTTCCTCCCAGACTAACTGTGCAGAGTCTAAGAGATTACGTATGTAAAGGGCCTGCTGCACAGAACCTCAGTTGATGTCCTTTCCCTTCCTTTTCCCCATTGGGCTGGAGGGACTAAGTCTAACCTCCCACCAATAGCACCCCCAACTTCAGTCAGCCAGTTTCCATTTGCATGCTTCTGGTGACAAGAAGCTCACCACCGCATGCTCACCCCCCAAGTGTCCCACTCCACTTCCAGACCACTCCCATGGTGTTTGTGGTGAGAGGATCTGATGTTCCTAGGGTCTAGGGTTTGAGGGAAAGCTGCCTGGCCCAATTCTTCCCTTTGGCTGACCAATCACTGCCTTGGCCCCCAGGAGTTGTCTGGGGAGCTGCGTGTGGTAAGAATGAAGGAGGTGAGGCATTCAGGGTAGGGGAATATGTGTCCATTTCTGGTTCCCAGAGAGAAGACAGAGAAATCCATCACAAGAGAGACAGGATCACAACTGGAGACATTTATCCTGGAGAATAGAAATCTCTGAGAGACTGTCACAAGACAATGATGGAGGTCCAGCCTGATTAAATGAGGGGAGCACCAGAGGGGCACATAAGATCCCTTCTGTTCCTTCATTCATTCTGCAAGCATTCAGTTTGTCTACATACCAGGCCCCATGCTGAGCACTGGGGACAGAGGGACTAATGAGCCATAGGCCCTCATCTTGCTGGAGTGGTCAGGCATGTAATAATAATATGAAAACCATATGGGGATTGCTGAGATAAAAGGAAGTGTGGGATGAGGACCATGGGAGATCAGAGGAGGGGTACCTGGCCCACCCGGGGATGGGGTGTTCAGGAAAGGATGAGGAGGCAGACAAAATGGGGAGAAAGGGAGGCCTGGCCAAGGGGCAACATGGGCAAAGGCCCAGAGGTGAGAAATAGCCTGGCATGTGGAAGACCTACCCACTGTCCCATTACTTAAGGTAGGAAGTGATGACAAGAGGGCCGGAGCAGGCAGCAGAGGGCCTTGATGACACCGTGGAGCTGGGACCCAGTCTGAGGCTAGGAGGGAGCCATGGCAGGGTGGAGGTTTTGCAGGAAACTGTTCATAGTCTACATTCATAAAAGTGCTCATATCATACATCTACAGCTCAATGAATTTTCACAAAGTGAACATGCCCATGTCACCAGCCCCAGAGCTAGAAACAAACTTAGCAGCTTCCCTGAAAGCCCTTTGTGCTCCTTTTTCATTACCGCCCCCCAGAAAAGGACCCACCATTCTGACTTCTAACCTCATTGATTAGTTGGCTTATTTTTGAATGTCACATAAATGAAATCATGCATTCTTTAGTATTTGACTTCTTTCACTCATTATGTTTGCGATTCTTTCATAATGTTGCATTATGTTGTGGCACTCTCTCATGTTATTCGTTCTCATTGCTAAATTATATTCCCAATATAATTATATTTGGAATTACATATAGTATATTATAATGTTAATACACAATATATTTGACTATACCAAAATGTATTCATCCATTCTAGTGGTGATGGACATTTGAATTGTGTCCAGCTTAGGACTCATGAAAAATGCTATTATTAAGATTCTTGTACGTGCCATTGGATGAACATAAATACAAATTTCTGTTGGGTTTATGCAAAGGAGTAGAATCAGTGCCTTATAGGGGATGTGGGTTCATCTTTAGGAGATACTGTCAAATGTTTTGTTTCCAAAATGGGAGTCCTGATTTATACTCTCTCTGGTACTGTATGAAAGTTCTAGTATTTCCACGGCCTCACCAATATTTGGCATTTTCTGTCCTTTCCATTTTAGCCATTCTGGTGAGTACATAGTGGTTACAGTTATAATTTGCATCTCCCTGATGACTAGTGAAGTTGACCACATTTTCAAATGCTTCCTGGCCATTTGGACATCCTCTTTCCTGAAGTGCTTGTTCATGTCCCTGAAATTTGAGGAACAAGGTCTACATTTCATTTTAGAAAGTCATCTCAGGCAGCCAAGTAGGGTGACTGGGAGTATAGAAGCAGATTCTCTGGAACCTCTGGCTAACTCCCATGGCATCTCACTTAGGCACAGAGCTTCAGCTACTCCCTCTTTAAATTCTTACAGCCTCCTTGAGAGGTCAAAATTGTTATCAACATCTCAAAGATGAGTGAGGGAAATGACTTGCCCAAGGTCTCATAGTTGGAGCTAAGTGTAGAGCTCCAGCATGGAGCTAGGTTCATTTCCTCATCAATCTCGGGCAGAAGCAGGAAGCCTGGGAAGGAATAGAAAAGAAAGGAACAGAAAGAAAAGTAGAGGGGTGCCTGCGTGGCTCAGTCAGTTAAGCGTCTGACTTGATTTTCGCTCGGGTCACCATCTCAGGGTCGTGAGACTGAGCCCCACATCAGGCCCCACACTCAGTGCAGAGTCTGCTCGAGGTTCTCTCTCCCCCTTCCTCTCCCTCTACCCCTCCCCCTGCTCACACACTCTCTCTCTCAAATAAAATAAATCTTAAAAAAAAAAAAGAAAGAAAGAAGGTAAAGAAACAGTTCTAAGAACATCTATCTCACTATTTTATACAAGAGGAAATTTTCCCTCCCTTTCCTCCCTTCCCTCCCCTCTCCCTGCATCTCACCAAAAGCCCCAGCCGAGGTGAGCAGCCACCAGAAGCCTAGTGACTGACCCCCAACCCCATTATCGTGTTGGATGTCCGGTGACGTGAAGGGAGGAATTGGGCCAACCTGAGTTGCCTGGCCTTGCCACCACTCACTCTGTGGCCCAGAACCAATCACTTTACCTACCTGGGCCTCAAACTCTTCATCTGCCTCAACAGCCCCCTCCTCAGAGCCTTATGGAGAGAAGCCCATGAGCCAGCATGGCACCTGGCACAAAGCAGCCCCTGGTTCGGCGGGCACATGCTCCTTCCTTCCCTGGCCACTTCCAGGACTGGTGTGGCTCCATGTCCTGCCTCCAGCCCGGTCCTTCCGCTGTCTCCTCCCCGAGTCGCAGGGGCAGCATCCTCTTGTCTCACGCAGCTACAGGGCAGGCCCCTCGCGGCTTCCTCCCCGCCGGACAGCAGGTGCGTGGCAGGGGCAGGAAGAGCGCCCCTCCCCCAGGACCTCCCCGCAGCTGCCTGCACGCTGGCTGCCAGCCAGGCAATTAGCCCAGAAGGGCCTTTCTCTTCTCAAGGGCTCTCATCTCAGAGCCCAGACGCCTTTATTTTGGGAGCCTTGCCTGGTAAAGTGCTTCGTCAAGGCTACCGCCAAGCAACAGCCCCACCCCCACCGCACACACCCCACGCACGGCCATCCTGTCTGCTCTTCCATGCACGAGCCCACGCAGCCTTTGGGGAGCCTTCCAGGCACCCTGCTAGGCGCTAGGAGACCCACAAGGTCCCTGTCCTCTTGGCGATCCCCCCGCAGGGGGAGAGATGGATGTGAAACCAGCAGATGGATACAATAGATCGGATCACTTCTGGATGGTGCTCGGGGCCATGGATGGTGAAGGCCAGAGCTGTGAGGGAGAGAGGGGCAGCTGGGGGACCACCCAGGCCCAGAACAGAGTGGAGCAACTCACAGGCCTGCTCCCTGCAGGGCTTGGTCCTTCTCTGGTTTGGGGTCCAAAGGCAGCTCCTGGAGGGAAGGGTCACAGCATCGCCACCACTGGTGGGGAGGTCCCAGGAGGCTGCACGAGAAGGTTCTAGGTGCCACTGACCCCCAGCTATCTTGTTCCCCCTTTCCCTCACAGTGAAGCCCTACCAGCTCCTTCAGGTGGAGTAGCTCACAACTGGCTCGGCTCTCCCGGCCCCTGTGGCAGTGGGAGGGGGTCACAGGGACTCTTCCTTAAGTCAGCAGCGACTCTCCATCCATCCCATAGGGTTTATCTCTCCAACCCTCCGGGGTTCTGGGCCAACCAAGTCCTTTCCAGATGGTTCCCTTACAACACACCAGGAGTAAGGTCATATGCACCCCAGTCAAGGCTAGCAGGCCCTCCCAGATCTCCACACCTGGAACATTCTCTCCAATTCTCCTTCTCAGGCCTGCCCCGTCCCTCTGTCTTTCACTTCCTCACTGACTCATTCTCCTTTTCTCTGGGTGTCTCTCTCTGTCTCTGGGTCTCAGCTCAACTTTCCTCTCTCTGGCTCCCTGTCACTCTGATTCACATCCCAAATGTACTTCTTATCTGGACATTAATTTACTTCAAATACTTATTTTAAAAAAAATACATTGAACCCCTACTGGGTGCCAGGCATGGGGCAAGGAGCTTGGGTCTAATCAAAGATGAGTAAAGCACAGACCTCCCTGAAAGGGAGATGAGTCATGCACTGACATAAGTGAAATGGGGAGGCTGAAAGTGACCGACGCTATAAAAGAGACGTCAACCGCAGCTGAAGAGCATCAAGAAGGGGCGTTCCTGGGGGCTTCATGGAGGAGGTGACGTTTCAGTCAGACCTTGAAACATGGTCATGTAATGGAACGTGGGCTGACTGTGAGGAGGAAGGTCTTCTCCTGTGGACCAGTTCTTCAGTGCCCAATCCGCTCAAAGCTAAATCCTATTCTCTAGCATCCTTCTTGTTTAATCTCCAAAGTATCCTTAATAAAACATGGGCTTTAGTGTCTGACAGACCTGGGCTGCGTCCCACTGACTCAACTCTCTGAGCTTTCATGTCACCATCTGTAAACAGATTTCTAGGGCTGTTGTGAAAATCAAATAAGACAAAGGATGTGAAAATGCTTTCCTACTGTTAATGAGACTCTTTACTGTTAATGAGAGCTCTTTCAACTGCAAGTGACAGAAACCTAACACAAAAATGACTTAAAATAAAAAGAAAAGTCTGATGTTGCTGGCATCGGGCACACCTGGATCCAGGGGTTCCAATGATGGCCTCAAGACTCCCTACGTCTCTCGACTCTGCTCTCCTCGACATTGGCATTGCTCTCCGGCAGGATCTCCCCCTCAGGAGGGCAACACAGCAACTACCCTTCCACAAGCTGGGCAAGTCCAGGGGAAATAGGATGCCCCAAACCCAAGGGTTCCAGCAAAGTTCTGGGGTTGAATTTCAGTGGACAGATCCCTAATCCATCCCTATAGCCAGGCCTGGGTCACACACCCACCCCTGGAGCTGGTAATAACATGACCCTCCCACCCAATCCATAAGGACCATGAGTAGGAAAGGGGTAGGTGCTCCCGGAGAGGTGCTGTTCCACTGTTACAAGAAGAAGGAATGGGTGCTGGGTGTCAATCCCCTTGGGTAATGAAGACAGGAACACAGAGGAAAAGAAGGTTCACTCTTTTTTACCTTTTAGGTCCAAAAACATCTCCAACTTCTCGTCCAAAAAGTCTCTATTCCCCCAAGGCTATGTTGGGTACCCCCTTCTGTGCTCCTGCAGGACCTTACACTTCCCTTATCATCATCTATCATCATCCTCATCACCTTTATTATCCTCTTCTGTTTACCTGTCTGTCTCCTTCACAACAAAGTATTGGGAGGGCAAACACAGTGCCTGTCTTGTGTGTTGCTGTGCTCCCAATGTTGACAAATGCTAGACACTTAGGAAATGGTGGATGGATGGATGGATGGATGAGTGGTTGAATGGATGGATGAGTGGTTGAATGGATGGATGATGGATGGATGATTAGATAGATGGCTAAACGGATGGATGGATGAATGAGTGGATAAATGGATGGATGAATAGATAATGGATGGATGGGTGGATGGATGGACGGGTTGGGAGAAAACTGGTGAGATCAGTTTGAGACAAGCTAAGCCTAGGCTGTCTGTGAACACACAAACAGAGCTAAGCCGTTGACAAGTGGACCTGGAGTTCAGGAGCGAGGTCTGGGCTGGAAACAGAGGTTTGGGAGCTATTAGTATAGAGACTGTAATGGAGGGCAGGGGAGTGGATCAAGATCACCTGGGAGGGGGCAAAGTTGTGTACTCAAGGTCACACATCATGAAAGTGACCCTTGAACCCAGGGCTGAGCAGTGTCCAAGTCTGATCTCATTCTTCATTCCAAGGCAAGCTGGCCACTACCTGAGTTGGCAGTACACGGTTAATGTCTCTCCCTTCTCCCCACCCTCCCCCTCCTCAAACCACTCAGCCAGAAGGGAGCAGCTGCCTGGGACGACAGAGAGACAGATTATGTAAACTGTGATTGCCACCCACAGGAGGAGGAGGAGAGTGAATAGGTATTGAAATGCGCTTTCAATAATGCATGTCCTCCCCCGCAGAGGCCTGGGGCTTGGTTGCAGGGAGAAGAGCCTTAAAGGGACCGAGCCTCCCATCCCTAGTGGCAACATCCACAGGCCCCTGGCCACACAGGTCTTTTGTCCACAATTGGAGGGCTCCAAGGACATTCACCACAGGGGTCTCCAACCTCTCTCCATCAAGGACATCTTTTTTTTCCCTTCCTGGCCCCAGTGGATTTGAGTTTTTAAAGATTCTGTTTCCCAAACACACTGCATTTAAGTCATGATTAATTCATTTTCCCCATTTTTTATTAATCAAAGACACTTAACTGCCAGTCAGAGCTTTGATCAGCAAGAGGTAAGCCATGAGGTAATACCACTCCAACCCAAAGCTGAGAAATACGACAACACCGTTAGCCAGGCCCATCTTGCTCCTGGAAAACGCCCTCTCTCCCTATCACCCACCCATTACTGTCTTTGGAAGACCCCAGGTTGGGGAAGAGTGATCCTGCCCAGCACTCTCATTTCACAGAGAAGAAAACTGAGCCCCAGAAAGGTGAATGGACTTGCCTGGAGTCACAGGATCAGCGGGATCTGAAGGCTGAGATCTGACCTCTCCGGTTTCAACTGACTTAAAACTTGACAATGTGATAGGTCATCCAAGGGATCTGAAAGTCCAGAGCAGGGCAGGGAAAAAGTCATCGTGGCCAGTACCTTCCCTGCACCCCGACTATGAGCCAGACGCAGTAGACATGTTCTCCCACTTTGTTGTCACACAAGGGCCATGGACTGTCATTCCCACAGAGCATATGAGGAAACTGAGCATCAGAGAGGCTTCGTGGTTTACATAATCCACTGGGCCAAAAAGTGGAGGATCAGGATTCCAGCGGGTTCTCATAGGCTGACTGTTTCCCTGCACTGGTCTGGCTGGAATGAAGGGGAGGTGGCCATTTAGACCAGATTCGAAGTTCTGCTCACCTCTTACCAGCTGTGTGAATTTGGCTAATGATCTCACCTCTCAGAGCCTCCACACCCTCAGCTGGGGAATGGGGATAGCACCTCGTTCCTTGAGTGGTTGTGGAGTGTAAGAAGAGATGATGGGGTTGAAGCCCCCAGCCCAGAGCATGGCAATGGCATCCTCTCCCTCCCTTTGCCCCCTTCCTTGTTAAAAAGCTGACAGAAGCCAGGGTAAGAGATTTGATTGCTTATGTCTTTGGGGATGTCCTGGGCTGGGGATTAGGAAAACATTGCCCTGTTCTCCCTCTGTTATTAATTAAAGGGACTGTCCTCTTCTGGTCTGGTAATTCTAAGACAAGAGCCAAGAGTGGGATGAGGCTCTCTCCCTCCGCCAGGAAAGCGCTCTTGGTCATCACCATCTGCTTCCACATCTGTTTTTGTTGGCATTGGGACCAGGATACCGTGAAAATTCTCACCACCCTCCTGGAAACCCCACTGATTTCCTCAAGGCAGCCTATGAAGGTGGAGTAGAAATCTCAGCTCCCAGTAGCTAGAGAGGGTGACCGCCTGGACTTGCCACAAGGTGGAGGTTGAATAACTAACTGACTCTCTGGGCCCCTGGACACGATGCATGATGTATCAGAGGTCTGTGAGGCACCTCCCTGTGCCAGGCGCCGGGGACTCAGAATGAATGGGCCCTGGCTCTGCCCTCAAGAGCTCCCAGCACCGATGGGTAGAAATGGACACAAAGACAGCCTAGGACCACTGGGCAAGGTGGAGGCTGTGACGGAGGGATGTGCAGGGTGCTGCGGGGCCGCAGGGGCGGGTGGGACTGATTGAGTAGGGAGAGAAGCATGAGGTAGCTTCAGAGCTGAACCTGGTGAGAAAAGATCATTTCTGACAGTGGGACAGATGGAAAGATGGGCCCTTGTGATAGCGTTTTCAGGAAGGTGAATGGATTGAATTTGGTGGCTGATCGGATGTGTGGATGCAAGACAGGAAGGACTCTCCCAGGATGGCACCATGCTTTTTGCGCCCTACCGGCCCTCTACTCTGCGTGCGTGGGAAGAGAGAAGGCGCTGGTGTGCAACCCCACCCAGGTTCCAGGGAAGCTCGGAGAGGAAGGGCTTCCTATTAGCTCTCGCTCTCAAAACTGAAAAGGAACTTTGCCTCTTGTACGCTCCTACCGGTCAACATATTTTCAGTTAAAGTGAAAGAAACTCTACTCAAAGTGTCCAGAGCAAAAGGGGCAATTTATTGGCATACGTGATGAGCGCGACTGAAGCATGACTGGTGTCCACCACAGCTCAAGTGATGAGAGCAGATCTCAGTTTCTCTCCGTGTCCTAGCTTTGCTTTCCCGTGTTGGTTTCACGTTCAGGCAAGTTCTCTTCTCACGGCTGGCCCCGAGGTGTCAGACTTAGATCCCACTCGCTTAGCAACCCGCCACGAAAGGAGGCCTCCCCACAGCTCCCGCACAAGTTCTCATTGGCCTCTCTTGGGTCACATGCCCATCCCTGAGCCAATCACTGTAGCCAGAGGGATGGACTGCACTGATTGGTAAAAACCCTGGTCACGTGCCCTCTGTTGGGGGCCCCGGGCTGGGGGTTCAGTACCACCTAAACCCCATGGAAGGAGGCAGGGGGAGGAGCGGTTCTCCTAAAGGAAATTGGGTGCCATTGTTAAAAGAAAGGAAAATGGATGCTGGGAATGCAAACCCACCAGCTATCCTCTCAACCTCCTTTCCACGGTAGCCTGGGGCTGTCCAGAGTGGCTGCCATTCCTTCCAGCGTTAGGCATCCCTGTCATGGTCTTAAACCCAGGACTGCTCAATGCACCTCTAAGATCCAGAAGATGAATGAGCTGGGAGAAGCACTTGACCTTTTGCACATTAAAAATAACAACCGACTGAACCAATTCATTTCTGCACTCATTCGCCTCCTCTGTGTCCTGGCCAGCTCTGGCTGCTGTGGGTGATAGAAAGACCCAGACTCTGACCCAAGGGGTTCACAGTCAGTAGAATCTATTTTCGGTATAATTCTCTGATAATTTAGTAGAGTCAGACTTACTCTCCAAAAAAAAGAAAAAAAATACATTTCACTGCATCTTTTTTTCTGGCACTCAGACACTTTTATTTGCTTTTAGATTAACTGCCTCACATGAAAATCACAAATTGAAAAGGCCTTTAAAATTCCCCTTTTACCTCTGAGTCAATTTTGTCTTCACTAATAAAAATTCCTAATTGTTATTGCAGTTATTGAACATCCTCAATGAGGCAGCCTCTGGTATTTTCATGGTTTATTCTTTGGAAATCTGGATCCGAGTCCTGAGAAGGTATGGCAGTCCCTTCACCAACCAAGAGGGTGAGGGTCTGGAACCTTTACTGTTAGCACAGGGAGCTGCAAAATTGCGAGTCCTGACAAAGGAAGACTCAGGGCACATGATCTCTATTGATGACTAGCTACCTGGGGAAGAAATGCATATTGATCCTGAGGGCCGAGGTTGGAGTGATTGGGAACAGACGTGCAGTTCAAGGTGAAAAAGAAATATCCAAGGACCAGAGCTATTACAAATGAATAAGCTGCCACATTAGGTGGTGAGCTCCTTGTCCCTGCAGATGTGTAAGCAGGCGCTCTTGGGTGGGAGGTTGGGCCAAATGATTTCAGCCTCTTCTATCCAAGAGATACCTGAACTATGGGTTGTAGTTTTGGCTCAGTCGCTATCTTGCTGTGTGAACAAGTCATTGTCTTGCTTGGGTAAGCCCTGTCCCTCTCTGAGCCTCAGGGACCTAGATAACCCCAGAGCTCCCACCTTTTCTAAATGCCTCTCCTCAGGCATTCATGCCCGCCTCTGCATACTCAGACGATTTCTGTCCCGTGCGCATTTCGAGGCTCCCATGCCTGAGTATAGCAGCCCAGCAAACCCTGAGGTGTGAGGCACCTTCTGTTCCTAGAGACACTGTGATTCACAGCCGTGGGGATGCCTCCCCCATCTGACAGGTGGAGACAGTGAGTTCTAGGGAAAGAAACCAGCCACGAAGACAAGATGCACCCACACGCACCTGATGGGGCCTCTCGAACTGCATCATCTCCCAGCCCTGGGATTGGCCCTTGGTTCACAGATGATCTTGGGAACTGCCTCGCCTCACTGGGTCAGGCGAAGTGCAGCAAAGGCAGATGGAGATACCAACATCAAGGAGGTGGAAAGTTCGCTTCCCACAGGTCTTTTCAGGAGTGGCCTTAAGACTTCACTCATTTGATTTCTACAACAGCCCTGCAAGGGAGGCATTACCATCCCCAGCTTGTCAGAGATCTGAAGCTCAGAGAGGCAGGTGATGGCCTGAGGCCAGCCAGCAAACAAACAGCGGAGAGGGCATTGGACCAGGCCCATCTGCCCACACCGTGGTCCCTTCCCACGATGCTCAGAAGCCGACCTTCTGCAAAGAGGCATCAACTCCTTCCAGGAAGTTGCCCTATTGCCAGGACAGTTGGCCAGAGCCAAAACAGACCCTCAAGTCCCTCTGTCAGTGTTTGCCAAAGGACAAAGAGGATGAGGTGGGCCTAGAGCTCCACCTGCCCTCTGAACCCTGCTGGGGCTTTTGGAGAGACCACGGGCACCTCCAGGTTTCATCTGGGTGGGGATGATGCCTTCGGGCCATACACAGGCTGACAAAGCATCTCCCACCATATGTCCCCCCCTGAGACATGAACAACAGAGGTCCAACTCTACAGTTGAAGAACAAGAGGCTACATCTTGTGCCCAAAGGTACCCCGTCAGAAAGTCACAGAGCCAGGGATGAGGCCCAGACCCTTAACATCCTGAGGGGGACTGCCCAGAACTCCCGGAGACTTAGCCCAGGGCCTGCGGCCACAGGCTGCATAGATGTAAGGTTTAGCCGGTGATGTGCTTATCAGCGCGGGACCCCACCAGCTACCAGCTCCCCCATCCCAGAGCTGTCCTGAAGCCTGGTTTCTGCACCGTCAAAGCTGCTATGCTAGTCCCATGTCACTGCCTGGTGGTCCCTATGACCTCCCTTCTGCCACGCACACGCACACGCACACGCACACGCACACGCACACAGCTGCATCCTGCACTGTGCTCTCTGGGGTTCCGAATGCAGAAACACACTGTTCCTGGTTATCCAGAAGAGAGGCAACTTGGGCAGAGGAGGCCAGGAAAGAAGGACAATGAGGCAGAGCCGGCCTGGAGATGCCTCCATGAACCAGGCCCCTCCTTACTTAGGGGGCGGGTGGAGGCCCACAGCCGAGCAGGAGAGAGATGTCTGCACCTACCTTCTGTGGCTTAATTTTCACAACTCAAGAGAGAGAGGTGATTAGCCCCATTCTTCAACTGAAAACACTGATGCTCAGAGACATTAAGCAACTTGTCCCAGGTTCCAAAGCCAGGGAGTGGCACAGCGCATGTATAAACCACTAAGTAGGTCGTGCTGCCTCCAGGAGGTGCGTGAGGCCCCCACCCAGGATGGCCAAGCCAGCAGCCTTCCTCTGGGATGGGAAGGGTCAGCCATGAAGCAACACCTGCCCGCCACCACCTCCACCACCCAGCCACCTTAGGTACTGTCCCCCTAGCCGCAGGTGACATTGCACAACCAGGGAGTCAGGGCGGCTCCGGTGGTCTCTTGGGGGGACCCATGCACACAGCTCCACGGGCAGGCAAGGAACAAGTAAAACCCAGTCTCTGGAGTCCTCATTCCCCAGAGCTTTCCTGGAAGCAGCAGGAAGCTATTTTTAAAAAGCAGCATCTGTGGGCAGTAAGCTGGAAGATGAGTCCCCAGCCCCATCCTCGCCCCTGCAGACCCAGGGTGGGCTTCACCCTGCTCACCTGTCAGCCAAGGGGCCAAGCAGCTACTCTGCCCAGCCCCAGCCTGGGAGAGAGGCCAGGGAGACAGGTCAGCTGCCAGAGCAGAGATCTAGGTCTGCTTCACATCCTCCCCCCGACGGCGGCAGCTCCGATGCCCAAAGGGAATGTGTGTGCTTGTGCTCACATGCCTGCAAGCACCCGTGAACTGTGGATCCACGCAAGTACTGAGAAGTCTGGTCTTGTGTATCTGCGGGCATGTGTGTACGCAGGAGCCTGAGGGTCTCAGATCCCGGGCAGGTGCAACATGTAGGCACATGTGGGTCTCTGTGTCTCGGAAAGTCCGTATGTTGATGTGAATCTGTGTGTATGTATGTGTGTGTGTGTGTTGGTAGGCTGTGTCTCTTCCTGTGTGTGCGTGTGTGTACACATCGAGTTTATGTGTGTCTATCAGTCTCTAAGAAACCCGGGAAATAAATGAATAGAACTTTAGAAGTAGCAGGAGCACCAGCTCTCTCTAGAGGACAGTCTCTTCTGAGAAATCAAAGCTCAGAGAGGGGAAGGGACTTCCCCAAGATCAGGCAGCGGCAGAGGGAACTGGAAGCTAGTGTGCGTCTTGGCTGTTAGAGTCCCCGTCTACCCAGTCACCCCACACCCCACACTTCCAAGGTCAGCAGCTACGGCCCCCCTGCACGCCGCAAGGAAGGCCAACTGGACCCGTCATCTCTGGTGGGCTTTGAATTGGCTGCTGAGAAGGAGGAAGTATCCAGACATAAGTGCATCTGTTCTGGGCTCTGAGCAGAACATTCACTAGTTCGACAAACCTTTGCTGTGGCGAAGAGCAGGAGCCGGGCCTACTAGTTGCAGAGTCCCAGAGCCATGGAGATCTCAAGAGAGGCCAGACATGGTCCCTGCCCCCAGGGAACCCACAGTCTGGCAGGAGGTCAGTCAGGTAAACCAAAAATTGTGACATGGGTTAAAGGTGCACAACGGAGGCATGAACAGAATCCTGAAGGGCACCCGCTTCTGCCCAGAGGGTCGAACAAAGCTAGTGAGAAGGTGACATTTGAATTGAGATTTAAGAGACAAGTATGTCAGATATCGAAGAGAAAGGGAATTCCAAGCTGGGGACATGGCTTAATCATAAGGCATCTTATCCACTTCCTGATACTTTGTTCTAGAGAAATTCAGCTCCTCCCTGGTCTTCCCGTAACACTCTGCTTAGTCTGCCTTTCGTACCTGTTGTCTGTGCTCCTATTCTTGCCACCGTCTGAAATTTACTCATTCCTTCAGCAAATGTGTCCTGCAGGCCGAAATGGTACCCGGCCCCAAAAGTAGTTCAGGGGGTACAGATGGCAATCAGGCACAGGCTCCATCTGAGGGCAGGGGAGGGTAGTGGGTAGTAGCCAGCCACCCACAGCTCCTGATGTTCTGTGGGCCCGGCCCTGTGCTCTGTGCAGTGAGGGACGACAAGACTGTGGGGAAGAGGAGGGAGCTCTTCAGCGCCTTGCTGTGCAGGCACAGGTCCTCACGATACAGAAAGGTAGGTCCTGATGGCCCCATTTCCAGAAAAGAAAGTTGAGGCTCAGACAGATGAACTAACTTATTCCGAGTTGAGCCAGGTGTGTAGGACTCCAGAGTCTGGGTTCTTACTGCTGGGCCCGGCTGCCGACCTGCACGATCAGAAACATGGGCTTTGGAAACTGCCATTTTTGCTGTTCTTTTGCCCGTAGCTGTGTATTTACTGGGGTCCCAAGCTTTCGGTTATGCTCCTTCTGGAAATGTCAGCTAAGCTGGGGGGGCCCTAAGCAGCAGAAAGGCTCAAAGAAAGCAGGTCCAACCTCCCCTCTCTGAGGAGCCAGTGTGGACCCAGCAGGTTTGAGTCTGAGTGTGGGGGGATTATGGGGACATGGCTGGACCCCTCAGTCTTCCACACCTCCCAGGTAAGCCTCTCTGCCCAGAACTCCTCACCGCTCAGACCAACAGAAGGAAGTGTGTACTGAGAGGATCCAACGAGGTCACACACAGGAAACCTTTAGCACTCCTTAACGTTAGCTACAAGAAAAAAATGACTAGGCTACATTACACGTCAGCTGTAACATTTTAGAGGTTTTTGAAATCTCACTCACGATTGAATCTTCACAATCCACCCCGTGATTAGAATTGCCACATCCAGTTTACAGATGAGAAGCATTGCCTACTACAGATGTGGAGATGAGTAAAACGGTCCTAGCTCTCAGAGTCAGAGTCAAGAAATATGAACACACAGTCAGCCTCTAGGGCATTCCAGTCTGCGCTAAAAGGAAGCATGGACGGGAAGGTGGGACTCCTTTTCCGACAGAATCAGGGAAGGCTTCCTGGAGGAGGGGACATCTAAGCTGAGACCTGAGAATGAGTCAAAGTTAGGCAGGCAAATGGACAGAGGAAGGAATGGAAAGCAACAGAACAAAGCTTTGAGCCCAAAGCCCAAATCGCATTCAGTGGGTTCTTAGAAGCCTTGGTTTAACACATGCATTAGATCGGTGTGGTCGGGAAAGGTTTGGCAACAAGGATTTGGGGTGGAGATGGGAGGGCTGGAGAGGGAAGAGCTGAACCCACATCCAAAGTCAGTTGGTTCCCAGACTGGAGGGGCCTCCGTCGACCCCTGCCTGCCATAGTCAGCTCCTGCTTTGGAAACCCCACCCAGACCTCAGGCGGGGCTCTTGTCTGCCTTCTGCTGCCTTCTGCTGTCCAGTCCAGTTCCCCTGCCTCCCGTCTCCTTTCCTGGTAAGCTGTGGACCCATCTAAACTGGAAGCCCCGGCTTCTGCAGGGCACTTGGCTCCAGCCCCCATGGCTGGCCAACACTCCTCCTTGGAGCACAATTTCGGCACCAGATTTCACTGAGGGGTAAATCCTAAAACATTTTTCAGATAGCATCCTGCCATGTAACTGGGCGGGAGGGGGTCGCTGGATTGGGAGTCAGGAAGACCCGCCTCTGCGTGTCAGCTCTGCCGTTTACATAGCTTGGCAAGTCACTATGCTCCTCTGGGCCTCAGTGTCCATGAAAATAGATAATCAGGTGGTGACACCAACTACACAGAATTGTTATGAAGGCTCAGATGAGACGAAGCATGTGACAATGCTTGTAAACTGTTCAGAGGTGTGTGTGTACACATAGGTGGTTATTGTTGCTATGGTTGTGGGCATGAACAGCAATAGATGTTCATTCACTCAACGAGGGTTTGTCAAGAGCCCACGTGCCAGGCTCTGTGCTCAGAGCTGGGAATCTAACAATGAATGGAGTAGATGCGGGGTCCGCCCTCAAGAACTCCACAGTCTGGGACAGAAGCAAACACAGACAAGTTCACTATAAGATGATTCGAGGGGGAAGCCCAGGGAGTGGGCAGAGCCAGGGAAGTCACCTAGGCCAGCCTGGGAAGCCAGGGAAGTTTAGTAGAAGTGGTATCCCAATGGAGTAAGCCAGGGCAGGGCCAGGGAAGAGAGTTCTGGGTAGAGCAAAAGCATGGACAAGCCTGGGAGGCGGGATCGAGGGGTAAATTTGAGAGAGGAAGCTGAAAATTAAACAGGGCACATCAACTTGAAGATTAGATAAATATTAACTGTATTGTGTCCATTTTTTAAAAAGATTGCAAATAATTTGTTGATTTTTTTAGTAAGTAAAAACCACAAAACCATGACACATAAGTTTAGATCAGATGACAGTTATCAGAGACTGGAGCAGCTCAAAACAAGAATTCAGGTCACAAAATGTTGGGAAATAGTCCAATCAACACATAAGACAGAAATCGTGAACAAAACAAATCCTTGGTTTTTTAAGGTAATTTATGGCAGCACAAATCTGTGTCATGCTTCCCTGGTGAATGCCACCAAACATTTAAGGAAGAAATAACACAAACTCTGTACAAAATCTTTCCAAAAACAGGAAGGAACCTTCCCAAGTCATTTTACAAGGCCAGCATTAGCTTGATCCCAAAACCAGAAAAGGCATCACAAGACCAATATGCCTCATGAAAACACAGAACTTTTCACAAAATATTAGCAAATTAAATCTAAATAAACATCTTCACCTTATTCCCAGATGCTCAAGTCTATGATATCCCCATTGTCAAAATCAAAGGTTCTGTTAGAATCAAATCATTTATTGTAGGTGAGTCAGTAAAAAAACAAAAAAGAAAGAAAAAAAAAGCCTGTCAGTGGTTTCTGAACTGACCTTAGGTAAAAAGAAAAAGGTACAGTAGTGGTTCACGCCACCGAAAGCGCATGCGCCACTGGGTCCAGGTTCTTCATAACATCATCAGGAAGCTAGTTCTCTCCCCCTCTCTCAGCCCTGCCCTCCTCTGGGTCGTCCCATTCTCAGGCTGGCTCTCCCCACGGGGTGGCAAGATGTTGCCATTAACACCACTTGTTCGTCCAACTGCTCCAAGTCACCTGGAAAGGCAGGACCTCTCTCCTGGGAGCACCGCAAAGGTCCTACGTTTCTCTCTGATTGGTTTGGTTTAGGTCACGTGGCCTCCCTAAACTAGAGGAGGGCAGTGATCCGGCCCCCCTCCCCCCCCCCCCCCCCCCGGGAAGCAGAGTGACAGTAGTTCCCCAAACAATAGAATGAGGGGCTGTTACCAAGAGACAGGAAACAGAAAATGGGAGGTAAAGATAATGAGAGGTCTAGATGATCCACCAAATGGGTAGTCCTTTCCCTTTCTACTCTCCTTTGAGAAAGTTCAAAGTCATCTCAGGAGGCCTAGGCGCCTTATGGCATTGAGTTCAATCTTTTCTCTCATTTAATTTGATCCTTGCTATGGCCCTTCTAGAAGAGTATTATCATTCCCATTTTACAGATGAAAAAACTGAGGCTTAGAGAGGTAAAGCCCTGTGCCCAGGGTCCCAGAGATAAAAAGGGGCAGATTCCAGATCTGAGCCCAGGTCAGCCTGACTCCAAAGCGCATTCCCTGCACGTCACCCTCCTGTCCCATTGGTCCCTCTGCTCCCCCGGTATTTCGGGCATATGAGCCTTTTCCCAGCCCCGGGGGGAGTTTGAGTGGTACAGCCTTGTTGGCTGCACTGCTCTTTCCTGCTCAGGGTAGCTCCTCTGTTTCTTAGAATCCAGAGCCCACTTGTGAATGTTTGTGTTCTGGGTTCTGGTCCCCTAACTGAATGGGGGCAGGAGGAGAGGCATGGATGGAGCCCAGAACTGGGGTACAGCCAGACTGGGTTACACGTGGGTTTTGTCCCAGCATCCTCCCTTCTCCATACAACCCCCCGTCCACAGCCCGAAAGACAGACCATGGGGGCAGAAAAAGGAAAGAATCAGAAGCAGTCATTCCCATGTGTACCGCCCTCTACAGTTTCCAAAGCCATCACCTCAGCTGATCCCCACCCCGCAAGGCGGACTGAGCAGGCGCCACTGTCGTGCCCATTTTGCAGATAAGGAACATGAGGAATGAAGGAGATCACGCAAGTGGTGGAGCCATGGCTAGTGTTCGGATCTGCAAAAGTCCACCTCCCAGGGTGTTTTCAATTCTCAGAAGCCCTCTCCAGGGGAAGCCAGCCCTAAGCTTGGGTGTCCGAAAGGAGTCCGGGAGAAGGAGTCACGTTCATTGAGCACTGACCATGGCCAAGGCACCGGGGTTGGTGCTTTCTCGGTTGGGTCTCGTGTCCTCCCCACTCCAACCCTGCAGGGCAGATATCCTTGATCTGAGACTGAGAGGAGCCATGACCTGCTCAAGGTCACGCAGCTAGGAAGGGGAATTCAGCCCCCAAGCTGTGCTTTCCTCTGACCTTCACTTGGCTTTTAGGAGAAAGACCTCTCTCCACAGCCCCACAGCGCCTGGCGCTGGGCTCCCGCATCAGGCAGGGGCTAACTGGAAGCCCGAGCGCTGAAAACTTCCTGCTGGTGCTGAGGGGCCCCGCCCTCCCCTTCTCCACCTGGAGCTAGGGCCATCTGTTCCCTTTTGTTGGGATGCAGGGGAAGATGAAACTAAATTTAAATACTAATAATACTTAACATTTGTCTGGAAAGTGTTTTGCACACTAATTGCTGATTAATCCTCCCCAGGCCCCAGAGAGATCCTGTCTTTGTGTCCCCATTCTGCAGACAGACGGATGGGACCTGGATGGGGAGGCTGGAGAGTGGATTCGGGGCTTCCTGGGCAAGAGTCTGGTCCATCTCCATCTCTACTCAGCAGGATAGGGGTGGGTGAATAAAATGCATCCAATTCATTGCTGCTCCACAGCTAACAATAAAGCCAGAAGCTGGATCTGATTTGTGGCTTGGCTGTCTACCAGCCACTTAATAGTGCTCAGCCTCATGTCTGTGAGCCTTGGTTTCCTGATCTGTAAAATGGGAATGATGTTCCCTTTTGTTCTGGTCAGTCATTCACCAGTGCATACTGCGCGCCCACCTTGTGCCTGCCGCTGGGCCAAGCCTTGGGAGCCCACGCTGAATATGACAGTCAAGATTCCTGCTCCCTCATGGCCCACAGTCTAGTTGGGGAGACAGATCAGACAAGATAATTGTCGCTGGTGATCGTGAGGTTGTTGGCAAACAATTTGTAAACAAAATATTAAAATATTTTTTTAAGATTTTATTTATTTATTTGAGAGAGAGAGAGAGAGCAAGAGAGGGGAGAGGGTCAGAGGGAGAAGCAGACTCCCCGCTGAGCAGGAAGCCCTATGCAGGGCTCGATCCTGGGACTCCGGGGATCATGACCTGAGCCAAAGGCAGGCAGTCGCTCAACCCACTGAGTCACCCCAGCGCCCTAAACATATTTTTTTAAACCACAATACCCCTGAAAAATACTTCTGGGTAATAGAGTGACTCTTAACTTTCTCGCAATGTTCATCTAGAAATCAGAGATATGTTCCCAAAGTGGAGGGAATGGCTGCAGCCCACAGAATCCCAGGCCCAGGAATTTTGTTGGGGAGGGGGCAGCCTCCCACTCCCACGCAGGAGTGAGCTATTTCTCGCTCCTTTCACATCCCCCTCTTGTCAGTCACCTGGCCTCTTCTGTGCGGTCGGAGGCTGGGGCCGCGGGGTTTTCCAGCCGTGCACCGCGAAGCCCCGAGATGCCACAACAGGACCCCAGGACCACCTCAGGGGTGAGAGGGGCCCCAATCAGGGGTCTCCAGGCCCAGCACCCTTACCCCAGCCAGGACAGCTTCATTCCAACCTTCTTAGATTCCATTTCTTTAAAAGGTGGAAAACTAGCTGTCTTGGTGGAGGTGACCTGAGGTTAGAAGGCCAAGACTCAAATCCGCCTCTCTTGCTTAATAGCGAGTGGTCCTGAGTGGGCTGGACGCCTAGCCTGTAATGTGGGGCTGCCGTCTGACCAGAGGAAGTGAGTCCACACGGGGACAAACCCAGTGCCACTCTTGACTGGCTGGAGGCACCGGGGCATTTTGTAATCTGAATCTTCTCCTGGGTATTCAACAAAATAGAGCTGGGTTGCAATGTCCGACTTCACCACCAGGTGGACCCTGCCGAGGAAGACCGTAAGATCTGCAAAACACACTCAACATCTTCCTTTATAAAGCCTACAGCTTCAAAAATTCTGTGCCTTCCATTCATTTTAAAATAGGAGATGCCTCCCTTTTTAGTTTAAGAGCTTAATGTCTAGCTTTCCACAGAGGGTGAAAAATCAGCACAATTCATCTCAAGGCAAAGTCTAGAAAGCCCACACAAGCCATGCTGTCCCGATGCCAAGGTGTGCAGTTATTCTGAGTCATGCAGCAGGTCTAAGAGGATCTCGCCTCTTCTGCATTAGTTGGTGCCAGAGAAGAGGATACACATGGCCAGGAAGGAAGGAGACAGCCTTGCAATGATGTCAAGGAGATATCCCCTGCTTACATCCATGGGTTGACAAGACGTCGTTCTGCAGCAAGCTCAGCTCAAAGAACCAACCTCCCGTGCGCTGGGCACACAGGTGTCATCTCCGGCCATTACAACAGTCTGACAGAGGAACCCTGGGCCCGGGAAAGTGGGTAACTCACCAGCCTCCCGCACAGCAGATGGTGGAGCTAGGATTTGAGCTGAGAACTCTCTAACTACAAAGTCTGTGCCAGAAATGTTTTAAGGTAGAGGCAAGGAAAGCATTGAATTTCATTACATGAATGATTCTGGAAGCAGAGATCTCGAGGGGGACGGTGAGGCTCAGTGGCTGCTGGAGGCCCCTGTCCCCATATGTCCCCTCTGACAGCTTCTCACCTTACACCCCAGCCCCCCCCACACACACAGCTACACACATTCCCCCCAAACTGCAAACTTGTACCTGGATACAAACATTCAGATGCACAGCCAGGACTCATGGCTGCACAGGTGTGCGCTATGTGAAACTCCCAGCAGGTGCACACGTAGGCTTACACACGTGCCTAAGTGGGTACACACACAGTGACGCACAGAGGCCCCCCCAGGGAGCAGTTACACGTAGGGCACCTGCACACTCCCGATGCAGCAGGAGCACACAAGCTGAGCCTACTATGGTCCTGCTCCGTGCTCCAGGCTCCTCAGGCCCAGGCTCCCACTGCTGACAAAAATCCCACTTCTGATCCCTAGATTCCAGGGATCCAGATTCCCCCAAGCCTCCTCCACCCTACAAGCTCTGGAGGATCAAGGTCCCACCCCGTAGGGACACATGGGCACCTCTATGCAGAGGTGTCCTGTGAAGTGGCTCTCAGACTCGTGGGAGCACCTTGGTGCCCCCACTGGGGGGGAAGGGGGCGGGGGGCGGTCACCCTTCTTTGCCTCAAACCAGAATGGAACAGTGACTAGAAACACAGCCTGGGTGGGACTCCTGCCCAGCTGTGAGTGAGCGCGAACTAGTCCCTCTTCTCTCTGAGCCTCAATTTTCTCATCAGCAAAACGGGGGTATGATGCCTACCTTGCAAGGTTTTAGTGAGACCTGAGATAAAGTATGTAGAACATCTTGTAAGAGCTGAATAAATGTTATGTATCTTCCCTTAACCTTGCCCTTCCAGTGCTCACAGCTCAGTGCAGCAGACAGACAGACCAATACCATTCAATCAGCCACGAGCATTCCTCCCCAGGTCCCTCCCCTCCAGGAACTCTGAGAATCACGGAGAAGACAGAAGTAGGGACAGATAATGATTGTCCAGCAGACTGCACTGTGAAAGAGGGGGCATGGACACCGTGGGAGCCCAGGGGAGGAAGTGGCAGGGCGGGCTGCTCGAGCAGGGGGGGTGGAGCTGGCCTTGAAGGATGGGGCCCCAAGGCCAGATTTCCATCAAGAACAGTGGTCTTGTCGTGCCCTTAGTAATCACTTCCTCAACCACTCCCGATGTTGACGCTTACTGAACACCCACTATGTGCCAGACACTTCACATACACGTCCCTGTCTGATGAATCACTGCTCCCAACAACACAGCCAAGAAGTTAGTACTAGCTCATCTTACAGGAAAGGAAGCTCAGAGAAGGGGCGTGACCTACTCAAGGTCACGGAGATCGGAGTCAAGCCAGATTCCAAACTCCATGCTCTTCCCCCATGTTCCCCTCTCTCGGCCGCGGCAACAAAGGGCCCCCCACGACCTGACTGTGCTTCCTCCCCCAGTTCACCGAAAGCCACACTGTATCCCCCCAACGGACAGCTCTTCAGACGCTTAATGCCTCGGGAAGGGGGCCTGGGGTCAGTGTTCCCCAGCTCCCCAGCCCTCCTCCTCTGGCCCTGCCTGGCCTCAGGGGCCCGGCTTGCACCCCTACAACTGCAAGATGGCTCTGTGGCGGCCACAGGCTTGCGTCTCTGGGTGCGGAAGCAGCCCTTCCAGAGCCCGAGCATCTGCTGGCCCTGCCCTTCTTAAACTCGCACTACGCATCCACCCCATGACAACCATTTCATGGAGGGACTGAGAAAGTAAGACCAGAGGCCCCAGAGAGGGGGGCCAGAGGCTCTGAGGAAGCAGTGAGTCTGAAGGCCTAAAGATCCTTCTCACTGCATCCAAGGAATCAGGAGTCATGGCTCCAAGCAGCTAGTAGCCCCCAGGCTGAGCTAGGATTTAGGCAGGCTTTCCAGAGAACGGGTTGCCGAGAGAGAGATGAGTCACCCAGCCTCGCGGGGTCCGCCGGCCAGGGGCGGGGAGGGTCAGCCAGCCGGGCAGACCTCATCAGCCACCCAGCGTCCAGCGGGCAGCCTGAGTCAGCCACGCAGGGTCAGTTGGTCAGACTACAGCAAGCTGGCCCTGCTCACACCCTCCTCCAGGCCTCTCTCTCCCCCCATCCCCATCTCTGCCTCCCTGGGAGCCTTGGGGGAACACACCTAGCTCAGAGGCATCACTGCGATGGCCTGAGCTTCCTCAACACAGAAGCAGCCAGAAAGCCCCAAGATGTAAACAGTGAAACAGTAGCCCCTGGGAGCACGCATAGCGTTTTCCCTCTCTCTCTTTAAAGCTCTCTCTCACATGCACACACATACACAAACACATGTGTGCTTATTGTGTAATGTTGCACGTAGGCACATACTCAGACTCGTGCACACCCACACATGCACACACCCATCACATACACACGTGCATGTATTGTATGCACGTACTCAGGGTGGTGCACGTCCACACATGCACACAGGCAGATACATACACACACATATATGCACACACTTACTGCCTCCTTCCTGCTCACATTTTGTAATGAAGGCACTCAGGTTTTCCCCTGGGTGGGGGAGGATGGCTCCTGAGCAACGGATCACCCCAATCCCTGCCTAATCTGTCACCTAAAGGGCTGAGGAAGGCTTCAGCGGACAGAAGGTGATTCCTCACCAGCAAGGGGATAACGAGGGAGTAGGTGGCTGGCTCTTTGAGGCCCAGGGTCACACTCTATGTGAGCTAAGCAGTGACCCTTCAAAATCAGGCATATTGCTCCTCTCGTGTGGGCCTGGCAGACCAGCGATGAGGAGGGCTTTCTGGAAGCAGAGCTGTGGGGATCCTCCCCACCCTCGGAGACCTCTTCTACCTCTGAGGCCTCCTCTCACCATTCCCGGCACAGGAGTCCCCATTCTACTGTGTCTCTTTTACTCTGAGGCCTTCCCTGTGTGGCACAGATTTGAGGGCAGAGGACCTGTGTGGCTACCCTAGAAACGACCCTCACCAGCCTCCTGAGCTCAGGCACACTCAGCATCTCTCTTGACCTTGGTTTCCTCGTCTACGGGACAAGGTTATTGAGTCTTGTTAAAAGGAGGTGTGGGGTTATATGCAAAGCTGTCTGGGGAGCAGTTTGCAGGTTTCTCATGAAGTCACCAGCCAGGTAAAGAAAAAGAACAGCCCAGGCATAGCAAATGCAAAGGCCCTGATGCAGGAATGAACTTGTCATCCCCAGAAGAACAGAACGAAACCCCTCAGAGCTGAAAGAACATGAACGAATTAAAAAGAAGGGGGAAGTAGAAAAGTACCTTTGCAGAGGGAAAAAGGAACCAGATTATGTAGGACATTTAAAGAGGACCGAGTGGGATGTCTGTCAACCACAGGCGCTGGGAAGATGAGCCTCTGTTTGGGGGCTGGATTGTTCTTTAGGAAAGCACGTTTCAATCAGGAGCCCCTAGGAGAGAAAGAAGAAACAGAACCCCAGGGACACATGTTGGTGGGCTTCCAGCCACTCCTCTGCCCAGAGCATCCCCTGACGAGGATCAGCTCTTAGAGAGGGATGCCCCGGGCAGACCCGAACAGCACCTCCAGGGTATGTGTGCATACCCAGCGCCCCTGACAGGGCATGTCTGCAGTTCCACAGCCAGCAGCCCACTCTCCTGTAGGTTTGCTCACTTGATCCTCACAACCATCCTGTGTGAGAGTCCACGGCGGACCCCTTTTCCAGAACACAGAGCTTAAGCTCCAAGATGTTAAGAGGCCGAACACTTCTTGACGTCGCTACTGTCTGGTCCATACCATCACCTCTCATGGGGGAGCAGCTACAGCCTTCTAGCCCATTCCTGGCTTTCAGCCCTCTCCCCTAATCTGTCCTCCACACAGCAGCCGGGGGGGGGGGGGTCTTCTTAAAAGGCAATCGAACTTGCTCCTCAGCTGCTTACAGAGATCTACTATTCTCACACTAAAATCCACAGTCCACTCTAGGAACCTCAAGGCCCTGGGTGACCTGGCCCCTGCTAGCCTCTACCAGCTCATTTCCCCAACTCTCCCCCTGCTTCCCTGGCTCCAGCCATGTAGGCCTTCTCTCTACTGCTCCAACGCACCAAGCTCATTCCTGCCCCAGGGCCTTTGCACCTGCCTCTCCCTCTCCTCGGCAGATTATACCAACATGCAAACCCCACCTCCCCGTGGGGGCTGCTCCCTCTAAGTAATCCCTCCCCTCACCTTGTGTTATTTTCTTCAGCATATTTACTGACATCTGAAATTATTTTGTCTTCTGTTTGCTTAAGTATTGTCTGTAGCCCATTCTAGACTGTAAGCCTCCTAAGGGCAGGGATCTCATTAACACTGGTCCCTAGGGCCCAGCACACGGCCTGGCACAGAGTAAGAGCCCAGGGGATATTTGTGGAATGAAAGGATGGGTGATGTGCCCAAGGTCACATGACTGTTAGATAGCAGAGGCACGATTTCCACCCAGGCCTTTGGCCTCCTAGAGCTGGAGACCTCAGGACTCCAGTCCTGCAAGGGAACCCAGGGTAGTCCTGGTATCAGGAGAAGGGAGTCACTTGTGAGCTCATCCTCAGCCATCGGACTGGTGGGATGGCCTGTCTCCTCACCCACTCCTCCCTCTCTTGAAATCAGGGGGCCAGACCTGAGACAATCACTCCTGCCACGTGGCCCTCATGGCTCTTTCCTTCCCTCATCCTGAGGCTCGCCTTGTAGCCGTTTGCTACTGACCATGCACACACACACACACACACACACACACACACACACACACACACCTGGACTGGTGTCTGGCCAGTCCTCCTTGGGGGTAGGCACAGGGCCACTGGAGTCCCAACCCGTGACTCTTCAGGACAAGCACGACACACCAGTTGGCCATGCCTGTTGGTTCCTAGGAGCTCAAGGGCACACACGCGTGGTCAGTGGGCCTGCAGCAGGGTTAAGACCCCGAGGGAGGATGAGGAAGCTGGAGACACAGGCCCCAGGCCTCTCCACCTGCCTCTAGCTGTGTGACCTTGGGCACAGCACTCCCCCTCTAAGGCTTGGTTCCCTCATCTGCAAAAGGAAAGCAGGGTGGATTTAATGATCTCTGAGGACTCTTCCAGCTCTGAAGAGAAAGAAAAAGACTTTTTAGATGCTAGGCATTTATTAAACACCTGCTATATATCACCATCATGTTTTATTCTCACACAAACTGACGGCTACACTCGGGGACGCAGGGGGCCAGAGGCCTGCCCTCACAGCCCGTGGGTGGCGCAGCTGGGACTTTGGGCCCACATTCCCCTTCACCAGCTGCTCTAAGAGCCTTCGCGGCCTCGGGTCCCCCTCAGTGCCTGTAAGCTGGGCCTTCTGCCTTCTCCTGGTTCGCTTCTGAGCTTTATTCCTCCAGGGCTGCCGGGGGTCCTCAGAGCAGCAAGACTAGCTCCACCCTGCAGGCCTAGCTGAGCTCAGAGCCCCCAAAGTTCAGGGGTCTCTGGGTGCAGTTAGACCCCACCTGGGTGACCTTGGGCAAGTCGGTCAACCTCTCTGAGCCTCGTCTTCATCATATATAACACACGAAGCCTACTTCTTATCTTTGGGTGACACTCAGATGACTCAGTGAGGTGCTGGCGCCAACAAGACAAAAGGGACGCTCTGGACTGGACCCTGAGCACGTAAACAGACAGATGTGGGGCTGAGGCAGGGGGCTTGGGCTGCCAGCGAAGGAGCCAGGCTCATCCCAGGCAATGTGAGGTCACTGCAGGAAGTTTCTGAGCAGGGGAGTGATATGATGTGGGGAGTATTTTAGGAAGATTCTTCTGGCAATGCAGTACAGGTTGGCTGGGAGGAGCTGTGTGGAGGAGTGTGGGCAGCATTTATGCCTGGAAAACACTTGCAAATGAGGCCCCCTCTCCCAGCCCTCCAGCATCTGAGGCACTCTGAGAAGTGGGAGCTGCGTCGGGAGGTCCGTCTCACCCCACCCACATCGCATCCACGACCCCAGGGCCATCAGCACGCTCCAGAGCAACACAAGCTTGCTTCCTCCCCCGAGCTGCAGAGCACCTTTGCCACTAGAAAGTGCTCGCTTGCATGTCCCATTTTGTCACACCCGTCCAGCTCAGCGTGGCAGCGAGAACAGGAAGCTGGGACTTGAACCAGGTCTGCAGGGACGCCAAGTCCAGTGCCCCTCCACTCGGAGTCAGAGATACTCTGGGAGGAAACAGGCTGTCCCCGGGAACCCTGTCTGAGCCTCAGACGGGCACCCTCTCCCCCACCTCGGTCCAGGGCAGGATCAGAGAGAGGCTCAGCCTTGCTCTGCCTGAGCCCTCTACCCCGGGAGGGGCCTGAGAGGCAGCTGCATCACTTCCCAGACACAGACAGGGCCCGGTACCTGGTACCAGTCACAGAGGAGGCAACCCCAGCTTCACCAGGCCCCACGAGACAGCAGAGGGAAGAGAAGGCCACAGGCAACCACCCTGGAGGAGAGGATGCCCCCCGGGCCCACCTGGTCCCTGCTCCCTGTGGTTGCCCTGCGAGGCTCACTGGCAGAGGGCTTTCTGGCCATGGGTACAGGCAGCATCACCCTAGTCCCCACCTGGCGGTTGCCTCGCAGGCCTGATCATCACTTCCCCTTCCTTCAACAAATCCTCTTCCATACTTGCTTTTTGCCAGGCCCTGGACATTCAGACATGGCCCTGTCCTCAAACAGCCCACAGGCTGGTGGTGGCGGCCAGGAGCGTGCAGGGCTTGCATGGGATGCAAGCAAACACAGCCAGATGCAGGAGACGGAGGGGGTGGGGGTGCTCAGCCAGGTACAGCGGCAGGCAGGGGCGAGACAATACCAGCTGGACAGATTGTCACCAACGGGGCCAGCATACCTGCTGGGGTCAGGACAGGCATGAACCAAGTGGCGCTGAACTGAGTCTTGCCGGGGATGTAAGAGTTAGCCAGGTGACAAGAGGAAGTCAAGGTGCTCTAGGCCAAGGGAGGGGCAGGCACACAGGCACAGAGGCAGGAAATAAGGAGCTACTTCCGGAAAATTGCAGGTAGTTCAGTATGCCTGAAGGAGAGGGCTGGAAGGCGGCTTGGAGGCGGTAACAGAGATCCTTGTCCACTGTGTTGAGGAGGTAGGGTTTGTGAGTGCTTTGTGTGCCCTTGGGTGACCTTGCGCAGGTTACTAAACCTCCTGGTGCCTCAGTTTCCTCCTCTGTAAAGTGGGGATGTCATCCACCAATAAGTGGAAGGGCTGGGATCTGAACCCCGGCCATCAGCCCGAGTCTGCATTCTAAAGCACCTCCTTGTCTTCCTACTCAGAGAGCAAGTCTCCTGATTGTCCTCTCTGTGCCACAGTGGGTGTTACAGCAAGCAGGACACGGCAGTAAATAGGGGAGATGAGGTTCTTCTCCTCATGGAGATTTTCTTCTAGTCGGAAAGACAAGCAATAAACACATAAGCAAATATATTTAAACAAATAAGATAATTTCAGACAGTGCAAGTGTTATGAAGGCCATTAAACAGAGTAATGAGATAGGCGGTGACATCCTCATTTAAATAGAATTTGGATAAAAGAGGGACAATCTCTTCAAGGAGGGGACATTCAAGCCCACAAGTAAACACCAAGAAGGAACGACCCAAGTAAGGATGTGGGGGGGGGGGGGGTTCTAGATGGAGGCAACAGCAAGTGCAAAAGTCCTGAGGCAGGAAGAAGGTTGGCAGCTTGAGAAAGACCAAGAGTCCTTGTGGCTGGAGTGGAGCAAGGAAGGGGAGAAAGGAGGGCAAAGGAAAAAGAGGGTTCAGCTCATGTGGAGCCTTGGAGACCCAGGAAATGACTTTGGATTTCATTCTAAGTGTGGTGGTTTTATTCTAAGCTAATAGAGGGTTTTGAACAGAGGTGTGACATGATCTACTTTGCATTTTTTCAGGATTCCTCTGCATACTGCAGGGAGACTGTGTTGGTGTGTGTTTTAACGCCAACTAGTATTGCCGTGCAGCTGTAATGATGCACACATTTCAACATTTAGTCAGCTGGCTGGTTTGGGTAGTGCTGGCCCGTCCATTGTCACCAGCCACCTCCTGTTGGGTGTTTGTGGCTCAAAATGATGCTTAGTCATCTAACAGGCCATTCACCCTTGAACGAGAAGAGAAGAAGAGGACTTACTGATTCCATAGGAATGCATGATGGTGGGTTTCAAAGTACTGGATCGCAGTCCGTATCTTCCTAGGGCTGTTCCCACAAAGACCTAGAATCTTCCTCATGCCAAGAAACATCTATGCCTCACTTCATACACACAACCTCATGCATGCAGCCAAACTCCATACTAGATATTGGAGGTGCAAAGACAAGTAAGACTTGACCTTGAGGGGCTCCCAGCCTGATGGGGATGATAACTGACAAGCAGAGGCTCTGCCCCAGCATGGGAGTGCCTCGCTGGGTGGGGGCAACGCCCCGGCATGGGTAGCCCTGTGCAGAGGTGAGGGAGACTCCCGGAGGAGAGGTCCTCTGACCTGAGTCCTGACTGGGGTCCAATAGGAGAGGCAGGTTTTGGCACCGCACTCAGCTGAGTTCCTGTCTTGGTGTTACCACTTTCCCGCTATGTGAGTTCAAGCGGGTCCCTCAAGCCCTCCAAGACTCCAGCTCCTCCCAGGGGCTCCCATCTGGCAGGGCTCTGGCCATCAGGTGACATGAGACGTGTAAAGCATCAGATACAGTGCCCTGCACTTAGCGGGTGCTCAGGAAACATGAGTCCCCTCCTGCAAATGAATGGAGTTGTCCCTTTGCGGGCAACAAACATGTGACTGAACATGTTCATCTATTTCAGCTTCGGGTGCTGTCCATTTGCCACTGACTGGGGGGCCCCTTGGGGGATACGCAGTCCACGTAGCAGGCCACAACTATTGCGTCAAGGTATGTCAGTGCTAAGACGCCTCATGAAGGAGGGCCGTGCACTGATGCTGATTAAGATACTCAAGTTTACAAATGACTTTTTTTTTTTAGCGAATTAGAGTGGATCCAAAGATTTCTCTATAATAATGTCACATTCAGAATGACCTAACATTGGCCAGACTGGGACTCAAGGGGCAAGAGGAAGGCAAGAGGTCTCCCATGCTGCTATCACTTGGGGAGGCTTGAGGAGGGGTTACATTTGAGCTGGGCCTGGAAGGAAAAGGTGGCTTTGGATGGAGGGAAAGAGTGAGTCTGGCAGGAGGACGAGTGGGTGGCAGACAGAGGCAGGAAACCCACAGCAGGCACAGGGAGCATCCAGAGGTTCTTTTTGGCTGGAACTTTCTGGATATTAGTGGACTGGCCAGAGCAGCCATTGGAAAGGTAGGCTGGGCCATGCTGTAGAGGACCTTGTCCACCAAGGTAAGGACTTTAGGCTCTGGCCACATGCCAGCATTTCCCAAAGTGCATTCTTCAGAACACCCCTTTCCTTGATTGAAAGGTTCCCTGATCAGATAAGTTCTAGAAACGCCACACGCTGTGTCACCTCTCTGAGAATCATCATCCACAATAGCACATTAAAGGCCCTGAAAATTCCTGAAGAGAAAAATCCGTTTGACCTCATTTAGCCCAGCAATCCCCACTCACCTGACAAAGGGCCCCCTATTCACAGAGCCCCCGTTCTAGCTACGGAATCCACTTCGAACAATGCCAGCAGAGAAAGGGGTGAGCTGCCCACTGTTTCGAGCAGGGTCAGAGCCGCGTGGTCAGAGCTGAGCTCACAAAAGATCTATGAGTCAGCCCCATACGAGGCATGTGAATGGAGATGGGGCCCAGGGCGCCAGGTGGAGGCTGGGCCATGGTAGGGGGAGCTGGGAAGGCCTGAGGAACCCACAGGCAGCAGGGAAGGAGGCAGGAGATGGCTCGGGGCAAGCAGTCTGAACTCGGACCTGCACATCCACACTGACCAGGGCTTTGGACCTGAGGAACCAGGGAGATGGCAGAGCCCACCTGTGACAGCTCTGGTGGGAGATGAATGAGTCGGCTTCAGGGCATCTTGTATGAAAGAAGCCTGGGAGCAGGTGGCCGTACCACTCTAGAGCCACGAGCCTGTTTTCGGGTCTCCCTGGAGCTGCCCTCCAGTCAGGGAGCCTGAAAGAGGTCCTATATCCTCTCTTCCCTGACTGAGCGCTGAATCAATCCCTGTGGTTTGAGCTGGGGAGTCCCTCCACGAAACACTCCAATGCCATTCACTCCTTCAGTAAACACTTGTCAGGTCCGCGCCGGGCAGGCCCGCACTTGACCCTGCACCAAGAGATGACTCTGCCCTCTCTGACCAGCAGCTGTGCCAAGTTACTGGGCAGGCAAATAAGGGCCATCACAAAGCCCGCACAAAGTCCTGATGAGGCAGGGACCGACTCTGCTGAGAGGAAGAAACGTGTGTCTGGGGTTGGGAATGACTATAAGAGGGAGGAAGAGCATCCTAGGCAGAGGCCACAGCAGCTCAAAGATGCAGAAGAGGGCTCCGAGAAGAGGACCATGTGGCTGGGATGAGATCTCATCACCAGAAGTCACTTCATGGACTAGGCCTCAGCTTTCCCACCTGTGAAATGGGTATAATAACCCCCACTGCAGCCTCCTCTGCAAGTTCCACAGAGGAAGGGCTGTGGACACTCCCCCTTCCACTTGCCAGACCCTGCCAGGCCCTGGGCCAGCCATGGGGACCACCGGGACGAATAAGCCTGGAGACCAAGCGGGGCTCCTTCGTGCCACTGACATAGGACATCTAGTTTTCGCCCTCTAGTGCTTGGAAGGTGGTTATTGTTGGAATCCAAGCCAGGGCTGTCCTCAGCTCCCAGGGGCCGGGCTCCAGATGTGCACGTCTGGCAGCCGTCCTCTGGTCCTGGCAGGAGTCTGAGGATCGTGGGCCGCTCAAGAAGAGGCAGATGTATTCTGACAAGGCCGCCACAGCTTCTGCAGCATCCTGAGTCAAAATAAGCCGTTCTCTTGGGCAGCCCCTGGGACGGGCTATTTCTGCACCACGTTCCTTTTTTCCACATGGGGGGCTGAGCCGCAATGATTCCAGCTAAAAACAGAAGCTGCCTCAGCTGGAGCCCACGACATTCCCCTCAACGACAGATACATCAGCACACAACCGGTCGCGAACTCAGGAAGGCTTTCTCGGGGACTCAAACTCAGATAATTTCCCCTGAGGGCGTAGGCAGTCCAACCCGAGGAACACTTCCATAACCCTCCCATCCCAGAGGATTACAAATCATAAAAATACGTCCTTACGTGTGTACCAAACTTTACCAATAACAAAGTATTTCCTTGTCCATATAGGAACTTGAGGAGGTGGCTGCTATTGTTCCCATTTTTTTTTTTTTAGGATTTATTTATTTATTTATTTGACAGAGAGAAAGCACAAGCAGGGGGAGTGGGAGAGGGAGAAGCAGGCCTCCCCGCCGAGGAGGGAGCCCAATGTGGGACTCGATCCCAGGACTCTGGGATCATGACCCGAGCCGAAGGCAGACGCTTAATCATCTGAGCCACCCAGGTGCCCTGCTCCAATTTTTTAAATGAGCAAACTGAGGCTCAGAGACGTGATCTGACCCTGGAGGAGATGGAGGAGAGAAGATTTGAGTCCAAGGCTGTCAGAATCTCTAGGTGAAAAGAAAGAGCCTGCAAGAGAGGACCTGAGGTGAATGTGGCTGCGAGCAGAATTTCTAAATTTGAGCAGATCAGGATCAAAGGGCAGGAAGGCTCACTGCCCGAGTCCCTGCTCCCTGTACCAGACACCACACAAAGTCCCTTTGACACATAGCATCTCATTCTAATCTTCCAAACAGCCCTGGCAAGAGGACTCATTATCCCTGTTTTCTAGATGGGGAAACTGAGGATCAGAGAGATGAAGGCCTTGTTTCCTTGGTGCTGGGGGAGCTGAGGCCAAGGAGAGCTCAGGTGGGAGGGGAAGTGAGGCTGGCCCCATAGACGGGTGGGGTGGGGTTGGGGGGCAGGCCAGGTGTCTGCCGGCATTTTCCAGAGCATGGAAGCCTCGGTACCTCAGCTGCTTTCGACGGCAAGTCAAACACTGACACACGTAGATCTCTTTCCCAGTCCTTTTCCAGCGCTTCAGGGGCTGGTGCCAGGGGGCCCTTCCCCCTTCTCTAATAGTAGCCCCCTCCCTTTCAACGACCAGAGGGCTAGCCTTGGACTCAGGGTGGGAGCCAGGACCCCAGAGCACTGAGCTGCACATCATCACGCGTTTCCTTTTCACCGCGTTTATGTGCATTATCACCCTCCATTCTAGCAAGTGACACTGGTTTTCCGGTATGAAGTGGCAGGATGAGGTTTCCTTTTTAAGTAAACGCAATGAAGGGTTTTATTTTTGCAAGTGAGTGAAATTAGAGGGCAATGTTAAGTAAATAGCAGAGGTGGTGTGTAGATGTGGCGAAAACCGCAGAGGAGCGACTTCTGTGTGCGAGGCGGAAGTGCGGGCTCCTCCCCTCTGGCCCAGGCCTGGCGCTGGCCCCGCACCGCACCCCCACCACAGTGAAACCTGGTGCCCACACCCCTGCTCCCGTCTCCTGCAAGGCAGGCTGTGCCCCACTGCCAGCCCGGGGCCACCACAGGCTTGCTGACAAATGTCTGTCCACTGCCCTCTGAGATATGCTGGGGCAAAGGGGAATTGTCCCTCGAAGGTAAAACCATGAGTACAGAGACTTGCCAAAAGAGGCAAGAGCACAAAGTGAGCAACTGCCTCCCCCAGCCCCTTCTCTCACTGAGATCCAAGTTCAAACCTTGAGAAGACCCAAATGATAAGGCGGAAGTTCTGGAACCACACAGCCAGAACTCAGATCCAGCTGCCTTGCACGTGCTGAGTGACCCTGAGCAAATGGCTGCCCTGCCCTACCCAGTCTCCTCCTCTGCAGAAGGGGATCATCAAGGGGCCCTCATCCTCAGGTAGTCAAGAGGATGAGCCAAGTTCATGCAGATGAAGCATGGCAGCAGCTTCCACCACATACACAGGACCTGTTACTCTTTGTCAGACACTGGCTAGGCAGTTGCCAGGTGCTATGTCACGGCTGGCCTCAGTACCGCAGTGGGCTCAGAGAGGTACAGTGCCTTGCCGCAGGTCACACAGCCAGGAAGTACTAAAGCCAGGGTAGGAGCCCGGACTCTCCAGCTTCATGCCTGGTGCCCTTTGTCCAACACCCCTGAGCTCTCCTTTCCCCACACCCCTGCTCCCTCACTCTGAGGGTTACCCTCTCTCCTGAATGCTTGTCCCTCCTTTGACCCTCACAACAAAGACTCTCTTCCTTTCAGCAGGGCACAGCCAGGCCTCCACCAGCTGGGTCAACCTTTTGGCTCACCTTCAGCCTTTATGCTATTCTTACTGGCCGTCCTCCATTAAAGTCACTGGAAAAACAAGTTCTCTTTTGATTGCATGAGGCAGCCCCCCTTTTGAAGCAAAAGAAGCCACATAACCTCTCTGAGCCTTAGTTTGCCCGTAAGTGTAATGGGGTCATAACAGTACATTCGCATACAGTTGAGATCAAGATTCACTAAGGTAATGCGTGTAAAGCCCTCAGGGCTGTGCCTGGCAGATGGTAAGTGCTCCTAATTAGTATTATTCCTTGTATCATTGTTTGTATTATTACTACTATCAAGGGATGATGGTCGGAGACCCTGCTTCAGTCTTCAAAGAACTCACTGCCTAGTCGGCAAAACCATCTGTCCGTATTTCCACAAAGATAAGGAAGCATCCAAGATCACAGGGACCCTACAATACAGCAGGGCACAAGCGAATTCTGCAGTGTCAGAATGATACAACACTGCAGTCAAACAGGTGTACAATGATGCAGGGCCACAGTGGGAGTGAGAAAAACTGCACACTTCATTTATTCAGCAAACATTTCCCAGGTGCCCACCACGGTCCAGGCACTACGCCAGGCTTCAACACTGCAACACTGGGCAAACAGACGTCATCTTTGCCCCTGTGGGACTCCCACCCAGTGGAAGAGATAAACCTGGAACAAATCATTATTGAAGTTCAGTCGAGCTAAGATGAAAAGTACCTTGTGCCATAAAAATGTCTACCAGGAAACAGAGCTTAGTCTGAGGGTGTAGCCAGGGAAGGCTTCTGAGGAAGGGGGGATTAAAGGGGATGAGAGTAGAAGCAGGGGGAGCAGTCGGATGTGACCTGGAGAGGAGACATTACAAGAGGTACTCGAGGGGTGGGGAGTGGTAAAACCAACCTCCTACCATACAGCAGAGTGATCCAGCTGCAGTCTAGAGTCAAAATGCCTGGGGTCTAATCCTTGCTCTGTCAGGTACTAGCTGTGACACCTTAACCAATATAAGTCTCTCTGAACCTCAGTTCCCTCATCTGCCTAATGGGCACCATATCAACTACCTCGTTGGATTAAATGTAATAACATAGATGGAGTAGTTAGCACGATGCCAGCCAACCCAATCTTAGGATTGATAGAGGTGATAGAAAAAGGCAATCAAAATGCCTTAAGGGCAAAAAAAGGGTTGTATTAGTTAGTGTAACTAAAAAAGTCAAGGGCAGATTCTGGATTTCAGGAAGAGCTTGATCCAGGAGTCATGCAATATCCTCAGGGCTCAGTCTCTCTCTATCAGTTCTGTTTCAATCTGGATTGGCTTCCCCCTTACACAGGCTCCTTTCACACCATGACCTTGCAGCTCCAAGCTCACACTTTCTTAGCTCAGAATTTTTCTAACATTTCCAGAACAATTTCCATGACTGAGTCTTACAGGACCATCTCAAGCCATATGTCCATACCTTCATCCTAGGCCTGGATTATGCACCAGTTCCAAGAGCTTGAATGAAAGAGGATTGGGGGACTCCATCCAAACCACATGGCCAGAGAATAAGGGAAGGGTAGATCGCCAAAGGAATATTAAGCTGCTGTACAGAAGAGAGGCTATAGGGCAACCTAAGACAACCTATGTCCACCACAGCAAGTACACAGAGACACAGGGTGCCATGCGCAGCAGTCAGTGACACACTGAGATTGCTGAATGACCACTTAGGGTCTCCTCACTCTACACCCAGCCGAGGAGCGAGCCCCATCTCCCATTCTGACCTTCTGGTCCCAGAAGAGCAGAGAGGTGAGTGCAGACCCAGGGCCAGACAGCCTGGATGCAAATCCTCAATGGCACCTTCTAGCTGTGTGATCTTGACAAGGTTCCTTGTCCTCTCTCTGCCTCTTTCCTCATCTGTGAAATGGGCATAATACTAATTCTTCACCTCATAAGGTTGTTGGGCAGCTTAAACAAGGTAGGATATAGAGAGCACATAGCACAAAGTAGCTCGATGAAGGGAGCTCCTGTTATTATCATCATTCCACAGGTTCTGGACATCAAGGGTCACGTTGATTCACCCCACCCCACAGGTAAAGCCCCTTCCCATTCCTTCCAGAAGATCTACCAAAAGCCAGGGAAAGGCCACATTTGACTTCTCCCTTTCACTTGGTGAAATGAAATGTAAATATGAAAGTCTGGTTCTTGAAATCTAAGTAAATGAATCCTGCAATCTGGGGGAGCTCTAGGAGGAGGCATCAGAGACCCCTGGACAACCCAGGCCACATCATCCCTGGGACTGGCCTCCCCCAGGTCACAGGCTCTGTGCAGGTCTGCTCCGGAAGCTGGCTTCTTCCCATGCCCTTACCAAGGAGTCCAGCAGGGACCCCTCTCTGTCACCTGCCTGACCCTGCAGGCATCCCAGTGTATGGACCCGGACCTCCCCCCAAAACATCTAGGAGGCAGAACGGATTAGGGAAGGAAAAAAAGGAAAGGAGAACGAGAGAAGGATGAAAAGAGGAAACATTTTCATTAGGCACCCGCGTGTGTTCCACACTCAGCCAGGAACCTGTGTACAAGTCCTCATCTAATCTCCATCACGGAAGTGAGCCACTATCCCCCCCGCACTTCCGGTGAGGAAACTGAGGCTCAGAGAGGTGAAGTGACCTACCTAAGGTCACCCAGCTAGTGAACAAAGGCGCCTGCCCGCCCAGGTCTTCAGATGCACGTTGCCGCCAGGCTCCGCACTGAGCCAAGCGGGGAATCTCACAGCCCTGCAGCCGGAGTCCAAAGAGAAAGCAGGTTTCCAAGGAGAAGGAGGAGAGGTGTTGGGAACATGCAGTTATTTACAGGGTGCCGTGTGGGCTGCTGCGGGAGGAGGGAGCCACGTCCTGAGGTGAGCAGGGAGTGGGAGATGCTGGGTCCTCAGTTTCCTCATCTACAGAACCGAAGAGATGGTAACAGCAGCCTACGGGGAGATGGGGCCAGGAAAGGAGATAGCGCATGCGCAGGGCCCGTGACGCCTGAAACACAACAGGCTCTCAGGGTTGGGGGGAGGGTGGCTGTGGTCACCCTCAGGTGGATCAGGGCGGGACCCCTGGGGTGGTGGGCCCCGGTTTCCCTAGAATTGAGGAAGGGACCTGCTTGGATCTTTGACAGAGGCTCTTAACTCTCTAAAAATGGCAATTTGTTAAAGAAATTGTTGGGGCGCCTGGGTGGCTCAGTAGGTTAAGTGCCCGACTCTTGATCTCAGCTCTGGTCATGATCTCAGGATGGTGAGTTCAGGCCCCATGTTGGGCTCCAGCGTGGAGCCTACTTAAAAGAAAAAAAAGAAAGAGAAAGAGGAAAGGAAAGGAGAGGAAAGGAAAGGAAAGGAGAGGAAAGGAAAGAAAAAACTGTCTAGGCAAACGAGGTCAGAGGAAGAGGACTTGGGACTGGAGACAGGAGAATTCAACCAGAGACTCGCTGCAGGTTGCACCCGCTCCTTAAAACTCCTGATGGAAGGCTCCGTTCCAGTTCGATAACATCCAGGCCCCTCCCCCTGTCTGACAAGGACCCACGGGACCTGGACAGCCCACCTCTCTGTTCTCGGGTACTACCACTACGACTCTCCCCCTCATTCCCCACACTCCCCCTTCCTGGGCTCCATTCTGTCCCAGGAATGGGCCAAGTTCTCACCCAGCTTGGGGGAGCCTCCTTGAGGCCAAACCTTCTGCCCCAGATCTTCACACAGGCCTCTTCTACTCTTTCATATCAAGCTCAAATGTCATCTCCAGGAAGCTTTCCCAGACACCCTGCTCCATCTTTCTTTCTCACATCACCCAGTTTTATTTCTTCAGAGCACTCACCACTCTCTGAATTATCTATTTATTTGTTCATTGCCTGTCCACTCCCACCAGAAACACTGTGCAAGGCAGGACCTCCTCTGCCTTGTTCACTCTGTCTTCCAGCACGGAGACATGCCCAGCCCAGAGCAGGTGCTCAGAGAACAGTGTTAAATGAGTGTATAGACGCTGATCTGTCCAAGGCATGGATGTGATGGTTAATTCTAGCTGCCATTTCCTGCAAGCCTCATGTGCCAGGGCCTGTGTCTGCACTGTCTAAGCCCTGCAGGGTGCCTGCCACAGAAGTACAATATCCTTTTGCAGATGAGTGAAACGTAGGCCTAGAGAGGGAGGCTGGCTTGCCCAAAGTCACACGGTGAAAACCCAGCCAAGTCGGTGCAGGAGCTCCTTGCATTCTGCCATGCCCCGGAAGAGAAGCTCTGAAGAGCAGTATGCCATAGGAGGTGCGGGAACTCAGCAGACCCCCAGAGTGCTCCAAGCTGATGACTGGGAGCTGTCTGCCTGTGGTGGAGATGGCCGGGGCATGCCCACACCTGTCCTAACTCTCTCCCTGAGCACAAGCAGCTCCGCACTCCCCAGCCCCTTGCAATCGGCTGGCCCAAGGCACTAGATCTGGCCAGTGAATGGTGAGCAGAAGTGTCAAGACCAGTGAGAATCCTGGCAGGAAACATGGAACGTTCCATGTGGGCCATTTGAGCAGAGCTTCATGAAGGGGTGGGCAGAACAGACAGATTTCACAAGGGATAGTACAGTTTCCCAGGGCCAGGCTTAGTGCAGAGCCATTACCACCTCTAAGCCTGAAGGACAAGGAGGGAGTGGTTGCCAAGCCTGCAGAGGGGACCTGTGTAGGAAGGACCGCTGCCAGGAGCAGTGGCCTTCAGCTGAGGGACACTCTGATCTTGTTGTCCTCCTGCCTCCAAACCCTGCCAGGACCTCCCGTTGATAGAACCCAACCAGAAGCCAACGAGAGGACAAAGGGAACCTGTTGACTGGTCCACACAGGCCAGCCTCCGGGGCACAGATATGGTAGGGGGAGTGGATCTGGAGGAGCAAACAGAAGCAAGCCTGCAAGATCACCTCCCAGCTGGGGCTGCAGGGAACTCTGTGACACTCCAGCTATCCCTTCCTACAACAGTGGCCGTAGAATCTCCATGTTGAGATGGTGGCATCCCAAGATAGCACATAACCTCCTCCCTCCAACCTCCGCCCAGCAGAGTCTGACCATAACAGTGAGAAACAAAACAAAACAACAAGCTAAGGAGAGGCTGTTGCAAAGAGAGAGGAATCTTTTGGGAAATGTTTAAAAACTGATGACTTAGAATCAGAAAGCCTACCTGGAGCCATGGGGCCTTGAAAGGATGCATTCCAAAGACACCCCAAAAGTCACCTTGAGATGGACCATAGGGCCCAGGATCAGAGGTCTTTCAAATCCATCAGATGGAAAGCAGGTCAGATAAAGGACCAGTGAGATGTTTGATGATCGTAGCTCTGGGAGAGAGCTCTGAGATGAAAAAAAGATATCCGGAACATCTGAGAGCCTCAGCCTCAGCCGTGACTGAGGAGGACCTCAGGGCAATTCCTGCTCCCAAACTGTCTTTTGGAAGTAGGGGCGCCAAAAGCACTGCTCTGGCAGTCAAATGTTCCAACTCCAATTGACAAACAAGATGCAGACAAATTGCCAGGAATGGATGGCACCCGCCCAAGAACGCTGATGCCACTCAAGGGTGAAATTGCAGAGCTGTTGGCAAAAAAAAAAAAAAAGTGTGCATTTTTGAGGGGCTATGGATACATCAACTGGGATCTGTGGATATGAAATTTGAACTTGGGCAAAGCTTTGAGTAGGGACCCACAGTGTGAGCCCCTTCTCTCCCTTAAATCAGCACGACGTGGGACTGTTCTGTGCAAATGAGGAGGCGGCTTCAAGACAGAGAACTGGGACCAGGATGATCAGCTCCTTCTTGGAACATGAGAATGTTAAATGAAGGGTCCTTCCGGAGTCAGGTCCTGCTTGATCAGAAGTTTTCTGCAGGAAGGGACACACAGTCCCAAGTTACAGATTCCAGCAGGTTTCTCCTAGGTGGCAGAGACAGAAACCTCATTCAAAACAACTCAAATAGAAAGGCAAGCTTTATTGATCACACAACGGAAAAGTACAGGAGAAGATGAGGCTTAAAGCCACATGAGGAACTGGGCACTCACACGCTGTCATCAGAAATTTGTCTCCTCTCCTCCCCTTGGCTCTGTTCTTCTCTGTGTTGGCATCACCCTCTGGCATGCTGTCCCTGGGTGATGGCAACACAGCCCAGCTGCTCAGGCCCACATTCTGCCAGCTCTGCAAATCCTATAGAGATAGAAAGTGTCTTTCCCACTGGTTCTAGCTAAAGTCCCAGGGCTGGCTCTCATTGGCTTAGATGTATCACTTGCCATCCATGAGTCAAGCACTGTGGCCATAGCTAATACCATTCTAATTGGCTGCTATGGGTCTAATGCTCACCCTTGGAAGTGGGGCATGGAGTTAGCTCCACCCAGACCATAAAGCCTAAGAGTAGGGAAGGACAGGACTCCAAAGAGATAGCAAACAGGCCAAAAATGTATGTCAACACAGCAAATGACACCAAAAACATCCCAGTGACAAAATGCCACAGTGATGAGGCCAAAGCACAGAAGGAAATCATGGGGCTATGTGTATGGATTAAGAATGCAAAAAAAAGGAGTGGGGGACAAGTACAAGATTTAAACAAGGATGCCAGAATTACTATTGTGGTCTCTAGCCCAATAAGGAGACTAAGTCTGCCCCTGAGAGGGGGACCTCAAGACTCATGGGCCAGGACAAGCCATTTCAACTGCCAGCAGGTAGGGCCATGCCATGTACAGATTTCACCTCTGGCAAGATTGGTGGAGCGTTCATAATGGAGAAGGCTTTGGGTTTGATGTTGGTGACTCGGGGATGAGCAAGACATGATCTTTGCCCTCAAACAGTTTACGATCCAGTGCAAGGAGACAACCAAGGATGTGTAAATTGATAGAGGAATAAAATGAACATCAGAGGTGCCGAGTGCTCTGTAGCAATGAGCACTATGTAGGAGAGCAGTGGTGGTAAACAGGTTGCCAAGGAGGCGGAAGTCAGATCAAGGGAAGCCCTCATGGGTCTGGACTTGATGCCGTAGGTAATAGTGAGTCATCGAAAGCTTTTGAGCATGGGAGCGACACAAGCAGGATGAAGCTTCATCGTCTTAATGGAGCCAGATAAAGCCCAGAAGAGAGTCACAGAGATGATCAAAGGGCTGGCAACAGGCCTGTGGAGGAGACAGACAAGGAGCCTTGATCAAAGTCAGGCAGAGGAGCATACAGCTTTCCGATGCTGGACCAAGGCAGGGATGGAGCCGCACCATAAAGTCAAAGAGAACGTGGCTCTTGTTCAACTCCCATCAGGAAAGGTGAGTGTCGTACACATTTAAAAAATGTCATTTATATAACTATACCCCAAGAGGGGGTGTAGGCTGCAAACAGGCAATAAATGACTATCAAAGAGGTTCTGATAGAGTCCGGAGTTACTGGTAGAGTCATAAAGAAAGGCTGAGGGGTACCAGGGGTGTCTGGGGATGTTCCTTATTCATTCATTAAATGGTCATTTCCTGAGGGCCTGTTTTGAGCCTGGCCCTCCTCGAGGCTCCAGGCCCAGAGACAGGAAGCAGGCATCCCCTTGTCTAATTATGTCATAGGCCTACCACTCTCTGAAATGACCCGGACCCCATGTGGGTTCCTCAATCAGCCTCTGCTTCCCCTGCCAGACAAGAGATGGAAATTTGTATATTTTTTTCACTGTTGTTTCCCCAGCACCTAGAGGGGTCTCTGGCATGTAGTAGATGCTCACTACGTATTTGCTGAGTGAATGCATCCCTCATCCTCAAGGAGTCTCCATCCTCAAAGAGACCATAATCTAGGGAGGAAGTCAGACAAGGAAACCAACCTTAAGTGCCAAGTTGAGTTTCGTTGGTGCTACAAGGTAAAGGTCCACGTGGGAGCACGCAGGAAGCCTCTGTTTCAATCCTGTGTCCCAGGAGGGATTTCTTTATGCATTAGCTGAGCCATGATAGGCAACATAGAGGCTTACCAAGTGAACACAGCAGACAAGGCTATTCCTCCAGGAGCAAACAGCATGCGCAAATGCTCAGAAACACCAGGTGACAGCATGCCCAGGAGCAACATGGAACACAGGTGGCTGGAGACAGAGGTCAGGGTCGGATCATGGAGGACCCTAAAAGCCAATCTATTTAAGCATCTACTTAAAAGCCAATTTAAAGGATTTGAACTTTCTCCTGAAGGCAACAAGAAGACATCAAAGGATTTTTGCATCAAAAGTAATTAAGATCCTTTTGGTTGCTTTAACAAGAACAAAGGGGAAGGGGTAGTTATTGGCTTATAAAAATGACCAGACCTAGGAGAGCTGCAGGCACAGCTTGATCCAAGGTGTAAACGATGCCACCAGGCTAAGATTCCCCGCTCTCTTTTTCTGGACCCTGCTGGCTCTAAGCTGGTCCCCATTCTGAGGCTCCATGCAGTAGCTCCTAAGAACCTCAGTTCACATCACAGTGGACCTCAAAGGAGAGTCCATTTCCCTTAGCTCAAGCAAAGTCCCAGAATCGAGTGTCTCTGGCCGGGACTGATCTGACTTTGGCCCTGTGCCTATTGCCGAACTGATCTGCTGATTGGCTCAGTCCAGGTCATGTGATCAGCCCCTAGGTTCAAATGAAATACACACCTTGGCTCTTCCAAAGCTGGTGCCACATGAGGGAGGAGTGGGTGCTAGGTGGCAAAATAAGCTGTGACCATCACGTGTTTTAAGCATGGGAGTGATATAGTCAGACCCAGGTTTTAGACAGCTATGATTCTCCTTCAGATCTGGAATTCCAATTAGAAAGTCAGTCTGAAGGCAGGAGCAGTGGTTACACAGCTGGTGTTAAGAGCTAGACTGCACCAAACTGAGCAGAGTGAGCAAAGGGCTGCCACAGAAGGAGACTTCTTGAACCATGAGAGACGATGGACTCTGAAAAACAAACTGAGGGTTCTAGAGGGGAGGGGGGTGGGAGGATGGGTTAGCCTGGTGATGGGTATTGAGGAGGGCACGTTCTGCATGGAGCACTGGGTGTTATGCACAAACAATGAATCATGGAACACTATATCTAAAACTAATGATGTAATGTATGGGGATTAACATAACAATAAAAAAATTTTAAAAAAAAGAATACAGTTTTCAAAGAAAGAAAAAAAAAAGAAGGAGACTTCTTATATAAATCCACAGGGCATAATTTAGGGGCCCTGAGCTACAGCCTCAGTCCAATTAAGGACCAGCCTGTGGCAAGGTCCTCATACAGGTGTCCTAGCAGGGTCACCCAAACTCTGGGACCAGTTGCCCGGAAGCTACACACCCAGGCTCAGCTCCCAGAAACCCATTTAATCTCCCTCTGGAAATGTGGCCAGCTGCAGAGACACACCACGCTCAAATGCTGATGCCATTACTTCTGGGCTGTGTTACCTCGAACAAAGTGCTTAACCTCTCTGAGTCTGAATATCCCTATGTGAATACGAAGTGGAGGTGATGACATTTAAGGTAATGGAGGCGCTGGTGTGGGGATTAAATCAGATAAAGATTATGAATCACCTACTTCGGTGAGAGGCGTGGTGAATGACAATGTCTTCCTTTTCAGCCCTTTCCACTTTTCCCTGGCTTCATCTGCCCAAGACGTCTCCAACCCTTTGTTTGTTTGCCAAATAAAAAGGTGGTTTCGTTTTATTTTGTTTTCCTGCCAGAAAGAAACAACTGGAGGTTGAGTGGCACAGAGCGGCTGTTTTTAGATTTGTGGGTGGAAAATTCCTCCCGTTCTTAGGCCTGAAGCCTAAGCCCCCTCTGGACTTCCCTCAGGCGGTTCCCATTTGGGAACACCATATCCCGGTCCCTGGTGTGCCGCACAGGAGGGGAAGAAGCCCAGAGAAGGGGTGAAGAGGTAGAAGAAACAGCTCCCCTATTTCCCTCTAAGCTTCAAATTCTGTTCTTTCTCATTCCAACTTAAACAAACTCAAGGAAATCGTGAAGCAGAGTTCTCTGACCAAGATCAGGAAAGGGAGGTCTTGTCTAATGGTCCCATTGCCCCAAACGCCAGATGAAACTCCCACATTACTAGGGTGCTGGAGAGAAAGAGAATCAATGATACCTGAGGCTCGGCAGCTGTTTCCTAATCGGTGTCTTTATGTGAGCCTCACAATCGCCCTGGGAGGACGGGATCATCCCCCCACTTTCACTGAGGAGGAAACTGAGTCTCAAAGAAAAGTCACACCGCCTGGCTTGGGGGGTGGGGGCAGGACAGAGGGCTGCTGAGCTTGAACCCCATCTCTAGGTGGCTGGAGCCCGAGATGACGTGGCCCCCCCAGGAGGCAGCCACCCTGTCCTTTCCCTGCTTTGGGCTTCCAGTCCCATCTGGCTTGCAAGCTGTGTGTATTTCATTCTGCTCCCCAGAGCTGCCTCTTCACTTAGACAGCACTTAGCATGTTGTATTATCGTCAACTGTTTGCGGCCATGTCTCCCCCCCCTGCTTCTGAGCGCTTCACATCGGAGGCTCCAATCTGAAAGGATCTTGAGTGCGTGAACCGGTCCACGCGCTATCCCTCTATGGAGCATATGCATCTCTCACTGTGGACTAATGAGGGGAAGAGAAACTCTGAAACTTCCTATACATCTTTGTCTGCCTAGGAGAGTGCCTGGCGTGGCGTGGGCTCTCCACACATGTTTGATGAATGAATGACTGAGTGAAAAATACCTGCCACACAGGGCTGTCGCGCAGCTGAGAGGGCTGACGTCCGTAACATCCCTACAACAATGCTTGGCATGCCGCACATGTTTTAAGAAGTGTGGAGCTATATGCTGAGTTGTGACTAAGAAGGAATTCTTACCCCGGAGTTAGGAGTTTCCTTAACCAGCTGCGTGGTATTAAAAAAAGGCCCCTCCCTTTTCTGGGCCTCTGTTTCCCCACTTGTAAATTGGGAACGCTGCGTTAGATGACCAGAAAGTTACATTTCATTGCTGATTTCTTATGCATGTTTCATCTCCTCCCTTCACCCCACTTGCCTCCAAACACACACACACACACACACACACACACACACACACACACGCCCATCAATCTCCAAAATAGCATTCTGCTATTCCTCGGCGGGCGTTCTCTCGCTCTTTCATTTCCTTGACCAGAAGCTCCAGGAGCTTATTAATCTCTGTTGTCTTGTCCACGTTCCTCAAATATTCCCTCAGATTCATTTTATCAAAGAGCAAGATCTGTTCTGTGGGCCAGGGTGTGCTGGTCCTAAATGGAAAGCAGAAGTCATTTCCAACTCATTCGCCCCAAAAATGCAGGGGTTCTACCAGCTGCCTTTGCACCAAGACGGAAAGAACATTTATCTTCACAAATGTAGGCGACACCGTGGAGGCAGTCCTGCAAGGGACAGGGGAAAAAGCCTTCCATTCCAAAAGGAGTGATGAGGCTGAAAAGGAAAAGTTCCTCCTAGAACAGGAACAAAATCGCACTCCAGGGTCACTTCCAACTCCCTAATCCTAGGTGTTAAGATTCATGGAATTTAAGATCCTAGAGTTGTGAGCGAATGTGTGTAATTAGTTGAATCTAAGCTTCTGTGAATCCTAAAATATTCTATGATTTCATGATTCAGTACTTTTTTTCTATAAGAACACAGCCCAGAATCACATGAGTGTCAGATTTCAGTGGCCCAAGGCAAGGGTTTTTCAACTAGTGGGTGTATCCAAACCACCTGGGGGCTTGATACTGATGCAAATTCCTGGGATCCCATCTCAAAGATTTTGGTTTGGTCCACATGGGAAGAGGCCCCAAAATCTTTTTTAACAAGTCTCCCACCCTGGAGGTTCTGAGGAAGAGTGGGCCACTCTTGGACATACAACGTTTAGAGAGCCTGTCATTCTAGATTCTGTGATTCTAAATGTTATCCTAAAAAGGTCTTTGCTTATGATTCTAGTATTCTGGAACTCTGTTATTCTGTTTCCATGTGCCTAAGGAGAGGATTCTAAGATGTAAAAACTGTCTTTCTGAGCATGAGCTTCACATGGGGGAGGGGAAAGGGGACCAAGTGTGACGAGGATGGAGGGACATTCTGGAAGGGGGACCTCTTGAGGACACGGGGCAAACTCTGATGCTCCACCCATTGTGTCTGAGCAAGTCCAGGGCTAGGACTCAGATGAGGAGGCTTGCTGGGATGCAGTGTCTGGCTCTGGGCTGACATGAGCATCTAGGGTCATCGGAAGAATTCCTGATGGAAAGGGTGGTCCAACCACATCCTGGAGAGTCGGAAGGGCTTACATTGGAGAAGAGGAGGCAGAAGCCCCAGCAGAGAGCTCGAAAAAGAACCAGGCAAGGGAGGAAGGATTTATCACCAAAACATCCTCCCTATGCCGGATGGTAGGGGAACTACAGACTGGCGTGGCAGACATGAAAATGTAAGGTTTCAGGAAAGCTCAAGACGAGAGGGAGCTAACAGTGTGGGGATATCCCAGGGTACACCGCGTGGGCTGCAAGAGGACTGCTTTGACATGCTAATGAGTGCCTGGATCTGGGAGGGTGGGGATGGGATGAAGGGTAGCAGAGGACCTCTGAGGAGCTGGTAGGAGGATGCTGGGCTGGGGAGGGGCTCTGAGTTGGGGGCAGGGCTCTGGGATAGAGAGGGGCTCCTCAGGGGATTCCCACACACACACTCTGTGCCACACCAATGAGTCAGGGTTCAGATGCGGAGCCTGGAACCCTCTTTCTGGGAAACAAAAGTGGATAACGGAGAATCCAAAGGTTTATACAGCTTCCCAGGTGGGGCAGAAGCTAGTAGGTTGGGCTGCCAAGGGCCGCCGTGGTGGGGGGAAAAAATAGAAAAGGAGGAATCAGTCACACTCAGTGACACATTTATGCCTGCACAGTGGTGATGACACACTCCTGGCTGCACATACACACCCCTTCTGTCCCACAATGACAGTGACACGTGTGCCAGTCCGCTGTGACACACTTACACCTTCACCCTTGCCACCGATGATGGCCCCGTGTCATACCGATGGTAGCACCCTATCCCCTGTGTCATCTCTCGTTGACAGTGACACTTAGACATACACCATTACACAGAAATGGTGACATGTCCAGAGCCTTTGCAGCTGCCACAGTGAGTGGCACCCTCTGTGCTTGTACCCTGCACAACCTGCCCAGCTGCCCGTGGTAACTTTGCCTTACACCCAACCCATCGCACAATGCCATTAACATACTCCACTGTAACAACAGCCCACTTGCCTTTACACCTGGTGATGCACTCACAGCGGAGACCCTCCCCAACAGGAGGGAGACACCACCACACGCTGTGAATCACACGGCGACAGACCTACACCTGTGTCCCTCCACGTGGATGCCGCCCACTGCCCCCGGCATGGCCCCACACCGGCGGGCACACACACGTATGCACCACTACACACCAATGGGTTTACCTTCACACTGCCATTCCATGTTGAAGGAGACAGGCCAGGCCCTTGGCCTCACATCCTGACCGTGGCACCCTAGCCATTATCAGTGACAAGGAGGGAGGCGCTCATCAGATGAGCAAGGTGGCCTGGAGCCCTTCCCTGTGCACCACCCCCACAGTTCTGTTTCTGCATCTGACACACGGGCAACCCCCTCAAACCAAGACCAACGCTGCCCCTCCAGGCTCAAGTTAGAATGGCAGGTTGTGGAGTCAGCATCTGGAGCATTCAGATGCCTCCCTGCACCCACCAGCTCAACTCCCAGCTGAGGCCAGCCCGGCCAGCAGGCTCTTCTTCACATCCCGCATTGCATCCAGAGTGCCCTCTGGACTGAGACAACTGCAGTAAAGAAATGGGCTGACCTTTGGACAAACACCATTCTCACTGATCACTGCATTTATGGGCTCTGACCGTTGTCATTCTTCACACACTGTTCCTCAATCCGCACACAAAGTACTGACATTAGCTCTCTTGATTGCTTTCCTAGTGAACATTCAAGGCATGTATGTATAATTTTAAAAATCTGTTCAAATCTGGCCTCCTGCCCCAGACCACAGGGCTTATAAATAGAAGTGGAGATTCAGTATGAGCCAGGGTAAGACACCTTTAGCAGAGCCACATCCATATTTTACCAGGTGACTCTTAGAAGCTGTCTACAGAGCAGGCTCGGCAAGGACCTGAGGCTGGCTGGGGGAGGGGGGACTCACAGCGGGCTGGATTAGAGATGCAGGAGATAAAGGAGATGCTGACAACCCACATGACATGAGGACCCCAATCTGGGTGTGAATTCAAGACAGGCTTGGGTTTTTTTGTTTTTTGGGGGGTTTTTTTGGTGAGAAACTGGAGAACAGGGAAGATGATAAATGTCAACGTAAAAAAAAATCTGCAGAGCAAAAGTTAAATTTCCATAGGCTGTGGGATGTGTCAGAAGAGAAACAGCCCAGGGGGGTGAAAGGACCCCGGAGCTCAGCGTCAAGCAGGCCTGGGCTGGAATTCTGGCTATGCCAAATACTCACTGTATCTCCCAGGGGATCGACTTCCCCGTCTTGGAAATAGAGATTTGTGTGAACTAAAGGAGAGAATGTAATTTATGCAAAGCACCAAACTAAGCACCTGAGACATAATGGGGGCCTGATGGTTGCTATGATTAGTAGGATTATAATCATTAGGAAATGGCTAAAATATTTAGTGACTTTTCTACATGGACAGTATTTAGGAACTATGTCTAGGCTGGCAAGAGTGAACAGGGAGCAAGTACTCAGGTCTCCATCATCTTTCTTCAATGGAAAGCATCAGTGGCTACAGTGCCCTGATTTACCCCTAATCATTCAACAGGATGAAGCCAACAAGGCTTGACTGAGCCAGTAAGATTTTCTGCAGCTAGACATGATTCATGTCAGCTCATACGATTTTTTATAGGCTCACAGAAGCTTGAGTTCAAAGGGGGCATTAGCTGTCACCTGCCACCCAACTGTCATTTTCCAGGGAATGGGGAACTCACTCTCGAATATGAGGCAGTCCATGCTATGGCTGGACAGCTCCAACTGACAGAAGATTCTTTCTCGTAGAGCTTCTGACTGCCTCCCTTTACCTTTCCGCCTTTGCTCTAATTCTGTCTTCAGGACTGGTAAAAACAATAGTACCCCTCTTTCCCTGCAGTGGTCATTCATTCATACAACAAGCATTTCCTTAGCACCAACTCTGCCAGGCACCATGCTAAGTATTGGAATTACAAACTGAGCAAGACTTGCCCTTTAGCATCTTCTCCTCCAGGTGAAACATCTTCAAATCCTTCAACTCTCCCTCATTTGATCTGATTTCCAGACCCCCACCACCAAACTACCCTTTCTCTCCTAAACATACACAAGTTTATTAAGTCCATCTTAAAGTACAGTGTCCAGAAATGAGCTCAGTTTTTTTTCTGAAGGAGAGTTGGATTTTTAGCCCAGCTTGGTTGATGTCTACGTTAAAGATAAAGCCCATTGTGGAAAAACCCCAATTGTAACTAGAGTGCTGCCAGCCAGGTCCCATTCACTGAGCTTCTGTTCTAGAAGAACAGGGAGAAAGGAGGGAGAAGGAGAGAGAGGAGGAGGACTGTGAGTCTTGAAATGGCATGATGTCAGATCTCCCTGTCCAGAACTCCCCTCAGGCATTAGTGGCAAGTCTAAGTCACTCTAATCAAACAGCCTCCCCTCTGCCCCTCCTCCATTAGTGTCTGCCTCAGGAAAGGAAAGAAAAATAAAAAATAAGCATGCTGATGGACCAACACAGTGTTAAACAGAACTCAGCCATAAATGAAGGGCCTTCCCTATACCAAACCCCATAGCCTGTAAGGGGAGAACAGAGATGAGCCGCAGAAGAGGACTCTACAGGCGAGGAGGGTGGTTCTACCAATGGCCTCTGACCTGTGGAGGTCCCTCGCTTTAAGGTTTCTGCTGTGAATTTGTGCAAAGGAACAGTCCCCTCCTTTTGGAACAAAATCATACCTCCTTCCTCCCCGAAATCCTGTACCTCTGCAGTTCTTGCTGCCCCCTCCTTGGAAGGAAGCCATCCCCTTACAGAGGCAGAAGTCATCTCCACTCTGACATAACCCTGATTGATGCATGAACTCCTGCAAATCTTTCAAAGGCCTGATGCAAGGCCCCTCCTCTCCTAAGCCATTTTCTTACACATTGGTCTGGATTAAAGGAAGCATTTTAGAGCCAAAAGATGGCAGGCAGAATGGAGAGGCTCATTAGGAGCCAGTAATAAAATGAGAAATGAGTGTGAGAGGAGGAGGAAAGTCCTGGGGGATGGGGGCAGATGTTGCCCTGCCTCTTGGAGGGCCCTCTTCTTCCCTGGGCATACAAGAGAAAGAAATAGGCTTCTAGAATAAAGTTTGCCAAAGGATTCCTTATTCTTCACAGGATATCAGCTCTACAAGGCATTGGCAAGTGAATTTTACACTGAATTTTGCAGCAGTTTCCTTCCTCAGGGTCCACATGAAGGATTCCTTACCCCCTGCTGGGGCCTTACCCACATGATCCATCAGTGTTTCTTGAGTAATCCTGTGCCAGGACATGATGCTGAGGGGCTGTAAAGATGATCTGATGGTGGCCTGTCCTATAGGAGCTCACAGGCAAGAGACAAGCAAATAAAGGAACCAGAGCCTCTGAAACGGGTGTGTCTAGGGGTGGCAGAAATCCCGAGAAGAGTGTGACCAATTCTTCCTGGAGGAAGCAGGAGGGCTTTCCTGAACGGGTGATCTTTGAGTTTTGCTTTAAAGAGCCCTCCATCCTCCCCTCAGTGCAGTGAGGCAACAAGCTTGTGGTCTTAAGAGCTCTGGCCAGGACAGGCGGCTGCAGGGGGGGATTGGCGGGGGGGGGGGGGGGGGGGGGGGGGGGGGGGATGTCTTGTGGGGAGAGGACAGCAAAAGGTGGAGGAGGAAGGGGACTGGAGAGAGAAAAGAGAGGGGATTAGGAGGAAGAATGGGAAAGGGAGAGGAAGGGGGAGGAGGAAGAGAGAGGAGAGAGGGAGGAGATGGGGGGAGAGGAAAAGAAGAGGGAGAAGGAGAGGGAGAGGCACAGGGGGAGAGAGAGAGAGAGAGGGAGGGAGAGGGAGAGAGGGAGAGAGGGAGAGGGGGAGAGAGGGAGAGAGAGAGAGAGAGAGAGAGAGAGAGATTTGAATTTCCCATCTGGAAGGGGAGCGGTAGCACGTCAGGGCCTGGCTGAGGGGCGTGATTGGAGGGCGCCTCCGGCAGCCGCCCGCGGCAGCAGCCACGGCCCCAGCTCGCCTGGTGGAGTTGCACGAGGCGGCGGCGGAAGCTGGAATAGCAGAAGGAACCGCCTCGCTGAGTACGCCCGGAGCCCTGCAGTGGCTCAGACGGTTTCGTGGACCGCCAGGTCGGTGCTGACCACGGGCCGGGAGGGCGGAGTCGGGCTGTGGACAACAGGGTCCCGGCTCTCGCTGTGAGGCTGCAGGGCAGCCTGGGAGGCTGGGGAGTACGGCTTTCGAGGGGACAGCTCCCCAAGACTGGCCGGGAGCCGGAAAGGGCGGCTGCGCGGCAGCATCTGGGACTTTCCTGGGCGCGCTCGCCGTGGTGCTGAAAGGACAGCTCCCCGCGAGGGTGAAAACGAGCGGGCGGAGGGAAGGGAGTGAAGCCGGAGCAAACTGGAAAGGGGGCGTGGGACCCCCTGACCCGGAGACCTCCGGGCAGAAGCCCGAAACAGCCCGGCTCCCGGGGAGCCAGGACCGCCTCGAGGGCGGCAGGAGACTCAAGTCTGAACCTAGAGAACAACTTCGAGCTCAGGGGTTGGGGATGGGGGGGGACGTCGATCTAAGCTACTTCAGGCTGTGGTTAACCTGGAACCCTCCAGAGCCCTCTTCGCGCGGGAGGAGGGAGCCGCCCCCGAAGGGGTTCCGGCTCCCGGAGTGAGTCAGAGGGCGCCGGGAGGGGGGAGGACCGGCCGAAGGTGGAGGGGAGGAAAGCCTAAAACGTCGATTGGAGGTGAGGGACCAAGGGGACTATTTGTCCTCGGAGGAGGAGCAGCCAAGGTTTGGTCAGCGCACGTTCTCTGCCTAGGGTCATTAGTTACCGTCCCATCTAAGGCCCTCGCGGGCCCCACTCTGCCCCCTCCCCCATCAAAGTTTGATACCTGGCTGTGTCTTGGGGTTGGAGCTTTGTGTGTTGGGGGAGGGGCGCTCTCAGTGGCCAACCGGGAGCTCCGGGGCAGAGCTGCTGGCTGTGCTGGTCTCCGAAGGGGACCGGGAGAGGGTCCCCAGGATTCTTATCCTCTACTGCGGGGGAACCGCGAAGCCCCCGCCACTTTCGCTTTTCGGAGGGAGCCCGTTCCCTACCCCCTCCCATCTTCCACTGCCCCTTCCCCTCCCCCAGTGCTTCTCCTTTCCAGGGGCGTAGAGTGGGGGTGGGGCGGGGGATAAAGGGACATCCCCTGTCTCTGCCACCGCCATTAGCCTTAGGGTCCCCTGTGAAAAGCAGATGAGTGTTGGATTGAGTTGCGGTGAATATAGCCTGGACTTGAGCCATAAGAACAGAAAAACAGCCACAAGGACAAACACTGCAGGTGCCCGAATCTGCTTGTCGGATGGCGGGGCCCAGTCCCGAAACCGCTTGGGGCTCAGAAGGCCAAGCCTGAAGAGGTACCTCCGCTGCCTTCGGGCTGGGACAGGCTGGAGGAAGTCCGGAAGGGAAAGCTGAAGATGTGTCCTAGGTCCTGGATGCTCTAAAGGCACGGAAACGTGCTGCAGCAGCACCCCTCCCTCTCCCCCTTTTTGTCTCCCCTCCCCCAGGCCAGCATCACAACCACCACCACCACCACCACCACCACCACCACCCCACAACCACCACCACCACCACCACCCTTCCCGCGCAGGGATAAACCAAGGTTTCCCGCAGAACCGCTGAGGAGCGCCTCCTGGCGGTCTGTCCAAAATTCTCAACTGCATGCAACCTGCCCGACCTCAGCATTCCTACAGGCATATGGCAAAATATCTACACACACGCCTGCACACACGCTCACGCAGACTCACACGATGCCTAAGTTCAGAGTTAGACACGCAGGATCATACTCTGAATGCGTATACTCACATACTTGCTGATACACATTAAATTCAACCCAACAAATATGTCATAAGGCTCTACCATGAACCAGGAGATGTTATAGGCTCTGGGATAAGGGAAATGAACAAGATATAGGCCCTCCCCTGAAAGGAGCTCAGAGTGATCAGGAAGGGAAAGACACATAGCTGGACAGAGCACCTGAGCTGGAGGCAGGCAAGGCTGCCCTAGAAAGTACCGTGGGTCTCAGAAGAGGAAGACATCATCACATCTCACCCAGGAGATCCGGGATATTTCATAGAGGGAGTGATGTTTGAGAGGGAGCTTTGAAAATTAATATTGCTGCTGCTGCTGCTGACAGTGATGATGACGACAGCTAATATGTACTGAGCACCTACTACGTGCCAAACACTAGGCTGAGCACTTTATTTGTATTATCTCATTTAATGCTCACCTCATGCCTCGGACATAGGTATTATTGTCTCCATTTTACAGATGAGAAAAGATTAAACCACTTGGTCAAGGTCACTTGGTAAGTAGTGAAGCTAGGATCTGAACTGGCAGAGAGGAGGTGAAGAGGCTCTCAGCCTGTAAAAACAGCATGAACAAATGCCCAGTGGTTTTTGAATAGAATGTGTTGGGGGATAGCTGAAGCAGAGCCACATGCGAGGGATGGGGAAGGAATGGCAAGGCAGGCAGGTGCTAGACTGTGCAGGACTTGAAGGTCAGCACAAGGACTGTGGTCAGTTTAACAAGGCCATGGGGAGCCATTGCAGGGTGTGTGTGATGAGCAGATCTGCCCGTTAGGAAGATTAATTGGACAGCCACGTGGAGGATGGATGAGAGCTGAGGGAAGGACAGAGGTAGAGGTTATGCACAAATCCAGAACCTCGAGGCCCTGAACCAGAACATTAGCAGCCATAGGAGAAGAGGGTGTGGATGTAGGATGCACCATAAAGCTACAGCCTCCGGACTTCTCTCTCAGCACCCCACCTCAGTTTTAACTCACCAATTCCTTGTGTGGTCTTTTGTCCAATGTCTATCTTCCCAGCTAATTGAATGCTGTGAGAGCAAATGTGACTCCCTTGTTCCCTGCCACAGCCCAGCATCCAGAACAGTACCTGGCAGAGTAGATGCTCAAAGAATATTGGTAGTGTGAGTGAGTGAGTGAGTGAGTAAATAAAGAAATCACTGACTCCAGAGTTTTCAGCTGAGGTGATTGGAACAAGGCACACTAGAAGAAAAGACCAACGGTTGGGTGAGGGAAACAAGGGTGAGACTGATCGTTGGGCAGATTGAATCTGAGATTATCCATGTGACAATATCCAGCAGAGAGTTAAATGTGCAAGTTGGGGGGGGGGGGTGTCTGTGAATTAAAAAGGGCATAAATCAATAGGATTAGGTGATATTCCCAAGCGAGAGAGTGGGGGAAGGAGGGACAGCAGGAGGGGCAAGAGGGAGAGAGATTGCTTGGGGAACATCTACATTTTAAAGGAAAGAAGTCAGCAAAGGAGAGACAGAAGACTTGTCTGAGAAGGAATCTGAAGACCACAGGAGTACTCTCTCACAGGATTCAGAAAATCCAGGAAGAGGGATGAAAAATAGAGGGATGGGAAGAGAATAGGGCCATCATCAACATCTGAGGCTACAGAAGGATGGGAGAGCTGGAGAGCTGTGAAAACACTCCAGGGTCTGGCATCTGGGAGGCCTCTGGTGACTCTGATGAGGGCAATTTTGGTGGCAGTGCAGAGGCAGCAGATCTCTGCCTCACAGAGCCGCAGGGCTGACCCAGTGGTGAAGGAGTGGAGACACCAACTGGAGACCCCTTCATCACAAAGGTAGAGGGCAGAGATGAAGGGAAAGGTGGTTCAGAGCAGGAGCTAGAGAAGAAAGGGGATAAAGAGACCTATAGAGAAGAGACTGAGGATGTGAGGAAGAGGGAGCATGAAAGGCTCTAGGAGGAGGTGTAAAGAGAGAAGATCTGCAGCACAGGCAGATAGATTAACTTCAGGAGGAAGGAGGGGGACCTCGTCTTCAGACGCTAGGAAGGAAAGTTGCAGGAGCTCATACCAGCTGGCATCAATCATTTTGATAATGATAATAGTCACCATTTACTGAGCCCCCCCATGTGCCAAACACATTGCATACAGTATTCCTAACCTTTCAAAGTGGTATTGTAATCCTCACTGTATAAGGGAGAGAGGTTAAGTCAATTACTCACCATCACAGAGCTAAAAAGTAGCAGATTCAGGATCAGAGTCAGGTATGCCTGACTCAGAGCCCACAAGCCTTCCAATGCACCACATTAACTGGGAGGAAAGTCACCTGTTGAAGGGGATAGGGTAGGATGACACTGGGCCTTGAGAAATTGGTTAGGGAAGCCTCAACAGGATGAACAAGAAATTACTGGAGAGCTGAGAGAGCCACACTGGGAGTGGGCAGTAGGACTCTGGGGGTGGACCCAAGAAGCTGCTAAATAATCCCAGCAGGCTTCAACAAGGGGGGCACCTAGAGCAACAAGGATATAAGTATCCAGAAGACTCAGCCCTCAACTGAGTAGATGTACTTTGCAGATTGGGGGGTGGGGAGGGGTAGTAATCAGTGTTTGCTGAATGAATGCTTAGAAGCAGAAGAGTTCAGAGAAGGAGATGGTGTGGTGATAGAGAGATGGCATGTTGATTTTGAATGGTGCCATGGGATACCCAGAGGGAGGTGTTCAAGAGGAAGGCAAGCGTATTTCTTGACTCATTTATTGCCTATTTCCCTACACACACACACACACACACACACACACTCACTCACTCACACCACACACACTCCAGAATATAATCTGCATGAGGGCAGGATTTTGTCTGTCTTGTTCACTGTTATACCCCAGTGCCTAACACATTGCCTGGTACATAGTAGGTGCTCAATTGAAACTTGTTGGGTAAATGAATATAGGGGTCTGAGAGCCCACAGAAGATGTCTAGGTATCATTAAAGCCCAAGAAAGGATGAGTTCCCCCAGGGAAACATTAGAGAGGAAAAAGAGGCACAGGCTAAAGTCAGAGTCCTAGGGAACACACTTACTGAAGAAAGGAAAGGAACAAGAGGAGGCAGCAAAACTGGGGTGGGGAGGGGAGAGGGAGCAGTAGGAGAGGAGAGAGTACGGTAGGAGATGGGGGAGAGGAAAGAACTGAGTCACAGAACCAAGACAGGAGAAGGATTTGAGGATACAAGGGGCTGGCCGGCAGTTCAAATGCTGCAGAACTGCTCCAACAGAACCACTGGGAAGAGGACCCAGAAGATCATCTGGTCCAGGAGAGAGACTTGCCAGAGCAGCAAGTTAGGGATGAGGCTGGACCTAAAGCCCAGGTGCCCTGTGGACCAATTTGAGACATCTCAAATTAGAGTCCTGTGTCCTCCAGCACCACCTGCCAATTCCTTGAGCTGCATGGAAACACAGAGGAGGAACCCAATAGTTCCTGAAATCATTTGATTATTAAATTGTTCATTTCCTGTTCTTAGAAATGTAGTCTCTTCGCAATGTTTTTGAGTCAAGTGAAAACATCTTAATTGACTGAGCTGAGCTGCCTTCAAACTCAGAATTCTGGGTCAGGGTGGGTTCTCTTGCATTTCCTGGAAATCCTGCTCCTTTTTTGCATGTCCTTACAAATATGCAGTCAGCAATGGCCAACATTAACGAGCAGCTGCTACACACCAGGCACTTGACCAGTACCTCCTCTTCTTCGAGCATCAGTACAAGGGTAGGCTTAATACTCCTCTCACTGGCAAGGAGCACACTGCTTTCCCAGGGGGCCACAGGCAGGGAGTATTGGAGCCTGGACTTCTAACCACGTGTGTCTGATGCTAAAGCCCCTGGCGATGTTTTTCTACTCCATTATGATTTGCCCTCCTCCAAACAACCTGTCAGGTGGTATGATCACGTAGAAGTCCTCAAATAAACTCTTGGGCCCCATTTGATAGAAAGATCTCAGTCTGCTGATATGTTTTCTCATTTTGAAAGAAATGAGGAAAATCCATCATCAACCAACAGCCAGTGACCTTGAACTCAACCTGGTTGTGATATCCAGCCTGCTTCTCTGCCGCCATTTCCCTTTTTCCTCCTAGCAAATCATAAAAACCCCAAGGCTGTGTGGGCTGACGGGCCCGGTGGGGGGAGGGGGGCGGGGGGAGGCCTGGCCCCAGGTGACTACATCACATTTTGGATAGCTCATGCATGTTCCCATCCATACCCAAAAGGGGATTTGTAATGGATTTGTCTATGAGAAAAACCAGTGAAACTGAATGGTGAAAGCAGAAAGGAAATCTAAGAGTTATATCAGGGTTCAAATTCTCAGGGATGTGGGGGGAACAAGGTAGAAGGAGGTCAACAGTGGATGGAAGCTCCAAGCTCTCTACCCCTCCCCACTAACACTGGAATACTTCCACTTCTACGTATTTTGCATATTGAGATTCCCATTAAGATTTTATTTGGAGAGGGCACCTGGGTGGCTCAGTTGGTTAAGCGACTGCCTTCGGCTCAGGTCATGATCCTGGAGTCCTGGGATCGAGTCCCACATCAGGCTCCCTGCTCAGCAAGGAGTCTGCTTCTCCCTCTGACCCTCTTCCCTCTCATGCTCTCTGTCTCTCATTCTCTCTCTCGCAAATAAATAAAATCTTAAAAAAAAAAAACAAAACAGATTTTATTTGGAGAAAACCTTCTGAGGCCAAAAAAAGAAAACAATAAAAAAATATAATAAAAACTGAAGGTAACTGAGAGAGAAGGGGAGGACTAACATAAGCTGAGTGCTTACAAGGCCCATGCTTGGTACTTTAAAGGCCCTAAGCCCCAAGAAGATTATCATGTCTCCAAGCCCCCCATGTGTAATTCAAAATAAAAACCAATATGAAGCTATAAAACACAAAAACTTACATGTTTGTTGCAATAAAAATAACTTATTTCTACATTTGTCTAATTTCAGAAGTCTGGATATGTTCATCCAAGCTGACTGTTTTTTTTTTTTTTAATGGGCCTCTGATTGGCTGGGGCCCTAAGTGTGCTCATCCCATCTCGGGGTTGACCCAGTGGGGCCCAGGCTGAAATTGTCCCCAGTGTCCACAGTAGCCTTGGGAAAAGAGGCACTGCCACTCTTTCATATAGTCGAGGAAACTGGGGCTCAAAGGGGGTTCAGTAACGGGCCGAATGTCACATGGCAAATAAGGAATGAGGGAGGCATGAGAACCCAGGTCTGTCTGCCTGACTCCAAATTCCAGGTTCTTTCTAGCATGCCTGAGTTCTTTCTAGCACTCTTGGCTTCAACCAAATTAAAGCAATATGGTCAAGATGAACGTTTTACAATCGGAATCTGGAGATATATGACCACACATATGTGCCTGGCCTACAACAAGCCCTCAGGAAATTACCCCTTTCCACCTCCTTTCCATGGGCGCCAGGGCATTGGGTCTTGGCTTTAGCTGACGGGGCCTGGGGCCTGAACCAGGGCGAGGCTGCCATCTATCTGTGCAGAGGCCTCTCACGTCTGATCCCCGACTCCATTTTGCAGGTTGACACATCTCTCTGAGCCAGGCCTTGCCAGGAGCCCTGCATGCAAACTCGGCTGCGGGCTAGGGCACGCTAACTGGAGCTGGCATCATGGACTTCGTCATGAAGCAGGCCCTTGGAGGTGAGGCCCGAGCCCAGCACCCCTCACTCCCCAACCTGGGTCCCAACCCAGGTGGGAGGGGTCCGCAGAGCACCAGGCCCCTGTATCCCTAGCCCTGTCCCCCCCTGACCCCCCCTCCCCAACCCATCCACTGTAGGGGCCACCAAGGATATGGGGAAGATGCTGGGGGGAGAGGAGGAGAAGGACCCAGACGCGCAGAAGAAGGAGGAGGAGCGACAGGAGGCTCTGCGGCAGCAGGAGGAGGAGCGTAAGGCCAAGCATGCGCGCATGGAGGCTGAGCGCGAGAAGGTCCGGCAGCAGATCCGAGACAAGGTCAGCACCTCCCAACTGCCCAGAGAGTAGAAGGCACCGAGGTCAAGCCGGTACCCCCCAAAACCCGGCCTCGGGCTCCCCTGAATCCCTCCTCTCGCTTTAGACCTAGCTCTCTCTGAGCACCACTCTCCTCATAGGGTACAGCGAGTGTCACTGGAACAGCTCCCTCAAAAGAGCGTTATGGGGATTAAATAAGATAATGCACATGAGAAGTGCTCCCTAAGGTTTGCTGCTATGGTCCACAATCTTGTACCTAAGACAGTGGAGACCAAATGTTTGCAATCCAGAATTTGGGAATTTTAGGAAAGTACCGTAGTGCCCTGAGCACCTGTTATGGTTACATGTCACTCTCAATGGGTCTGAAGCTGCCACCCTAGGCCAAACAGTTCAGTACATGTCTAGTCTCGCCACTGCAAAAAATCAAGGCTATTAAGTAGCCTCCCATTAACTCAAATCAAGTTTTGTCATCCCAACATAGGGGAGGACTTTCAGATGTCAAATCTTGGGGGATTTCAGAAGAGCAGAGAAGTTATTACGGGCAGGTATTAATTTTAAAAGAAACCCCATGCACAGACTCTTATGGGGCACCTGTTAAGGACAGGCACAATCCCATAAGGAAGGCATCCTTATCCCTATTTTATAGATGAGAGGACTGAGGCTTGGGGAGTTTCCATGAGTGCCCCAGCTGAGCCTGCATGACCTTGAGACCCACCCAGCTCTCTCCTTGCCCCATTCGTGCTCATTTCTGCTCTCCTCCTCCCCAGTACGGGCTGAAGAAGAAGGAAGAGAAGGAGGCAGAGGAGAAGGCAGCCCTGGAGCAGCCGTGCGAGGGGAGCCTGACCCGGCCCAAGAAGGCCATCCCTGCAGGCTGCGGGGACGAGGAGGAGGAAGAGGAGGAGAGCATCCTGGACACGGTGCTCAAATACCTCCCGGGGCCACTGCAGGACATGTTCAAGAAGTAACCGGCCCTCCTGCCCTGTTCCCACTCCACTTGTTCCTTTTTTTTTTTTTTTGGTTCTTTTCCTTTTATTCAGTTAAGTCTCAGTTCTGAAGGGGAAAACCTCAGTTGACCTCTACCCCCCTTTCCCTGGCCAGGGACTCCTCCCTCTCAGCACTCCCTCACACCCCCTTCTTCCCAGGGTATCCAGCCCCCACCTCACTTCAAGTTGCTTGAAAAAGGGAAGGCAGCTTCCCCCCAGAAGGGGGCATTGAACCCAGTGCCAGGGGCACTGAGGGCCCCCTCCAGAAGCCTAAGTTCTATGCTAGTGTGGTAACCCCCATACATTCCTTCATGCACCCCACTGCCAGGAGGACCATTGTCCCCAGCCAGCCAAAGTAATGACACATTCCAGCCCTGCCCAGCATGTCGACCTTTGGCCTCTGACCCACAGTGGGCCTCCAGGTCAGGGCAGGGGCATTGAGTGGCCTGGCTCTGAGGAAGGGAGTCAGGGTAAGCCTGCCCTGTGAGGGCCCCGCCTGAGAGGCCCCTGCTGTATTCTGGCCAGGCCTAGGTCTGGGCAGGAGGCTGGGGCTCTCCTTCTTCCCTCCCCCTGAGATGGCACCCAGCCCAGGAGCACTCCTCTCCCAACGCCCACCTGAAGAGGCATAGGCCCTGCCAAGCCAGTCCCTCCAAATGGATCCACTTTGGACTTTAATCTGTGGAGAGGCCCCAGGGTAGAGCAGCCCCTTATTTCCCCCTCCTCCACTTGGGTCCTGGGGCCCCACTGCCAGGCCGGGCCCAGTGTGCCCAGCCAAGGGGCTCCCCAGGCCTCCCCAGAAAACACTTGGAGCCATTGGGCAGTGATGGCCTGTGCCACGGGACCACCATTGGTACAGCCAAGCTGCCCCCATTCTATCCACCCCTCTTTCCTACCCCATCATGACCATGTGCTTCCAGGGCCCCATGGTCCCCAGGAGGACCCTTCCTGGCCAAAGCCCCAAGGCTTTGGGAAGAAGCCAGTTCCCACTTGACAGAAGGCATCTGTCCATTCATCTCATTGGCCAAGAACAAACTCTCCTCTGGGATGTGTGAAAATGACATTTGCTCCCCCCCAACCCCAAACTGTCAAGGCCTCCTGCTCAGTCAGTTGTGTAGAACTGGGGGGCCATGGAGCAAATGAGAGAGGAAAGTGTGTGTCCATGCACGCACGAGTGTGTGTGGCAAGGACGGCATCAGCAGTGGTGTGTCCAAAGACCACCTATAGGTGTGTCGTTAGAGTGCAAGTATGTCTTGAGATTGTGTGTGTATGTTCATCACACCCCCGTGTTAGATAGAGATCGGGTATGGTAGGCAGCCTTGTGTATGTGCACTTGTTTGAGGGGGTGCGTATGAATTGAGATCGTGTCGTATCTGTTTTCTAGCCATCTTGTACGTGTGGTAGAGTTTGCACACACAGCTTGTGTCTGCCTGTGTTTTCAAAATGGCATGTGTGTCTGGAGAGAAGGCTGTGTTAGATGTGGTGGAAGTGTGTGTGTGAGAGAGCGTCAGAGGTGCTGAGACTGTTGTGCGCATGTGCGTGGCTCTGAATAGGCAGCTGTGTGCAGGATGTGTGCTTGGGGAGAACAAACTAGGTGAGATGCCCCCGTCGGCCCCAAAGCCATTGGTCCCGGGTGGCCACATCCAACAGGAGACCTTGTCCTTGGCCTAGAGTCCTCCCGCCCTTAGGGGGTTCCTGCCTGAGGTCCTCAGAAGCCCACTGTGACTGACCCTGGCAGTGCCCCGAGAAGCCATGTTGGGCCCCCACCAGGGCCTACCCCAAAAGCAGGGCCCAGGGAGGGGGCGACTTGCCTGCTCCCGAAGCTCCTGCCCCATTGACCCCAGTTTGCATTCTGCAGGTTTTCCATTTTAGTGGATTTATGCTTTTATTTCAGAGAGAGACATGTGTCTTCTCTGTCCGTTTCCAATAGTTAAAGCCATATCAGTTAGACTGCAATACTTTAAAGACGAGACAAAACAATCCATATGTTTAGGGAACCAGAAAAATCCCCTGGTCTGTCCCTTCTCTAGGGAGCAGGGCTTCAGCAGCTCCAGCTCCCTGGATTTGCCCTTCTCCCCCGCCCCCGCCCCCTCCCCTATGCCCCTGTGTCCTGCCCCCCACCCAGGGGGCCTGTGTCTGTGCCTGTGTCTGTGATGGGGAGCCACCTCGCACCCCTATTGTCTGCTTGTCTGTGTCTCTTTTCCTGGGCAGGATGGTCATTCTCTAAAGCCCTGGGGTCCTGGGATAGAGACAGGCAGGGCCCAGGCCAGGGGCCCCAGGCCTCCCCAGACCCTGTGTGTGAGCCCCACCCAGACACAGATGTGGATCCCAAGTGTTCAAAAAGGTCTCCCCCTTGACAGGGGCCCACAGATCTCAAAGGTAGTGCCAGGGCACAGAGAGTGCCAGATGGGCAGGAGAGACCAAGGCTCAGGAAGCTTCAGATGAGCAGAGGAACCCAGCCATGCAAGATATCCCGGGGCCCTCAGAGGATGTCCCTGGTGGTCTCCACAGCCCCTCTGCACCCCCAGAGCAGGCTCAGGGTTTTCCCCATATGAGAGTACCCTCCAGGCTGGCTGGATTAGTCTGGTGCATGGCCTAGACTCCTCCAGACTCTTCAGGCCTACTCCTGAGAAGCAGGACTAGAGGTATTCCTGGAGGTGGGAGCAAGGGAGAATTTCAGCATGGGGCATACCTGCCTCCAACCGCTGCCAGGTGATCACTGTCAGGTCCAGGGGGACATGATGACTGTCATTCCTGATACAGACCTGACTGTGGAAAGCAGCTAACCTGTGACCCAGGGAAGATGCTGTGTGCAACATACTCATGTGGAGGGAGAGGGGCAACAAAATATGTGTGCGGTGTGCTCTAGCAGGGAAGGGATGCTCACATGAGGTACCTGGGGTGGGAGGTGTGTGTGGCCCACTGGATGGGAGGGGGATGGGTGTGCCACACATAAATGGGGCAGTGTGCGTGTGATACACTTAGGAGGCTGGGACGGGGAAGGAGCAGTCCCAGAATTCAGCACACACTTACAACGTATCAGGGAGACACTCTCCAGCTAGGGAAATAAGAAGGAGCAATCATTTGTACATGGTGAGAACAATGAGATGCAAGGGAGTGGGCACCACCTGACGTGGGCATGCGTGGTTGCCAGGGAAGGCCACGGCCAGACTTGCATGTCTGGGAGCTCACCAGCAGAGAAGAGGGAGAAGGCTTCTCTGGATCACCCATGCTGGGTGCTGGCAGTGAGCCAGGACTTGCACACATGGACAGCCTCAGCTCCTGGAAGGTGTCCTTACTGGCAAAACTGTGTGGGGTCTCCTCCAAAGGCAAGCAGGAAGTCAAGAGACCCTCTTAAGTAGGGGTTTGTGTGTATGTGAGAGACAGAGAGGGAGAGAGATTGGGAGGGAAGTAGCAGGGAGAGAGAGAACAGATGTATTTTAGCAGCCCAGGCCCCTCTCAGGTGGGACAGCTGGTGGGCAAAGAAGCTGCCCTATAGGATCTGGCTAGAGTAGAATGGGCAGAACCCCAGCCATGAGAGCCCCCAGCACCTGGCTGGCAGAGCTGCTCCATCCTAGGGTCCTGCAGGCCCCCTTGACTGGACAGGCAGCTAGGGATCAGATGGCTCAGGTGACATATGTCTCCCAGGCCTGAGGACATGCCTCCCCCCACATATCCCCTATTCCCCTCCCTGCTCCTGCTGCCCCCCTTCTTCCCTGGGCAGAGATTGGGAGGTGCTTGTGCTGGCCCTGGGGTGGGGGTCCTAGTGAGACCCAGGTGAGGATGACCATCCTGCTCTCGCGGGGGAATCCCTTTCCCACAACTGTGCTGTGTCCTTGTTGCTCTGCTTTCTTTAAATGTGTCAGTGCCTGGGGGGAGGAGAGGGGCACCCCCTCATGCCCCCTGAACCTGACCAAAAGCCATGGCTGTCGCTCCCCCCTTTGTATGACGCAGATGCTAAGATGTACCAAACCAACCATGACAACAAAGAAAAGACCTTGTACAGCCAACTCTTGGTCTGTCTGTCCTCTTCTGTCTGTTGGCATCACCAGGGCGACATGGGGTACCAGCTGAGGTGAGAGGGAGCTGAGCTGCAATGCTCAAGAGGCCCCAGAAAGTCTTCCATTTTACCCTCACTGCTGGCCGGGACACTGGAAATGACCCCAGAAATCAACTGAGGCCGGAGTCAGGGCTGGCCCCAGAGATTCAGGGCCACTCCCCTCCTGCCCTTCAAAGTCAGCTGTGCAAAAAACCCCTGGAGCTGGTGTCCCAGCCTGGTCGCAGTACCCCACACCCCTGGCCATCCTTCTCCAAAAGCTCCTCGGGATGTGGCATACCAACAGGGAGCCAACTCCCATGGGTGGGCCAAGGTCTGCCACTGGCCATCCCACCAACACTGAGGGAGTTCCTAATGTCTGCCAAGCCATGTGTGGGACAGGATGCCACTCAGCATTGCTCCTGGACACAGACACTTCCCAGGCCTTGTTGAGTCAAGACAAAACCAGAACCCCCCTTTCACCCTTGGCTGCCTCCACCATTGTCCTGCCTTAAGCTGGGCCTCATTTTTTCTCTACTTGGCTAGGCAACTCCCATTCCTCACACACTGGTCTCCCAGCTTCCACATCTTCCCTCTCTCCATCCTCTCCCCACTCCACCCAGAAGACTCATCAAAACACAAACTTAACCATGTCACTCCCTTGCCCAACACCCTTCAATGGTCTGTAGGAAAGCACCTGCCTATAGGACAACATCAAAATCATCAAAATGTATGATATGACCCTGTATGATATGACCCCAACCTGCCAGGTCAGACCCACACCCAACTCTGAGCCAAGCACCCCCACCCTCACACATACCATGCTGTGTCGTGTTTATAGATTCTTCCCCTCTGCCTGAAATGGATTGTACCCTCCCCCTCCCTGGTATACTTCTTGAACTTCTCAAGATCCAGCTAAGATGTCACCTCCTGTGTGAAGCCCACCCTGACACAGCCCCCACCCCCCTGCCCATAGCAGAGTTTGTTGCTGTGCTCACAACACGGAGCATCACAACTGCGTGCTCAGACAGCACTGGGTTTGCTGGTGGGTTCTATCACCCAGCAGAGTGATCTTGAACAAGCCACTTAACCCCTCTGAGTGTTTGCTCGCAAGTAAAATGGAATAATAATTGTTCTGACCTCCACAGTTGTGAGGAGTAAATGGGGTCACGCACTCACACTCTTAGCACTGCGTGCCAAGCATTCAATGAATGTAAATTCTACTGTAATTTATGTCGCTGCAATGTCTCCCTCTAACTTGGGAGCTCTATAGGTGCCGTGCTGGCTGGTGCCCCAACACCTCCCAGCACCCACTGCAGAGTCTAGCCTGCAGTGGGTCCTCAGGAACCCCAATGCTGACTCAGGGGCCAAGTGATCAATCTCTCTCTTCTACTTGGTGGCCAGAGTCACTTTTCCTTTAGCTCTCTGCACCTACCGGATAGTAGGGGAAGAGGAGGCAGAACCTGACCCCTCTCTCTCCTATTCCCTAACATCACCCATCCTGCCTTTCTCCCACATCTGCCCATCACTCTGGGCTAGTGCACTAAGGGTAGTCTCCTAGACTCTTAGAGTGAGGGGAGTTCAGTGTGCAATGGGAGGCTGCATTAGTTATCCACTGCTGCATAACAAATTACCACAAACTTGGTGGCTTAAAGCAACACATGTTTATTATTTCACAGTTTCTCATGGGAGGCCATGCACAGCTGAGCTGGCCCCTCTGCTTCAGGGTCTCTCGCCAAGCTGCAGTCAAGGTGCAGGCCAGGGTTGGGGTCTCAACTGACAGTAAGGACCACTTCCAAGGTCATGGGATTATTGCCAAGATTTAGTTCCTGTTGAATTGAGGGTCTCAGTCCCTGGCTGTCTATTGGCCAGAGGCTGTCCTTTGTTTCTCACCATGTGGGACCCTCCATTAGGGCAGCCCACAACATGGCAGCTTTCTTCATCAAAGTGTGCAAGCCACGAAGGCAACAGAGAGCTCCAGCTGGTAAGACGGAAGCCTCAATGTTATGTAACCTGATTGGGGAAGTGACATCCCATCATTTTTGCCATATTCTATTGGTTAGAAGTCCTAGGCCCTGCCCACGCCTATAGGGAGAGGGTTACACATGGATGTGAACAGCAGGGCAGGGATCACTGGGGGACATCTTAGGGTCTGCCCCCATAGAGGCTGAGGCAACTCCCCGCCTTCCCTACAAAGAAGCAGGAGTTGAGCAGAGGAGCCAGAACAAAACCTCATCTACCACAGTGTCCCAAGTGGTGGAGGAAGTGTGTCGGAGCAGAATTAGAGCCAACAGTGGGCTCCCCTCGGGCTTCTGCAAGACAGAGGCTATTCCCAGAGCCAGGAGTTGGGCTCGTGGGCCTTCCAAGGCTGGAGATTGGAGAGAAATGGAACATGAGGGATTTGGGCTTCCCTGGAAGTCCATGTGTGTTCTTTCAGCAGGCCAGGAACTGTCTTCCCAAGACCCAGGTCCCTCCCTCAGTAAATAATCCAGTCCCAGACACTCAGATGCTTCTCTTCTGTCTGCCTTGCCTCTCCTTTCCACTCAGTGGCACCCCCACAGGGCCCTGTGCCCTAGTCGGGAAATGCCAGCATCTTCTCACTTTCAATCCTGAAGGTCTTCTCCTCAGAGTCCTAACCCTCTCTTAAATAACACTTACTGAGCTCCCACCACTTGCTAGGCACTGTACTAGGCACCAAGAACACCAATCACACAGCCCCTTCCACCAGGAATCTACCTGCTAATGGAAGAAATACGCAGATACATAGTTCAGTTAGCTGCCATAATATGTGCAGTGATACAGGCAAATCGGGGTGCTTGGGGAATGCTCCCTGGAGGAGGCAACATTTGAAATGAGTCTTAAATGAGAAATCAACCTGGTGGGAAAGGAGGGTACTCTAGGCAGAGGGGCTGGCATGAGCAAAGGCATGGAGGAGACAAAAGTAGTCCAACATGGGTGGTGGGTGTCAGGGAGGGAGAAGCAGGGGACGTCTGCAGGAGCTTATTACATTCTTGGTGAAAAGTTGAAAGCCTGAGAACATCAACCAGGGTGCCAGGAGATGGAGCTTGGGCTCTCCCTGCAGGCCATGGGGAGCCACTGAAGGGTCTTGAGCAGAGGTGTGATTTGATCAGATGTGCAGATTGAGGAAGATCATTAGGGCCATGAGAAGGAGGAACTGGGCTCCAGGAAGGAGCTGGTAAAATGTCAAGGTTGGAGATGGTGAGGCCTGGCCTTAGGCAATGGCAAAGGGCCTGGGAAAAGCAGACAAACTGGGGGCTACACAGGATGACAATTTGGCAGGACTTGAGGACTGGATGTGTGAGGCATGGAGGAGGAAGGGGTCGAGGTCAAAGCCTGTGTCTCCATCTTGGGAGGCTCCATTCTCCAAGATCTAGAAAGCTGGTGGAGACCAGTTTGGGGGAAGATAATGAGTTTGCTTTGGAGCTTCTGGATTTGAGGCACCTGGGGACAGTCTAGCGGCTAGTCTGTGTCCACGCCAGAGAAAGACAGGAAAAGCATAAACTGTACTTTGCACGGGCTGGCCCCCAAATGGAGCAATGTCTTGATCATTTACTTTCTTTACCACAAGGATCAAAGCAGAGAAAGTCAAGAATCCATCCTGCTACGCAACCCAGGAGTCCCTCTTGTGCCATCTTTGGTAGAGGGCACTCTCTGCTTGCATTCCCCCACAGTGTGGGAGAGCTCATTACAGTCGGACATGGGCCTTCTTTCTCCTAAACCAAAAGTTGCCAGGAGGCAGGGGTTAATGAAGCTTCCTCTAGCATCCCTTTAATTGACTGCAAAACTCTGCTTCCAGACCACTCACTTAGCACTTGTAATTAATTGGGACTTCTTGCCTGATCTAAGAGATGTTTCGATACCCCTCACCACCCCCAGACAATGTTTTCTCAGCTGGGATTCTCCAGCTGGAGCCATCTCTGCACAACGGCCTCTTCACAGGCACTGACCTGGGTTTGAATGCAGGTTCCAGCCCTTCATCTCTGTGTGAGCTGGAGCAAGCACTTCTCTGCCCCAGGCACAGGGCTAGCACAAGGTAAGGCTCAGTGGGTAGGGCCAGAGCTGCTGGTGCTACCATCTCCTTGGACTCCAAGTGCTGGCATCCACCCCATCCTGGGTGGGGCAGGCCCACTGGTCTCATCAACTCCCTGCTGTTCTTACAGTGACAGACAATGACTAGGACCCTGTCTACACGAAGGTTGAAGGTAGCCCATCTTAAAATACATAAGGGGGGAGGGAAGAAAAGGGAAGAAGAGCAAGGAAGCCTCCACTTACTAAGCCCCGTGCCATGCCGTAACAGGGTTGTTGCTCTACAAGTATCATATCTGCTCATCCTGACAGGAATCTGTGAGGTCAGGATTATGCCCATTTTACATAAGACAACACTGGGGCTCAGAAGTAGAGGCATATAATGGACATGAGTATAGGCTTCGGTTTTCAGACAAATCTGGCTTGGAATCTTGATTCCTTCTGTCTGGTCTTGGACGTATGACTCTCTGGACCTTGGTTTCCTTATCTATTTAAAACAAATGAGTATATACTGTATGTTATCTATACTGGAATTAAAATAAAAATAAAATAAAAGATTATAATAATACCTAACTCCCCCCACCACCATCATCACCAGAAGCATTAAGGGAACCAAGTAAAATAATGTCTGTAGATCTCCTAGCACAGTGCCTGGCACATAACAGGTACTTAAACAATGATAGCCATTGCTACAAAATGCTACTATTACTATGGCAAGACTGATGAAGACAAATAAGAAGAGGAGAATAGGAAAGGAGAGAGAAGGACTGAAAAGGATAAGGAGAAGAATTAATTTCAATAAAAATCCTCAAGTCATCCAGGGCGACGGGGTGGCTCGGTCCATTGAGCGTCCAACTCTTGATTTCAGCTCAGGTCATGATCTCAGGGTCATAAGATCCAGTCCCCTGTTGGGCTCCATGCTCCATGTGGGGAGTCCACTTGAGATTCGAGAGAATCTCCCTCTCCCTCTGCCCCACCCCTGCTCTCTCTCTCTCTAAAATAAGTCTTTTTTAAAAAGTCTTCAAGTCATTCAAATAGTAAACTGGTAACCTGGATTTCAAAACAAATCTCATGTCTTTTCACATAATACATACAAAACAAGCTGAGAGGCAGTGGTCGCAAGTGAGAAGCTGGGGCAGGAGGGAGCAACTGTCTCTTCTAAGAAGCTCTCATCAGCTCAAAAGAGACTTAGCAATGTGTATTAGTTATCTGTTGCTGCATAACAAATTATCCCAAAACTCAGTGGCTCGGAACAATAAACATTTATTTTTCTTTCCCAGTTTCTGAGAGTCAAAAATTCTGAGTGACTTCACTGGGTAGTTCTGGATTGGGGTCTCTCATGAAGTTGCAATTAAGATGTCAGCCAGGGTGGTCTCATCTGAAGGCTTAACTGGGGCTGGAAGATCCACCCCCAAGATGGCTCAGTCACATTGCTGGCAAACTGGTACCAGCTGTTTGGCAGAAGTCTCCCTCCCCAAAGAGCTTCTTAAGTGTCCTCACAATACAGCAGCTAGTCTTCTCCCAGAGTGAGTAATCCAAGAGAACAAAGTGGAAGATGCAATGTCTTTTATGACCTAGCCCTAAAAGTCACATCACTTTTTTTTGTTTGTTTTATTTATTTATTCATGAGAGTCAGAGAGAGAGATAGAGAGAGGCAGCGGCAGAGGGAGAAGCAGGCTCCCCTCCTAGCAGGGAGCCCGATGAGGGACTCGATCCCAGGACGCTGGGATCGTGACCTGAGCCGAAGGCAGACGCTTAACCATCTGAGCCACCCAGGCGCCCCAAAGTCACATCACTTTTGCAGTAATCTGTTGGTCATACAGACCAGCTCTGATTCAGTGTGGGAGGATACTACACAGGGCATGAAGAGCAGGAGGGAAGATCACTGGGGGCTGGGGACCATCTTGGAGGCTGCCTGCCTCACAATGCATACCTCAGCCCACCTTCAGCCCCTAGTCAGCAAATACTCCTTCATTCATCCATCCACTCGGCAAACATGTCCTCATTCCTTTCTGCCTTCACCAAACTCTTCCCAGGGGACTCCCCACAGCCAAACACTGGGCTAGGTGCTGCCTTGTAAACCTGAAATCTGATATCGTCATGGGAACTCAGAGTCCAGACACATACACCAATACACAACAGAGCATCATGGGAAAACATTGGGGTTTTTCCCAAACAGACCTGGCTACAAGCCTGACTTGTTATGTTGAAGCCATTTGATCTTGAGCACATTATTTTACCCCTCAGGGCCTCCATACAAAGGGATAATAATACTTGCACTTCCCAGCTTTGCAACAAATGCATTAAAGCACCCGGCACATAACAAATTCTCAATAAATGATGACTAATACTATTACATTAATATTGCTGCCCTAATAAATAGAGATTGTGCTTCCAAACTGGACAGCAGCCCCATCTAGGTTTCCTGTGCCCCCCAAGAGAAGGCTGGGCTCTTGGACCCCAAGGCTGGCCCCCAGCTCCTGCCTGTCAAGTCCTCTCAAAGGCCTGGCTGAGTCTTGCTGTGGCTCTGACAGCCAGAGGGCTCTCTGGCTGCCAGCCCTAATCAGCAGCTCCAGCCCAGACCTCAAATTGATTTGCCATCGTTGAGCTGGGAAGCGAGAGCTCTTCTTGACTCGTGGCCAAAATCCATTTTGAGAGCAAAGTAATCACCTCCGTGGCGGGTGTCCGGAGAATGTGATAGAGATCTAGGACAAAAAGTCTCCATCCTACCACCCAGAACCACTGTGTGTGTCCTCACAAGGCAGCATGCCTCCTGCACCCCATGCTCCACGCGGTCTAATACAATGAGTGCCTCTCAAACTTTGCAGCAAGTAGGACAATCTGGAGATTTTTTAGGAATACCGGTGCCTGGCTTGGGCCCCCAGACATTCTGACTCAATTGGTAAGGGCTGTACCCTGGGCATCAGGATTCTTACAAGCTCTCCAAGGTGGTTTGAATGGGAAGCAAGGTTGGCAAACTGGTAATCCAATCCACACACCATCGGCCTCACCTGCATGCACATATCTCTGCATCAGTCAGACCATTGTTTATTGAGCACCTACGATGTGCCAGGCACTGTTCTAGGAACTAGAGATAACACAGAGGACAAAGCGGTTGTCCTCATGGAATTGACATTCTAGTCAAAGGAAGCAGACAAGGAACAAAAGAATATGTGAAATACATAATATGTTAGACGAGAATAATTGAGAAGTCATGTGCAGCCAGTCCCCCGTACACCAGCTGACAGCATCTGCCCCGTCTACTGCTGACCAGCTTCTGATCCCCAGCCTCGACCCAGACTGAGTCTTCACCAGAGCCACCTCACACAACCACCCCAACTGTGGCCACACGCTAAGCCCGACACAAGCAGAGTGAGGCTTGACCCTGGTGAGAGACAAGCCCTAAATCTCGATAGTCCCTGGCATTTGCTCAGGCCCCCAATTCTCCCATGAAGCCAACACTTCATGTGCTCTCACCCACCTCCCTGGCCCTGCCTCAGATCCCAAACTTGGCTTTACTCTGTGCAACTTCCCCTACAGAAAAACCACCGGGTTTTTAAGGATCTTTACTACTAGTATCGAGACGCACAAGAAAACAGATGGGCTAAACAAATGGGAAAGACCTCTGAGTGGTAAGGACCCTTGGAGGGCATCCCACTTCACCCCCTCATTCCCCAGTCAGGCCCAGAGAGGTCAGTAAGTAACTCGCCTCAAAGTCACACAGCAGCACGTTAGCAGTGGAACAGAATCGGGACCCAGGTCTCTCCTTAACTCAGCGCTCTCTCCGCTACCCCATCCTGCCTCCTTCGGAGAACATAGGGAGCATCACCCATCTGGGAAAACAGCCCCCATAATTTCCTCTAGGAACCCACTCTTCCTCTGTTCTCTACCCATGATGTGGGTGAAATCCGATCCCCTGGCCCCACGACTGGTTGGGGGCTAGACACAAAGCAAGGCAAGACGGGGCAGGGAGGCCTGCTGAGATGTGGCAGGTGCTCTGGTTCACTTAACCTGGGGACCGGGGCTGGCAGTCGCTGTTGCCATGTTGCCTTCTCATGTGGGCTGAGGATGAAGTCAAGCCAGGATGGAGAGGAGATTTGAGAGGTGGAGGGAAATGGAGCTGACCCTCAACCCAGCCGTACCTGGAGGCATTCTCACCTGTGACATTTTAGTCTCATGGGTCAGTAAATCACCTGGTGCTCAAAGCCAGTTTTGTTGGGTTTCTGCCACTTGCAGGCCTGACCGTTACAGATAGGAATCCCTTTCTGGCTCTCCCCGAAACTCTCTTACCTGCATCAAATCATCCTCCTCTCTGACCCCGACTGTCCTTTTGCCCTTGGTCCTCCTCCATTCTTAGAGTCTCACAGAGGGGTGCCGCTCCCCACATGGCACTGGCTTCTCCAGCTTCTTCCTTATTGTGCTGGGCAGGACAGTGGCCATCCAAAGGTGTCCATGTCCTAATCCCTGGAACCATGAATGTGTCGTTACCTTACACAGCAATGGGGAATTAAGACTGCAGATGAAATTAAGGTTGCTAATCAGCTGACCTTAAAATAGGGAAATTATTCTGGATTTTCCAGGTGGGCTCAATGTAATCACCAGGGTCCTTAAAAGTGCAAGAGGGAGGCAGAAGAGAGAACCAGAATGATGGCAGCATGAGAAGGACTCAGCCCAACACTACTGGCTTCAAAGATGGAGAAAGTGCCCAAAGCCAAAGGAAGTAAAAAGGCCCCAGGAACTGGAAAAGGCAAGGAACAGATTTTCCCCTAGAGCCTCCAGAAGAAATTCAGACCTGACCACACTTTGATGATAGCCCAGTGAGACAGCCCCATCAGATTCTGATCTTTAGAAGTATAGGAAACTAAATTTGCATTGTTACTGAGTTTGTAGCAATTTGTTACAGCACAGATAGGAAATTAATACACACATCAAAAGACCCTGATGTAGGCATTTGAGAGACTGGCTGACATTTCATTTCTTCTGCAGCCCTGCTTAAGCATTTACCATATGCCTGACTCTGGCCTGGATGCCAGAAAGAGCAAAACCAACAAGATACCCATCCCTGGCCCTCCAGGCTCCCACAGCTAGCTGAGGGCAGGAAACAGATCTGCAGTCAACTCTGACGGAGAGTGCTAAGCACTATGATGCAGAAGCATGTGGGATGCTATAAGAGCCCACGGTAGAGATACCTAGACCTGCTGAAGGCAGGAAATGGGCACGTGTTCAGAAAGCATCTCCTGGAGGAATCAAAAGCTGAGCTTACAACCAAAAGTGGGGAGAGGCATTCCTGGGAGAGGGAACAGCATGAGCAAAGGCTCAAAGAGGGAGGAAACATGACACATTGTGGGAACTGGAGCATGCAAAGGGTTGGAGGGGGTGTGGAAGCAGAGGCTGCAGTAGGGGCCAGGTCACATGGAGCCCAGAATGCCAAGACAAGGAACACAGACTTCATCCACAGGTGCTGGGGAGCTACTGAGAATTTTAAGCTGAAAGAGATATGAACAGGCAGCATGGAGGGTCAACCAAGGGCTCAGAGACCCACGAGGAGACTCCAGGAAAGAAGGAAAGCTGCGTGAGCCAGAGCAAAGCCATGAGAAGGGCATGGAAGGAAACAGTGGGAAGCTAGCAAAGGTCTGGCTTGCCTGTGGTAAGTTAGGGGAGGAGTGCGGTTGGGAATGACTCTGTGCTCTGCTCTGCACCAGTGGACAGACAGTGGAGCCCTTCTCCAAGATGGGATGCCACAGAGGCAGGACAGGGCAGGGAGATGAGAAGAGGTGGAGTCCGTGGAGCCTGGGAGCCCCCCTGGGAGCTGTCCAGGAGGCAGCTGCTCAGCAGGGAGTCTGAGTCAGAGGTAGGGTTTGGGTCATCCCTGCTGACCTTCAAGGCCCTACAAGCTGATGGCCCAAGGGGCTGGTGGGAAAGGAGAAGAGAAGTCTGGGGGAAACTTAACAGATTTCTCTCTACACGACAAAAGGGAAAATAATATGGGAGATGGGTCTACAGTATGGGAATAGCAGTATGCATCCTCAAGACTACAAGTAGAACTGGTGGGACTCTCAGAAACAGGACAGGGAGTGAGGGTCCCATAGACACCACAGCCCCAGCCCAGCCACCATAGTAGCCAAGAAGCCCCCAGGGTGGGGGTGCACCTTTGAGGGCCCTAGAGACCAGCGCTGGGGTCAATCCAGCTCCCTGCCTGCATCCAAGGATGCCCATGACACTATCCTTGCTGCCAAGGAGGGGCTTGCACAATGGTGACAGGTTTAGGCCCTGGAGAACCCCCAACTTCAGCCCTCCCCTCGTACGATGAAAGGAAGGGGTCCCCTGGTCCAGAAGAGGCAGAACCAACCCCAGCCCACCCCCCACAACTCCCACGGTTGTTTTCTTCCCTCACCCGCCAAACTCACCATCCTAGGGACCGCCTAATAACTGGCTGCCAAGTCCCCTGGGGACAGACTAATGAAGCTGCCTCCCTGCCTCCCGCCTCCTCTGAGGCCTTGGCTCTGAGCCCCACCCCTCTCCACCTACTCCCGCCCCTCCTGTCCTTCTCTGAAACCTCCCATCCTCCCCACTGAAGCACTCAGGCCTAAGGGTCTCCATCTGGGCCCCAAATTGCCTGGCTTTAAGTGAGAAAGGGAGCTCTGGGCTCTGGGAGAGGCCACAAGGGAACTGTCTAGGGCAGGAGACTCTGGGGCCAGAAAGAGAAGCCCCTTCCTGTGCCTCATTTTTGAGCATCCTCAGAACACCTGCTGCATGGCTGTGGGAGACAAGCAGCTCAGCCCACCCGCCATGTTTCTGGGGGTGTCAGGCTGCAACTGGGTCTCTGGCCCCCAGCATCAAAGGAGCCCCAGCTCAGAAGAACCAGGGCTTGGATGCCAAATGGGTATCACCCCCTCCTAGTATGTGACCTTGGGAGAAGTTTCCTAACTTCCTGGAGCCTTGGTTCCTTTGTCTGTAAAATGGGGACAATGATACTACCATATCACGCAGGGAAGATGAAAGGAGATCATATATGTAAAGCACTTGACCCAGGGCCTGGGCCACAGAATGTTTGCAATAAATTATATGCCAGAATGTTTCAAATTGCCCTCCTTGGCAAGGTGAGGTGTCCAACCAGGATGTGGTGGTTGCCCTGGAAACAGAGGCTTCTCTGTACAAAGGGTCAGTGGCTGTTGTGGGGACTGGACTCCCTTCTCTGGGTTCCTCTGGGCTGGTTCTGTCCCTCCAGGAGTTGGTTGGTACTAATTTGTAAAACTCTTTCCCTCCTCTTGTTTAACCACTGAGAATCCCTGGAGGGCCCTGTCAGGCAGAGTTGATGGCTGCCCCCTGAATCATGGAGGCTCAGATGCTTCCATCACAACTCCTTACCCCAAACAGCAATCAGGACAGGGTGAGGAGGCCATAGGACGCTGCCCACCCCACCCAAGGAGGGTGACCATGAGCAAACGAGTTCACTGGCATAGCTCCTCCACTGTCAGAGACTATCCTACTGCCACGCATGCTGATGCCTGGGGCCAGATGCCTTTCCCTAAAAGGCTCCAGAAAGGCTTTCCTGACCCTCGGCTCAGGTGCCCCAGGCTTCCCTTAGCCCCAGGTCATAAGAGACAAAGGGACGGGTCTGTCTCCACACCCCAGGCTGTGGGGATCCTCTCAGACTCTGTGAGGAACACCCACGGAGTTTGCCAGTCAGCCATCTCCCCTTTTTCTGGGTGCAACCCCTATATCACTTTGGGGGACCATCCTTCCTCCACTCTAGGCCCCTGTAGCTCTGGCTCCCCTCGCTGCAGTTGTGGTCATGTGAGATGCCTGATCTGCGAGAGGACCACATTCCCCTAGCCACTCAATTGTGCATGGATGGTCATGTGACCCAGGTGTGACCAAGGAGAGGGCCACATCCTCCTAGCCACTTGATTGGTTCAGAGATGGTCACGTAACACAGGTGAGATTAGTGAGAAGACCACGTTCTCCTAACCATCGATTGGCTTGGTGATGGCCTTGTGACCCAAGCCTGACCAGTGAGAACCCTCCCAAGACTTTAGCTGGAACCACTGGGAAAGAGACTCCCTTTCTCCTTTGCAATGGCTCTCCTGGCCCAGCGAGGGTGTGGAGCTGCCGGCAGCTATCTTGCCACCTCACTGGGAAAACCCACCTGGGAGGGGAGCTCACAGAGGAAAGCAGAGCTGAGCGAATGTACCCGTTTGTGCCCCTGAGTACCAAGCAATTTTTTTTCCTTCAGATGCCAACGCTGCCCCACATGCCACAGCAACCCAGCTTATCAGCCCTGAGCTGCAACACAAATGGGTCTTGAGAGGGCTAGCACTCACATCCTGAGTGAGCATTAACCACAGGGCTCAGAGTCAGACAGAACTGGGTATGGAGCTCTGCAGTCCTACATGCTTGATTTTGGGCAGGCCACATCTTCTGTGTGAGATTCGGTTACATCCTCCTTGAAATGGAGTTCACACTTGAAGGCAAGCTGGGGGACTCCATGCCATTTCCTGTGTTAGAATGTACTACTCTCACTTTCTATCTTGGGAACTCCTACTTATTAGCCTTCAACGCCCCACTCACCATCTCCTCCAAGCAGTCTTATTCCTTCCACTATGCCTCCACAGAGATAATACATATTGGGTGTTTACTATATGCCAGGCATGGCATATAATCCTAAAAGACAGGAACTAAAATATACTTTTTTTGCATATGAGGTATCAGAAACCCAAAAAGTTTAATCTACCCAACAACCAAGATCATACCCTCCACTCTGGTCTTATAATTATCCATTTGCTTCATTTTGATCTCCTGCTGCCACCAATAAGACTCTGAACTCCTGGACCTTGTTCATCCCTGCATCCCTATTCACTCACCCGAGAGCTTTTAAGCCAGACCAAAGCATCCATGCACATGCTGACCACCAAACCCACAAGTACTACCTCCTACTCATCTCACTGCAACCTGCTTGCCCCTCATCTTAGGCCTTGACATTTGCTGAGTGTCTGCAGAATAGACAAGGAAGACTGAAGTCTAATGCCTCCAGGGGCCCACTAGGTATGCAAGTAAGAAAGCTGGTATAGGGAGACTTCAGTTAATGGGGAACCTGTCCCCTCTGGAGCACCAACATCTCTCTGAAGATTTGGAAATATCTGCTAGGCACATCGTTAAGTGATCAAAACAAAGGCAGAACCTATTATAAATGAAAGAGAGTTGAAGGTATATCTATTCATATTTGTTTGCATCTGCATTTTTAAAAAATGGAAGGGGACAGAAGAATCTAATGCATGGCTTTATTTGTGGTGAGGGCCTGAGAACAGAGTGGATGATGACAGGCGTGGGAGTCGGACTTTTTGTTCTATACTGTCTTGTATTGTTTTGATTTTTGAACCCTAAGAATGTATTGTTATCTATTTAAAACAGATAAAAAATGTAAATCACAAAAGGGGAAAGTCCCACTCATCTCCAGCTGACTATTGCTATGCAAAGGTGCAGGTCCTAGGTTGTGGGAATTTGCAATTATTCAGAAGAAACCAGAATATAGGAGTCTAATGTGAAACAGCCCCATTTTTAATGTTGGCAATTACCATATTTCATCATCACTCAGCACATTTTTTTCATATGTTAACATCATTAAAGTTTTGGGGTTCATCTTACAATCATTGGCATGTCAGAGTTTGTGAACATTTTTCCCTTAATGGTACATAAAATGGAGGCATACTTTGCAATAAGTCTCATAGTAGAACTGATGAGACAATACAGTAATGGTAATATAAATAAATGTTTTAAAACATTTGTCAGCCAAAGAAAACATAGTTGAGGGTCTGATAGGTTCAGGGGTTGCTGGGCCTGGCCCCCCTCAGCCATCTAGCTCCCTGCTGCCGTGTCCCATGGCACACACTGTGGCCGGGTCCTCAGCTACCCCAGGCCCTCACTGGGAAGAGGCTGTCAGACCCTACCACCAGGGCCCAGGCCTGGGGCTAGCCAAAGTAAATGCTAACAAATGTGTATTGAGTGGATGCAAGACTGGCAGAGAGAATGATCTAGAAGACAAACTGGAGTTGGAAGTTGCCTCTCAATCCACCTGGACTCAATCTCAGTCCCTGGACCCAGCAGGTGCTCCTCAAAATCATGGCTAGTGGGCCATGCAGCATTTCCAGGCAGCTACATGTAGAAATGTGAGACATATTCTTGAACTTGGCACATGCCCCCATATAGGCAAGATCAGTCTGATGCCCTTACATCCTCTAGATGGAATAAAAGAAGTCTTCCAAGGTGGAGAGGGTGTGGATATCTCTTTTTTTCCCAGCATCTGCTGCTTTTTATTTTGCTCACAGCATCTCAGTTTTCCTTTGAGACACCTCCTATCCCCAACTTTCCATCAAGAGGGGCTGACTTCATCCTCCCAGTTCTCAAGATGGCCATATGACCCAGGCCTGGCCAGTAAGTGTCAGCCCTGGAATTTATCCTAACTAGTCATCATTGCAGGGGTTTGGCCCCCTCTTTCTGCCAGTGTTCCTGAGCTGGCAGGATGCAGGCCTGGAGCTGTTGGGCACCATCTTTAGCTCCACAAGGGCAGACTGCCTGAGAATGAAGCCAACACAGAGTAATCGAGGACTTAGAGATGGAAAGATAGATGTGTGTGTGTGTGTGTAAAGAGAGACTGAGACCCATCCTGATGAAATCCTTTGAGCCCCTGCATCCATCCATTCCTGAAGTCAATTGCATGTTGCCGATTATGTGAACATGTAAATTCCTTTCATTACTTGAATTATTTTGAGTTGAAGTTTTATCACTTATAAATATCCTCAAATAACTACCTATAAAGTATGCAAGAGCTACCATTTATGGAGTCCTTATCAATTAGCCAGGCAGTAGCTAGGACTTTTTTATCCCTGTCTTACAGACAAGTGAACTCACAGGTTTTGGGGTAGATATTATGATAGGAATAAAGACCCTATCACCCCCACGGCAGAAAGTACAGATATCAGCCAGCCAGCCCTCAGCCATCAGTACCTTCAGGGACTACCTCAGCAGCAGACCTCACCCGAGGTGACACCCTGTTCACAGGGCTTCCAGGGCCTTCTGCCCCAACCCAGAACAGCTCTAAAAGATCACACCCACCTTCAGGACTCACTGCAGGGTGGAAGCTGAGGCTTCAATTGGCAGGATGTGGCAACATGACTTCTCTCTCTCTGCTCAATCCTGTTTCTGTCTCTTCCCCTCCACAGGTGTTGATCCTAAGAATAATTCTTAATAAATACCCCACACGCTGAATTCTGTCACAGAGTCTGCTTTCTGAGAACCCAACCTGTTACATACAGTTGGTACCAAAAGTGGGTCAGGAAAGCAGATACCAGGATGGGAGTTTGGAGCTGAATCACCTGGCGCCCAGCTGGTTGAGTGATGAACTAGGATGGAAGACTGGAGACAGGGAATCCATCAACTGGTATGATGTACTTAAGAAATATGAAGGAATCAATAACTATAAGGACAACCGAATTGGGTAGCTATTGCTAAACCTCACTGAACCAGAAAAAGATAACAAAGAGCTGAGTGTGGTTAATCAGTGTGGTACTGAAAGCTAAATGCGAAAGCCCTTCTGCTGGTGTTTAGAGAGGTTGTCATCTCCGGAAGGGCAGAAAACATGAAAACTTGTCCCAGGCTCACCTCCAGCCAAGACATGTCTGCTATGCCAAGGGGGCTAGCACTGTCTCCTCACCTGAGGACTACACAGGCCTCCCCCTGCCAAGACATGTCCATGCTCAGGAACTGTCCCCACTTCTCCTGATGCCATCGGGCCAATAACTAGGCTGAAGTCACAACATAAACTAGCTGTGGGCATGTTGGGCCCAATGTAGAAAGATGGGGGTGATACCCCCAAGGGGCTGCAGCACCTAGTCAACACGGGACTGGATTGGGACAAAGGGTGAGCGATCAACAGGGCCAGAGCATAAAGCCGGATAAAGGGAGTGTTTATCAGTATGGGAGCACCCACTCACGACACAGAATTTAATACCCTCCCAAGTACCCCAGGAGATAGTGCAAATTCACTTCTGCAATGACCCTCAGAAGCATGGAGAAAGAAGTGGCCCACATGGAGTGAAAAGTGCCCCAGCAAATGTTGGAAGAAGGGACTGAAAGGCTTGGAGAAGCGGGCCCAGCAGAGGAGATGTCCTATACTATGTAAGGCCCGAACCCCTCCAGAGGCCTATGTTGCACGCAGGGCCCAGAGGACATACCACTTACAGGGCTGTCAGGAGCGTACTGGTGAATGGTCCCAGCATCACTTGGGGGTTCAAGGATGGCTCTTCTCTCTAGGATGGGGCTGGCGGTAGGAGATGCCATTGCAAACCAGCTCACTCATAGCAGTGGGGATGATAGGGCCCTGAAAACATGGGAGCCACCTGAAGGCAGGAAGATGCAATTTCGTGATGAGCGGTCAGGTGGAGGGACAGTCAGGAGAGCCTGACCTGCAGAAGGTGATGGAGTTACTAGAACATGGCATCCCTAGGAGCAACACAGATGGGCAGCCAACCAGGGTGCTGAAAAACAGGTTGTGGCATGCTCCTGGCTCTGGAAGAGACAGAGTGCCCAATCATGAGACACCAAGTGATCATGTGCCCAGAACTGCCCATCATGAGTTGGGTCTGGCAGACCCACGAAGTCAGAAAGTGGGTACATCCTGAACTGAACATGAGGAGGACTTAAGTTCACCAGCAAGCTGTAGAGCAGAGAGAAAGACCCCTGTCATCCACCACTGTTGTACTGGCCCCCTCAGCTCACACAAATGGCCCCACCAGGGATCCTGTGCCACCAGCTGCAGAGGGAGACAAAACCTTAGACTGGTTTGGGTTATTATGTGGCAGATGACTACCTTGGACCCTTCCACCCTGGAAAGACCAGGAATAGAGACATGTTCCAGACAGAGATTGCGCTTCCTTGCCCACAGCTTTCAACTCAAGGGCATACAAAGAGTTGGATCCACAAGCACTTGATCCCATATAACATCACATCAGACCAAACAACCCATCTTAAGGCAATAACCCAGGAGGTGGGGGAGTGGGCTGGCTGCCATCGTGCACCCCATTACCCAAAAGCTGCTGGCTGGATGGAGCAGGGTAACAGCCGACTTAGACACAGCTGAAAAGCCACCACAGAAACAATATGTCATGAGGTTTGCCTATCATCCTCCAAGATGCAGTATCACTTTAAATCAAATACCTTATATGGCACCGTGTCCCCAGTAGGTGGGATACATGGGCCTAAGAGACAAGGGGAGGAAGCTGATGTGGTCCAGCTTACCATCACTCCCAGTGACCCACGTAGGAATTTGTGCTCTCCATCCCTCAACTCTGGGTTCTGTGTGTGCCTTGTTCCCAAAGGGAGGGTACTTTTGCCAGTGGACAAAGGAAAAGTCCCTTAAACTCTAGGCTACAGCTGCTTCCTCGGCACTTGGGGATCCTTGTGTCAGGGAACCAGTGAACAAGAGGAGTTGCCATCTTGGTCAGAGCAATTAACCCTGGTCATCAGGAGGAAGTCACACTTGGGGACAGGGAAGACTACGGTGACACATAGGTGATTCCCTTGGGTGCCTCTTGGTGTTCCCCTGCTCATTTTGATGATAAATTGACAAGTGCAGAAACCGGGCCTGAAATGGGCACAGTGACCAGAGTCTCTCAGTCCCCACAGAAAGTGATAGGGCTCTCTTATGGCTAATAGAGGAGGAAGCTGAAGAATGTTGGTCGTAGCCCTGATACCACAAAATCTTCAGCGGGAAGGGTGAGGGGTGCTATAGTTCACTCACTAGCCTTCTTTTTCAAGATCCCCCCAAGAGGAGCCTCTCCCAGAAGCAGCCCAAGGAGTAGCCCGTGGTGGGCTCTGTGAGGCACCCCTCAGGTCCCCCTGCAGAATAAAGGACTTATTCCCCCCACTGCTGGGTGTGCTGCTGGCAGATGGTTGCTAGCCCCTCACACTCCATTCCCAGAGTGGCCTACATACAATGACGGATCAACACGGGGTGCAAAGGTCCAGCCCTTTTGCTTCAACTCAAAACAACCCTGAAGCGCCATCCCATCCTCAGAACTCCGTGCAGGGCCAGCTGAGCTTCCATGAAGACAGCATTGTAGGTCGGCTTCCTCCTCTGCCCAATCCTGTATCTGTCCCCTCCGTTCCAAAGATATTGATCTTAAGATCATTCCCTAATAAACTCCCTACATGTAGTATCGCAGAGACCAGCCCAAGATCATACATTGCCCTTGAGTGGCAAAGACAAGCTGAAAACCCACTGCTGTCCTCATCCAAAGCCCAGCCATGCTCTTTCCTCTAGAGCTTCTCTGGCCCCTTTACCGAGAGGTCCCAAAAGTCAGCACCCAGAAGGGGAGACACAGAGCAAGCCTCCTGATGGAATTCCCAGCACTAGTCCAATTACCTAAGCTGTTCCAGAGTGACTGGTGGCATTGCCGAGTCCCCACTCCCAGGATGGGGGAGGGCAGATGTTCAGCCTCAGTTTCCCCAACTCTGAAATGGGACCAATAAATGTGCACCTGTGCCAGTACAACAGTGGTGGATGACAGGGGTTTTTCTACCTGCCATGCAGCTTCAAAGTGTGCACTGTTTGCAAGGCTCCTGGCACGCAGACACCCCTCCGTGAATGCGGCCATTATTATTCAGGAGCAGCAGAGCTAATTAGCCTCGCTGCTGATGCAACAGGAATTCACAGCCGGCAACTGGCCTGTGAGGGGAGGATGAGGCTAGAACATCTCATTTTGACAAATGGCTTTTGTTTACCCACGACTGGCAAACAAACGCTCCTCGACGTGCGGCTAATCACCTAAAAATAACAGCACATATGTTCCCTCTAAGGAGTGTTCCTTGCTAACAAGCACAGCGGCCGTGGGGTGCTGGGGGGTGGGGGGAGCAGGCTCTGCACTCCTTTCCCTGCCCCCACAGCCCTGTGAGAGCCCAAAGGCTCTGGACATACATCTTCTGACTCCCCATATCCAGCCTGTCACCCAGCCCCATCAGTCCCACACAAGCCCGCCCTCTCTTCTGGGGCCCTGGCTCCGGCCCCCAGCTGCCGTTCTGGGGTCAGGCCTCCCTACTTCTTGCCAAGACTGGCACCCCAGTGTCCTCACTGCCCTCCCAGCTCCGCCCTGCCCCAGATTTAACTCACAGACCTGGCACAGAACTCCCCTGCTTAGAACCCTCCGTGGCCTCCGGTCCTCAAGGCTGGGCCAACCTCACTTTCCACACTAACTTGGCTTAGCCATCGGCACTCAACCATCCTGGCACCCTGAGCATACCCTGAACTCTCAAGCCTCAGGCCTTTGCAGATGCCTGGATTAGGGCCGTTTCCATCTATACTCCACCTCGGTACTCTCAGCCAGGCGCACAGCTTTCAATGACATCTAGACTAGCGACAAACCAGGGTCTTCTCCCAGAAGCCCAGGCCCATGTGTCCAACCACGTACTGGATGTCTCCTCCTGGTTGCAGAGTAGGTGTCTTAACAATGTGTCCAAACACACACACACACACACATACGCATGGACACACACATGCATACACACACATGCACGCACATACAACATGCATGGACACACGCGCTCACACACGCACATGCATGGACACACACACACATGCATACACACATACACATGCATGCACACACATCTCCTGCCATTGTCTCAGTATTTCCAGTTGCTCAGGTCAAAAGCCATTGAGTCTTCTTTGACTCCTCTCTTTCTCTGCCACCCCGCAACCAACCTATTAGCAAATGGGGTCCGCTCCATCTTCCAAACATGTCTGGTGCACACTCAGCACTTCCACACTGGCCCCCATCTCTCACCTCCCATGGTTCCCCCAGCTTCTGCCCCTGCCTACTGCAGACTGATCACAACACAGCACCCAGAGGATCCCTTTAAAACTGGTCACATCCTGTTCCTCCTCTGCTCCAAATCCCCCAGTGGTTTCTATCTCAGAGTCAAGCCAAAGTCTTACAGAGAGAGCCCAACACTAGGGTGGCTAAATTTAGCAAATGAAAATACAGGACACCCAGTTAAATTTGAATTTCAGAGGAAGGCAGTTTTGCATGGTTTATACTTCTACTAAAAAAATTATTTGTTTATATGAAATTCAAATTTAACTGGGCGTTCTGCATTTGTCCAGCAGCCAAACCCACAGGCCCGCCCCTGCTCCCCCCTACCTGCACTCCCACCACCCTCCCAGCAGCTCTGGTCTCCTGGCTTCTCCCGGGGCCCGGCAAGGTTCTTCCATCTCAGGGACTGTGCGCTGTGTTCCCTCTGCCTACAGTTTCTCCCAAACCTCCATCTGCTCACTCCCTTGCCTCCTCCAGGCTTCTACTCAAGTGGCACCCATCACAATCCCTAGCCTGAGCACCCGATACAAAACAGCAAGCCCCGTCCTTGCTCTGCTTTGCCTTTCCCAACAGCACTGTCACCCCCCACCAAAAAGTCCTTTCCTTGAAAGCAGAGATGTGTCTGTTTTGTTCACAACTGTATCCCCACACTTAGAACACTGCCTGGCACTTAGTAGGTGTCAATAAATATTTTTTTAATTAATGACATCCCCGCTGTCCCGCCCCCAGGCTACCTGGCAACTTCTCCTCTAACTGCAGGGACAGCTCCATGTCCCCTCCTCTGAAAGGCTCTCCTTGATGACACACATGTGGCCCAGGCAGAGGATGTCACCCCTCACTGCAGCGCCCAGGGGTTGGGTTGCCTATCGCCACAGGATAACCTAGACTGTCCCAGCTGATACCACTCCCACAGCACCGAAGAACTGAAGGTGTATTGCCACATTTCCTAAATAAAAAGAATATTTTTAATTAAAAAAAAAAAACAGTGATGGAGATTAGCGATGTGTTAATGAGGACCGTGAGACAGTAGATTTGCAATCAGAATGTCTGGACAAAATCCAGGCTGCAGAGTCCCTGAAATCAACAGCCCTCCTTACCCAAATTCATGGCAATGGTCTCTCCCTTTACTGGCATCCACACTCAGCCGGGAACCCCCCCTTCCCCCAAGGTGGGAATCATGTCCCATTCACCCTTTTATTCCCAGTGCCTAGTCAATAGCGGCCCATGGGAAATGCTCGGTAAATGTGTGAGTGGGTGAATGAATGGAGTGAATATTTGAGTGAAGAAATGAATAACTTAGGAAACACAGTTCTATTTCTAAGGCTCCTTGTAGAGGCTGGTTTGACTTCCATTGTCCCCACAGGGCACAGGGTATTGCTGTTTAGCATTGCTAAAGAACAATCTCAAAAGAGAAGCAAAAGGAGAAGATGAATATGCCATCCCTTCCCTCTGGTTCACACTCCACAAAGCACATCCACATCCACGAGCCTCTAACCAGACCTGAAGGACTGTTATTACTACCCCCTGGTCCAGATGAGGAGACAGGCCCAAAAAGATGGAGCAATTTACAGAAGGCCACACCATGAGAGGTGAGAGATGCATCTGGGACCCAGCCACCACACAGAGCTGCCTCTCCAACTGGCCTTCGGTTATGATGGCCCAACGGGGAAGAGGCATTATATTCCCTGGATTCTTTGTTGGACAGTCCAGGGAGGAAGGAGTCAGACTGCACCAGAGGACAGACCGGGCATCTTGGGGACCTGGCCTGGCTCTCCTCCTGCCACATGGACACTGTTCCCTCTCTGCCTCTGACCACGGTTCCCTTGCCCACACCAACTTCTGAGCCATCCTTACACAGGCGCCTGCCCTGAATCATTGCATTTGTCTCAAAATTTTTTTGATATTAATGTCATTCTGCGCTAATGAGTGCAGCCCACTTGGTCCCAGCTGGAGCCTCGGATGTCTGCTGATTAATTGGTACAGAGCTCTTGGAGGGAGGGGAGGGGAGTGGGGGGGGAAGGGAGAGAAGAGTGGTTTCCAGTGTAGAAACAAGTTTCCTCGGCTTACCAGTGATTCCTCCGCTCACCTTCACCCCATCCTTAAGTTTTCAGCTGGTTATGGGACAGAAATACTCCTTCATCAGTCACTTGGTCCCCAGTTCAGGAAGAATGAGACACATGGACACTGCCCCAGGGTACATAGGGGTGGGCTGGAGAACACAGGTCAGGAATTGGAAGACCTGGCTTCTATCTCACCCCAGCTCTGCCCAGGGCTGCCCAGGGCAAGTTGCTGACCTCCCTGAGCGTCACTTTCCTCGTCTGTAAAATGGGGACAAAAACCCCACTAGAACATGAGAGTTTAAAGTTCTCAATTGGCTTCCAATTCCGACTCCACTTAGAGGCTATGTGGCCTTGGGCAAGCCACTTAACCTCATCTGCAAAACAGGAGAGTGAACACACCTACCTGCAGCAGTAAGGATTGAATGAGCTAATGAAGATGCACTGCTTGGCCTGGCACCCAGCAGGATGAAGCACTCAATAAATGGTAGATACTATCACCATGTCCAGCAACAGTCAACTGGTTAAGCCTGTGGACTACCACACAGCCTCCAAAAAGGATGCCCGTAAGACGGTGTGGCCCAGGAAATGCCTGTGTTAAAAAGCCTCTGCACCATACCTCGTTGAGGGAATCTTATCTCCAATTTAGAGAAGGGGTGGCCAAGCCTCAGAGAAGGGGCTGGATTTGTCCCAGGTCACAGAGGAAGTAAATAGCCATGCTGGGAACTGAATACAAGGAAGACCTGCCTCAGAATGCAGACTCTTTCCTCTTTGCTACAATTCCTGCACATCGAATTTAAAAAATTGATTTATTCAAGTCTTGAGCCTGCAGGCATTTCACTCTGATTTCTGTCCATGTGATCATGATGTTCTTCTGCCATAGATAATCACTTTTTAAGGCAGATATAATGCCTGTCCTGTGCTCCCCACGTGCTGATGGGCAGATCAAAGGAACTAATAGCTGCATGAGGGTTTGGGGAACAGGAAAGGGCTGGCCCATGGGAGCATTAAGGGACTTGGGTGGCTTGGCTTAACATTAAACAGTCATTCATTCATTCATTCATTCACTCACTCAGCATTCCTAGAGCCCAAAGGTACAAGTTCTAGGCTTAGAAGACACAGAGGTGAACAAAAGAGATAATACCCTGCCTTCCTGCTGCTGACATCACCATGGAGGAAACAGACAGTAGGCAAACAGAAACAAGCCTTGCGGGCCATTGTAAGAACCTCAGAATTTATACTGTTTAACCAGAAGAGTCTAGCATATCACTTTCTCACTTGTATTATTTGCATGTCCTTTACCTTCCAACAATTTCCCATTTCTGACTAGATAAGACCAAACTCCTTGGCATGGCATTCAAGGCCTTTCAGAGTCCCAGCCCCCACATAACTTTCCAGCCTCCAGTCTCTTCATTCCCTGCCCCACCTCTCCACCCTCTCTCACACCTCTGTGCCTTTTCCCATGGAGTTCCCCCCAGCCCCGGCTTCACTCAGGCCAACACTTAAATACTCGATAAGCACCTACCAGGTGCCGGGCACTATGGAGGTGCTGGGAAAACCGTGGGGATCAAAACTGTCTCTGTCCCTGCTCTTCCAGCAACTAGCAGAGAAGACAAACGCTAACCAGGAAAGTGTGGGGACATGAGTAGGTGATTTCCATGAGCTGTGGGGCCATGGCTATAGCTAACAGGGCACCTACCCAGCCTGGAGGAGGAGGTGGTCAGGGAGACCCAAGAATGACCAGGAGCCAGCCCAGGGCAGAGGTGTGGAAAAGAAAGATCCACCCCCCGGTCCCCCAGTGAGCAGCACATGGGAAGTCTGCAAGAGGACAGAGGAAGAAGCAGGTCTCACACGACCCTGGGGGCCCAGTTAGGACTTTATACTGAGGCCTGTGCAGGGCTTGGCTTCCAAGGAGGCACTCCCGACTCCCCACCTACCACGTTGTCTGCTGCCCCAGCTTCCTCTGGGGCACCTGAGCCAGGCCAGGAATAGAGCTCAGCAAACAGGCAGTGTCTGCCTGGCTCAGTGCTGGGTAAACAGGACTCTGCCCAGCACCGGCGGCCTCCACTCAGCCCGCAGCTGCACAGGGATAAATATTTGCCAACAGCCCCATCTCGCCTAATGAGTGTTTGGACATACACTAGGCAGGCCTGGCCCAAGGGGACCTGGCAGGGAGGGGGCCAGCCCTGGGGGACCCCAGCACCTCCCTCCCTCGGGCCCTGCAGGGCAGGACCCAGACCTGGAAGGCCCACAGCCAAGGCATCCCTAAAGGTCTTCACCAGCTTGTCAGTGGGATTTCCAGGGGGCCTGATGCCTGGAAGCCAAAGAAAGTGAGTGACCGTGAGAAAGGCAGCCCTAGACCTGGCCACAGGGTAGCAGCCAATGCCCTCCACCCTTCTTACTCATCCCCTTCCCCCTCCTCCGTCCAAATATAATAAATACATGCTAAGAATACATTACTTCTCTATCAGGTAGCTGGAGAGGGTAACTGTATACCTCCCCTTGTGCCTTTTGAATGTTTTTACCTCGTGCATTTTTTTTAAAAGATTTTTATTTATTTATTTATTTAACAGAGATAGCAAGAGAGCACAGGTAGGCAGAGCAGCAGGCAGAGGGAGAGGGAGAAGCAGACTCTCCGCTGAGCAGGGAGCCCAATGTGGGGCTCGATCCCAGGGCCCTGGGATCATGACCTGAGCTGAAGGCAGCTGCTTAACCGACTGAGCCACCCAGGTGCCCCACCTCGTGCATTATTATTAATGGTAGTCAAATTAAAGGTAGCCAAATAAGTAAACAAAATTGTAAAGTAATATATGTTCATAATTTTTAAAAATCTAATTGTAAAGAAGAGTTAATACATTGAAAATAAAAGTCCCCTGATCCTTTATTCCTACTTTCCAACTGAACTTCATCTTAATTTTGGTAAGATTTCATTTTTGTTTCAACACAAACAGCATCGTGCCACACATCCTGTTCTCCCCTACCAATATGGTCTACCCCAGACACCTTTCCACACCCACACACCCAGGGCCACTCATTTCTTCTTAGCAGCAGCTGAAATTTATTCCATAGTTTGGATGTACTGTGATTCATTTAGACAGTCCCCCTTTTTTTAAGATTTTATTTATTTATGTAGAGAAAGAGAGAGAGTGCATGCTAGCAGGGAAGGGGCAGAAGGAGAGGGAGACAGAGAATCTCAAGCACACTCTGTGCTGAGCACAGAGCCTGATGTGGGGCTCAATCCCACAACACTGAGAACATGACCTGAGTGGAAACCAAGAGTCAGACGCTTAACCGACTGAGCCACTCAGGTGCCCCTAGACAGTCCTCTTTTTAATGGGTATTTGATTTCAGTTTTTGCTGTTAGAATACTGTACTGAACAGTTTTTTATTTGCATCTTTGCATATTTGTTGATGTTTACCTGTAGAATAAATTTCAAGCAGGAAGCATGTGCATTTTCACATTCAACAGACATTGCCAAATGACCCTCCGAAGAGGCATGTGCCAGCTCATGAAACTGTCTGTTTCCCAATCCCCAGGTGTTAGGCAACATTTAGCTCTTCGACAAACTCATGAGTGTAAAACAGATCTCATTTTTATTTGTGTTTCTTAATTATTAGTGAGGCTGGACATCTTTCAGGTGTGCATTTGTTGTCTGGATTTCTTTTTCTGTGAACTGCCTCTTCATACACTTTGTACCCTTTTTTGTAGGGGTGTTCTTTCTTTGCTTCATTTCAACAATGTTTGAGCACCTACTCTGTGGTGGATACTGTGTTCAACAACCCTTTGTGAAACTTAGGATAAAGTCTGTCCACACTCAAGTGGGCACTGGAGGCAATGAAGAGTTCCCATACGGGTCATTCCCAAGACAAAAGACAGTCTTGGTGACTACCAAGCCTTGAATATTCCTTACCAGTAAAATAGAAAGATACAGTAATTCCTGTCTGTTAATGAAAAAAAGCACAAAATAGTTTGTATAAGTCAGAGTAAGTTCAGGTGCAAGTGACAGAAAATCAATCAAAAGTGGCATAAACAGAAAAAAGGAAATGTATTGATTCATGTGACTAAAAGCTCAGGCTTCAGGTATGGCTGGATCCAGGTGCTCAAACAACATTATCAAATATCATCTGTCTCTCTCCATCTTTTAACTCTGCTTTCCCCTGTGTTAGGTTCATTCTCAGCCTAGATGTACTAAGATGTTCCTCAGCAACCTGAGACATAACCTATTGGTTCAACAACCCATGAAGAATGACTATTTTCCAGTAGCTCCAGCAAAAATCCAGGGATTAGTTTTGATTGATCCCAACTGGGCCATATGTCCATCATCAAGCTAATCAATGAGGCCTGAGTAGATTACATAGATTAGCCCTGATGAGAGATGAGGATGAGTCCCACATGAAGCGTATGGCCTGAGTATGATGGGGAAATTCAACAGCCATTACTAAAAGGGCAGGCTAAAATTACAGATATCCCTACACTGGATTCTAGCCCTACCTCATCTATGTGATGTTGGACAAGTCACTGTGCCTTTCTGACTCATCTGTAAGATTCAGACATCAAACTCAATCACCGACTTTTATATCTATTATAGCAGCAGAATTTTTACTTTTCAATTGATAATATATGGAACACAATATAGAAGAGATAAGAGCTATGTTTTCTTAGAAACTTTATTTGTTTAATCCTGTATTAGGGCAGACCAGGATTTGTTGTAATAACAACCCCCAACATCTCAGTGGCTTAACACACAAAGGCTTGCTTCTTACTCATGTCACAGTTCCATGAAGTTCAGGAAGCTCTTTGTGGCAGATCCCCAGCTCCCCCAGTCAGTGACCCACCATCCCACTATCTTGTGATTCTGCAGTGATAAAGCCCTCACCTCTATAGAAGGAAAAAAGAGCATACACCACTTCTGCCCACATCCTGGTGGCCCTCAGCACCCAGTCACGTGCCTCCATTCAAATGCAAGGGAATCTGGGAAATGCAATCTTCCTCTGCCAGTAAAAGACGCCAAGCTTTGGTATCTCTGCCACAAACTCTATAACATTTACTTATTAGAAGGTCAGTCACTGAGAACAGTAAGATTTTTTTAATGGATCAAAAAGAAAAGGAAGTTTAAAAAAAAAAAAAGTAGGAAATTAGGTATTATGCTGACAGATGCAGTCATGTTTCAACCTCAGCAATGACTTTTCAGAGCTCTACTCTTTTTAAAATGGTGAATATGAAGATAATCCCTGGTTGCAATGCAAAGGAGTTGGACATGTTAGTGGTATTTAAAAGTTTGCTTTGCAATTTCAGTATTCTTTTCAATTACACAAATAGAAATAAAAGGAGAAACTTGAGGGTCAAGCCTACACATACCTGAGTTAACAGATAGCTTAAGAAACTGTGCTGGTCATCTCCAAAATGTTAATATTTAGCATGCCAAATATCTGAGGTTCTTGTTGTATTTATTACAATGTTTAAACAGTTAAACATATTTAAAATGTGAAGTTCAAGTGTATTTGTAGGGGGCCTCTGCTTTGGAGAGCACAGTGATGGGTGACCTCGGAGCTTTTCAGTCAGTCTGCCTGAGTGGTGCACTGCTGGGTGTCCTCAGACAAGATGCTTTACTTCATTAGGTGTTGGTTTTCTCATCTGTCATAGGGATGGCTTAGCAAACTCAAGGGACCTGACCAGAGAAATAAAAATTTTTAAAAAGGACAGGGGCGCCTGGGTGGCTCAGTCGGTTAAGTGTCTGCCTTCGGCACAGGTCACGATCTCAGGGTCCTGGGATCAAGTCCCACATCGGGCTCCCCGCTCAGTGGGGAGTCTGCTTCTCCCTGTCCCTCTGCCTCTCTCCTCAGCTTGTGCTCTCTCTCTCACTCACTCTCTCTCTCTCAAATAAACAAAATCTTTAAAAAAAAAAAGGACAGACCAAGGTGTGCCACTGTACCACAAAGACATCTGGGACTCAGTTGGTTGCCTATAATTTAGCAATGTGCAAAGAGCATTCAGTTGAAACATATGAAATTGCTGTTTTAACAGATCAAAAACAGCCAAATATAAGTATCTATTTGCAATATAATTTTGCATATAATATAAACTAATGTATGAACACTGGTAGCCTGTGGTCCTTTTCTAGCCCATAGACATGTTTTATTTTACAAACACAAACTGAGATTTTTCACATGAAAAACAGAGTTCTGGTCTCTCTTTAGAAAAAAAATATCTCTATGAGCAAACAGGAGAAAATCTCTACGATCATGGGTTAGGCAAAGATTTCTTAGATATAACACTAAAACAATGAGTTGAGTAAAGTTGATAAATTAGACATCATGAAAATTAAGAATTTCTGCTCTTCAAAAGACATTGCTAAGAGAATATAAAGATCACATACTTGGGAGAGTATGTTTGCAAATTATGTATCTGACTTAGAACAATTTGTATCCAGACCATATAGAGAACCCTCAAGTCTTTAAGGCCACATATTATATGATTCCATTTATAGGAAATGTCCAGAATAGGCAAATCCATAGAGTCAGAAAGTAAATTAGTGGTTGCTTAGGCCAGGGAGAAGGGGGACGTTATGGGGAGTTGTGAGGTGAAAGCTAAAGAGTATATAGAGTTTGAGGTGATGAAAATGTTTTAAAATTGACTGTGGACATGGTTGTATAACTCTTTGGATATACTAAAAATCACTGAATGGTGTACTTTAAATGAGTGAATTTATGGCATACACTTTTTCTCCCTTCTCCTGGAAGGCTCTCCCTCCTGATGGCCATGTGATGCTCCCCTCCATTCAGGTCAGGGCTTAATGGTCATCAGAGGAGCTTCCCTGAACCTCCTATATAAAACAGTAGCTCCACCCCGCCCCCCAGCACATTACCCCGTACCCCACTTCATTTTTCTCCATAGCACTTACCACCTCCTCCCAATTTATTTGTTCACTACAATAGATCAGTGACAGCAGGGACATTGTATCTTATTCACTATTGTGTCCCTGATGCCCATAACAGTATCTGAATCAAAGCAAGGGCTTGATAAAATATTTGTTGAATAAATGAATCCCAGTTTTACAAACAAGGAAATGAAGTCCCACAAGTAGCAGGTGGCAGATCCAGGATGTAGTCCCAAAACTCATCAGTTTGACTTTAAAGGATCTACTTTTCACCAGGATCAAGTGGAGGGGGCCTCAGAGCACAGGTTTTGGAATCAGAAAGACCTCAGGTTAAGTTAGTGTTTCTTTACCATTTTGGAATCACTGACCTTTGAGAATCTGTTGAAAGTTTTAGGCCGTTCACTCTGAAAAAGGGACAGAAGTGCAAATGTAAACCATTTTGCAGAGGACCACAGGAGCTCTTGGGTACTCTTTGGTAGCTTTCCTGAGCTTCCTGGCTTGTGTCTCTGGACAAGTCCTCTCAGCCCTCTGAGCCTCAGTCACTGTACTCAGGTGGGGATAGTGAGACTGACCTCACGGGGTTGATGGCAGGCCCGAGGACATCAGCATGATCATCTGGTGATCAAGTACTCTCCGTGTGCACTGCTCCTAACCTACCTGAGCCACTGTGTGACAAGCAGGGGAAACGGACTAGACTCAAGAGACCTTGTCCCAGCCTGTGTAACTCTGAGATCCTTATTTTCTATGAGCCTTGGTTGCGCCCACCAGGAGAATGAGATTGTTGCTCATTTAACAGAGTGGATCAAATGAAATAGGGAAAGCCCTCAGGAAACGCTAAAGTCCTGGAAACATTTCCCAAGACATCCCCACCAAGTGCCACAAATTGTTTTACTGTTTCAATTTCAGCTACAAAAACCATTCTACAGACCCAGGCCTGAGGAGTTCAAGGATAATTCGGGTCAAATCCCATTATGCCAAATCCTCTCATAGTGCCACTTTCCTGTGTAGAAAACTCCTCTCGCCATGGGATTACAGCCAGGCGGACCCACTGGCCTAGCACAGAGCCAGGCACACTGTAGGCACTCCATTACCAAAAACTTTCATCCACAATCCCAAGAGAAAGATTTGGAGAAAGAGGCATCCACAAGGGAAGTCCTGAGTTGGTATCAGCCTGCACGTGCGGAGGGGTGGCCCGTAGGCCAGACGCCTGCACACGGCCGTGTGAGGACTAGGACGCTCCGGAAGTGCTATAGCTGTTGTAATGTGCTTGTCCGAGGGGCGGCGCAGAGCACACGGTGACAAAGAGGGGGACACATGGCTGCTGCGGCGGGCTGGCCTCTGCTGCGGGCAGTTAGGCCGGCCGCTGATCCCCAGCTAGAGGCTGAAGCTCCAGTTAGAAAGTGGGCAGAAGAGCTGGATTCGAGAAAGGCACGCAGTGTCCACTACTCCACTAGCTGCAGGGCACGGAAGTACTTGGTGCCTTTAATCCCAGAGCCTCTCTGGAGATGTATGGTGCTAACTGGCCAGCTTCTGGGTTTCCCCCACAGATGGCCTAGCTTTCTGTTCCTTCTGGTCTGCTAAGACAGTTATTATCCAACAGTTTCTTTCCGGCACCCATAATTTTGTTGCTGTTATATCCTCTCCCATTCTCTTAGTCATTGTGAGTGAATACCCCTTAAAGCTCTCTTTGTCACTACAGGGGCCCTTGGTGAGGGAGCACAGGAATGTGCACCTGCTCAACCCACCATGTCGGACCAGAAGTTCATCTTTGCTCAAGCTTGGTAGTTCAGGATTTTGTCACTTGTAACTAGAGTTGTGACCAATACAATTACTATTTCCCTTTGTAAAAGATGAAGAATCTGAGACCCAGAGAGGGCAATTTATAGGCCCAAAGTCACACACTTGGACTAGCATTGGGAGTGATGTCAAGACTGGATCTCTGCCTGACTCCACAGCCAGTGTTCTTCCCCAAGACCTTCTCATTCCCTTCACCCACTCCTACTGTGTCTAGCAATAAGACCTTCTAGTAGATCAAAAGTTAATGAAATTTGGAGGAAGTGAATCCTGGTGGCCAAACATTTACACAGAAGTCTGACAAAAATCAGAAGTCAATACATTTTGTCCAACAGGGGTGGAAAGTAGTAGCCCTCTACACTGACTGGAAGGCTGACGTCTGAATCTGAGGCCTCCCCTTTCCTAGAATTACACAGTAAATAAGCCATGGAGAATCATTGTGAAGTGTTTTAGAGAGTACTGAAAAATTCCATCGGGGAGGTTGCTTCGTGGTGAATGTGACCTCCCAAAATTCATATGTTGAAGCCTTAACCCTCAGGACCTCGAAATGGGAGACAGGGCCTTTAAAGAGGTGATTAAGGTAAAATGACTGGACAAGCTTTGGTACTGCCCATCTCTGGCAATTTCTGTGGTTGGGGAGGGGAATGTGCTGCGCAGCCTTGCCCAGGGCAAGTGGCCCTTCTGGAGTCAGAGGGCTGAGTGGAGTCAATGTGTTCAGAGCCACATCCCCCTCTAGGCAAAAATCAGGCTTTCAGAAGGGGGAAAGACAAATGTCATTAGAACTTCCTATCTCCCTTTGCTTCTATCTACATGTCTGCTTAATTCTTTCAAGTCAGTGTCTCCACAGGGTAAAGAACGTGTCTGTCAAATGATAGCTGTGCTGTGCTGTGCTAAGGGGGTAAACAACAGGGTTGTCAGCGCTACTCAAAAAAAAAAAAAAACACCCTACGAAAGGATGTGATTGGCCTGGTTTAGGTCACATGCTCCCCCATGGCCCAGTCACTGTGGCCAGGGAGATGGAATACCTGCTTGCCACAGTGAGGGCCAAACAGGTACCCCCCACCCCACCCCGGCTAGCGGCAGGTGCTGGGGTGTGTAGACAAAATAAAAGGAATCCTCTCGATCATATCTATAAGGCAGGGTTGGTGCAAGAATGTATCTGAAGTTTCCTTCTTTCTTTGGCAGCCAATATGTCTTCAGTTCCTTTTTTTCCCCCCAACCCATTCCCACCCTCACCCAGCCTTCCAGCTCCAAATTTGCCAAGCTGAAGAGCAGGTCCTGGGAAAACAAAACAACAAAAAACCCACAGGTGAGTTCTGTCTAAGCAGGCCCTGGCTCCCCTGTGCACAGCTCTCTCATTTAAAATAAGTAAACCAAAGCAGGAGGTGCTTGAGTGAGCCACCATGTCCCTAAGACTCAGATTCTTCAGCTGTCAGGTGGAGTTAGTAACAGTCCCCACCTCAGAAAGTCCTTGTGCTATGAACTGAATTAACACATGTGAAATGGGCTCTGAACATACAGTAGCTACATAGTGAATGGTAACTATTATGTTCCATTCCATTCTATACTTTTAAAAGCCCAGTCAAAAGGCAATCGCACTAAAAATAATTGTCCAAGAACATTTCCAAGCCTCCCCAACGGCCGAGAAAAGACCCCATCACCTTCTTCCCAGGGAGCACCTGTCCCTTGGTATCACCCTCCAGGACCCCCACCTGCAATTCTGCACGCCCAGGCTGAGTCCCCTCCAGCCCAGTTTCTGAGAGTTCAGATCTGCACATTCCCCTCCCACACCTCCCTCCCCACCCTCCAGTCATCTGTGCTGCCCAACCCGGCAAGCTGTCTGTCTCTCTAACACCTCACCTACCTCATTATTTTATTTCCCCACTTTTCACACTCAGAGAAAGGTGGGAGCAGGGAGAATCACACAAGGCAGGAGACCCTGACAGCCAGGTGGACGCAGCCCCTGCCCCCTGGTGCCATGCCCCCACCCACAGCTCCCACAAGCCCACTTCTGGCCTTCTGGTGCCCCCCTTTGTCTCCCCACCCCTCTCCCATCACTCCCACACTGAGCAACCAGTGCTTCCTAGTCCCCACCTCTTTCCCCTCCCCCTCTGCCCAAGATGGTTCACAAAACCAGGCCAAGTTCCAGAGCCCCAGGTCCACAGCTCTGGCAAAAAGCCCCACTTTCCTGTCTGGCAGGAGTCGTTAGCTAGAAGACACTCTGAAGTGGGTTGGGCGAGGTGTAGTAGGAAGACCACCCACTGAGATTCCTGACCCTCTGCAAGCTCCAGGCTCACTAGCCCTGTGACCTTGGAAATATTACTCTCTGAGCCCACCTATTTAGCCTCCCCCAGTAAATACTTCTAAAAATACAATAATGCCAACTCTTACTTCATGTGACTCTGTTCCCCTCCTGGGAAATACGAGGGCAGCACAGTGAGTGGGGACGAGACTTAATCCTTCTAGACTGTGTGATGTTGGACAAGTCCCTTTGCCTCTCTGTGGCTAGATGCCTTCATCTGTAAAATGGAATGATCTGACACCTGCCTCACAGGCTTGCTTTGAGAAGCAAAAAATCACAGGAAGATAGGAACACACTTTGTCAAGCTGTCAGTTGTCACAGAGGAAGGTTTCTTCTAAGATGGATTTTGAAAACAAAATAATGGAATAAAAAGGTAATGAACACCTCTGCTTCCAGCAAGTTGGAATAATGGAACAGATTTAACCTCCCATCTGACAACAACAACAAAACAGTGAAAATATGAAACAACCATTTTCAAGACAGTGGACATAAGGCAACAAAGGATAATGACCCCTGTGAGCAAGAAAACCAATGAAGTGAGCCCTACAGTTGCCTCACCTCACTGCCTGAAGAGAGGGTCCAGGCTGTGGTTCAGGGAGCAGGGAGACATAGGCCGGCAGACAACTTGAGTCGAGGAGACAAAGCTGAGAGCTGGGAGACACTAGGTGTCCACAGGAGGAAGCGCAGAATGCCAGGGAGGAGTGAGCACGCGGGGAAAACCCTGGGGGCCCTGGAGCCTTTAGCAGAGCACTGAGCAGTGCATGGGAGTGTGTGAGGAACCTAGCTGAGGCCGGGAAAGACCGGTCCTTTGACAGCGTTAGAGGGACAGCTGTGGGTCCCGGCACAGGCTGGGAACAGTGGCTGTTCCTACCATCCAGTCCGTAAAGCCTCAAGCTTCACAGAGTTTGGGTAGAACACTCACAGTCCTGCCTTCATAACGAGGCACGATTAGCCCTGCACTAATATGTGCTCTGGTCCCATGTCGTAATCTTGAAAGCAAGATGCAAAAAATAAACTGTTTTCAAGTAATTAAACTGCTTTCCAAAGTAAAGCTCAAGAGTTTCTGTAGAAACCAGCAAACAACAAAGTAAAATTCATAATGTTTGGCATCCCATAAAAGATTTATAGGCATGGAAAGAAGCAGGAAAATATGACCCACAACGAGGAGAAAAATCAATCAAAGTCAACCTAGAACTGACACAAATGTCAGAGTAAGCAAAGAAGGACATTAAAACAATTATTATATTTTAATTTATCATAACACTATGTATATTATATTAATGCTTTATAATATTCAATAATTATGTTAAAATATAATATGTTAAAATATATTATCCTTATAATTTATACTTATATATTTATATGTAATATAATAATTGTAAAATATATATAACATATTATAATGTATTTGATATAATATATAATAATATTTTTAATATTCCATATTTTCAAAAAGTTAACTAGAGACATGGAAAATATATTTTTAAAAGACCCTAATTTTTAAAAATGGAAATTACAATATCTAATGAAAAATATAGTGAATGGGATTAACAGCAAATCAGTCATTACAGAAGCAAATATTAGTGAACTTAAGGACATAGCAATAGAAACTATCCAAAATAAAATAATACAAAGAAAAAATTTTCTTAAGGATTTTGTTTTTAAGTAATCTCTACACCCAACATGGCACTCGAACTCACAACATCAAGATCAGGAGTCGCATGCTCCTCTGACTGAGCCAGCCAGGCACCCCAAAGAACCAATTTTAAATAATGAAAAGAGTGTCAGTAAACTATGGAACAACTTCAAATGACTATATATTTATATACATGTGTATATTTATGTGTGTATATATATATATACATATTTATATTTATATGTGCAACTGGAATTCCTGAAGAAGACAGGGATGAACAGAAAACTATTTGAAGAAATGACAACCAAAATATTCTAAATTTGATGAAAACACACAGATTCAAGAAGCTCAACAAACTCCAACTACAAGAAACATCAAAAAAACTATACCAGGACATCATAATAAAGTTGTTCAAAACCAGTAAGTGAGGGGTGCCTGGGTGGCTCAGTGGGTTAAGTGTCTGCCTTCGACTTGACTAAGTAATAATCCCAAGGTCCTGGGATCGAGCCTCACACAGGGAGCCCACTTCTCCCTCTCCCCCTGATTGTGCTCTCTCTCTCTCTCTCTCTCTCACTATCTCTCTCTCTCTGTGTCAAATAAATAAATAAAATCTTTAAAAAAAAAAAACAGTAAGTGAGAAAATCTGAAAACAAAGAAAAAAGCACATCACATAGAGGAAAACAAAGATAAGAAGAACACAGACTTTATCAGAGACAATGCAATCAAGAAGACAGACAATGGATAACATATTTAAAGTACTAAAGGAAAAAAATGTAAACCTAGGTATATACCACCTTGTTACTGAGTTGAAATACTCAATATTATTAACTGTCAATTCTCCCCAAATGGATGTATATAGTCAACACAATCCAAATCAAAATATCAAGACTTTTTTTTATAAATTGACAAGGTAATTCCAAAATTCATCTGGAATTGCAAAGGAGCTAGAATACACACACACACACACACACACACACACACACACGCATGCACACACACAACTCTGAAAAAGAAGAAAGTTGAAGGGCTAAGACCACCTGATTTCAAGAATTATTACATTAATCAAGATAGCATGGTATTGGCATCAAAGTAGCCACATAGATGAATGGAACAGAAAAGAGTCAAGAAATAGACCCACACATATATGGGTTTTTGACAAAGGTACAAAGGGAATGCAGTAAAGAAAAGATAGCCTTCTCAACAAATGATACTGGAACAACTGAATATCCATACACAAAAACACAATTGTCGATCCATACCTGTTACCATCTACAAAAATACCTCATAAATGGATCACACAGAGAAAAACAAACACTGTATGATCTCGCTTGTATGTGGAATCTCAAAACAAAACAAAGAAACAGGGGCACCTGGTTGGCTCAGTCGGTTAAGTGCCTGCCTTTGGCTCAGGTCATGATCCCAGGGTCCTGGGATCTAGTCCCGCGTCAGGCTCCCTGCTCAGTGGGGAGCCTGCTTCTCCCTCTCCATCTACCCCTCCCCCCTGCTTGTGCTCTCTCTCTCTCCCTAATAAATAAATAAAAATCTTTTTTAAAAAATTAAACACACACACACAAGCTCATAGATACAGAGAACAGATTGGTGGTTGCCAGAAACAGGGTGGGGTGGGCAAAATGGGCAAAGGGAGTCAAAAGACACAAACTTCCAGTTATAAGATACATAAGTCATGTGAATGTAATGTAGAGCATGGTGACCATAGTTAATAATTTTGTATTGCATATGTGAAAGTTGCTAAGAGAGTAAATCTTAAAAGTTTTCATCGCAAGAAAAAAATTTTGTAACTATGTCTGGTGAGGGATGTTAACTAGACTTATTGTGGTGAACATTTCACAATGCATACAGATATCAAGTCATTATGTTGTACACATGGGGTTAATGTAATGTTGTATGTCAGTTATATCTCAATTTTTAAAAAATGGATCATTTTTTAATCTAAATGTGAAACCTAAAACTACACAGCATCTAGAAGAAAACATAGAAAAACATAGGAAAAAATCTTCGTGGCCTTGGGTAACATAGCATATCAAAGAGTTCTTACATCTAACACCAGAAGCATGATCATTAAGATCAAAGAGATAAATTGGACTCCATCAAAATTAAACACTTCTGTTCTTTGAAAGACACTTTTAAGAAAATAAGCCACACACCGGGAGAAAATACTTGTGAAGCATATGTCTGTTATCCAGAATAAATAAAGAACTCTCAAAACTCAACAGTAAGAAAACAAACAACTCAATCTTTAAAAATATGAGCAAAACATTTGAACAGACTCTTAACTAAAGAAGATATACAGATGGCAAATAAGCACTTGAAGAGATGCTCTACATCATTAGTCATTAGAGAAATGCTAATTAAAATCACAATGAGATATCATTACATGCCCATTAGAATGGCTTAAATTAAAAAGACTGACCATGGCAACTGTTGGTGGCGAGGTGGAAGAACCGGAACTCTCGTGGTGGTGAAGTTAAACATATACTGACCATATAATCCAGTTGCTCTACTCTTAAGTGTTTACCTGAGAGAAAAGGAAATATATATCCATACAAAGAGTTATACACATATGTTCATAGCAGCTTTGCTTGTAATAGCCAAAAACTGGAAACAAAGCAAATGGCCATCAATAAGTGAATGGATAAGCAAAGTGTGCTACATGTATCCAATGGAATACTATTTAGCAACAAAAAGGAATGTTGTTTATACAAAGAACACCATGGCTAAATCTCAAAGTAACTATGCTGCTTGAATGAAGCAAAACAAAAGAGCTATATAATGCTACTTACATACAAATTTAGAAAATGCAAACTATGGGGCACCTGGGTGGCTCAGTCAGTGTCTGACTTCAGCTCAGGTCATGATCCCAGGTTCCTGGGACTGAGCCCTGTGTTGGGCTCCCGGGAGTTGGCGTCTCACTCTCCTCTGCCCCTCCCCCCTGCTCATGCACTCTCTCTCTCTCTCTCTCAAATAAATAAATATCTTCAAAAAAAAAAAAAAAGAAAAAGAAAATGCAAATTAATCTCTAATGCCACAAAGTTGATCAGTGGTTACTTGGTAGGGAGTTGGAGAAAAGAGATAGTCACGAAGAACTGTTTGTGGGTGAGGAGTATGTTCACTACTTCGATTGTGGTGATGGGTTTCATGAGAGAATGCATAGGCCAAAATTTAGCAAACTACAGACTTCAAATATGTGTAGCTTATTGTATGGTAATATGTACATCAAAAAAGCTGTAAAAATAAGATAATGCATATATAAAGGATCACCGCTACACCCAGTACAATTCACTTCAGGTCTTTTTTATTTTAATTTTAATTTTTAAATAATTTTACACTTACATAAGGGTTGCAAAGATGGCACAGATAGTTTCCAAATATCATTCACCCAGCCCCCCTGATGTTAACAACTTACATAAGCATGGTACAGTTATCAAAATGCACACAATTTCACCACTCCCTCTTCCTCTCTGGGCAGCATGCTGCAGTCCAACAGACGAGTCTTCCCCGGTAAGAAGGTCTAGGCCCTGGCCTCCAGCTTTATCCTGTTCTGTATGCAATCAACACTCCACATTCCGGACAGCTCACCATGTCCACCCACAGCCCCATCTCTCATTAGCTCCGGATCCTACAGCTAACTGCATCCGACATGTCTACCCAGCTATCTCACAGATGCCTCGAAAGCAGCATGACTAAAAATGAATGCATAATTGTCCATGGACCCCCCAAAAAATCCTCTTCTTCCTGTGGTCTTGAACTTAGCAAATGGCATTGTCATCCATCACGCATCAGACATCTCAGAGTCTTCTCTGACTCCTCTCTCTCTTAGGGTCCACAAACAGTAAGAGACCATTCAAGTTCTGCTAACTCTTCCTCCTTGTGTCATTCAAACCCCACCCCTCAGGCTCCATCTCCACTGTCCACATCTTTATTCAGGCCCTGATGTCAACTCTCCTAGGGCTGTCAGAACAGACCTTAAACACTCCTGTACTTCCAGTCTCTCCCCCTGACCCTACTGCCTAGGATGATCTTTCTAAACTGCCCAGTGCCCTAAGTTACTTCCTCCTTCCTAAAAACTACAGTGGTTCCCAAATGCCCACAGGCTATTAGCCAGCCGGTTCACTCCTTGAAGGAGCCATCAAATGAAATGGAAGTCCTCCCCGTCCAAAACCCACCAGGCATCCCTCATGCTTTTGCCCCTGTTGTTCCCTCAGCCTAGAAGGTTTTTTCCCATCTTCCCCACTAGGAAACTCCTACCCAAGGTGCAGCCCCATTTTTAGCCTCAGAATGAGCCTTCTCGGAAGTAACAGGAAGAACTGCAAATCCCCTTTTGTATATAACCAGAGCCCATCACACATACTTTAGAGGCAGCTTTCTGTGTCCTCCTCCACAATATGTGAAAGCCCACAGATTTTTACTTATCTGATTTCTACTTATCTCAATCCCTAGCAAAGCACAGGACTGGGGATTTTGTACAGACACACTGATGGCCACACGAATGGATAAAGAGATAAGCAGATGTATTATTCATGGATGGGCTGAGAGAAAAGGAGACTGACAGAAAGATGAACAGATAATGGATGGCTGGATAGATGAAGAGATCATAACATTTCAAGGGTAGAGATTGTTTCTTATTCAACTCATTTGCACAGTGCCTAGAATAGGGCCAGATGTTCAACTCATGTTGCTGAAGGAGTGGGTGAATGATTGAAGCACCAGGTTATTGTGGTAAAGTTTTGGACTAAGAGTCAGAAGACCTGATCTCTAGGTCTATCTGTATCAAGCTATCTGTATGAACATGAGCGACTTAACTAAACACCTTCAATCTACACTTCTGTAAAATGGGTAGACTGGATTAAATGATTTCCAAGGTCTTTTCCAATCACTCTGTGTTCCCTGATTTGAAGCTGCCCAAATCGAAGACAAGACTATGGGATAGGAGGAGGAGTCACAGTGAAGCAAATGTGTGTTTATTTACAACTCGTCCTAATGCAGAGCCGATTCCAGATCCCTGCCAACGATGGGGGAGAAAAGTTAACACACTCCAGATTAGATTCTGTGCAAACTGTCTGGCTGGGAGCCTTGTGGTGGAAATGAAAGACAGGCTGATAGTAGAGCCTGAGGGGTAATTAAGAGGGTTATTGTGAGGGTGTACCCTCCCCAAGTTGAAAGGAAGGAGGGAAGGGCCAGACCTCACACTGCCTCCCAGGGACCTTGGCTGACGGCCAAATGCACTCTATCCAGAAGGATGGTTGTTTGTTCACAGAGCACATGGCCTGTCCTGCCAGAGTCACACCTGGACTCCTAGCATGCTCTGGAGTACTAATTGTGCCGAGAGCACATCCATCATTAGTTACAGACTGGTATGTGCCAGGCACTGTCTATGTATCACCTCATCACTTCTCCCAACAACCCGGGGAGGCAAGAGCGATGATCCTCACCTCATGGAGGAGGACAGCGTGGCCAGTAAGTGGCAGGTGGAGAACCTGAACCCAGAGGACGTTGGCTGCCTGTCTGTGGACAGCCGCCCTGAACTGGTCAGGTAACAATGCAGAGACTTCAGACTTCATGCCACACCCACTGCAGTGACACCTGCTGGAGTTTGCCTGATGCCTCTGCAGTGTGCTTTCACACTCATTCAAGCCTACAGTGTGATCCATCACTCCCATTGTGTAGGTGGGGACCCTGAGACTCAGACTGACAGGTGAGTGAGCCAGCCATAGTCACACAACTTGTAAAGGGTGAATCTGGGATTCCCTCTCGGAGAACTGGAGTCGAGGGCCAGGGCTCCTAACTAGTGGATTAATCTATTCCCATGTGGTAGCTGGAATGGACATCTGTGGATTTTGCCTAAACATCCATTCTACCTACCTCTGGTAACAACATCTGAATTTCTTTGGGGATTCACACCCACACCCCACCAGCTACCAACTCAATCCATGTCATTTGGGCAGAACTATATGCCCTGTACTTTCCCAACCCCATGCAGGGTAGGCAGATGATCCCCTTGGTCCCAATGAATGCATGTGACCAAAGATGTCCAATGAGACTAAGTCCCATGACATTAGAGCAAACCATTGAGAAAGTGGCACCCTCTTTCTACTGGAATTTCTGAGTTGGTAAAAGGGAAGCCAGAAGCTGCCAAGGGCCACCTGAGACATTGCAAAGGGACAGCCCACCAGAGAGTGAAGCCAACACAGACAAAAACAGGGACAAGAGATGGGGAGACACAATTTTCTAAGGACCTATTTTGAGACCTGGATCCAGTCACACCTTGATATATCCCAGCTACATGAGCCAATGAATCGCCTTTCTACTTAAACCAGTTGGAGTCAAGTATCTCTCACACACACCTAAGAGGCCCTGAGTCAATACAGCCCCTTCATCACACTGAATTATCATCACTTGTGTCCTTGGCTGTTGACCAGTTAGACCCAGGTCACTTGAGGGCAGAGACTGGGTCAAGGCCACCACTGTGTCTCAGTGCCTGACTCCAAGCATGCCTGATGAATATTTGCTGAATGAATAAAAACCCAGCTTGACCTGATGATCCTTTGTGAAGCTGGAGGCATTCTGGGCCCAAGAAGACTGACTTCTCTGGCCTGGCCCAATCTTCCCTCCTCCTCCACCCATCTTTTAAGGCCTAATTCAAAGCCTGTCTCCTCTGAAACTGGCCCACAGCCCTATCCCACTCCAAAAGTACTCTTACCCACATCAGGAACTCCATGGAATGTTTCTGCCTTATGCAGTAATGAGTGCCCATGACTCACCTCTCCACCCAACTGAGAAGTCCTGAGTACAGAGTCTAAAATGGAATCATTTATATATCAAGCTAGTACTTGGCACCCTCCACAGCTCAGAAAATATTTCCTGAATCCAAGGGCTCAACTCATTCAATAAGCATATACCAACCTCTAGTGTATGCCAGGCACTGAGAATACAGAGGTGAATACAGAATGATGGTTAAAAATAATGACAATAATAAGAGCTAACATTTACTGAGTTATTTATTACTTTGTGCCAGGCACTGGTCTAAGCATTTTGCATGTATTAACTCATTTAACCCTCAGAGCACACTAGCAAGTTAGCTACTATTATTATTCCCCATTTTACAAGTGGGAAATGTAAGGCTCAGATGTCAAAGAATTTGCCCAAGGTCACAGAGATAGTAAGTGGCAGAGCCAGGATTTGAACCCAGGTAATTTGGTTCCAAATCCCTACTTTTGCTGGTCCACTATGCTGTGGGATCATGAGTACTTAGTAGGCTGTTTTGTCATAAGCCTGGCCTTCCCCTTCCTAATGCCTATATACCCCACTTCTGGAAAGAGCTAAAAGTAGAACTGACCATACCCAACAATGCTGACAGAAAGACGTGGATTCTGGAGTGAGACAGTCTGAATTTCTAATAGCACCATTCTTTGGCCCAGTGTATCCCACTGTAACGTCTCTAAGTCTCAGTTTCTTCAGGATTAACAATACCTCATGGGCTGTTCTGAGGGTTAAGAGAGCAAATATGTGAATATCACTTAGCACAATCAGTAAGAGCAGATTGCTGTCACTGGTACCTTTTATTATTCTTGTAGAATAAAGCAACTCATCAATATACAGGGCTTGGCACAAGGTATACCATCAAATATTATAAATGTGCTTCTAATTTTTTTTCCTTCCCTCACCACACACTATGACCTTGAAAGAGCACCCACACTTCTCTGAAATGATTCAACCAGTGCTGTTTACCAGGGCGCTAGAAAGCCCTGCTTCCAGCCAGCCTTCAAAATGGATTAAGGATTTGGAATTCCCTTTATTTCTCCACCCACAGGATCAAAGGGTGCAGGCAAGGGCTGGGGGGCGGGGGAGGAATGCAAAATGGAATAGTCCCCCTATTTTGAACTGGCAGAAGAACAACTGTGGTTCACCCTAGGCTCTCCTGAGCTGCAGGGACCAGGCCCCCATGTTCTGCTCTGCCTGTGCCCTTGAGAAATAAACACAGCTGCCAGAAAACAGGACGCTTCAGCTATGGCTAATCCTCAGGCACAAGACAAGCAGGAACTCAGAGGTGCCCTGCGATGCGAAGTGTTTTCCAAAAACGTCAGCAAATACACAGAGCAAGGAGGGAGGGGAGAGCACAATGCAAATACACAATCAGGCTTCAGAGCACGAATAAAGGCTGAACACACAGACCAGCGCCAACCTTCTGGACGCCCACCTCCCCCTTCCCTGCGGCCTTGCCTCCACTGCCCTCTAGTGGCCAGACAGGGACACGCCCGCGGGTTTAAACCGAGTTCCCAGGGCGGGAAGGAGGTAAAGGGGGGCTCCAGTGAGGGAGGATCACAGGGCTTGGAGCCTCTCAAAGAAACCAGATCCCCTCCTCTCCATCCCTCAGCCACTGGCCTCGTTCAGCCTCTCCTTCACCTCTCCCTGGCACCCAACAACCTCTCCTCACTGGTTTTAATAAAAATAATCAACAGCCTAGTGAATGCTGTGCTGAGCGCTTACACACATTATCTCCCTGAATTCTTACAACAGCCTCTGGAGGTGGGCAGCGTCCCGCCTAGAGATGAGCAAACACACAGAGGCTCCCACGAGTTTGAGGACTTGGCCCAGGCCATATGGCTAACTACAAAGGGGAAGATCTGGGCTTCAAACCCAGCAGCACCCTGGGTTGGGCCCAGCTAACTTACGTTTCACCAGCAGTAGCAGCAGGCCCCAGGAATCTTAGAGCTTCAAGTTCTCATGCCCCCAACCCCACTGCAGGGAACTAAAACTCTGGAGGTGGGGCCTAGCAACATTTGCTTTAACAGGCCCTTCAGGGGACTCCTCTGCATTACACCATGCTGCTTTAAGGAACTCTCCCTGAATCAAGTCTCCACGTCACCCCAGGAGGTCTTCCTAAAACACAACTCTCAGCTGCTTGAAGCCCTTAAAGCCACGCCTCCGGCAGGCCTTAGGTCTCTCCTTACACAGTAGTTAGGCCCCTTCACAGCTGGCCCCAATCTACCTCTCTAACCCCATTCTTGTCACCCTTTCCTTAAATACAGAGAAGGGGAGCGGGGTAGAGGGCCTAACTCTGATCAAGCACCCTCTGCGTTGTGTGCAAGCTATCCCCTAGTACTGAGCATACAGGATGATACTTACTCTTCACCTGCAGGAAAATCAAAGTGCCCAAAACGGGGAAGCTGAAGCTCAGAGAAGTGTCAAGACGTGCCTTTGTTCATGCAGCCAGCAAGTGGCAAGGCCCAGATAAGAGCCTGAGACTCTGACACCACAGACCCAGCACTTCCAAGCCAGATGGGACCAAAGTGGTTAGGAAACTGGGCTGCGGCCCCATGCTGGAGGCTCTGACGTCTGAATGGGTATAGGCTTCTCATACACGTTCTGGTCTTTATTTAATGGAGCTACCAGGCCAAAGTCCACTCATTCTACCCAAAAACCCTTCATGGGCAAATCCCAGTCTTGACCTCCTTCTCTGTGACTCTAGTAATAGTGGGACAGGAGCTTGGAAAGGCCAAAGCCCTGATAGGACCCTCACGTAACCAGACCCAGAGGAGATGAGTTAGATCATGACGAAGCACAACAGTCCGAAGGTTATGTGAACCCTTTCTCCTCGGCACAAGCACTGTTAAAGGAAAGCCCGGCCCACCACGGTCCCCCACTGCTGCCCAGGCTCCTTGTCAGCCACACCAGGCCAGAATGGTCCACGTCTCCATGCCTTTGCCTACACAGGCCCGCTGCCTCAAACCTTGTCCAAGGGCTGCCTGGCCAGTGCCACCCACTCCTCTAGGACCAAACTCAAGTACCTTTTTCAGGAAGCCTTCCTCCACACTTCCAGGCACTCCTGTGCCATTCCTGTGACACCACCTACCTTTCTATAGTCCCAAAAACCTGCAGGGCCTAGGGCATTGTGGTTCTCAACCAAGCAGGATGTTAAGAGTTCCCTGGGGAGTCTGGTTGGGGGTGTGGCCTGAACATCAGGTGGTTCTAGAGGACAGCCAGGGACCAGAAAAACTGACCTACTGGGAAGGACCCGAGCTTTGGAGTTTCACACAGAGGTTTTAATCCTGCTCCTCCACCTGAGAGCTATACCATTTGAGCAAGGAAACCAACTCTTCCAAACCTGTTTCATATGCTGTGAATTGGGGATCATACCACCCACCTCTCTGGGTCACTGTGAGGGTTAAATGAGGACTTAACTTTCTTAGCTCCCCATGAGCCTGGTCCTTTCCCTCCTCTGCTTTCCCCACAGGCCCCACCCTTCACAAAAGCAAGTATTAACAGCCTGGTTGTCATTCTGCCCAAACTACTTTCATATTAGTTGTTTATTTAATAAAAATTTACTGAGCACCTGCTTGGTAGTAGCGGCACCATGCCAGAGATTGAGGATACAGCACCTGTGAATGTGTCCGAAAAGGTCCCGAGACACTAACAGTTTAGCTGAGGAGACAGTCACAAAACAAGCAAATGAATGACTTCTGATGATAAGGAGTACTCTGAATGAATGTATAACAAGTGAGAAGAGATTGAGCAATGGGACAAAGCAAGGCTACCTTAAAGAAGAGGTAAATTAAGACCTAGATACAGAAGGGAACACAGCCTGAAATGATTGGATCTGGGTAAAGTTCAAAGGGAAGCCACTGCAGCATTTTCAGCAAGGGAGAGACAAGATCTGACTTACTCTTCTACAAAACCACTGTCACACTGAATTGTCACCATCACCACACCAGGCTGTGGGTTCCCGGGGGCAGACACTGGCTGATCTTCACATCTGCACCCTCAGCACTCAGCCCAGGCCTGCCAGAGGTTTAGGTGCTGAGTGGCTGGTTGAATGAAACTCCTTGCCCCTCATATGTTATTCCCCTTAGGTTCACCAAGCCAAACTTTCATCTAGTTTCTACCCATCAGCATCATGGCAGCTTTGCCACAAAGAACCACATGAAATCCAATGTTGATAGTGGACAATCTTCTAAGACTCCCAAGCCTTTCTATCTGTGTGGTTGGTAAGCAACATCCAGATTGGACTGAATCTAAACAGTTGGAATTTTGGACCCATGTGCAGGGCTTCAAAAGAATGTACTGACCAGGTGACCCCGGGCAAGTTCCCCAACCTCCCTGAATGTGTCCGAGCTTTCATCTGTAAAATGGGTCCGAGGTATAGTAGTCTGATTTTCCCCTCTCTCTCTTGTACTATGCCCAGCACTCACAGGAAGCTCAGACGTTTGGTCAATCCAACAAAGATTCCTTTCTACAAATAGGGTAAGAGGGCAGGAACTCTACCATGTGTTGAACAAAGCACTTCAGCCACCATCATGGAGATGCAGTCCATCATAAATGTTCAATAAATAAGCATAGGCCTGATCACCCTCAACCTGAACTCCATGGTGCTATCTCATTTAAGGAGAGAAACTTTTCTCCAAGTTAACTTTAATCCCCAATCTGGGTACTGGTGATGACCAGGTACGAACAGGCTTGTGCCTAGCCCAGATCTCCTTTGGTCCTCAAGGACATCCTGAGATGTCTTGACAGATCCCTTGCCCTACCTGCACCACTGCCTGACCTGTATCCTACCAGCCTTACCAAAAAGGTAAAAGGAAACAAGGTCAGTTTAGTGACTTGTTCTTGGCAAATCCATGGTGGCCCCTGTGGTCCCCAATGACATCCCAGCCATTGCAAGTTACACCCAGTGTGCTAGGACACTGCTGGTTGGACAGGCATGTTTTCATACTCTGCCTGCTTTGCCAGAGGGAGATGCTGGATGCCTTGAAGTTCATCAGTTCATGGCTCCGCGTAGCAACAATTTCAAACATGTAAACTGCTAGTAAATTTGCAATTATTGGCTGAATAGTTCTCAATTTAATATCCCTCAATGCCACAGGTCCTTAGCTCTGTGAATGGGTATTTCAAAATAACTATTAAGGGGTGCCTGGGTGGCTCAGTCAGTTAAGCATCCAACTCTTGATCTTAGCTCAGGTCTATATCTCAGGGTCGTGAGTTCAAGGCCCACACTGGGCTACACACTGGGTGTGGAGCCTGCTTAAAAAACAATAATAAATAGCTCTTAAATATCCATCTTCTCTAAACCCCACCCCATCCCACTCCCCACCTTTTAATGCACAAAATGTGACGAGCTTAGGAGACAGTGAAGCTTCATAAGGTAAGAAGGTTTATATTGCACAGAGATTTGATGTTAACACCTACATAACAATAATAGCGTTTTATTCAACATCCATGATGCGCCAGGCATGACATGTAGCAAGTCATTTAACCCTCATAGGGTTATTGTTACTATGGACATTATAAACAAACTGCAGCTCATGGAAGGGAAGTAATTTAGCCTAAGTCTCCCAGTTAGTGACAGCAGAACAAGGATCTGAACCCAGGTCTATCCAAGTCTGTCCTACTCAGCAGGCCGCACTACTAACCAGTACAAACTGACATCACCAGAGCCTGACACCCTCTCCTTTTCTTTCCAACCCCACCTCACATTCCACCTGACCACCTTCTCCACAGCCCAGAACACGGCCACCTCCGCTTTGTTCCAAGCTGCAGCACCCCTTCTCACAGGTCCTCCCCCCCACAATCACACCCTCTGTATTCAAGACTTGCACTGAGTCCACCTCCTCTCCCTTCAATCCTTCCCCAGGCTTCTCCGCTAACAGGAGCTTTACCCTCCTCCTACTCTTACTTCCCCCGCTGGTGTGCACGGCTCTGACTGAGGCTCCACGTGTCCACATGCACACATACCCATCACGGCCCCGAACGGACTGCAACAGACAGCAGATGCAGTATTTCTCCTCTGAACCCCCCACCACGCCCGAGTGTGACAGAGAAGTCTCCTCTCTTCCTTCCCATCATTGCAGAGTCCATGATGAACGGGGCTCGCTCAGCTCCGGCATTTAGAGCCAAGAAAGCTGACAGACCACTGCCACGTCTCTGCGGCCAGCCCGTGTTCTCCTCAGAAGCTGCTCCTCCTCGAGGAGAAGGGATGTGCTAAGCATCTCCCGTGCGCCAGGGGCTGTGCTGGACCCTTTACAAACATGTTATGTCCTTTGATTCTCCAAACAACCCAAGGAGAGGAGGATTTGTCATCTGCACTTTATGGATGAGGAAAGTGGGCTCTGAGCCATCACTGCTGGAGCCGGATTCAAAGCCCGTTCCGCTCACCCACGAAGCCAGCCTTCTTTTCATTCTATTGCAGGGTCAGAGGGAGCAAAGAAGGCAATACTTATCCACACATAGGTGTTTCTGAGTGTGCAAAGCACTTCCAGGTGTGCGATCTCTACTCCCCTTCTGAAAGATAGGACCTACCTTTTAACCCTGTGCATGGGCTTTTTCCTTTCCAAAGAAGGAAGACATTTCGTGGTCCCTTTTGTGATTAAAACCCTTAGGGAGTAAAATACATCTTTGAAACAGAAAAGGGAGTAAGGGCTTAGGTACCCCATTCCTGGTCATTCTAAAATAAAAGGCCACTGACACATCACACCGAACCAGCTCATAATACACACACACACACACACACACACACACAGTTTTCGCTCTGTACCTCACAGAATGGGCCTCCTCCTGATTCCCTTTTTTGGATCTAATTGCCCCTGGTCAAAACTCCCTGCACTAGCCTCCTAATCCACTCTATCAGGACACCACCTCCCACAGTTTAGGGGCGGGGGTGGGGTGGGGGGGAATAATCCTCAAGGCACACACATACACCTTACACGAGCTTAACATCTGGCAGGTTTCATCCTTCCCTATATCTCATGCCATAGAGAAACCAGAATCCTAGCACAAAACATACTATAATCTTCACTACCCATTTCTTAGCCTGTCTTGTAACTACACAGCAATGGGTCATTGGCATAGCAAATCCCAAACTCTCTTTACCAACTACAGCCTAGCTCAGAGCAGAATTCCCCACCCTCTTTTGACGTGCTAGTGTTTGGAGCAGTAACTGTATGACATGGCTGGACTGATTGAATACATCAATTGCTGGGTGACTATGAATGGTTCCCTTCCTGCTCTGAATTAGACAACTCACTCAAACCATAGGCGCATCAGGTCTGGGACAAATTATGCATTTCTCCAAGAGGGACCCAACTTCTAAGCCTCCCCAGGACTCTGAAGTCAAAGCACAGAAATGTCAGCAAGGCCCTGACAGCAAAAGCTGCCACAAGCTTGAGCTCTTTCCTCACAGATAATAAGGGTTCTCCTGTTGCTAAAAGTGAAAAAGCTAGCTGAAAGCAACAAATCTCTTAGTGCAAAGTTGCGTGGATCACTACTTTATACAAACCCAGAGGGAAAAAATCCACATGGATCAAAGAGGCGGGAATTGATCAAATACTAAGATCTAGACTAAACCTTGATGTCTGATTCCAATGCTAAGGGGGATATATATAGATGGCAGACAACCATAAAAATAAATATCAGTGTACCACAGTTTACTCCCGGTGACATAACAACACTGAACTGACATAATGAGGTGGCATGCTGGTTTGCAACTAAGAGACCATCTTCAGGGAAGGATGCAGGCAGAGGCTATTCTGGAGGCTGAAGGAAACACTACTGAGCCTGAATACTAGACTCAACCAATCACTCATTAACTTGGGCCAAGAGTCAACTTCTCAGGGCCAAGGTTTACTCATCTGTAAAATGGGAATGGCAAGTGGAGATAGAATAGCCACTGCAAATAGAAGGCATATGGACCTTTAAGCAAATCTAGATCTGAATACTGTCACGTAATGAATAACACTGAGTTAAATTCCCTGAAGTAGTAAAATGATGGTAACACCCAACTGCAAAAGGCTGTGGCAAAAACTGAGTAAAGTGCTCATTACTGTACCAAGCCTAAGGAATGTCTAATTACTAAAAATTTCTATTAAGACTTACTGAATGTTTATAATACTGCCTGACATGGTGTTGAGCACTTTGCATGCTTTACCTTGTCATACCTGTTTTGTCTACTCTGCAAGATTTGTATAAACATGTTTCTATACATAAATATGAGCATAGGAAAACTAAAAGGATACACACAAAAATGCTAATAGTGAGTATCTCTTGGGAGGAGAAATACGATTTTTTTCTCTTTGCTTACTTGCTTTTTCCAAAATTTTCTACAAACATCATTTATTGAGGTATATTTCTATATTTTTAATGCCAAAATACATTAAAATACAATGAAAATCAAGACATTGCTCACAGGTAATCTCCTACGCGAGCCACTTCTTTCGGAGGTAAGAGCTAACAAAAGTTCTGCTTTCCCTGAGAATTGGCACGTGCTCTGCTTTTCATTAAGATTAACTGACTTCTCCCGTTTTCACTTTGCCACCAGGGGGCACAGCCAAAATTTTAGCTCAATCATTCAGTCAGGTCCTCGTTCTTTGCATATTTCTATTTTAATTCCCCCAGTTTCAACTTTCTATTGTAATCTATATGTCTTATCCTGATTTTGGATTTGTTTATATTTTACTGCTTTTCTCAATGTTTATCATAAATTTATTGTCTACAAATCCTTTGTAGATTAAGGCAAGGTATACATACACTTAAGCTGAAAACTTTAAGGATTGCTATTGCCCATACACTTCATGCTGGGTCCCTGCACTTCACAGAATTCTTGGTTAGGACATTAAATGATAGAATTACCACCTCTAAATACAATCTGAGATTTTTTTTTAAATGCAAAACTGCAACATCTCCCAATACCTGCAACAACAACAAAAATACCACAACTTTTAAAGTCTTAGAAGTCCCATAATTAAAGTCAGTTTTATTAAATGCTCAATTCTCAAAATTATATACATTTCTTTTTACTATAAAAAATCTCCATCCCCATCTCACCCTTCTTCACTCACCCCCCCCCCCCCAACGTAGGTACTGTCCAAACAGAAGCAAACCCAACAAAGTCTACCATACACCCAAAAGCAGGGAAGACAGGAGGTCCCCAGAGGACAAGATATGCGGGTGTTATCGTGCAGAACCCTCCTGCAAGGGGGAGAAAGAACGGGAAGAGCTCACATAACAAGAAGGGAACTGGAATAGGCAGATTGACAAAGACTTGTATAATTTATACCAATTTACAAATGCTTGAGGTGCCCACCAACTCCAAGAGAAGAGACCAGACTAATACACAAAGGAAGTCCTCTGCCAGCGTCTCATCTCCCTGAGGGCCTCCCTTCAGGAGTCATTAGGAAGCCCAAATAGCTTCACAGTTCCTGCTTCCCGACTGCTGTCATATTTGCCATCTTTGTCATCACAGGCAAATGCCAGCAGAGGCCTTTTGGGGTGCCAAGCCACGGTGAAAGTCGGGGACTCACACTGCACCTCCCATAGCTTGTCTCCTATAAAAATCAATATAGAGAAACCAATCAATACATTAATAATAAGAAACCACATTCATTAAGTACTTGCCTACGTTAACTCATTTAATCCACTTTTTAAAAGATTCTGTTTATTTATTTGAGAGAGCACGAGCCTGGGGGGGGAGGGGCAGAGGGAGAGGGTGAAGCAGACTCCCCGCTGAGCAGGGAACCCAACATGGGGCTCGATCCTAGGACCCTGAGATCATGACCTGAGCTGAAGGCAGACGCTTAACCGACTGAGCCATCCAGGCGCCCCTCATTTAATCCACTTACTAACCCTACAGGACAGGTACAATCATTACCCCATTTTACAGAGAACACCAAGGCACAGGGAAAGCACAAGCCAGTAGGTGGCAGAGCAAGATCTGAATGCAGAGCCTATGATCTAAACCTATTCTGTACTCCCTAGGAAAACAGTAACAGCAGTTAATATTTATTGAGCACCCCTTAGGAATCAGATGGATTATACTTTAGTTTAATAAAGTATAATGACAATGCAGCAAGGCAAGTAATGATTTTAAACCCCATTTTATAAAGGAACAGGTGACTGAACAGTTAAGTCATACCTCAAGGAAGCAGCAGAGTCAGCACATGAAGTGAGTCTGTTTCCAAAGTCACAGGTCTTTCTGCTAAATCACAATGCTTTGCAAATAGATTTTTTCCCCAAAAAATGTCATTCTTCCTACTTGAAATTAAACATGATTTTTCTAAAGCCATTATTTCTTTAGTCCCACTTTACTTTTTTTCAACCTTAGGGTTAAGATTAATGTTATAAAACATAAACAATGTGGTGTTATTTTAAAGTTGCAGGATACATTAAATTATATGCTTCAAACTGGTCAACTATACGGTAAGTAAATTATATTTCAATAAAGCTGTTTAAAATATATTTTTTTTATACACACATGAGCACATATGTGTGTGTAGAGAGAGAGAAAGAGAGATTCTTTTTGTTAAGTAATCCTATTTCAGGGACAGTTAACCACTCTTCATGATGCTAGTATCTGGCAGTCTAGCTATACGTCTGAGCAAATTTCTGTATTACACAAACATAAAGAATAGTTTCAGAGGCTGCTACCCCCGTTTTACTTCTCTTTAGGCCTCTACTCCATCATTTGTCAGTCATTTGGGATTGGTTAGGATAAAGAAATTTATACAGATCAAGAAAACCAGAGTAGACATGAAAAGGCCTTCTAAAACGTTTCCTAAATAACCATGTGGCTTCATAAACTTTAACATCTTGACAGTTTTATTGGAAAGTTTAATCTCTGAATGATAAATAAGGTGCTATCTGGGTGAGACTGACATTACTACTCCAGGCCGCTGAAGTTCTAAAAACACCAGTGCAATATGTATGGTGTATCTAAAAAGCTGAAAGTAAGTGGACTGTTAAAATACATGCTATCAGAAATAAAATTCCTTATTTTACATTTAACCATTAAAAATATGTAAAACACAAAATCTTATTTAATATGACTCCAACTATAGGGGCGCCTGGGTGGCTCAGTTGTTAAGCGTCTGCCTTCAGCTCAGGTCATGCATGATCCCAGGGTCCTGGGATCGAGCCCCGCATCGGGCTCCCTGCTCCGCGGGAAGCCTGCTTCTCTCTCTCCCACTCCCCCTGCTTGTGTTCCCTCTCTCACTGGCTGTCAAATAAATAAATAAAATCTTTAAAAAAAAGAATATGACTCCAACTATACATAGTATAGTATGTGTATATACATATGATGTGTATATACATCTATACAGATGTATAGATGTCTATGTATAAAATATCTATATACATAAATATCTACATATGAAAAAAAGATTGGAAAGAAATATACTAATACGTTAGGAATTCGCTACCTCCAAATTATGGACCTATGTGTGACTGTTAATTTCCTCTTTATATTTGTCAGCATTTTCCAAATATTCTATACTGAGCATATATTACTCTTATTTTACAAACTAACATACAAAGACATGCTTACTGCATAAAATTCCAACAGTACTAGGGTATAGAGCAGCACTGGGAAACAGAAACTTCTGTGATTGGAACATTCTACATCTGCGCTATCCAATACAGAAACCACCAGCCACATGTGGCTACTGAAGTCCTTAAAATGCGCCTAGGGTAACTGAGGAACTGAATTTTTCATTTTATTTAATTGGTTTCAGTAATAATACTTAAATTATAATTTAAAGTAAATTTTATATTCTCCCAATCTTCTAAGTCTGAAACAAATTCTTTCAAAAGTCCTTCTATTAATTTAGCTTTAGTTTCTTTACCTAAATAGGAACACATCATATGCACTGATTGGCTACTTGCTTTGCTCATTCAGTAAAATGCCTTGCCAATCTTGCAATTCAGCACATATAGAGCTATGTTTTTCTCTTGGCACACTGTAATATGGATGTATCACAACTTACTTAATTATTCCTCCATAATGAAAATTCAGACTATTTCCCTTTTATGTATAAAACAATGCTATAAATATAATTGTGCTTCCCTTTGATAATCATCTGACTTAATTTTTAGCCTAGGTTATAGAGAAAATTTTAAAAAATATTAAAAGTATTTGTCTGAACTACTTAGAAAAATTAATACAGTCATATTTGATATATTCCTGAAAGATTATATGTGAACTATATCATATTTTAGGGGCATCGGGGTGGCTCTGACGGTTAAGCAGCCGGCTCTTGATTTCAGCTCAGGTCATGATCTCAGGATCCTGGGATCAAGCCCCATGGTGGGCTCTGCACTCAGCGGGGAGTCTGCCTGAGGATTCTCTCTCCCCCGTCCCTCTGCCCCTCCTCACGTTTGTGCACTCTCTCTCTAAAGTGCCTGGGTGGCTCAGTTGGTAAAGCATCTGCCTTTGGCTCAGGTCATGATCCTGGGGTGCTGGGATTGAACCCCATGTCAGGCTCCTTGCTCAGCAGGAAATCTGCTTCCCCCTCTGCTTCTGCTGCTCCCCACCCTTCACTCATGCTCTCTCTCACTCACACTCTCTCTAATAAATAAATAAAATTGTTTAAAAAATAAAAATTAAATAAATAAATAATAAAATCAATCATATTTCATACATATTAGGTGAGGCAGACAAACTTGCGCAAAGATGACACGGGAAAAACATGCACATGCATGCACTGTTAAGAACAAACACTGCAATAACCTTTCTGTAAGTGGTTTGGTCCTTCACAAAATGTGAATACCTTGGACTCAGTCAGCAATCCCACTTCACTGGTTTACCCAAAAGGATGACCTAAAATGAAGTCCATAAGGAATATTTCTCACAAGCATTACTTATAATGGTGCAAAGACGAGAAACAACCAGAGCTGGGCAACTGAAGTACCTACAGGCATGTGTAAGTATATACTGGCAGTTTAAGAATATACGGACATATTCAATGGAATTCTAGACTGCATGAAAAGCGGCAGCAGAGCTCAGTAGCCATCGCCATGTTAAGAAGCTGTAACATCCTGAGGTGAGGCAGGCACAGCCTGGAGCAGGAGAATACCCATACATCACACAAACAAGGGTGACACAAAGGAGCTGTGTATGGCTGCTGAATGGCTGGACAACACTTACCACACTGTCATCAACAGTGGCATTTTTACATTGTGGAATTCCAATTTTTTAACTTTACTCTTTGAAGTCTTCTATATAGTTTAAATTCTTTTACTAAAGTATCATGTATTCCCCAAAACAATAAAGCTCCATTACAAAATAAATCTGAGGAAATGACAGAAGATGGCAGAGTTCAGGAGGTTTCTGAGTTCACCCCCTCCCACAGACACACTGAGGCAACAAGTGTATCTACTGCAATTAACTCTGAAAATGATCTGAGGACCGGCAGAAGAGATCTTCCACAGCTAATCCTAGAGAGAAGCCCACATTGAAAGGGTAGGAGGGGTGGAGACAGGGCCAGGAACCAAACCCCTGGTGCATATAACCACAAACAGGAGAGCCATCACAAGCATGGAGGAGTGAAGGGATCAGATCCCACACAGGGCAATCCTGGCCGTAAGGACCTACACTGGGAAGACAAGTGCCCATAATGTCTGGCTTTGAAAATCAGCAGGGCTTAACTCCAGTTGAACTGGAGGGCAAAAGAGCCAGCACACTACTAAGTCTCTCAGGCGGAGACAGCACTGAAGCAGCAGCTTGAAAAGCACCTAGGGTACACATGAAGGAGATATAGGAAGGGCAAACGTTTGCAGATTTCTCCAGGAATAAAAAAGTGCTGGCGGGTGCCATTTTTCTTGTCGTCCGTGAGCCTAGATAGCTAGATGCTTGCAGAAGCCAATTCTAACACGCTCCATCTACCTTGTTAACAACACATGCCCTGCCCCAGCATTATCCTACCACCCACCCTACCCAACCCACTGGCCTCCACAGGGACCCCTCCAAAGCAGCTCCTCCTCTGCCATATCCAGCAGGCAGCCCCACATGGGACCAGCATCCCTCCAAAGTGACTCCTGCCCTGGGGGACAGGGAGATAACCCTACACACCGGCTTGCCCACAGTTCCTACAGCTGGGCCTCTCAGCTGGCTGCACAAAGAACAAGCCCTGCCCTTCTGTGTACCTGCAGCTGTCACACAGGCTAATTACACACAGCTAGACTGAATGCCAGCCCCACCCACCATTGAGTCCATGGCAGCTGCAGCCAGGCCTCTCAACAGCACGGGAAGCAAACCCTGCCCAGTGCACCTGCAGCAGGCAAAGCGGGTCACTGCAGCCAGGTGGGCTGAGAGCCAGCCCCACCCATCAGCATGCCCACAGCAATCACAGCTCAACCACAGCAGGAGGGTGCACACAGCCCACACAGGGGACAGCCCTAGCATGCCTGGTTCCGGTGACCAGGGCAGATAGCATACAGGGCACCACAGGACCTCTTCTACGTAAAAGTCACTACTTTCAAGGCCAGGAGATGTAGCTGACATAGCTAACACATAGAAACAAACACGGACAGTTAGACAAAATGAGGAGACTAAGGGATATGTCCCAAATGAAAAAACAAGACAAAATCACAGAGAAAGGACTAAACAAAAATGGAGATATGTGATATGCCTGATAAAGAGTTCAAAGTAACGGTCCTAAAGATACTCAACTGGACTTGAGAAAACAGTGGATGGACTCTGTGAGAATTTCAACAAAGAGACAGAAAATGTAAAAAAGAGCCAGTCAGAGCTGAATACAGTAACTGAAATGAAAAATACACTAGAGGAAATCAACAGCAGACTACGAGATGCAGAAGAATGGATCAGAGATCTTGAAGACAGGGTAATAGAAAGCAACTAAGATGAACAGCAAAAAGACAAAAGAATAATAAACATGAGAATAGGTGAAGAAACCTCTGCAAAATCATCAAGCATGATAACATTTGCATTATAGGAGTCCAAGAAGGAGAAGAGAGAGGAAGGGGGCAGAAAATTTATTTGAAGAGATAATAGCTGAAAACTTCCTGAATCTGAGGCAGGAAACACACATCCAGATCCAGGAAACAAAGAAAGCTCCAAACAAGAGGAACCCAAAAAGGTTCACACCAGGACACATAATCATTAAAATGGCAAAAATTAAAGATAAAGAGAGAATCTTAAAAGCAGCAAGAGAAAAGTAGTCACATACAAGGGAAAACACATAAGGCTATAGGCTGATCTCAGCAAAAACTTTGCAGGCCAGAAGGGAGTGGCATGATATATTCCAAGGGCTGGAAGAAAAAAACTTACAACCAAGAATACTCTACCTGGCAAGGCTATCATTCAGAATTGAAGGAGATAAAGAGTTTCCCAAACAAAAGGGAGTTCATCACCACTAAACCAGCCTTACAAGAAGTATTTAAGGGAATTCTTTAAGTGAAAAGAAGAGGCCATAATTAGAAGAAAATTATGAAAGGAAAAAATTTCACTGGCAAAAGCAAACATATGATTAAAGGTAGCGGACTAACCACTTATAAAGCCATTATGAAGGTTAAAACACAAAAGCAGTAAAATCAATTACATCTACAAAAATTACTCAAGGGATACACAAAATAAAAAGATATATGACATAGACATAAAATGTAGAGGGGTAGTAAAAATTCAGTGCTTTTTAGAATGTGTTCAAGCTTAAGCAACTAACAATATAGACTGCTACATACATAGGATGTTATTTATGAACCCCATGGTAACCACAAATCAAAAACCTATAACAGATACAAAAAATAAAGAGAAAGTAATCCAAACACAACATTAAAAAAAGCCATCAAGGGTGGCTGGGTGATAGACATTGGGGAGGGTATGTGCTATGGTGAGCACTGTGAATTGTGTAAGACTGATGAAATACAGACCTGTACCTCTGAAACAAATAATACATTATATGTTAAAAAAAAAAAAAAAGAGGAAGATAGCAGGAAGGGAAGAATAAAGGGGGGGGAATCAGAGGAGGAGACGAACCATGAGAGACTATGGACTCTGAGAAACAAACTGAGGGTTCTGGAGGGGAAGGGGGTGGGGGGATGGGTTAGCCTGGTGATAGGTATTAAAGAGGGCACGTACTGCATGGAGCACTGAGTGTTATACGCAAACAACGAATCATGGAACACTACATCAAAAACTAATGATGTAATGTATGGTGATTTACATAACATAAAAAAAAAAAAGCCATCAAACCACAAGGGAAGAGAGGAAGAGAAGAAAGGAACAAAGAAGAACTACAAAAACAACAGAAAACAATGAACAAAATGGCAATAAATACATACCTATGAATAATTACTTAAATGTAAATTGACTAAATGGTCCAATCAAGAGACACAGGGTGACTGAATGGCTGAAAAAACAAGACCCAACTATATGCTGCCTACAAGACTCACCTCAAACCTAAAGACACATACAGACTGAAAATGAGGGGGTGGTAAAAGATATTCCATGCAGATGGAAGTGAAAAAAAAAGCTGGGGTAGCAATATTTTTATCAGACAAAGGCAACCCTCTCGGGTCCCCTCCCTCCTCAGGAACTTTGTACTATCACTTTGCTATCACTCAATAAACTTTGCTTTGCTGCCCACCAGGGGGGAAAAAAATTATCACACAAAATACACTTTGGAACAAAGACTGTAGCAAGAGACAAAGAAAAGCATTAAATAATGATAAACGAATCAATCCAACAAGAGGATGTAACAATTATAAGTATCTGTGTACCTAACATAGGAGATAGGAGCACCTAAATACATAAAGTAAATATTAACAAACATAAAAGGAGAAATTGACAGTAATACAACAATAGCAGGGGACTTTAACACCACACTTACATCAATGGATAGATCATCCAGACAGAAAATCAACAAAAAAACAGTAGCTTTGAATGACACATTAGACCAGATGGACTTTACAGAGATATAACAGAACATTCCATCCAAAAACAACAAAATACAACACATTATTTTCAAGTGCACTTGGAATATTCTCCAGGATGGATCATATATGGTAGGCCAAAAAACAAGTTACAATGAATTTAAGAAGACTGAAATTTTATCAAGCATCTTTTCTGACCCACAACAATATGAAACTAGAAATCAATTACAAGAAAAAGAAAAAAACTGGAAAAAACACAAACATACAGAAGCTAAACAACATGCCACTAAACAACCAATGCGTCAATGAATAAATCAAAGAGGAAATTAAAAAATACATGGAGACAAATGAAAATGGAAACACAACAATCCAAAATCTTTGGGATGCAGCAAAAGCAGTTCTAACAGAAAAGTTTATAGCAATACAGGCCTACCTCAAGAAACAAAAATCCCCAAATAAACAAATAAACCGTATATCTAAAGGAGCTACAAAAAGAACAAAGCCCGAAGTTAGTAGAAGGAAGGAAATAAAAAAGATAAGAGCAGAAATAAATGAAATAGATACTAAAAAACATCAGAAAAGATCCATGAAACCAAGAGCTGGTTCTTCAAAAACATAAACAAATTTGATAAACCTTTACCAGACTCATCAAGAAGAGAGAGAACTCAAATAAATGAATTCAGAAATGAAAAAGAAGAAATAGTAACTGACACCACAAAAATACAAAGGGTTTTATGAGAATACTATGAAAAATTATATGCCAACAAATTGGACAACCTAAAAAAATGGATAAATTCGCCAAAACTGAATCAAGAAGAAAGAGAAAATTTGAACAGACCAATTACTAGTAATGAAATTGAACTGGTAATCAAAAAACTCCCAATAAAAGTCCAGGACCCGATGGATTCACAGGTGCATTCTATCAAACATTTAAAGAAGAGTTAATACCTATTCTTCTCAAACTATTCCAAAAAATAGGCAAGGAAGAAAAACTTCCAAATTCATTCTATGAGGCCAGCCTTACCCTCATACCAAAAACCAGGCAAAGACACTACCCAAAAAAAAAAAAAAAAAAAAAAATCCAAAAACAAAAAACAAAAAACTGCAGGCCAATATCCCTGATGAACATAGATGCAAGAATCCTCAACAAACTATATTAGCAAACCAAATTCAACAATACATTAGAAAGATCATACACCATGATCAAGTAGGATTTATTCCAGGGATGCAAGGATGGTTCAATATTTCCAAATAAATCAATGTAATACATCATATCAATAAAAGGATAAAAATCATATGATCATCTCAATAGACACACTAAAAGCATTTGACAAAATAAACATCCGTTCTTGATAAAAACTCAACAAAATGGATTTAGAAGAAACATACTTCAACATAATAAAGACCATATATGGAAAACCCATAGATAACATCATACTCAATGCTGAAAAACTAAAAGCTTTTCCCCTAAGATCAGGAACAAGACAAGGATGTCCACTCTCACCATTTTTATTCAACACAGTCCTGGAAGTCCTGGCCACAGCAATCAGACAAGAAAAAAAAGAAAAAGAAAAAAAAAAGGCACCCAAATTGGTAAGAAAGAAGTAAAACTGTCAGTATTTGCAGATGACATGATACTATATATAGAAAACTGTAAAGACTCCACAAAAAACTATTAGAATAAATGAATTCAGTAAAGTTGCAGGAAACAAAATTATTATTATTTTTTTTTTTTTTTTAAAGATTTTATTTATTTATTTGAGACAGAGAGAATGAGAGAGAGAGAGAGAGCACATGAGATGGGGGAGGGTCAGAGGGAGAAGCAGGCTCCCTGCCGAGCAGGGAGCCCGATGCGGGACTCGATCCAGGGACTCCAGGATCATGACCTGAGCCGAAGGCAGTCGCTTAACCAACTGAGCCACCCAGGCGCCCAGGAAACAAAATTATTATACAGAAATCTGTTGCATTTCTATACACTAGTAATGACGTAGTAGAAAGAAAAAATTAAGAAAACGATCCCATTTACAACTGTACCTAAAAGAATAAAATACCTGGGAATACATTTAACCATGGAGGGAAAAGACCTATACTCTAAAAACTATCAGTAATCCGGGGCGCCTGGGTGGCTCAGTTGGTTAAGCGACTGCCTTCGGCTCAGGTCATGATCCTGGAGTCCCGGGATCGAGTCCCACATCGGGCTCCCTGCTCAGCGGGGAGTCTGCTTCTCCCTCTGACCCTCCTCCCTCTCATGCTCTCTCTGTCTCTCATTCTCTCTCTCGCAAATAAAAAAAAAAAAAAAAAAAAAAATCTTAAAAACTATCAGTAATTGAAGAAAGAAATTGGAGATGACACAAATAGAAAAATATACCATGCTCAGGGACTGGAAGAATTAATATTGTTAAAATGTCCACACCACCCAAAGCAATTCTCAGATTCAATGCAATCCCTATCAAAATACCAACAACATTTTTCACAGAACTAAACAAATATCCTAACATTTGTATGAAACCACAAAAGACTCTGAATAGCCAAAGCAATCTTAAGAAAGAAGAACAAAGCTGAAGGTATCACAATCCCAGATTTCAAGATATACTACAAAGCTATAGTTAATCAAAACAGTATGGCACTGGCACAAAAATAGACAAATGAGAGATCAATGGAACAGGATAGAGAGCCCAAAAATAAACCCACACTTATATGATCAATTAATCTACAACAAAGGAGGCAAGAATATGCAATGGAAAAAAGACAGTCTCTTCAACAAATGGTACTGGGAAAACAGGACAGCTACATGCAAAAAAAATGAAATTGGACAACTTTCTTACACTGACACAAAAATAAACTCAAAATGGATTAAAGACCTAAGTGTGAGATATGAAACCATAAAACTCCTAAAAGAAAACATAGGCAGCAATCTCTTGGACATCAGCCTTAGCAACATATTTATGGATATGTCTCCTCAAGCAAAGAGAAACAAAAGCAAAAATAAACTACTGGGACTACACCAAAATAAAAAGCTTTTGCATAGCAAAGGAAACCATCAACAAAACAAAAAGGCAACCTAATGAATGGGAGAAGATACTTCCAAATAATAAATCCAATAAGGGGTTAATATCCAAAATATATAAGACACTTACACGCTCAACACCAAGGAAAAAAAAAGTAAGCTGATTAAAGAATGGGGTGCCTGGGTGGCTTAGTCAGTTGAGCATCCAACTCCTAGATTTCGGCTCAGGTCATGATCTCAGGGTCCCAAGACTGAGCCCCATGGAAGGCTCCGCACTCAGCAGGGAGTCTGCTTGAGATTCTTTCCCTCTGCCCCTTCCCCCACACTTGCTCGTGCTCTCTCTCTCAAATGGGTGAATGAATCTTTAAAAAAAAAGGCGGGGGGGGGGGGGACAGAAAACCTGAATTGACATTTTTCCAAAGAAGACATATAGATGACCAACAAACATGAAAAGGTGTTCACATCACTGATCATCAGGGAAATGCACATACAATGAGATATCACCTCACACCCATCAGAATAGCTAGTATCAAAAAGAACAAAAAACAAATGTCGGTGAGGATGTTAAGAAGGAATCCTCACACACTGTTGGTGGGAATGTAAATTGGTGTAGCCACTGTAGAAAACAGTATGGAGCTTTCTAAAGAAATTAGAAATAGAAATATTATATGATCCAGTAATTCCACTACTGGGTAATTACCCAAAGAAAACAATAACACTAGTTCAAAAAGATACGTGCACCCCTATGTTTACTGCACCATTATTTACAATAGCCAAGATATGGAAGCAACCTAAGTGTCCATGGATAGATGAATGGATAAAGATGATATATATATATATACACAATGGAATATTAATCAGTCATAAAAAAAGAATGAGATCTTGCCATTTGTGAGAACATGGGTGGACCTAAGGGGTATTAAGCTAAGTGAAATAAATCAGAAAAGACAAATACCATATGACTTCACTTATACATGAAATCTAAAAAATGAAACAAGTAAATAAATAACCAACAGAAACAGATTCATAAATAAAGAAAACTGCTGGGTGCCAGAGAGGAGAAGGTTGGGGTGATGGGTGAAATAGGTAAAGTGATTAAGAGGTACAAACTTCCAATTATAAAATACGTCATGAAGATATAAAGTACAGCAACAGGAATATAGTCAATAATATTGTAATAATGTTGTATGGTGACAAATGGGGACTACATTTATTGTGATCAATGATTAATGCATATCTGTCAAATCACTGTCATACATGAAACTAATATACATTATATGTCAACTATACTTTGATAATAAAAAAATTATTCATTAAAAATAAGTAAAGCTGAGGAAATTCTTTCGTAAAATGAATACTCTCCTCCCACTTTTCTATTTTCAAATTCTATTGGTTGTTTTTATTTTTTTTATTTTTTATTTTTTAAAGATTTTATTTATTTATTTGACAGAGAGACACACAGCGAGAGAGGAAACACGAGCAGGGGGAACGGGAGAGGGAGAAGCAGGCTTCCCGCAGAGCAGGGAGCCTGATGCAGGGCTCGATCCCAGGACCCTGGGATCATGACCTGAGCCGAAGGCAGACACTTAATGACTGAGCCACCCAGGTGCCCTCTATTGGTTGTTTTTAAAGCAAATCACATGTATTTTGGTAATTCCTAGGATTATAAAAAAATATGCATTTTTTAAGTTCACATACAGGCAAAATATAGAAAAAAAAGTATACCACAACACTAAGAGATTGTATTTAGAGGTGGGACCACAGGTAACACTTTTTTCTTTCTCCTATTTTCATATTTTAAAAATTTCATCATGATAGAAGAATTAAAAGTTAATACGATGCAAAATATTTTCCTAAATCACTTTCTTTCAGACCTGCCCCTTTCTGAACTCTTTGCTCCCTCATGACCCGACTGTAATGGTCATAATAAACAAAGCTGTCTTAAGAAGAAAATTCATTTATGCTAATGAAGGTGAAGTAGTAATGTGAAGATGAAAACATGTGACAGGAAAAGTCCTGATGGCCACAGGTGACAGACAGAAGACTCATTACGGTAGTGAGGGTTTCCGTTACCTGTCTCTACTTCAGCAATGTCAATAAAATGATCTTCCGAGGCTGATGCCAGCATTTTTCCATCGTGGCTAAAACTGAGGGTCCTCACAGGCCAATCCAGCCTATAACAGAGTGGACAGAGGACACGTTAGAATAACCCAGTAAGAGTAGGACACAATTTCACCCAAAATAAAATTAAATTAATTTATCCAACAAGGAAAGTGCTGGCAGAGCTGCTTACCTGGAAAAGCACCGAACACAAACCAACTCATCCACATCCCAGAGGCTGACCAAAGCATCTGCACTTCCTGTGGCAAAGTACTTCCCCATGGGGTCAAACTTGATACAGATGCAGTTGGAAGGATGGGCATTGATGGACTGCACAGGCTTCAGCTCTGGGTAGCTGAGAAACAAGACAGAAAGCAATTAAACTACGGGAAGAGTACTATGGTACTAAGACGACAACAGGACATACTGAAGAAGAAAATCAAAGACAACAGAATAAACATCAGACTGTAATTCAAACAAACTTTCCTGGACTTACAAAAAAAAAAAACAAAAACAAAATTAGATGATCATCAGACCTTTCTGACAGTAAGACTTTATGCCAAAAGAAAATGGGGTAATATATTTAAGATATACAAGCAAGAAAATAGGAGTCAAGGATTTTTATATCTAGAAAAATTGACTATCAATTATAAAGAGCTCAAATACTAAGCACAATTAAATATCTGTAAGTTTTATAAGTATATAAGTTATAATAAGTATGAACTTAGAGAATACTGTTCCATGAACCCTTCCTGAGGAATCTAAAGGATGAACTTTGACAATCAAAATGACTAGAGATTTATCAGCATGGGACTGGTGATGGGCATTACATACACAGCTTCTTGTACAAACTGTAGATGTAAAAGAAAGGCATAGTACATAGCAGCTCTACACTCTGATAATATATAGTATTAATTTTTTTTAATGGAAGAAAAATGAGGAAAGCAATGCAAAAAGCAAATTTTACTATTTTAAGTAATCTCATTAGTAGTGGTAGTGGTAATACTGTTATTCTGAGATATCTCCATGGGTAACATGGAAAAAGGTATTAAGTAACTGTGGGATATTCTAATTCTATAATCCCTTGTGTCCTTGAGAACCAGAATACTCAAATACTCAGTTTTGAAGGAAAGAGTTATTTATAATATAGAAGATGTTTAGAAAATTCCACTAGTCCTGAATTTTAATTGGAAGTTATCAATATAAATTCACAATTCACATATTTTATATTTAAAAATATACACATATACATCCTTCCTCTGTCCACTGGAAAGGTCTAGAAATAATGACCAAACCAGCAATATGGACATCCGTAGCTCCAATATCATTTCTCAGAAAAAGAATCCAGGGATTCTTAGAGAAGCTTCTGATTAAAGGTCTGAGGCAGGAAACATACAAGATGAACTTGGGATATCTGTCATACCAGAGAGCAACAAACTGAAGACTACTAGAATTATGTCAAAAAAAATGACTCAGGAACAACTTGAAGAGGCTCCCATTAGCTAAAGATGGGATAATTTGAGATTCCATAAGGATAATTACTCCAATAGACTGAAATACATCTACCATGCTTAAATACATGAGTTTATAATAAGTCTTAAAAATAAAACCTAGCTGATCATCTTTGGAGGCGACAGAGAACTAATTCATTATCTGATGAAAAAGGGAAAGAAGCATTTATCCTTCCTTTTCTAAGTGAACTATATTCTTTTTTTTTTTTAAAGATTTTATTTGACAGCGAGAGACATAGAGAGGGAACACAAGCAGGGGGAGTGGGAGAGGGAGAAGCAGGCTTCCTGCCGAGCAGGGAGCCTGATGCGGGGCTCGATCCCAGGACCCTGGGATCATGACCTGAGCCGAAGGCAGACGCTTAACGACTGAGCCACCCAGGCGCCCCTCTAAGTGAACTATATTCTTAAGTAACCAAACAGTAAATGAGAGGAAGTATCTTATATTCCAACAAATAAATAAGCATACAAAATCAGCAAAATCCAGACAGGAGAATCTCTGCAGGTTAACAGTCTAGTTTTCCAACAGCTATATTATAAGTAAAAGAAGGATGAAGAGCAACCTGGTAGTTTAACACACTTAAAGATACCAAGTTTTTTTAAGTAGACAAAATTAGAGTATCTAGAAATGCATACTTGGTAGCTAAAACTATAAAGAAATACTATAAAAATCAAGACAGTGTTTCATTTTGAGGAGAGGGATTTATGACTAGGACAAAGTACATGGATGGACTTCTGGGATGGCCAGCAAATTACTATTTCTTGACCTGGGTGGGGTTACACAGATAATAGTTCATTAAGCTATATGTTGTTTTAAGCAATTTTCTGTATATGTGTTTTATTTTCTAATAAAAAGTCTTTAAAAAAAAAAAAGCTATAGAATCCCAACTTGAATAAAATTCAAGTTGCGAAGCACAGATTTCCAGCCTTTTATATAATCTGGTCCCAGATTATATTTCAACTTTATCTTCCCTCTCTTCAGATACCTTATCTGCCACCATTCCCAGCAACTCTGACCTACCAACTACTCTCCATATAGGCCATGCTCATTGACACCTATTTTGTCCATTGTATGCTTCCCTTTTGCTGATTCTTAAAATTCTACTCAGCTTTCAAGGTCAAGCTCCAAAGCTGCATCCTTCAATCCCCAATTCCCACAGTCAATATGTTTCCTTCCCTGGGATTCCAAACTCTGAGCCTCTCTAAAAGAACCTATTTCACACTGCCTTGCACTGCCCACCCAGAATAGCAGAAAGAATAGAGTCGACAGACCTGAATTTCAATTCCAACATTTCATTCATTTACAGAATAAATATTTACGGAGATCCTAACTCTGTGTAGCAAGTATTAAGGTAGGCACTAGGGATTCAACAGTAAACAAGTTACACATGGTCCCTACCTTCATGGAATTTATAGTCTAATGGAAGATATAGATAGTAAACATTTATTATAGGGGCACCTGGGTGGCTCAGTCGGTTAAGCGTCTGCCTTTGTCTCAGGTCATGATCCCAGGTCCTGGGATCAAGCCCCACATCGGGGTCCCTGCTCAGTGGGGAGCCTGCTTCTCCCTCTCCCTCTGCTGTTCCCCCTGCTTGTACTCTCTCTCTCTCTCTCTCTCTCTCTGTCAAATGAATAAATAAAATCTTTAAAAAAAACAAACAAACATGTAATTATAATATAGAATGAGAAATGCTTCCAACAGGAAGTACATAAAACAAGCTTCTAACCTAGGGAGGTAGGAAAGTAATGAAGATGGCTTCCCTGGAGGGAAAGTGGTATTTAAGCACAGACTTTACGGGTACAAATTTGCCATAATTCAAGGTGCATCTAGTTCTAGTGCTCACCAGCTGACTAGTGATTTAAACTCTCTGAATCCCAGATCCTCATCTGTCAAATAAGACTCAAATAACAATCCCACAGAATTTCTGTGAGGACTCAGTAAATATAAGGTGCCTGGTTCAAAGGTGCTCAACAGAGGTTAGGATTCTTTATTACCATTTGTCCTTTAAGCTCCTTCAGGACAGACTTGCATCTAATTCATCTCTGTATCCACCACAGCACCCAGAGCAAAGATATGACAGTCTCTAAGCTAGAACCCCCTCACCTGAGGATGTTGATACAACCATTGCCATTTGTCAGGAAGAACATGTTGTTGTCATTATTCCAGGAGATTTCATTGACTTCAAACTTGAACTGCTCCTCTGCTTTGGAACGGTGTGTCTTGGCATCAATAAAGGTTACCACATCATCCTTGTTGCCTACAGCAATGGTCTGCCCATCAGGACTCCAGCAGATATTAATGTTCTCCCCTGGAAACCCAGATATAATCAGCAAGATACTGTTTGCCCATAATCCTGCAGAAGTTTTTTTTTTTTTTAATTCTACAAAGACCAGAGCTATCTCCAAACCTCATTCACTAAGGTCCTAGTCGATAGAAGGGAATGACTACTTACTCACCAATTATGAGTCCAGCACTTTCATCTACAAATTTCCCCCATGGGTCCTCACAATAATTCTCTAAGGAACACTTTATTATCCCCATTTTACATATGAAGATATGGAAGATATGAGAGATGAGCCAAAGTGTCAAAGCCATGAAGTAATAGAGCCAAGATCTAAACCAGATGACTCCAAAGCCTCTTAGTCTTACACCAGCACTTCCCAAACTCCAGTCATTCACATGCCACTCTCACAATTTTTGTCCTATCCATGTTAACGGCTATATTTCTTTATTCAAGATTTTTCTTAAAATTGACTCAAAACAATTTTAGTTAAATAAGTTTAGCTTCCATTCAGCAATAAATTCTATGGGCTCGTTCTTTTTTTCTGGTAGGCATTAAAATATATACACAGCTGGTTTTTAATGTTCATCCATGTACCACCTAAATCACTCACACATCACTCAGTTGTCTACTTGGAGAAAGCACTACAGCATTCCACCTCCAGGGACAAGTCTTGTCAACAAAGTCCAGTGGGCCACAGTGAACACATCAATTAAAAATTTCATCAACTTTATCAATTCTATGCTGCATATATGTTTACACTTTATTCTCTACAACGTATCTTAAAATGCATCAGGATGCATCTCAAAATTTTTGGTTTATCATAGTTATCTAGAAACTTTCTTTTCTTTCCTAACAACATATAAAATATTGGTATATCTTATAATCAATGACATGTTAGTCAATAAAATATAATAAATGGCCTCAAGGTTTATAGGACAATACCTGGTGAAGAATAGATTCTACAAATGTACTGCACAACTTCCAGGTCATTTTCTCCCAGACCACCAAGACCATTCATTCCCAAGATCAGCCATTCCAGCCTATCAGCAATTTCCCAAATTCTCCATACACCTGCACATGCAGCTCCCTCCTAGAGCTTCCCCCCACCACTCATCCACCCACTGTACCATGACCACTAAATCCCTATTAACTATTTTGCTCAAATTCTGTGAGGTCTTACCTGCCCTAACAGGCAGACTTAAGCATTTCCATTACAGGTATCCATCTTGTAGACCTCTCCAGTATAAGATGAACCATATCATATTATGTTGGGTTTTTTTTAACACACATGTCTCTCTTCCTGCACTAAAACTAGTACAGGTCCTGGGAGCTGGAGACTGTCTTATTCAGCCCAGGATGTCCCATACCTAACACAAGGCCACACTTAGAGAAGATATTCAGGAAATGCTTATTGAATGACTATAAATAGCTCATCTTCCTATTGCCCTCTCTCCGAAGAGTCACCTTTAGTGTTCACAGTGGCAATGCATTTTGTAGTCCTCACATCCCAGATGCGAATGGTTTTGTCTCCAGATGCTGTGACAAAGAGGTCAGGATTACTTGGATGCCAACAAAGCTGGTCCACACTATCCCCATGTCCCCGATAATTGTTTTCTTTTACCTGCAAGAACAGAATCCAAATGTCACTTCACACATAAGTACCTGCCTCCACATGTAACTTCTTAACCTTATTCAAACCAAGGTACCTTGTGGCCAACAAAGATCCAGACAATTTAAAAGAAACCAGTCCTTCCACACCCCTTCCCCAGAACTCTTCCCAATACCCTCCTCCCTTCCTCTCCAATCACTCTGAATTGTTCTGAGGTTTGGATTCCCACACCAATGCCCTTACTCTTTTGCCTTCCCTGGCCTTCCTCCTTATTTCTGGTTCTCCACACTTAACTCTACCACCAAGGTTCCCAATCTTCTTGCTCACTCCCACTGGAAGCCCTATTATTTTCAAAGAGGCCCTCCTTACCACCATAGGGACCCCACCACCACCACAGCCCCTAGCCATTCCTCACCACCACATAACTCCTCCTACCACTCTCATACACCCTCACCTCACTCCAGTCCCATCTACCCTCCTCACCACCAGTCTTCATCCTCTCCCCGCCTCCACTCCCCGCTCATCTTTACACCGTACTGCTACACTCCCTCGCACCCCCACCTCCCTCTTATCACCACCATCTTCCTCTCCACCACACCCCCTCCAGATCCCTAACTACCAGCCTTGTCACTCCCGCACTCCTCTAGCACAACCCCCTTATCCCCACACCCCTCTCTTTTCCTCGCCTCCACCCGCTTTCCACCCCCATTCTCTCCCTCAATACCACACCTCGCTTTACCACAGCCCCTCTCTCTGGCCTGGGCCGGTCCCTGCCAGCTTACCAACCGGTCCTTCTCCAGCAGGAATACGCTGGCCGTCTTGTCGAAAGACCCTGAAGCCAGGCGACGCCCGTCGCAGCTCCAGGCCACCGAGTGCACCTTGGCGCTGTGTGCAGGGAACTCGCGCGTCTTGCTGTGGCCGCGGAACAGCTCCTGCATTCCCAGCACGTAGCGTGTGGGGCCGCTGGTCACTGAGCACCAGGGAGCCATTGAACCAGGACCGCTCTGGCCCAGCGCCGAGGGCCCCATGGCCGCCGCAGCCACCGCCATGGCAAGCTCCCAGCCACTCGCGTTGCCACCGCTTCTTTGGCGCAGTCAGTCCTGCCGCCGCCGCCGCACGCATGCGCCTGGAAGAGCAGCTGCTCCCTGCACAGCCGCAATGCAGGCCATCCGGGAGGGGACTACAAATCCCGGCATGCAGCGCGCGCACACGCGGGCTGTCTTTTCAAATAGGAATGATTACGATTTAAGTTTCCTTCACAGTTAGTGATTCTGAGGTTTTTAGGGCCTATTTCCCCCTTACCTACCCCCTGGTAGATATATTTGTATCCCAGTTTAATTAAAAAAGAAAGCCAACGCTATCCTTCCAAACCTCAGTTCCCCATCAACAGAAAGACTTTTTTTCCCCAGGGTGGATCCCCACCTTTCAGTCCCCTCCCTTAGAACTGAAGGCCCTCGACTCTCCGACTCTTCGGCTGGAGAAGGCCCAGCTGGTGAACTAGAGGTGTGTGGGGGTCCAGAGTGGGGAGGGGAGGGATAGAGAAGGGGTCTGGGGATGTCTTTAAATAAACAAATTCTCCGGAGAGGGACAGAGGCAGAAAAATGTTCACCTTTAGTCCAGAAGGCTGATCTATAGCCTGCATAGTTCCAATAAGGATGAAAAGCGTACTGGTTGCCTCATTCTTTTTTTTTTTTTAAGATTTTATTTATTTATTTGACAGAGAGATAGCATAAGTAGGCAGAGGGAGAGGGAGAAGCAGGCTCCCCGCTGAGCAGGGATTCCCCACGGACGTGGGGCTCAGTCCGAGGACCCTGGGATCATGATCTGAGCGGAAAGCAGCCGCTTAACCGACTGAGCCACCCAGGTGCCCCCTGGTAGCTACATTCTTAAAGGGTCTCATGACTGCCTGTATATCTCACCAATAATTAATATCAAGCTGAATGATAAGCACCAGAGAAATCGTTCAGAAATAGTTTTATGAGTAGAAATTTGAAGAAAACATTTATGATCTAATACTCCCTGCACATCCTGACCCCCTTGAGCAGTAACTATATAACCACCAGCTTCATACAGCAAAAGTGCAGATCTTTCTACCCACAGGCCCTATCCCCCATGCCACTTAAATAAACTTACTAAGTTGCACTGTAAAAAATCTCAAGAATTCTTTCTTGACCATCATGTTCAATGATCCCACAATACTACATGCACATGATTAGATATGCAAAAACATAGAAGATACAGGGTAAAAAGTAAATGTCCACCTATGTCACTCCCCAATAATAACTGGATTATTCCCACCTTTCTCACACCTACCTTACACCACAAGTCCAGCAGTTTCTTGCTGAAGAAACCACCGATGAGCTGCCAGCGCCAACTAACGCCCTAGAGAAGGCTGTGGGCTGGGGGAGGGTTTTGGTGGTAAGCAGGTGGCTGGAAATTTGTTTAAAAACAAATTTTGGGGGGAGCACCTGGGTGGCTCAGTCACTTAAGCATCCAACTCTTGATCTCAGCTCAGGTCTTGATCTTAGGGTCTTGAGTTCAAGCCCCTCACTGGGCTCCACGCTGGGTGTGAAGCATACTTAAAAAAAAATTTTTTTTTAAGGTAATATGAGCACTTGGGTAACAAGTGTAAAAAATACAAAAGGGAATAGAATAAAAAGTAAGTTTACCACCTGTGCCCCCAAAATTCCCTTCTGAAAAATATTAACTTTTTTGTGTGGTCTTGCAGAGATAGTTTAAGTGTAAATAAGCACCTTTGGAGAGGTAGATAGATCTGTGTATATCCTTCCTACACCACCACTCCGTCCCTGGAAAAAATGGTAGCCTTCCTTACATAACTTGTTTTCTATAGTAAACACACATAAATAATTTATCAGTATATGCAAATGTCTCATTCTTCTTAATGGATGTAGTCTTTAATGACATGCATGTATAATAGTTTATTCAACTGATCCCCTTAATGGATATTTAGTGTCCATGAATTTGCTTTTAGAACAATACTGCAGTAAATAAGCCTATATAAATTTCATTGTGCACATGTGCACTTTTTTATTTAAACAGATATTGCCAAAATATGTATGAAGACATTATAACAATCTCCATTTCCTTCAGCAACATAGGAGAGTGTCTTAAGATCCTAAATACTAAATGAGGCCACATGTAAAGCACATAGCTCTGAGAAAGGCCTTAGTAAATGAGGCCCTTCTCTTTCCCATTTCCCTTCTTTACCCCACTACAACCACAAATTCTTCAAAGCATTTTAGACTTCAAAGAATATCAATGAAGCTCACTAAAATCTTAGGGTAGGAGACTATTTGGTGTCTAGTTTTCTCTCCTTAAACTTTTATTTTCAGGTATTGTCTTCATATGCTGGCTTTTTTTTTTTTTTTTTTTTGCCTACATACACAGAGGATTTCTATCTCCAGGTTCCAGATAAGGAAACTAAAGAACAAAGAGGCAAAATGTCCTGCTCCAGATCACATGGCTGCTATTGGAAAAAGAAAAGATTAGAACTCAGCTGTTACTGACTCCAAAATCTACACTCTGATTCTCAGTACCTGAAATCTCTGTGTTATAAACATAATTCTTTGTATTTCTATATTAATTTTGTATTTTTGTATATTATGTGTGGTTTCTATTTCACTTTCCCTTGTGTTCTTTTTCTATGTTCTGTAAACATCAATGTTAGAACCTCAGTTGTGATAAATATATCCTGCTGCTCTTCACTGAGACAGAACCTAATACAACTGTTTTGAAGTTGGAATAGCATATGTGTGGGGGCTATGTGATTGAAGCCAGAGAATCTCAAAGGAGAGATAAAATTCAGGGGATCAGAGGCATGGGCCATTTTTTTAAACTTGTATTTAGAAAAAATCAGATTTACAGAAAAGTTGCAAAAATAGTAAGAATGCTGCTAGTCCTACAGCCCAGATTCACCTAGTTTTGGCATTTTATTCTACTTGCTCTCTCTATACATATACATATCTTTGGCCTAAATGTTTGGGAATAAGTTGCATATATCATTATACCTTACCCCTAAATTTTTCAGTGAATATTACCTAAGAACAAGGATATTCTGTTTCCTATCCCCAGTATAGTTATCAACTTTGGTAACTTGAACAGTAACATAGAACTTAATCTACTGTCTGTATTTCGATGTGTCAATTTAGCCAGTAATATCCTTTAGAGCATTTCTCCAGTTCAGGATCTAGTCTAGGATCTGATATTGTATTAATTTGTCATGTCTCCTTAGTCTCCTTCAATCTATAAAAATCTCCCAGCATTTCTGTGACTATTATGATATTCACATTTTTTGAAGAAAATAGTTGATGGACTATTATTATAGTCCCTTTGTCACCAGAATTCTCTTGCAGGAGCTGATCTTTGCTCAAACTCCAAAAAGTATTTTTACATATGGAGTCTTTAGATTTTTATGGTCACTCAGGGCAGAATCAGGACATAAATAATAAAACTAGAGATGATAGGATGTGTAGAGGGACTATTCAGGGGGTGAGGGAGACATTCTGCAGTGAAGGAAGAGCAAAAAAGAAAGAGGGAGGCTGGAAGTATAAGTCCTTTGATAGTGGGGGACCTTGGAGAACTGTTGTTACAAAAGGAAACAGGAAGGATCCTGTCACTCCAAGCAAAGCCTCAACATGTAGATGTGTATCAGTCAGGGTTCAACCAGAGAAGAAAACTAGTAGAAGATATATATTAAGAGACTTATTGCAAGGAATTGGCTTATAAAACTGTGGATGTTAGCCAGGCAGGTCTAAAATCCACAGAGCATGCCATCAAAATGGGCAGGTTGGAACTCCTGGACATGGACTTGGAAGGTACTGTCCACAGGAAGAATTTCTTCTCTTAGGGGAGTCTCAGTCCTAGCTTAAAGGCCTTTCAACTTATTGAATCAGGCCTGCCCAGATAATATAAATACTCTCCTTTACTTAAAGGCAACTGATTATGGACTTTGATCACATCTATAAAATACCTTCACAGAAACATCTAGATTAGTATTTGATTGAATAACTGGGACTGTAGCCTAGCCAAACTGTCACTTCAAAAAGACCATCACAGAGTAGGAGAGGGCAAAATAGACTCATTACAATACTCCTGGGCAAAATAGACTCATTACAATTTTCAGATAACTGAGGAAATCAAACTACAGAAAGGATACAGAGCTTGAGTTCAGAAGCTTAAAATTTTACTTATGAAGCTGATAGTATTGTAACTCTATCATATACTTAGCTAATATTGGGAACTAAAGCAGATTTTTACAAAAAAAAAAAAATGACCTCATTACTTACTGTAAGAATTGTTTACAGAAGATTCTGGGAAGATGGTAGAGTAAGAAGAACCAGGAATCTGTCTCCCCACCTAGACAACAATTGCACTAGAAGAATCTGTCTAACGTAACTATTGTGGAACTTTGGAGATTATTGAAGGCTTGCAACTTCCAGAAGAAGATTTGGACAGTAAATTACAGTTAATTTAAGTCAATTTCAGCTCTTAGAACAGGAACAGCTACCTGTCTCCCATCTCTAGCACCATGGCAGGCAGCTGCACACATGTTCCTGGAAAAACCTGCACACAGCTTGCTGGAGCCAGGGTGGGCAACAAGGACCCTGTCCTCCAGATATCAGGGATCTGTGCTCTAATTGCTGATGTCTATTTCTGATCACAGAGGTGCCAAGAGGCAGGTGGCCACTGTTATACCTCCCTCCCCCTTGCTGCAAGGCTCTCTTCTGGCTGAAGTGACATCCAAGGGATTTAAAGGTCAGTGCCTTTTTACTCCCTCCTTTTGTTTTTCTCTCTTTCTCCTTTTAGAAGCCAGGCATTAAAGACCAGGAAATTCCAAAACAACTGCATATATGGGGAAAATTAGAAAGTGAACACATGCCCAGGGAAAGGCTCAGAAAAGACCTGAGAAAACTTAAGTTTATACTTCGGGCTGATCCTCACAGAGGGAGAACCTACAACAAGAATAAACAAAAACAGTAACAACAACAACAACAAAAACAGCTAACCCTGGGAAACTGGGAGAATTTTATTTCCAGAGTTACCACATTTAAATGTCCAGTTAAAAAAAAAAAATTAGAAGCCATACAGAAAAACAGAAAAGTATGTCCCATTCAAAGAAAATAAATGATAAACAGAAAATTTCCATGAAAAAAGACCTGATGTCAGATATACTACACAAAGCCTTCAAACAACTGTGTTAAAGATGCTCAAAGAATTAAAGGAAGATATGGAGAAAGTCAAGAAAAAAAGATGTGTGAACAAAATGGAAATTCAAATACATAGAAAACTTAAAAAGAAACCAAGAAGGTATTCTGGAGATGAAAAGTAAAATAACTGAAATGAAAAATTCCCTACAGGTATTCAAAGGCAGATTTGAGCAGGCAGAAGAAGGGAACAATGAACCTGAAGATAAGATCATGGCCATTATTGAATCCAAGAAACAGGAAAAGGAAAAGATTGAGGAAAAGTGAACAGAGTGTAAGGAACCTGTGGGATACTATCAAGTAAACCAGCATACATATTATAGGGGTCCAAGAGGGAGAAGAGAGATAAAGGGGCTGAGAAAGCACTTGAAGAAATAGTGGCTTAAAACTTCCCAGGTTTGATGAAAGACAAATATAAACATCCAAGAAGCTCAACAAACTCCAAGTAAGATGAACTCAGAAAGAACCACACCAAGACAGATTATAATTAAACTTTCAAAAGCCAGAATGGATACAAACAAACAGAGACTCATGAAACAGCAAGAGAGAAACAACTTATCACATACAAAGGATCCTCAATAAGATCATGAGCAGATTTCTCATCAGAAGTTTTACAGGCCAGGGTGCCTGGGTGGCTCAGTTGTTAAGCGTCTGCCTTTGGCTCAGGTCATGATCCCAGGGTCCTGGGATCGAACCCCGCACTGGGCTCCCTGCTCCGCGGGAAGCCTGCTTCCCTCTCCCACTCCTCAGCTTGTGTTCCTGCTCTTGCTATCTCTCTCTGTCAAATGAATAAATAAAATCTTTAAAAAAAAAAAAAAGAAGAAGAAGAAGTTTTACAGGCCAAGAATCCTACATCAAACAAAACTGTCCTTGAAAATTGAGAGCATAGGGACACCTGGGTGGCTCAGTCAGTTAAGCATCTGCCTTCGGCTTGTGTCATGATCTCAGGGTCCTGGGATCAAGTCCCATATCAGCTCCCTGTTCAGTGGGGAGCCTGCTTCTCCCTCTGCCTACTCTCCCCTTGCTTGTGCTCTTTCTCTCTCTGACAAATAAATAAATAAAATCTTAAAAAAAAAAAAAAAAGATTCTTTAAAAAAATAAAAAGAAAATTGAGAGCATAATTAAGACATTCCTAGATAAACAAAAGCTAAGGGAGTTTGTTACCACTACAGCTTCCCTGTAAGAAATGCTCACGAATCCTACAGGATGAAAAGAAGAAACAATAAAAAATAACTCAAAACAGGGATGCCTGGGTGGCTCAGTCAGAAAAGCAGCTGTCGGGGCGCCTGGGTGGCTCAGTCGTTAAGCGTCTGCCTTCGGCTCAGGTCATGATCCCAGGGTCCTGGAATCGAGCCCCATATCGGGCTCCCTGCTCAGCGGGAAGCCTGCTTCTCCCTCTCCCACTCCCCCTGCTTGTGTTCCTGCTCTCGCTATCTCTCTCTCTGTCAAATAAATAAATAAAATCTTTAAAAAAAAAAAAAAAAAAGGAAAGCAGCTGTCTTCAGCCCTGGTCATGATCCCAGGGTCCTGGGATTGAGTCTCACATCAGGCTCCTTGCTCAGCAGGGAGCCTACTTCTCCCTCTCTCTCCCTCTGCTTGTGCTCTCTCTGTCAAATAAATAAAATCTTAAAAATAATTAATTAAATTAAATTTAAAAATAAAATAAAATATAAAAAAATAATAAGTCAAAACAATATGAAGAAATAAAGATCTCAATAAAGGTAAGTATATGGGCAATTATAAAAGCTAGTATTTTTGTAACAATGGTTTGTAACTCCATGTTTTGTTTTCTACATGATTTAAGAGACTAATGCATTTTTAAAAGTTATGAGTCTAAAAACTAGTGTTATTGTAACTTTTTTTTACCTCCACATTTAGTTTCCTACATAAATTAAGAAAATAAAGCATTTAAAAGAATTACTAGTTTATGTTTGCGGACACACAATTCCGTAACATCAACAACTAAAAATGACAAAGACAGAGCTGTTAATGGAGCAGAGTGTTACATGTTGTTGAAATTAAGCTACAGTGTTACAACTTTGGGATGTTAAATGTAATCCCCAGAGTAACTACAATGAAAATAGCTATAGAATATATACAAAAGGAATTAGAAAGGAATTTAGATATTTGGAGATAAAAATCAAACACAAAAGAAGACAGTAATGTAGGAAATCAGGGACCAAGAAAAAAGCCATAAAGCATGTAGAAAACAAACAGAAAAATGACAGAAGTAATCTCTCCTTATAAGTAATTACTTTTTTTTTTTTTTTTTAAGTAGGATCCACGCCCAGTGTGGAGCCCAACACAGGGCTTGAACTCATGACCCTGAAATCAAGACCTGAGCTGAGATCAAAGAGTCAGGACAGTTAACCAACTGAGCCACCCAGGTGCTCCTCCCTCCTTATAAGTAATTACTTTAAGTGTAAGTAGATTAATAACTCTCCAATCAAAAGACAGAGATTGGCAGAATGGATAAAAATATCTGAACCAACTATATGCTGTCTATAAGAACTCACTTTAGATCCAAAAACATAAATACAGTCAAAGGATGGAGAAAGATATTCCATGAAAATAATAATCAAAAGGGAGCAAGTTGGCTTTATTAATATCAAACAAAATGGACTTTAAATCAAAAAAGTTTACAAGAGTCAAAGGACATTATGTATTAATAAAAGTTTCAATACAGCTAAAAGATATAACAGTTACATTTATGTACCTAATGACAGACCACCAAAACTGAAATCATTTTATTAATATCTGTGAAAAATAAAGATATAAATCAAGTAAGAGATCCTTAGACCTAACCTCCAGAACACACTGACTCTTGTTTTATCTGTTCTCCTTCCCACTTTACTAAACCACTTGCAAAGAAAGACAGCTGAGATGGAAATTCTTGCAAAATATTAGAACATCATCCTTCTAGGGGAACAGCACAGACTGGGCAGAGGTTAGAGTGGCAACTAAGGCTTCTATTCAAAGCTCACGGTCAAATCTAGGTGGCTGTATAGAGGGCTTCAGGGGAAAATCTCTGGATTCCAAGGTCTTGGATTAGATAATTAAGAAGTTCAGAATTTGTCCATTTCTTCCAGATTGTCCAGTTTGTTAGCATATAATTTTTCATAGTATTGTCTTATAATTGTTTGTCAACAAATGGTGTTGGGAAAACTGGACAGCAACATGCAGAAGAATGAAACTGAACCACTTTCTTATACCATACACAAAAATAAATTCAAAATGGATGAAAGACCTAAATGTGAGATAGGAATCCATCAAAATCCTAGACGAGAATGCAGGAGCAACCTCTTTGACCTTGGTCATAGCAACTTCTTACCAGACAGTCACTGGAGGCAAGGGAAACAAAAGCAAAAATGAACTGTTGGAATTTCATCAAGATAAAAAAGTTCCGCATGGCAAAGGAAACAATCAACAAAACTAAAAGGCAGACTACAGGGTGGAAGAAGATATTTGTAAATGACATATCTGAAAAAAGGGTTAGTATCCAAAATCTACAAAGAACTTATCAAACTCAACACCCAAAAAACAAATAACCCAGTTAAGAAATGGGGAGAAGACATAAACAGACACTTTTCCAAAGAAGACATCCAGATGGCTAACAGACACATGAAAAGATGCTCAACATCACTCATCATCAGGAAAATACAAATCAAAACCACAATGAGATACCACCTCACACCTGTCAGAATAACTAAAATGAGCAACACAAGAAATGACAGGTGTTGGCAAGGATGCAGAGAAAATGGGAACCCTCTTACACTGTTGGTGGGAATGAAAACTGGTACAGCCACTCTGGAGAACAGTATGGAGGTTCCTCAAAAAACTAAAAATAGAGGTTCCCTACAACCTAGCAATTGCACTACCAGATATTTACCCAAAGGATACAAAAATCCAAATTCCAAGAGGTACGTGTACCCCAATGTTTATAGCAGGATTATCAGCAATAACCAAAATATGGAGAGAGCCCAAATGTTCATTGACTGATGAATGGATAAAGAAGATGTGGTACATATATATAATGGAAAACTACTCAGCCATCAAAAAGAATGAAATCTTGCTATTTGCAATGACGTGGATGTAGCTAGAATGTATTATGCTAAGTGAGGTAAGTCATATGATCTCACTCATATGTGGAATTTAAGAAACAAAACAGATGAACATATGGGAAGAGGGAAAAAGGGAGAGAGGAAAACAAACCATAAGAGACTCTTTTTTTTTTTTTTCATAAGAGACTCTTAACAATAGAGAACAAACTGAGCGTTGATGGAGGGACGTGGGTGGGGGATGAGCTGGATGGGTGATGGGTATTAAGGAGGCCACTTGTTATGATGAGCACAGGGTGTTGTATGTAAGTGATGAACCACTGAATTCTTCTCCTGAAACCAATATTGTACTGTATGTTAACTAACTCAAATTTAAATAATAATTTTAAAAGACAAAACAAAAAAAATTGGGATACCCACAGCAGGACAGAGTCATCAAATACTTATTTTCAGTTCCCTTCCCATATGGAATCTTGGTCTCTTAGCCAAGCCCTTGGGTCAAGGCTAAAATGCAGAGCAATGATGATCTTCTAAAAGCCTCTGAGAAGATACAAAAAACTCAGCTCTAGCCTCCAGGACCAGAATTCTACCTAATAGAGCAAACTGCACCTCTACTTCTGAGGATCCACACCCTTCTTACAGAGAGGATAACTGACTGAAAGGTCATTGAGAATCACATATTGAAAGCAGTTTTTTTATTTGAATATTTCAAAGAAGGATCAATAGAAAACATTTTTACCCATTTTAAAAATGAATAACAGGGAAAAAACACAGAGATCCATGAACTCAATGCAGAAGACTATTGACATATTGTTCATGAATAATAAATATCCCTCTTGTCTACAGAGAAGATAGTTTGATTCCAGCTCCTCATTCTTTTCTTGTCTCTTAGTGTAAACACAGAGTAAAGAAAAGGCTGGCCTCATATGACCCCACACTCTTCATCATGTCAATCTCTATAAGAACATGCAAGAGTGGGGACCTCCCACACCAGTGAAGAGAGCCACCCTGCTCAGGACAGCAGATTAGCAGAGACCTTTGAAGTAAGACACCCCAGATCCTACAACACAAGGGACAGGCTCTTCACAAAAGTAAATTCAGACAAAGAAGGAGTCATTTGCTTCAGTGGCTTCAGTTCAAGGCAAATGTCAACAAAGTCCTCTGAAAAAAAGCCACATTGAATTTAGCCTTTGTACAGAGCTCAGGCCCTTTTCAAACCAGAACTGGTTTTATGGGTTGTGAGGATACTGTCTAGGGCCTGATTCCAGAAGGGAGACTGTGGCTTAGACATGTGTCTCGTGCAGAAGGAGAGTCAGAACAAGGAGGAACCCCAGGCCCAGGCAGAGCCCATAGCTGGACATTCCTGTGATTACAGAACCTCCTACCTTGAACAAAGCAATAAATGCCACAGCCTCTGAAGATTTGAAATTTCTATGCAGAAGAAGACCGGTCAGAGAAAAAGACAGATATCCCGAGAAAATTACGGAATTTAAAGAGCAGCAACTCCTTCCATGTTCCTGGGAGTCAAATGTGCCGGGTTCTACATGCTGTGCTGGTTATTGCACTGGGTTCTGTCCCAGGGACTGCACGTCTACTTAGCCAAAAAGTCCTCCTCCAGTCCCTCCTAGGAAGAAAATTTCTCTCAGAAATCGTTCACTCCCTGTAGAGGAGTTGTTGAGGAGGCTGCTGGGGACTGGTTCATCTCTCTATCCCAAATGAAAAGTGTTCATGGGTTCCCTCCTGCCCACCTCAACCCCAGAGAGAGCACAAACAGCTCTGTGTGAGAGAGCATGAGAGGAAACATGCATGTAATGACCTTGGCTACTAATGCCTGAACACTATGGACCTCCAGGGGTGGGGTGGTAAAGCAGTTTTCTTTATTCTTCTACCCTCACCCCCTCAACAAACGAATTACAAAGGGAAGGGAGAGAAGGTCTTTTTTTTTTTTTTTTAAAGATTTTATTTATTTATTTGAGACAGAGAGAATGAGAGAGGGAGAGCACATGAGAGGGGGGAGGGTCAGAGGGAGAAGCAGGCTCCTTGCCGAGCAGGGAGCCCGATGCGGGACTCGATCCAGGGACTCCAGGATCATGACCTGAGCCGAAGGCAGTCGCTTAACCAACTGAGCCACCCAGGCGCCCGAGAGAGAAGGTCTTATCAAAGCTTGGAAGGGAAGAAAAACATGCTCTATACAAGCTTGCAACTCTCTATATAGTCTTCAAGTAGCATTCAGGTTGCTCTCCTGGACTGGGTGGAATTGGATTCAAAGATAGAGGCATGAGTATTTTTTTAAATTTTTTTATTAACATAGAATGTATTATTTGTTTCAGGGGTACAGGTCTGTGATTCATCAGTCTTAACAATTCACAGTGCTCACCATAGTACACACCCTCCCCAATGTCCATCACTCAGCCACCCCATCCCTCCCACGCCCCTCCACTCCAGCAATGCTCAGTTTGTTTCCTGATATTAAGAGTCTCTTAAGGTTTGTCTCCCTCTCTGGTTTTGTCTTGTTTCATTTTTCCCTCCCTTCCCCTATGATCCTCTATCTTGTTTCTCAAAATCCTCATATCAGTGAGATCATATGATACTTATCTTTCTCTGATTGACTTATCTTACTTAGCATAATACCCTCTAGTTCCATCCACATCATTGCAAATGGCAAGATTTCCCTTTTTTGATGGCTGCATAATATTCCATTGTGTATATATATATATACCACATCTTCTTTATCCATTCATCTGTTGATGGACATCTAGGCTCTTTCCATAGTTTGGCTATTGTGGACATTGCTGCTATAAACATTGGGATGCAGGTGTCCCTTCGGATCACTACATTTGTATCTTTGGGGTAAATACCCAGTAGAGCAATTGCTGGGTCGTAGGGTAGCTCTATTTTCAACTTTTTGAGGAACCTCCATACTGTGTTCCATAGTGGTTACACCAGCTTGCATTCCCACCAACAGTGTAGGAGGGTTCCCCTTTCTCCGCATCCTCGCCAACATCTGTCATTTCCTGACTTGTTAATTTTAGCCATTCTGACTGGTGTGAGGTGGTGTCTCATTGAGGTTTTGATTTGGATTTCTCTGATGCCAATCAGCATTTTTTCATGTGTCTGTTGGCCATTTGGATGTCTTCTTTGCAAAAATGTCTGTTCATGTCTTCTGCCCATTTCTTGATTGGATTATTTGTTCTTTGGGTGTTGAGTTTGTTAAGTTCTTTATAGATTTTGGATACTAGCCCTTTATCTGATACGTCATTTGCAAATATCTTCTCCCATTCTGTCGGTTGTCTTTTGGTTTTGTTGACTGTTTCCTTTGCTGTGCAAAAGCTTTTTATCTTGATGAAGTCCCAATAGTTCATTTTTGCCCTTGCTTCCCTTGCCTTTGGTGATGTTTCTAGGAAGAAGTTGCTGCAGCTGAGGTCAAAGAGGTTGCTGCCTGTGTTCTCCTCAAGGATTTTGATGGATTCCTGTCTCACACTTAGGTCTTTCATCCATTTTGAGTCTATTTTTGTGTGTGGTGTAAGGAAATGGTCCAGTTTCATTCTTCTGCATGTGACTGTCCAGTTTTCCCAACACCATTTGTTGAAGAGACTGTCTTTTTTCCATTGGACATTCTTCCCTGCTTTGTCAAAGATTAGTTGACCATAGAGTTGAGGGTCCATTTCTGGGCTCTCTATTCTGTTCCATTGATCTATGTGTCTGTTTTTGTGCCAGTACCATACTGTCTTGATGATTACAGCTTTGTAATAGAGCTTAAAGTCCAGAATTGTGATGCCACCAGCTTTGCTTTTCTTTTTGAACATTCCTCTGGCTATTCGGAGTCTTTTGTGGTTCCAGACAAATTTTAGGATTATTTATTCCATTTCTTTGAAAAAAGTTGATGGTATTTTGATAGGGATTGCATTAAATGTATAGATTGCTCTAGGTAGCATAGACATTTTCACAATATTTGTTCTTCCAATCCATGAACATGGAACATTTTTCCATTTCTTTGTGTCTTCCTCAATTTCTTTCATGAGTGTTCTGTATTTTCTGAGTACAGATTCTTTGCCTCTTTGGTTAGATTTATTCTTAGGTGTCTTATGGTTTTGGGTGCAATTGTAAATGGGATCAACTCCCTAATTTCTCTTTCTTCTGTCTTGTTGTTGGTATATAGAAATGCAACTGACTTCTGTGCGTTGATTTTATATCCTGCCACTTCACTGAATTCCTGTATGAGTTCTAGCAGTTTTGGGGTGGAGTCTTTTGGGTTTTCCATATAAAGTATCATATCATCTGCAAAGAGTGAGATTTTGACTCCTTCTTTGCCAATTTGGATGCATTTTATTTCTTTTTGTTGTCTGATTGGTGAGGCTAGGACTTCTAATACTATGTTGAACAGCAGTGATAGTGGACATTCCTGCCGTGTTCCTGACCTTAGGGGAAAAGCTCTCAGTTTTTCCCCATTGAGTATGATATTCACTGTGGGTTTTTCATAGATGGCTTTTATGATATTGAGCTATGTACCCTCTATCCCTACACTGTGAAGAGTTTCAATCAAGAAAGGATGCTGTACTTTGTCAAATGCTTTTTCTGCATCTATTGAGAGGATCATATGGTTCTTTTTTTTTTTTAAAGATTTTATTTATTTATTTGACAGAGAGAGACCAGCGAGAGAGGGAACACAAGTGGGGGGGGCGGGGGAGAGGGAGAAGCAGGCTCCCCGCAGAGCAGGGAGCCCGATGTGGGGCTAGATCCCAGGACCCTGGGATCATGACCTGAGCCGAAGGCAGACGCTTAACGACTGAGCCACCCAGGCGCCCAGGATCATATGGTTCTTGTTCTTTCTTTTATTAATGTATTGTGTCACATTGATTGATTTATGGATGTTGAACCAACCTTGCAGCCCAGGGATAAATCCCACTTGGTCGTGGTGAATAATCGTTTAACATACTGTTGGAATCTACTGGCTAGTATTTTGGTGAGAATTTTTGCATCCATGTTCATCAGGGATATTGGTCTGTAGTTCTCTGGTTTTTGGGGGGTTTTTGTTGTTGTTGTTGTTGTTTTTACAGATTTTATTTATTCATTTGAGACACAGAGATACAGACAGAAAGAGAGAGCATGAACAGGGGGAGAGGCAGATGGAGAGGGAGAAGCAGGCTCCCCGCCGAGCCAGGAGCCCAATGTGGGGCTCGATCCCAGGACCCTGAGATCATGACCTGAGCTGAAGGCAGACGCTTAACCATCTGAGCCACCCAGGTGCCCTGTAGTTCTCTATTTTGTGGGGTCTTTGGTTTTGGGATCGAGGTAATGCTGGCCACATAAAATGAGTTTGGAAGTTTTCCTTCCATTTCTATTTTTTGGAACAGTTTCAGAAGAATAGGTAGTAATTCTTCTTTAAATGTTTGGTAGAATTCCCCTGGGAAGCCATCTGACCCTGGGCTCTTGTTTCTTGGGAGATTTTTTATTACTGCTTCAATTTCCTTAGTGGTTATGGGTCTGTTCAGGTTTCCTATTTCTTCCTGGTTCTGTTTTGGTAGTTTACACATCTCTAGGAATGCAACCGTTTCCAGATTATCTAATTTGCTGGCATATAGTTGCTCATAATATGTTCTTACTATTGTTTGTATTTCTTTGGTGTTGGTTGTGATCTCTCCTCTTTCATTCATGATTTTATTTATTTGGGTCCTTTCTCTTTTCTTTTTGATAAGTCTGGCCAGTGGTTTATCAATCTTATTAATTCTTTCAAAGAACCAGCTCCTAGTTTCATTGATCTGTTCTACTGTTCTTTTGGTTTCTATTTCATTGATTTCTGCTCTGATCTTTATTATTTCTCTTCTCCTGCTGGGTTTAGGCTTTATTTGCTGTTCTTTCTCAGCTCCTTTAGGTGTAGGGTTAGGTTGTGTATTTGAGACCTTTCTTATTTCTTGAGAAAGGCTTATATTGCTATATACTTTCCTCCTAGGACCACCTTTCCTGTATCCCAAAGATTTTGAACAGTTGTGTTTTCATTTTCATTTGTTTCCATGAATTTTTTTAATTCTTCTTTAGTTTCCTGGTTGACCCATTCATTCTTTAGTAGGATGCTCTTTAGCCTCCATGTATTTGAGTTCTTTCTAACTTTCCTCTTATGGTTGAGCTCTAGTTTCAAAGTATTGTGGTCTGAAAATATGCAGGGAATGATCCCAATCTTTTGGTACTGGTTGAGACCTGATTTGTGACCCAGGATGTGAGCTATTCTGGAGAATGTTCCATGTGCACTAGAGAAGAATGTGTATTCTGTTGCTTTGGGATGGAATGTTCTGAATATATCTGTGAAATCCATCTGGTCCAGTGTGTCATTTAAAGCCTTTATTTCCTTGTTGATCTTTTGCTTAGATGATCTGTTGCCAGAGTCCAGCTCCAGCCGGGGTGGGTCTCTCGTAGGAAAAGACGGCGTCGGCGAATGAGGAGACACAGACACAGGATCAGGTTGCAAGCATCTCCTCCTGACAGCCTCAGAGGAACTTTATTTATATGTTAGGATATTTTTGTTTTTCCATACTTTCGTAACATGTGATTATGTTGTTTTTTTTTTTACAATTTATCGAGATATTAATAGATCATTTTCTGGACTACAGACATAGCCTTCTTTCATTTTTCCTTTGTAATGATTAACGTGACCTTTATTGATTTCCACTTATTGACTTTCACTAAAACTAAAAAACAGTACGCAAAGAGAAAGGTGCTAGACAGAGCGTGACCGTCTTGTTATTTTGTTCTATAGAAACTAATTCTTCGTGGAATTAGTTTCATTATGATTGCTTAGATAGGCATAACTAAGATGAGTAGTCACTTTATCATGAAACCCCAGAAATATTTCCACAATTATAAAGATTGCCATAAACAAAATGAGAGAGAATAGCAGGAGCCAGCTGTGGAGTCTCCTGTTTTCAGGATCGTCCCCCATACTTGGACCTTGTCAAACAGCATGAGTAGCTTGGCTCGTGCCATCTCCCCCTTTTTTATTTTTGGCCTTCAGTTGCAAAGTCTTCAATTCCAAATGAATTTGTTTTATTCCTCTACTTAGTAATTTGATGAAGACTGGAAAGAGAAACAAAAGGGAGATAATAATTAGTGCTGATATACCTAGATTGATGAGGGATGGAAACCAGGCAGTAGTGGAGGTGTATTTCTGCAAAGTGGCAAGAAAGGAATCTGCAACTTCTGAGGCTGTGGCTGAGGACACATGTGCCAAACTAATGTCTTTAATTTTTTCTTGCAAGGAGTTTAAGTCCAAGTATACATTATCATTGCTCCATATTCCCAATAGGTGATTTTTGACGTTGTCCCAAGGGACAGATGAGGAATCATAATGGTGGGGAGTAACACAGATCCATTTATATTGTGCATGGCATCTAGTGGTTAACCGAGTTTTGAGATTTTGAATTTGATTTCCTACATATAATATAGTTTCTTCTAGAACATTTAATCGTGCCTCAAACTTCTTGTCTATTTGTTCCTGCAAATAAAGTGCAGTTGAAATATTTTGGGTTAATCTATCCACATGATGTGCAGTATGTATTTCCTGTACTAAAGCAGTTGTAGATATAGCAAAAGAACTTATGATTCCTATAAGAGCAGTAATACCTAATATAAGTGCTGCAATAAATCTCTTAGGGCGGCGTAAGGCTTTATCTACAAGTTGAATCGTATACATGCCAGGATCATCATACCAATGTTCTTCTAATTTTACAGGTAACACTACATAAGGAGGTTGATGAACAACTATAAAGACAGTTGGTCCAACAGTTGGATCAATGCAATTAGTTAATGTACATTTTGAACAGGATACATAATAGGTATGATTAATCTTGTTTACCTGTAATTGGCCATGACCTTGCACCAAGAGAGCATGAGGGGGACCCACACATGCCGTGACCACCTCCATATGGTCAGGGCGTCTAGGCCTTTTTAGAAAAATCATTAAGTGTGCCAGTTTTCCTAATGGGTCTAATTAAAGTTTGGCAAGTTGCATTAGCATTCTCGAAGGCCAATTGTTTGATTATGATTTGTGCAGCTTCATCATTAGGAATAGTTTTCTCAACAGCGTCAATAATCTTAGCTAAAAAATCCTGGTAAGGTTCTTCTGGACTTTGTTTGATATTACTTAAGCCTGTAGTTTTTACCTCTCCAGCAGGTAGGTGTCTCCAGGCATTAACAGCTAGGCTGGAGTTTTGGCTGAGAGCCTCCTTAGATAAATTTAGTTGATCACGGGCTTGTGACCATTCCTCTAGGCCCATAAGCATATCAAGTGTTATGGAGCAGCGGCCTGACTTTCTATTAATAGCAATTTGTTGTTTTGCCAACTCCTCATATTCAGCCTTCCAAAGTAAATATACCCCCGCAGGGAGACAAGATTTGGCAGTTTGATGCCAATCATAAGGAGTCATCCACCGGCTAGCAATTGCCTCCACCAACTGCATAGTATAAGGAGATGTAGAACCATAGTCAGAAACTGCCTTTTTTAGTTCCTTTAAGACCTTATAAGGGAGTGGTTCCCACTGAGGTTCGTCCCATTCATCATCAAAAGTCACTGGAAAACATTTAAAGGTTAAATCCCCATCTCGCAAGGCCTCCTGTATTGCTCCCTTAAAGCCAATATTCTTAATAGGTGGCAAGGGTTTTTTACGAACTAAGGCCTTGTTCTGTGGAACTTTTAACTGTCTATGTAGATTAATCACAGAGCCGCATTCAGGGGCTGTGGCATTTGCAAAAAGTTCCCAATCTTGTTCATGATATTTAGCAGCCTCCTCCTCAAGGACTACCTCATCTTCGGAGGACAATTGATCATCTCTCCCTTCAACTCTTTTATTATCTTTGTCCTCATCTTCTGATTTCATTTCATTTATTACCAGCACTTGAGAGGCTGATTTTTGTAATAGAGGTGTCTCTTCAGTGGGCGCAGCATTATGTGTCTCCCGTAATTTTTTGTGTAAAGCCTGTGAGCTAGGCATAGGATCTCACATATCTCTTAACAATGTCCATAAAGAGAATGCCTCCACGGGTACATTTTCAGGACCATGGTTAGAATAGTATAACCGCATTTCCTCCCCTATCTTGTTCCACGTTCTAATATCGAGACTACCATCTTTCGGAAACCAAGGGCAACAGGTCTCTACAAAGGTCAAAAATCTAGCCAGTTGAGCATGAGTAACCTTAACACCTCTTTTTTCAATCATATGCTTAATAATATCAATAAAGAGTCGTCATTCCTTTGACTCATTATGGCCCATAGCTTCTCTAAGTTCTGTCTTTCTGCTCACTCTTACTCTGTATTCCTTCACAGAGGGGTCTGCAGTACCCATGAGCAGAGTCCTATCCGTCCCTGTAGAAAGTCTTACCTAGTCGAGCCCCACACATTGGGTGCCACCTGCCGGAGTCCAGCTCCAGCCGGGGTGGGTCTCGTAGGAAAGGACGGCGTCAGCGAATGAGGAGACACAGACACAGGATCAGGTTGCAAGCATCTCCTCCTGACAGCCTCAGAGGAACTTTATTTATATGTTAGGATATTTTTGTTTTTCCATACTTTCGTAACATGTGATTATGTTTTTTTTTTTTACAATTTATCGAGATATTAATAGATCATTTTCTGGACTACAGACATAGCCTTCTTTCATTTTTCCTTTGTAATGATTAACATGACCTTTATTGATTTCCGCTTATTGACTTTCGCTAAAACTAAAAAACAGTACGCAAAGAGAAAGGTGCTAGACAGAGCGTGACCGTCTTGTTATTTTGTTCTATAGAAACTAATTCTTTGTGGAATTAGTTTCCTTATGATTGCTTAGATAGGCGTAACTAAGATGAGTAGTCACTTTATCATGAAACCCCAGAAATATTCCCACAATTATAAAGATTGCCATAAACAAAATGAGAGAGAATAGCAGGAGCCAGCTGTGGAGTCTCCTGTTTTCAGGATCGTCCCCCATACTTGGACCTTGTCAAACAGCATGAGTAGCTTGGCTCGCGCCAATCTGTCCATTTCAGTGAGAGGGCTGTTAAAGTCCCCTACTGTTATTGTATTATTGTCGATGTGTTTCTTTGATTTTGTTATTAATTGGCTTATATAATTGGCTGCTCCCATGTTAGGGGCATAAATATTTTTTTTTAAAGATTTTATTTTTATTTATTTGACAGAGAGACAGCCAGAAAGAGAACACAAGCAGGGGGAACAGGAGAGGGAGAAGCAGGCTTCCCGCAGAGCGGGGAGCCCGATGCGGGGCTCGATGCCAGGACCCTGGGATCATGACCTGAGCTGAAGGCAGATGCTTAACAACTGAGCCAGCCAGGCGCTCCAGGGGGGCATAAATATTTACAATTGTTAGATCTTCTTGTTGGATAGACCCTTTAAGTATGATGTAGTGTCATTCCTCATCTCTTATTATAGTCTTTGGTTTAAAATCTAATTTGTCTGATATAAGGATTACCACCCCAGCTTTCTTTTGATGTCCATTAGCATGGTAAATGGTTTTCCACCCCCTAAATTTAAATCTGGAGGTGTCTTTGTGTCTAAAATGAGTCTCTTGCAGACAGCATATCGATGGGTCTTGTTTTTTTATCCAATCTGATACCCTGTGTCTTTTGATTGGGGCATTTAGCCCATTTACATTCAGGGTAACTATTGAAAGATATGAATTTAGTGCCATTGTATTGCCTGTAAGGTGACTGTTACTGTATATTGTCTCTGTTCCTTTCTGGTTTATGTTACTTTGAAGCTCTTTCGTTGCTTAGAGGACCCCTTTCAATATTTCTTGTAGGGCTGGTTTGGTGTTTGCAAATTCTTTTAGTTTTTGTTTGTCCTGGAAGCATCTTATCTCTCCTTCTATTTTCAATGACAGCCTAGCTGGATATAGTATTCTTGGCTGCATATTTTTCTCATTTAGTGCTCTGAATATATCATGCCAGTCCTTTCTGGCCTGTAGAGGCATGGGTATTGACTCCAGTCTTGAGTCAGCTCTCCCCACTTCCCAACCTAAAAACAGTGACTTTTTTGCATTTTTGAAAAATTATTGACTGTCACACAGAGCTGAGGGGGTTTTGTGTCATAGTACATGTTAAGGGTATTGCTACAGTAAAATCTGAGATGGTCAAAACAAGACACAGTAAAAGGGTACTTGCTACTTAAGGATCTTTAATGTCTGCAGTGTTAATACATGTTAGAGCAAATGTTCAACTCATAATGAGACCTCTTTGTTTTATATATACTCACATAAAATATTTCATGTGAGGGCAAAAGGATGACCCAGATGTCAGTGGTGGCCAATATGAGGAAAACAGTAGCACAGTGAGTGGGAAACAAGGAAAATGACTGAAGGGAATTCAGGATGAACCAGAAGTGGGAGGAATGAGAATGTTCATCATTTCCATCATATCCACCCCACCAGATACAAACACACGCACACACGAATGCACAACTAGACCCAGGCCCACCTCTTTGTGGCAGCTGACAGCCCTGGAGCCATCCCCATAAGAAGTGTGCTTAGGGTTTATCTTTGAGCACAAAGTCAACGTCTGCATGAATATTGTCATATCTACTCTCTGAGGAAGGTGATCATGGAGCCTCCTCAAGCTGTGTTCCATGATAATATCTAGGACACTTGTATTAGTTTCTGAGATCTGCCATAACAAATTACCACAAACTTTTTGGCTTAAAACAACAAAATTATTCTCTCACCGTTCTAGAGGCCAGAGTTCAAAATCAAGATGTCAGCCATACTATATATAGAAAACCCTGAAGATTCCACCAAAAAACTACTAGAACTGATAAATGAATTCAGTAAAGTTGCAGGATACAAAATCAATATATAGAAATCCATTGCATTTCTATACACTAATAATGAAGTAGCAGAAAGAGAAATTAAGAAAACAATCCCACTTACAATTGAACCTAAAATAATAAAACACCTAGAAGTAAACTTAACCAAGGAGGTGGAAGACTTGTACTTTGAAAACCATAAAACATTGAAGAAAGAAATTGAAGACAAAGCAAACAAATGGAAAGATATTCCATGCTCATGGGTTGGAAGAACAAATACTGTTAAAAAGTCCATACTACCCAAAGCAATCTACAGATTTAATGCAATCTCTATCAAAATATCAACAGCATTTTTCACAGAACTAGAAAAACCCTAAAACGTGTAAGGAATCACAAAGGACCCCAAATAGCCAAAGCAATCTTGAAAAAGAACAAAACTGTATGTATCAAAATCTCAGATTTCAAGATATACTGCAAAGCTATGGGGTGGGAGGAATGGGGTGGCTGGGTGATAGACATTGGGGAGGGTATGTGCTGTGGTGAGCGCTGTGAATTGTGTAAGACTGATGAATCACAGACCTGTACCTCTGAAACAAATAATACATTATATGTTAAAAAAAAATAGTAGAAAGGGAAAAATGAAGGGGGGGAATCGGAGGGGGAGATGAACCATGAGAGACTATGGATTCTGAGAAACAAACTAAGGGTTCTAGACGGGAGGGGGGTGGGGGGATGGGTTAGCCTGGTGAAGGGTATTAAGGGGGCACATATTGAATGGAACACTGGGTGTTATACGCAAACAATGAATCATGGAACACTACCTCAAAAACTAATGATGTAATGTATGGTGATTAACATAACATAATAAAATAAAATTTTTTTAAAAAGCTATAGTAATCAAAATAGTATGGTACTGGCACAAAACTAGACTGGCATAGATCAATGGAACAGAATTGAGAGCTCAGAAATAAACCCATGAGCACATGGTCAATTAATATTTGACAAAGTGGGAAAGAACATCCAATGGGAAAAAGACAGTCTCTTCAACAAATCGTGCTGGGAAATATGAACAGCTACATGCAAAAGAAAGAAACTGGATCACATTCTTATACCATACACAAAAATAAACTCAAAATGGATTAAGGACTTAAATGTGACACCTGAAACCATAAAAATCCTAGAAAAGAACACAGGAGGTAATTTCCCTGACATCAGCCATTGCAACTTTTTTCTAGATATGTCTCCTAAGGCAAGGGAAACAAAAGCAAAAATAAACTATTGAGACTATATCAAAATAAAAGGCTTCTGCACAGCAAAGAAAATAATCAACAAAACTAAAAGACAACCTACTGAATGGAAGAAGATATTTGCAAATGACATATCCAATAAAGGGTTAGTATCCAAAATATATAAAGAACTTATACAACTCAATGCCCAAAAAACAAATAATCTAATTTAAAAAATGGGTAGAAGTCATGAACAGACATTTCTCCAAGGAAGACATCCAGATGGCCAACAGACACATGACACATGACAAAATGCTCAACATCACCCATCATCAGGAAAACGCAAATCAAAACCACAATGAGAAATCACCTCACACCTGTCAGAATAGCTAGAATCAAGAACACAAGAAACAACAAGTGTTGGCGAGGATGTGGAGAAAAAGGAAACTTCGTGCAGTGTTGGTGGGAATACAAACTGGTACAGCCACTGTGGAAAACAGTATGGATAATTCAAAAAATTAAAAATAGAGCTACCATAAGATCCAGTAATTCCTGTAGTGGATATTTACCCAGAGAATATGAAAACACTAATTTGAAAAGATATATGCACCCCTATGTTTATTGCAGTATTACTTACAATAGCCAATTTATGGAAGCATCCAAAGTGTCCATTGCTAGATGAGTGGATAAAGATATATATATATATATATATATATATATACATACACACAATGGAGTAATATTCAACCATAAACAAGAATGAAATCTTGCCATTTGCAACAATATGGATGGATCTAGAGAATATAAGCAAAAAAATCAGTCAGAGAAAGACAAATACTATATGATTTCACTCATATGTGGAATTTAAGAAACAAAACAGAGAAAAAAGAGACAAACCAAAAACAGAATCTTAACTATAGAGAACAAACTGATGGTTACCAGAAAGGAGGCATGGGGGGGCGGGCGGTGAAATAGGTGAAAGGGATTGAGAAGAGTACACTCATCACAATGAGCACTGAGTAATGTACAGAATAGAATCACTATATTATACACCTGAAACCAATATAACACTGGATGTTAACTATACTGGAATTAAAATCTTAAATTTTTTTAAACTTAAATTTAAAACGAAACAAAACAAAATCAAAGTGTCAGCAGGGCCACATCCCCTCCAAAGCCTCCAGGAGAGAATCTTTCCTTGCCTCTTCCAATGTCTTGTAGCTTCTGGTGTCCCTTGGCTTGTGGCAGTGTAACTCCAATCTCTGCCTCCATCTTCACATGGCCTTCCTCTCCAAGTGTCTCTACGATCAATCTGTCTCTCCTTCTATTATAAAGATCAGTATGCAAAACTCAATTGCATTTCTATATATTAGCAATGAACAACCAGAAATTGAAATAAAAATACTCTTTACATAGCATCAAGAAATATGAAATACTTACGGATAAATCTGACAAAAGCTGTGAAAGATCTCTAAAAACTACAAAATACTGCTGAGAAAAAAATCACAGATCATCTCAACAAATGGAGAGATAGTCCATGGATTGAAAAACCCAGTATCGAGAAGATATCAATTCTCCCCAGTTGATCAATGTAATCCCAACCAAGATGCAGCAGGCTTTGTGTGTGTGTGTGTGTGTAAAATTGACAAACTGATGCTAAAGTTGATGTGAAATGGGCAAATCCTAGAATGGCCAAAATAACTTTGAAAAAAAAATTGAAAAGCTAATACCACCTGATTTCAAGACTTGTTATAAAGTTTTAGTAACAAAAACAGTGTGGTGTTGGCATAAAAAAAACCAAATAGATCAATGAAGCAAAATATATATATATATAGTGTGTATTTATATATACACACACATAAACAATATATATACATAAACAATGGATTTTTAAAATACAGACTTCATTTATTAGAATAGTTTTAAATTTACAGAAAAATTGAGAAGATAGCACACAATGTTCCTATATGCCTCTTACCAAGTTCCTCCATTATTAATATCCTATATTAATATAATACATTTGTTATAATTAATGAACCAATATCGATACATCACTATTAACTGAAGTCCATCATTTATTCAAATTCCCTTAGTTTTAACTAACATCTTTTTCTGTTCCAGGATTCTACCCAAATTACACCTCAAATTATTTAGCTCCGACAGTTTCTCAGACTTCCCTTGTTTTTGATGACCTTGACAGCTTTGAAGAGTATTGGACAAGTATTTTGTAGAATGTCCCTCTATTGGGATTTGTTTGATGTTGTTTTCATTAGGCTAGAGTATGTGTTTTGAGAAGGAATACTTTAAAGATAAAGTGCTTATGTTGTATCAATGTTATATACTAGCAACGTGATTTATCTGATGAAGCTAACTATCACCTGGCCTAGATAGTGTCTGTCACTTTTCTCCACTATAAAAGTACTCTTCCCCTCCCCACTTTCCTATACCAAACTCTTCAGAAGGAAGTCACTACACACAGCCCACACCTGAGGAGTGGAGAGTGATGCTCCACTTCCTTAAGGGTGGAATATCTACATAAATTATTTGAAATTCTTTTGCAAGAGAGATTTTTCTCTTCTCCCTCATTATTTATTCAATAATTTATATCAGTATAGACTCATGGATATTTATTTTATACCTTATAATCCAATACTACTTTATTTATATACTGTTGCTCAAATTGGCCATTGGGAGCTCCTTTAGTTGGCTGCTGTGTTCTTTTGACAAAATCCCATCAATATAGGATTTTCTTTTTCAGCACTTCCTTCATTTCTGGGGCTACAAAATACTCTGGGTCCATCATGTATATTTCCTGCCCCAGTCCTAAAATCATCCACTTCTCCAAGGAGCCCTGAATCTTTTTATTGACAAATGGTACTAAAAAACAAGATCTGGGCATTAAGTGTGCATTCATTGCTAATGGAGTAAATATTTGGTTTTAACAAAGGTGCAGGGGCTGGCAATGCAGTAGAGAAAGCAGTCTTTTCAACAAATGATGCTAAAACAACTTTCCATATGTGAAGGAAGGAAGGTAGGAAGGAAGGGAAAAGAAAAGAAGAAAGGAAAAGAAAAGAAAGGGAAGGAAGGGAGGGAGGGAGGGAGGGAGGAAGGGTAGGCTTGAGTCTACACCTTGTTCCAGGCACAAATTTAATCTAAAGAAAGATCCATAACAGAACAGATTAATGAATTGGACTTCATCAAATTTCATGCACTGTTCTTTGGAAAGCACTATTAAAAGAATGAAGAGACAAGCCACATATGGAGGAAAAATGTTTACCTGACAAAGTGTCTATCTGCTTAAAAAAAAACTTTAATCCAGAATTTATATTGAACTCTTAGAACTGATTAAGAAAATAATTCAATTTCTTAAATGGACAAAAGATTTGCACACACCTTCCCAGAAGGTTATATGCATAGCAAATGAGCACACAGAAGATGCTCATCAGCGCTGTGAATTGTGCAAGACTGTTGAATCTCAGATCTGTACCTCTGAAACAAATAATGCAATATATGTTAAGAAAGAAAAAAAGAAGAAGAAGAATGTAGCAGGAGGGGAAGAATGAAGGGGGGGAAATCGGAGGGGGAGAAGAACCATGAGAGACAATGGACTCTGAAAAACAAACTGAGGGTTCTAGAGGGGAGGGGGTTGGGAGGATGGGTTAGCCTGGTGATGGGTATTGAGGAGGGCACGTTCTGCATGGAGCACTGGGTGTTATGCACAAACAATGAATCATGGAACACTATATCTAAAACTAATGATGTAATGTATGGGGATTAACATAACAATAAAAAAATTAAAAAAAAAAAAAAAGAAGATGCTCATCAGCATTTGTCATAGGGGAACAACAAATTAAAACCAGACCTATTAGAATGGATAAAATTAAAAAGAATGATCATGCAAAAAGTTTGAAAGACTGTGGAGAAACTAGTAGAAATATAAAAGGGTAAAAACTCATTGGAAAACATTTTAGCAGTTTCCTAAAAAGTTAAACAAATATCTACTATATGATCCAGCCATTCTACTCCATGGTGTTTAATAAAAAGACAAGTAAGTATTCATACAAAAACTCGAATACAAATGCTTATTACTTATCTCAGTCCTGAGCACCAGCCAAAAACCTGGAGCCTATACTCAAGAAATTCTGGATAAAGAGACCAATGGATGGATCAAAAGAGAAGTAGACTGGGGGCGCCTGGGTGGCACTGTTGGTTGAGTGTCCAGCTCTTGTTTCGGCACTGGTCATAATCTCAGGGTTGTGGAATAAAGCCCCACATCAGGCTCCACACTCAATGGGGAGTCTGCTTGAGGATTCTCGCCCTCTCCCTTTGCCCCTCCCTGACTCACATGTGTTCACTCTCTCTCTCTCTAAAATAAATAAATATTTAAAAGAGAGAGGGAGAGAAGTAGACTGGATGGAAACAGGAACACATGATGGGTAGGCAGGGAAATAAACAGAAAGATGAATAAATTTGTGGACAAACAATGGTGAGTTGAATGGAGAAATGAGTGGACAGAACAAATGTACAAAAGGATGAAGATTAATGGATGGACAAAAAATGGACAAGAGAAAGGTAGATGGAAACATGGAAAGATGGATGGATGAATGAAGAGACATTTGCATTAGATGGATGGATGGACCAATGGGCAAAGAGTTCATAAGCACTTCAAGGGCAGACTGTTCCTTGTTTATGTTTTTCCAGAGCCCACAAAAGGACAACACATAAGTAGTTAGATACCCAGTACACATTTTTTGAATGAATGAATGAATGAATGAATGAGGTACTGGGTTATTATGGAAAGAGTTTTGAACTAAGAGTCAGAAAATCTGATTTCCATCTCTGTATCCTCCAGTTGTCTATGTAAACATGAGCAACTTAACTAAACACCTTCAATCTACACTTCTGTAAAATGGGTAGACTGGATTAAATGATTTCCAAGGTCTTTTCCAATCACTCTGTGTTCCCTGATTTGAAGCTGCCCAAATTGAAGACAAGGCTATGGGATAGGAGGAGGAGTCACAGTGAAGCAAATGTGTGTTTATTTACAACTCATCCTAATGCAGAGCCGATTCCAGATCCCTGCCAACGATGGGGGAGAAAAGTTAACACACTCCAGATTAGATTCTGTGCAAACTGTCTGGCTTGGAGCCTTGTGGTGGAAATGAAAGACAGGCTGATAGTAGAGCCTGAGGGGTAATTAAGAGGGTTATTGTGAGGGTGTACCCTCCCCAAGTTGAAAGGAAGGAGGGAAGGGCCAGACCTCACACTGCCTCCCAGGGACCTTGGCTGACGGCCAAATGCACTCTATCCAGAAGGATGGTTGTTTGTTCACAGAGCACGTGGCCTGTCCTGCCAGAGTCACACCTGGACTCCTAGCATGCTCTGGAGTACTAATTGTGCCGAGAGCACATCCATCATTAGTTACAGACTGGTATGTGCCAGGCACTGTCTATGTATCACCTCATCACTTCTCCCAACAACCCGGGGAGGCAAGAGCGATGATCCTCACCTCATGGAGGAGGACAGCGTGGCCAGTAAGTGGCAGGTGGAGAACCTGAACCCAGAGGACGTTGGCTGCCTGTCTGTGGACAGCCGCCCTGAACTGGTCAGGTAACAATGCAGAGACTTCAGACTTCATGCCACACCCACTGCAGTGACACCTGCTGGAGTTTGCCTGATGCCTCTGCAGTGTGCTTTCACACTCATTCAAGCCTACAGTGTGATCCATCACTCCCATTGTGTAGGTGGGGACCCTGAGACTCAGACTGACAGGTGAGTGAGCCAGCCACGGTCACACAACTTGTAAAGGGTGAATCTGGGATTCCCTCTCGGAGAACTGGAGTCGAGGGCCAGGGCTCCTAACTAGTGGATTAATCTATTCCCATGTGGTAGCTGGAATGGACATCTGTGGATTTTGCCTAAACATCCATTCTACCTACCTCTGGTAACAGCATCTGAATTTTCTTGAGGAATCACATCCAGCACACTCCACCACCCGCCACCTCAGTCCATGTGATTTGGGTGGTACTGATAGGCCTGGTGGGGGGGGTGGGGGGTGCAGGGGAGGAATGCAAAATGGAATAGTCCCCCTATTTTGAACTGGCAGAAGAACAACTGTGGTTCACCCTAGGCTCTCCTGAGCTGCAGGGACCAGGCCCCCATGTTCTGCTCTGCCTGTGCCCTTGAGAAATAAACACAGCTGCCAGAAAACAGGACGCTTCAGCTATGGCTAATCCTCAGGCACAAGACAAGCAGGAACTCAGAGGTGCCCTGCGATGCGAAGTGTTTTCCAAAAACGTCAGCAAATACACAGAGCAAGGAGGGAAGGGAGAGCACAATGCAAATACACAATCAGGCTTCAGAGCACGAATAAAGGCTGAACACACAGACCAGCGCCAACCTTCTGGACGCCCACCTCCCCCTTCCCTGCGGCCTTGCCTCCACTGCCCTCTAGTGGCCAGACAGGGACACGCCCGCGGGTTTAAACCGAGTTCCCAGGGCGGGAAGGAGGTAAAGGGGGGCTCCAGTGAGGGAGGATCACAGGGCTTGGAGCCTCTCAAAGAAACCAGATCCCCTCCTCTCCATCCCTCAGCCACTGGCCTCGTTCAGCCTCTCCTTCACCTCTCCCTGGCACCTCCCTGGCACCCAACAACCTCTCCTCACTGGTTTTAATAAAAATAATCAACAGCCTAGTGAATGCTGTGCTGAGCGCTTACACACATTATCTCCCTGAATTCTTACAACACCCTCTGGAGGTGGGCAGCGTCCCGCCTAGAGATGAGGAAACACACAGAGGCTCACAGGAGTTAGGAAACTTATCAAACACCACATGGTACCTACAAGTAGAAAAGAGTACTGACCACTGATGGGTTGAGTTTTTTGAGGAAGAGGGTGATAAAACATTCTAAAATTGGTTGTGGTGATGATTGTGCAGCTCTGTGAAAATACAAAAACCCACTGAATTGTACTGCATGTGTTAGCTTCCTATTGCGGCTGTAACAAATGACAAGTCAGCGACTTCAGACAACACCAATTTATTCGTTCATAGTCTGAAGGCCAAAAGTCTAAAATCAAGGTGTTGGCAGGGCTGTGTTCCTTCTGGAAGCCCAGTGAGGCATCTATTTCCTTGCCTTTTCCAGCTTATTGAGGCTGCCTGTACTCCTTGGCAATTGGCCTCTTCCTGTATCTTCTGTGTGTGTCACTTAAACCCCACCTCACATTACACCTGACCACCTTCTCCACAGCCCAGAACACAGCCACCACCTCCGCTTTGTTCCAAGCTGCAGCACCCCTTCTCACAGGTCCTCCCCCCCACACACCCTCTGTATTCAAGACTTGCACTAAGTCCACCTCCTCTCCCTTCAATCCTTCCCCAGGCTTCTCCGCTAACAGGAGCTTTACCCTCCTCCTACTCTTACTTCCCCCGCTGGTGTGCACGGCTCTGACTGAGGCTCCACGTGTCCACATGCACACATACCCATCACGGCCCCGAACGGACTGCAACAGAAAGCAGATGCAGTATTTCTCCTCTGAACCCCCCACCACGCCCGAGTGTGACAGAGAAGTCTCCTCTCTTCCTTCCCATCATTGCAGAGTCCATGATGAACGGGGCTCGCTCAGCTCCGGCATTTAGAGCCAAGAAAGCTGACAGACCACTGCCACGTCTCTGCGGCCAGCCCGTGTTCTCCTCAGAAGCTGCTCCTCCTTGAGGAGAAGGGATGTGCTAAGCATCTCCCGTGCGCCAGGGGCTGTGCTGGACCCTTTACAAACATGTTATGTCCTTTGATTCTCCAAACAACCCAAGGAGAGGAGGATTTGTCATCTGCACTTTATGGATGAGGAAAGTGGGCTCTGAGCCATCACTGCTGGAGCCAGATTCAAAGCCGTTCCGCTCACCCACGAAGCCAGCCTTCTTTTCATTCTATTGCAGGGTCAGAGGGAGCAAAGAAGGCAATACTTACCCACACATAGGTGTTTCTGAGTGTGCAAAGCACTTCCAGGTGTGCGATCTCTACTCCCCTTCTGAAAGATAGGACCTACCTTTTAACCCTGTGCATGGGCTTTTTCCCTTCCAAAGAAGGAAGACATTTCGTGGTCCCTTTTGTGATTAAAACCCTTAGGGAGTAAAATACATCTTTGAAACAGGAAAGGGAGTAAGGGCTTAAATAAAAGGCCACTGACACATCACAGCCAACCAGCTCATAATACACACACACACACACACACACACACTCTGGTACCGCCCAGAACTGGTCTCTCCTGCTTCTTCCGCTGCTATTCCACACTGCACTCTTCTACTGAGGAGAGCTTATCCTGCTCTCCTTGGAACTAACTGCTTCGGGCTCATTGAATGTCACTACCTCTGGCTAGGACTCTGCCTCACTGCTCTGGTCTCCCAGTTGCCCACACCAGGCCCTCTGCCAGGATCCCAGTGACTCAGCTTCATCCCCACACAGGTTAGCATGAAGGAACTAATCCACAAGGCACAGGCATATATCTCACACCTAATATTTGAGATTTTATTTATTTATTTGAGAGAGAGTGAGAGCAAGAGAGGACACACACACAGAGGGAAAGAGAGAAGCAGACTCCCCACTGAGCAGGGAACCCAATGTGGGGCTCAATCCCAGGAGCCTGGGATCATGACCTGAGCCGAAGGCAGATGCTTAACCGACTGAACCACCCAGGCCCCCCCCCCTCACACCTAATATTTGTCATGATAAATGGGTTCATCCTTCCCTGGATTTTAGGCTACAAAGATACTTGGGTCTCAGCAAAACACTAGGAATAACACCAAAAAACAAAGCAAAATAAAACAAAACAAAATGCCATCCCTCCTAGCTTACTAGCTAAAAATTTAGAGGAGAAATGATGGGATATGCCTAAGGTGACCAATCAATAAATAGCCAGATGTGGGGTACCTGGGTGGTTAAGAGTCTGACTCCTGATTTCAGCTCAGGTCGTGATCTCAGGGTCATGGGATTGAGCCCTTGTCGGACTCCATGCTCAGCAGGGAGCCTGCTTAAGAATCTCTCATCCCCCCACTTCCTGTGTTCTTTCCCTCTGCCCCTCTCTCCTCCACTCCCCACTGCACACACTCTCTCTCTCTAAAAATAAAATAAATGAATAAATAGCCATATGTGACTGTGAAGAAATTGGACAACTGACCAAACTGTAGAGTTCTGAGTCTGAGTCACTGTATCTCATTTCTCTGGCAGAGCCTCAAGCTCCAAACTCTTTCTTGGCTGCTCTCTAGGGCTGCATATCAAGCCATCTAGGATTGTGTAGGCAAAGAAAGAGGTGGCGGACCCTGACCTTGACAGCCACAAGCTGAGGCTTTCTTCACTAATGTGTGTATTAATAATTTTCCTGTTGGCAGCTGCCTGGGTGGCTCAGTTGGTTAAGCGACTGCCTTCGGCTCAGGTTGTGATCCTGGCGTCCCAGGATCGAGTCCCACGTCGGGTTCCCAGCTCAGGGGGGAGTCTGCTTCTCCCTCTGACCCTCTCCCCTCTCATGCTCTCTCTCTCTCTCAAATAAATAAATAAATAAAATCTTTAAAAAAATTTTTTTTTCCTGTTGCTATAATTGCTCCTTTAGTTAAAGGTGATGAATCTCTTCTTAAGTGACAAGGGACAAGGTTTGCTACTTTTGCCTATCACACATCCAGAAAAAGAAAATAAACGAATCCATATTGATGGGAAATTGCTGTTAATAGATCAAATAATACCTGGACCAAACCCTTGAAACCACCAACAGAATTAAGTCTGCAGAAAGCCACATAGCCCATAGTTAAAGATTATTGGTAAAAAACACAGGATGCTTTGCTTAAGAGAATGACAATGTAGCCCAAGGGAATAAAAAATAAAATAGGCTGCACAGTCATCATAGTCACAAAGGTGAAGGGCCTCTGCTTTTGCTAACAAAAATAGTACACGTTGCTGAGATGTTTTGCCAACCCAGACCAGGGAAAGGAACCACTCACCACCCGACCACAATCTTGATGAAACAAAATAGACTAGTGCCAGAAAGACAAGTCAATCAATCTTAAAGTTTACCCAATCTCTGGCCAATCAGAAGAACCCATGACCCCAAGCCCTTACCCTTGACTTTTGCCCTTAAAAATCCTCACTTACAAGCCACTGGGGAGTTTGGGACTGTTCTGGGTGGTGCCACACCAATAAATAAGCCTATCTTTGTGCACTGCAAAAGCTCGGTGTCAGTTTGTTGTTGTTGTTGTTGTTGTTTTTTAAATTGGCTTGCTGCTCATCAGCAAGACAAACTCTCCTTTGGTTTGGTTATACCCTTTGCATCTCCCAGTGCCAAGGGGATATATACAGAAATGCAGCAACAGCAGGCATCAGAATGGTGGATAACTGCAAAAGCAAGAACAAAGGGGCGCCTGGGTGGCTCAGTCGTTAAGTGTCTGCCTTCGGCTCAGGTCATGGTCCCAAGGTCCTGGGTTGAGCCCCGCATAGGACTCCCCGCTAAGCGGGGAGCCTGCTTCTCCCTCTGCCTGCCGCTCCCCCTGCTTGCACATGCTCCCTCTCTCCTGTCAAATAAATAAATAAAATCTTTAAAAAAAAAAAAAAAAGCAAGAACCAAAACATCTCAGTTTTGGTTCATTGACCTTTCACAGAAACATGAGAATAAGTGTTCCCCCAGCATCTGAACAGCAATATCCTGCCAACATAAAGTGATAGTGAGCTAGTTTAGAACATTCTTCAGGAAAGGTGGGAAGGAGCTGTTCTCAGGGCAGGAGCAAAGTCAGTACTCAGCCTGGAGACATGGCTCCAGAGCTCACTAACCTGGGCCAATAGTCAACTTCTTGGAGCCATGGTTTACTCATCTGTAAAATGAGAATGGCCATACTTGCAGAGACAGTTTAGCCCATTGCAATAGAAGAATATAGACATTTGGGGGCACCTGTGTGGCTCAGTCAGTTAAGTGTCCAACTCTTGATTTTGGCTAAGGTCATGATCTCAGGGTCATGAGATCAAATCCCACGTTGAGCCCTGCATCAAGCTCAGTGTTGGGCTCCATGCTCATGGGGAGTCTGCTTGAGACTCTTTCCCTCTACCTCTGCCCCTCCCCTCCATTCTCTCTCTCTCTCAAAAAAAAATAAATCTTTTTTTAAAAAAAGAAGAAAATAGACTTTTAGACAAACCTGATTCTGAATACTGTCACTTACAGTGTAACCTTGAGTTACTGAATTTCCCTGAAGCCATAAAATGGTGATAATAATTGAGTTTGAGAGAGATCTGTTGGGACAAATGGGTAGCAGCTTATATAAAGTGCTTATTACAGTCCGAGCACATAAGACATGCCCAATAAATGAAAATGATCTATTAACAGTTACTGGATTTTTGCTTACATTTTGGCTACAATATTGCTTACAATTGTATTGAATACTTCCCATGATTTATCTTGTCATACTTGCTTTGTCTACCCCTCAAGAGATTTTTATGAAGATAAAACAAACTAATACATATTTTTATATGCAAATATGAGCACAGGAAAAGTCCTAAAAGGATATACACCAAAATGTGTGGTTATCTCACAGAGCTATGTTTACAGATGACTTTTGTCTTATTTTTGCTTAGCTTCCTTTTCAAACTTTTCTACAAGCTTCACTTAGGCATATTTTGGTTTTGGTTTCTTTTATATGCCAAAATGCTAAAAAACAAACAAACAAACCTACATGACCATTTCTTTTGGAGGTAAGAGATAACAAAAGCTTTGCTTTCTCTTAGGAACTGGTATGTGTTTTTCTTTTTATTTATTTATTTATTTTAAAGATTTTATTTTTAAGTAATCTCTACACCCAACATGGGGCTCAAACTCACAGCTCCAAGATCAAGAGTTGTATGTTCCACTGACTGAGCCAGCCAGGCACCCTGTATTTTTCTTTTTAATAGTAAGAGTTAGCTAACTGGCTTATACCTTCTTTGCTTTGCCAGGGGAACTCAAAGCCAAATTTTTATTTTTATTTTTTTCAGAGCCAATTTTTTAATTCAATCATTCAATTAGGTCCTTAACTCTTTGTATACTTCTCTTCAATTTCTCTCCCTGCCCCAGTCTTGACTTTCATTCTAACTTGTATTTATCTTATCTTGATTTTATATTTCTTATTTATATTTTACTACTTTTCTCAGTGTTTTTCATAAGCCACCACAAACCCCTTATAGAATGAGTCCTGGTATACATACACACACATAAACAACCGATAAATTTCAAGGATTGCTATAGCCCATGTACTTCATTTCACATTTCATGCATTCCACAGAGTTCTTGGTTACAACATTAATGACAGAATTATAGTAATCTTTAAACTCTATTTCTGATATAAAAAAAAAATGTAGGGGCACCTGCATGGCTTAGTTGGTTAAATGTCTGACTTTGGCTCAGGTCATGATCTCAGGATCGTGAGACTGAGCCCTGCATGGAGCCCACTTAAGATTCTCTCTCTCTCTGCCTCTGCCCTTCCCCCTTGCCCCCTCTCTCAGTAAATAAATAAATATAAAAATTTTTTTAAAAATGCAAAACCACAAAATCTCCCTGTAATGACAAAATTTTAAAAGCCTTAGAATTGGGTCAATTTTATTAAAATGCTCAATTCTCAAAATTGTATATATTATATATTTTATATTTCTATAATTATTAAATTTATATATTGTATATATTTTATAACATATACAATTTTGAGTATATCTTTTTTAATTTTAAAAACTCCACACTTATGCCTCCCCTTACCTACCCATTTTACTAAATTTTGATACATGCAAGCAGTAGCAAGCCCAACAAAATCACTCCTGAGGAAAGACGTCAGAGGCACTAATAAAACCACTCTCTCAAAACCCTGGAATAGAATTTCAAGAGGTCCTCAATCAGAACCTAATGCTGCAGCCAGCCAATCATCCCACAGTAACTTTATGCCACCGTTCTCAAATGAGGGGCCTCCCTCGGGCTGGGGAAACAGGAAGTTGGCAATTTCCTACTCCTGGAAAAGATATTCAGGCAGCCAATTTATAAATACTTAAGATGCCCACCAACTCCAAGAGGACAGATCAAATAACACAAAGGAAGGCCTCTACAAGTGCCTTTTCTTCTACATCAGGGCCTCCCATCAGGAGTCAATAGGAAGCCCAAACAGCTTCACAGTTCCTGCTCCCTGACTGCTGCCATATTTACTATCTTCGTCATCACAGGCAAATGCCAGCAGAGGCCTTTTGGGGTGCCAATGGGCGCCACGGTCAGAGACCCACACTACATTTCTCAGCTTGTCCCTATGGAAATCAATACAGAAAAACCAATAAATTATGTTAATAATAAAAGTGTGCATTAAGTATTTGCCTACATTAACTGATTTAACCTGCTTAATAACTCTGTAAGATAGAGACAACATTACTTCATTTTACAGAGAACACCAAGGCACAGAGAGAGCACAAGCCAGTAGGTGACAGAGCAAGACCTGAATGCAGGCCAGTTAACTTAAGAGCTTATGCTCTGAACCCCGATTCTCTACTTCCTGGGAAAACAGTAAAAGCAGCTGATGTTTGTGGAGCACCCCTTATGAATCACATTAATTCTATTTTATTGAATGCCAATGACAACCCAGAAAGGCAGTTTTCTTTTTAAATTTCTAATTGCAAACAGTAAAATTAGCTTCTTTTCATGTATAGTTCTATGAGATTTTAAACATGCATGTATTGGGCGCCTGGGTGGCTCAGTTGGTTGAGCGACTGCCTTCGGCTCAGGTCATGATCCTGGAGTCCTGGGATCGAGTCCCGCATCGGGCTCCCTGCTCAGCAGGGAGCCTGCTTCTCCCTCCGACCCTCCTCCCTGTCATGCTCTCTCTCTATCATTCTCTCTCTCTCTCAATAAATAAATAAAAATCCTTAAAAAAATTATTAAAAATAATAAAATTAAACATGCATGTATTTTTATAACCACTGCCACAAATAGGATATAGAATAATTTCAACCAAGGAAAGAATTCCCTTGTGGATAACCCTTTGTATTCAAACTCCCAACCCTAACTCCTGGTAACCACTGATCTGGTCTCTGTGCCTGTATTTTTTCCTTTTCCAGAATGTCATACACATAAAATATTATGTAACCTTTTGAGACAAGGTTTTTTCATTTAACTAACACATCAAAGATTCATCCATGTCATTGTGTGCCTCGATACTTCATTCCCCTTCATTGCTAAGTAATATTCCACTGTATGAATATACCACAGTTTGTTTATCCATCCACTGACAGACATTTGGGTGGTTTCCAGTTTTTGACAATTGTAAGTTACTCTGCTATAAACACACACACACACACACACACACACACACAGATGTTTGTGTAAACATAAGTTTTCATTTCTCTGGGATAAATCCCTAGAAGTAGAATTTCTGGGTCACACGATAAATATATATTTAACTTGTTGAAACAATTGCCAAGCTGTTTTCCAAAATGGCAGTACCCTCTTGCATTCCTACGAGAAATGTGAGTGTCCCAGTTACTCGGCATCAGCACTTCGTGTTGTCAGTATTTTTTAATTTAGCCATTCCGATGAGTATGTAATATTTCATTGTAGTTTTAAACATTACTAATGATGTTGAGCATCTTTTCAGTTGCTTATTTGCCATCTTTATATCCTCTATCATGAAAAGTCTGTTCAAATCTTTTGCCCACTTTTTAAATTGCTTTGGTTAAGTTTTATTGAGTTTTGAGAGGTTTTTTTTTTTAAGATTTTATTTATTTATTTGACAGAGAGAGACACAGCAAAAGAGGGAACACAAGCAGGGGGAGTGGGAGAGGGAGGAGCAGGGAGCTCAATGTGGGGCTCCATCCCAGGACCCTGGGATCATGACCTGAGCCGAAGGCAGATGCTTAATGACTGAGCCACCCAGGCGCCCTGAGTTTTGAGAGTTCTTTATGTACTTTAAACACAAATGAGTTTTCTTATGTGTGTTTGCAAATATTTTCTCCCAATATGGGGCTGGTTTTCTACTCTCTTAACAGTGTTATTTGCAAAGCAAGAGTTTTTCATTTTCACTAGGTCCAATATATCAACTCTTACTTTATGGATCAATAATTGTGTTACCCTATCTAAGAAATATTTACCTAACTCAACAGGAAAAAGATTTTCTGCTATGTTTCTTTCTAAGAGCTTCATAGTTTTCTGTCTTACACTTATGTCTATCATCCATTGGGAGTTATTTTTGTAGGCAACATAGGTGTAGGTTAAGGCTCACTTTTTTGCATGTGGATAGTCCAGCACCATTTGCTAAAGACTGTCCTTTGTCCATTGGACCGCCATTGCACTTTTGTCAAAAATCTGTTGACTCTATGACTTTATATTGTATGTATATTTCACTTGTCTATATGACTTTCCTTTTACCAATATCATGCTGTGTTGACAACTGTTGCTTTACAGTATATCTTAAAAACAGGTAGTGAAATCCTCCAACTGTTTGTTTTTCAAAACTCTTTTGGCTTTCTAGTTCCTTTCCATATAAATTTTAGAATCAGCTATATCTACAAAGAAGCTGTCTTAGTCCTTTCAGGCTGCTTTAACAGAATATCACAGACTGGGTGACTTACAAACAACAAAAATATATTTCTCTCAGTTCTGGAGGCTGGGAAGTCCAATATCAAGAACCTGTAGATTCAGTGTCTGGTGAGAGCTGCTTCCAGTTTCATAGATGGCTGTCTCCTTGCCGTGTCCTCACGTGGCAGAAGAGGCAAAGGAGCTCTCTGCAGTGTTTTGTAAGGGCACTAATCCCATTCATGAGGGCTCCACACTAATGACCTAATCCCTTCCCAAAGGCCCCACCTCCAAATACCATCACACTGAGGATTAGGTTTCAACATATGAATTGTGGGAGAGTTGGGAGCATAAATATTCATTATACAGAAGAAGCTTTCTGGGACTTTGATTGGGATTGCTTTAAATCCTTAGGTCAGGGGTGCCTGGGTGGCTCAGTCATTAAGCGTCTGCCTTCAGCTCAGGTCATGATCCCAGGGTCCTGAGATCGAGCCCCGCATCAGGCTCCCTGCTCAGCCAGGAGGCTGCTTCTCCCTCTCCTACTCCCTCTGCTTGCGTTCCTGCTCTCACTCTCTCTCTCTGTGTCAAATAAATAAAAATTTTTTAAAAACTTAAAAAAAAAATAAATCCTTAGGTTAGGGGCGCCTGGGTGGTTCAGTTGGTTAGGTGTCTGCCTTTGGCTCAGGTCATGATCTCAGGGTCCTGGGATCGAGCCACTGGGGCCCTCTGCTCAGCAGGGAGTCTGCTTCTCCCTCTCCCTCTGTGATCTCTCTCACTTTTGTTCTCTCTCAAATAAATAAATAAAATCTTTTAAAATCAATCAATCAATCAATCAATCCTTAGGTCAGTTTAGGGAGAATTAACAATATTGAGTCTTCCAATCCATGAACACAATATGTTTCCATATTTGTCCAGGCTTTCTTTAATTAGTGTTTGGTAATGCTTTAATTTCAATCTCACTATATAAATAAATAGGTGATTTAACTATGGTCATACTTTGTAGTGGAGCCAGCATTCTGAAATAAGTTCCATCTGCCTCCAAGGACATACTTCTTTCCACTAAACCACACTGCCTTGCAAATAGATTGTTTTTTTACCAGTATTTTATTTCTTTGGTTCATTGAAATAATATATGATTTTTCCCCAAGCTATTATTCCTTCAGCTGTTTTTTATCAATATCAGGTTTATGATTAAAATTAAAATAGAAAAATGTTTATAGTATGCTGTTAAGTTAAAAAATGCAGGATATAAAATTTTATCTACGATATGATCCCAACTACATCAAAAATACATATACAGAAAAAAAATTAAAATATATTAAAATGCTTAATGCTTCTGACATAGGCAGGCCAGGTCAAAGAATCCAGAGCAGGTCCCACAGAACCAGCCAAGAGGATACTTGGTTTCCCATAAGATAGAGTCAAATGCAAGGCAGGAGGAAGTGAGAGCAGAGTTTATTGAATAGCTAAGTGATAGAATATAGCAGACAAAGTGTCTGGGAGACTCAAAAAGGGAGAAGTGAGTTTCCCTGTCACTTGGGGTTAGGGGTTTATATTGGAAAAGGGTCCAGGGTATGTGTTCCTTCAGGAATCCAGGGTAGGGTCCGATCAAAGGCAAATGTCAGGTGAACAATAGTTGTTATTCCATAAATCACCGAAGTTAGGGAGTATTGACACCAGTGTCAACTGAGGTTTGTTCGCAGCTAATGTCCTGGAACATGCTCAGGACCTGATTCTTCTTAGAAGTTATCAGGTGTATGGGGCCTATGACAAAACTCAGAGACTATGAGGGGCGCCTGGGTGGCTCAGTTGGTTAAGCGACTGCCTTCGGCTCAGGTCATGATCCTGGAGTCCTGGGATCGAGTCCCACGTCGGGCTCCCTGCTCAGCATGGAGTCTGCTTCTCCCTCTGACCCTCCCCTCTCTCATTCTCTCTCTGTCTCTCAAATAAATAAATAAATAAAATCTTTAAAAAAAAAAAAACTCAGAGAATGATTAACTTTCTTGCTTCCACCTCAGAGTGGGAACATAGCTTCTTTGGTTTACTCAGATGCAAGGTGAAATATAGAACATGAGTAAATGGGGCCTAGCAGAGAAACAGTAGAGATAGAGCCTTTCCAAAATGGAGTCCCTTCAGTTTCCCTATCTCAATTCTGAGTTACAGAGCTGTGGGTAATTGTTAATTTCTTCTTTATATCTGTCAGCATATCTAAATGTGCTACAATGAGCAAATATAATTTCTTTTTTTTTTGCAAATATAATTTCTACTACTTAAAATAACATATGAAGACATGCTCACTGCACAAGATTGATACAAGAAGAATGCTTTATCTGAAACTATTGAGATGATCGTGTGGGTTTTGTCTGTTATTTTATTAATATGGCATTACAGTGATTGATTTTCTTTTTTTTTTTTTAAGGATTTTTTATTTATTTATTTGAGAGAGAGAATGAGATAGAGAGAGAGAGCATGAGAGGGGGAAGGGTCAGAGGGAGAAGCAGACTCCCCGCTGAGCAGGGAGCCCGACGTGGGACTCGATCCCGGGACTCCAGGATCATGACCTGAGCCGAAGGCAGTCGCCCAACCAACTGAGCCACCCAGGTGCCCCACAGTGATTGATTTTCATATGTTGAACAAACCTTGCATTCCTGGGATAAATCCCATTTAGTCATGGATATAATCCTTTTATACATTGCTATTTTCCGTTTGCTAGGATTTTGTTGAGGATTTTTGCATCTAGATTCACAGGAGATACTGGTCAATAGTTTTCCTTTCTTGTGGTGTTTTTCGCCGGCTTTGGTATCATGGTAATACTGGCCTCATAGAAAGAGTTGGGAAATATTCCCTTTTCTTCTATTTTTCAGAAGAGTTTGGGAAGAATTGATGTTAATTCCTAAATGTTTGGTAGAACTTACCAGTGAGGCCATTTGGATGTAGGTTTCTCTTTATGGGAAGGTTTTGATTATTAATTCAATGTTTTTGTTGTTATAGGTCTATTCAAGGTTTCTATTTGTTCTTGAATCAATTTCAGTAGTTTGCATGTTTCTAAGAACTTGTCATCTATGTTAGTTAATTTGTTGGCATACAGTTGTTCATAGTATTCCTTGTAATTCTTTTTATTTCTATAATGTCAGTAGTAATGTCCCGATTTTCATTTCTGATTTTAGTAACTTGATTTCTCTCATTTATGCTTGGTCATTCTAGCTAAAACTTTGTCAACTTTGTTTCAAAGAACAGACTTCTGTTTTCCTTGATTTTCTTTATTGTTTTTCTACTCTCTATTTCATTTACTCCTATTATTCATTAATATGTCCTTCCTTCTGCTTACTTTGGGTTTACTTTGCTCTTTTCCAGTTTTTTAAAGTAGAAGATTAAGTTATTGACTTGAGATTGTTCTTCTTTTCAATATAGACATTTACAGCTATAGATTCGTCTCTAAGCAATGCATTAGCTGTATCCCAACAGTAATTAACCTTAAATAGAAGAATTTCAAGTTTTTTATTATTAAAAATTTTTAAATATAGTTTAAAAATTTTTTAAGAGTGTAACATTCCCAAAAACAATAAAGCTATATTGAAAAATAAAAGTCTGAGGGAATTCTTTTGTAAAATGAATACTCTTCTCTCAATTTTCCATTTTCAAGTTCTGTTTTTTTTAGCAAAGCATAAGTATTTTGATAATTCCCTAAATTACATGAGGAATACATTTGTTTAGGTTTATATATAGGAAAAAAATCAAACAAAATACACATTACTAGAGATGGTCTATGGATGATGATACCACAGGTGAGTCTTCATTTCTCCTACTCCTTTGTATTTAAAAAATGTCTTTATAATGGAAGAATTCAGTTATAAAAATGTAAAATATTTTTCTTAAATAACTTTCCTTGATACCTGATACTTTTCAAACCCTTTGCTCCCTTATTACTAGCAGTGACAGTCATAACATAAACCTGTCTTAAGGAGACAAATTCTTTCATGCTAATGCTGCTGAAGTAGCAATGTGCAGAGATGAAAACATATGACACTTGGTAAGTCCTGATGACTAAGGATGAAAGATACAAAGTTCTCTTTAAAGTAGAGGGGGTTTCAGTCACCTGTCTCTATTCCAGCAACATCAATAAAATGATCTTCTGATGTTGATGCCTGAATTTTCCCATCATGGCTAAAATTGATGGTCCTTACAGGCCAATCTGGCCCATAATACAGGGTGCAAAAAGGACACATTAGAATTCCTAAGGCATAAAGAATTAGAAGAAGGCATCCAGGATGAAATAAAACTAATTACCCAATAAGCAAAGTACTAGCAGATTTGCTTACCTAGAAATGCATTGTACCACACTGACTCATCCACATCCCAGAGGCTGACCAAAGTATCTGCACTTCCTGTAGCAAAATAATTCTCCCTGGATCAAACCACATAGGAAGGGCATTAATGGACTGCATAGGCTTTGGTGCTAGATAGCTGAAAAACAAGACAGACAGCAGTAAAAGGATTGTGACACTAAGAAGATAATAAGAACCCCTGAAGAAAACCAAAGTAAAACAATAGAACAAATACGAAAAACCATAATTCAAGAAAGCTTTACCAAAAAAAAAAAAAAAAAAGATTTCAAGCTACATATTGAAAGAGCATACCACTTACCTGAGAATGTGAACCCAAAACAACCAACATCAAGACATAAACTAATAAAGGGCACCTGGGTGGCTCAGTTGGTTAAGCGACTGCCTTCGGCTCAGGTCATGATCCTGGAGTCCCTGGATCGAGTCCCGCATCGGGCTCCCTGCTCGGCAGGGAGTCTGCTTCTCCCTCTGACCCTCCCCCCTCTCATGTGCTTGCTCTCTCTCATTCTCTCTCTCTCAAATAAATAAATAAAAAATCTTTAAAAAAAAAAAAAAAAGACATAAACTAATAAAAATACTAAAGTTTAGGGGCTCCTGGGTGGCTCAGTCAGTTAAGCGACTGACTAGACTTCAGCTCAGGTCATGATCTCAGTGTTGTGAGATCAATTCCCATGTTGAGCCCTGCGTGGGGCTTCACACTGGGCATGGAACCTGCCCAAGATTCTCTCCGTCTCCTTCTGCCCCTCCCCCTGTTCGTGTTCTCTCTCTCTCTCAAAAAAAAAAAAAAAAAAAATTACTAAACTTTAAAGGAAAGGCCTTTGGGCATCTAGGCAAAAAGAGCAGATGTTTTTGAGGGACAGTATTAAACCACCACCAGAATTTTTGACAGCAACACTTTATGCCCCATATCTATGCAGGAAAAAAAAATTGAGAAACATGTTTAAGATACACAAGGTGAAAAATGTGAGTCAAGGACTTCTATATCCTGCAAAACTTACTTTCAAGTGTAAAGGGCACAAATGAACTTTATTAGCAATAAGGAAGAAATCAGGGTGCCTGGGTGGCTCAGCTGTTAAGTGTCTGCCTTCAGCTCAGGTCATGATCCCAGGGTCCTGGGATCAAGCCCCGCATCAGGCTCCCTGCTCAGTGGGGAGTCTGCTTCTCCCTCTCACACTCCCCTTGCTTGTGTTCCCTCTCTCGCTGTCTCTCTCTCTGTCAAATAAATAAATAAAATCTTTAAAAAAAATAATAAGGAAGAAGCCAGGGACTATGATCCCCATGAGCCCTTCCTGAGGAATCTTATCTGGAACTTAATTTGAGCCTCAATAAGATTAATAATTAAAATAGAATAAAACATGGGGTGCCTGGGTAGTTCAGTCCATTAAGTGTCTGCCTTCGCCTCAGGTCATGATCCTGGGGTCCCAGGATTGAGTCCCACGTTGGGCTCCCTTCCCAGGGGGGAGTCTGCTTCTCCCTCTGCCCCTCACCCAGCTCGTGCTCTCTCTCGCTCACACTCTCTCTAATAAATAAATAAAATCTTTTTAAAAAGATAAAATAGAATAAAACATATTAAATATGTTTAAAGATGTGAGTTCATAATACGTTTTTTAAAAACTATCCAATCATCTTTGGAGGTGAGAGAGAGAAAATTTCTTATCTTGAGAACTGATAAAGAGAAAGAATCAAACATTTATCTAACCTTTCAAAACGAAATGCACCACTGAGTAACCAAATAGGAGGAAACATCTGTTTATAGAAGCATTTCTACAAATAAATTAAAAAGAAATTAAAAAATTATATAGATATAGCATGTCATTATTTTGCAACCCCAAATTAATGATCTAGGTGGTGAGCACTAACAATTGCAAGCATCATACCCGCAAAAAGAGACAACCAGACATTACAAGCCTCTGATAAAAGTAGGTAACACCATCTATAGTTTGCCAAAGGGATTAAAACTAAGCCTGATCAAGCCTCTAGATATAGCTGCCAATGTTCAGAACGCATCTAGGAGAGAGGAGCATGTCCAACCACACCAGAAGTATGGACTCTCTACAGGTCAAATGGTCTGGGTTTTTCAAAAGTAAATTATAAGGAAAATAAAGTGACAGAGGAGAAACTTGTAGATTAAAAGAAGTTGACTTTGCTATCCTAGAGAAAAGGTCAGAGCTATCTCCTTCAAAGATTCACTCAAGATGGTCCTAGTCAGGGATGCCTGAGTGGCTCAGTTGGTTAAGCGTCTGCCTTTGGCTCAGGTCATGATCCCAGGTTCCTGGGATCGAGTTCTGCATCAGGCTCCTTGCTCAGTGGGGAGTGAGCTTCTCTCTCTCTCTCCCTCTGTGCTTGCTCGCTCTCTCTCTCTCAAATAAATAAGTAAAATCTTTTTTAAAAGATGGTCTTTAATCAGTAGAAGGGAACTACCATTTATGGATCACAAATATGAGTCCAGCACATTCACCTACAAATTTCCCCTTTAGTCCTTACAATAACTGTCAGATACATTTTTAACCCCATTTTATAGATAGAGAAATGGAAGATAAGAGGGACTAGCCAAAGTGTCAAAGCTATTAAGTGGAAGAGCAAAAATATGTCACGCAGTTTGACCCCAAAACCGCTTAATCTTTTACACAGGCATTAATCATTCACACATCGTATTCAGAATTTTTTTCTATCCACCATGAGCTATACTTTTCTTTATTCAATGAATTTTTTTAAAGATTTTATTTATTTATTTGACAGAGAGAGACACAGAGAGGGAACACAAGCAGGGGGAGTGGGAGAGGGAGAAGCAGGCTTCCCGCTGAGCAGGGAGCCTGATGCAGGGTTTGATCCCAGGACCCTGGGATCGTGACCTGAGCCGAAGGCAGACGCTTAACGACTGAGCCACCCAGGTGCCCCTATTCAATAATTTTTTTAAAGTAGGCTCTACAACCAACATGGGCCTTGAACTTATGACCCCGAGATCAAGAGTCACATGCTCTACAACTAAGCCAGCCAGGCACCCCTCTTTATTCAGTAATTTTTAAATGGACTCATTTCTTTTACTTAAATAAATTTAGCTAATCTTAAGTAATAAATTCAGTGACTCGGGTATATATTTTTTAGTAACCTTGAAAATACACCCCCAATCTAACAGCATTTGTCACACACTCCTCTATCTCTTCTCAGTCCTACCTTCTTATTCACCCCAACCTTCTCCTCACCACAGTCTCTACCCCTCCCCTCTCCCCATCCCTACACCCTCTCTCTCCTTACTCCTCCTACTCCCCCCTTCTCATTCCCACCCCCTCCTCACCCCACCCTCTTCTGCACCATCATTCTCTCCTCATCACCACACTACACTTCTCCATCACCCTTCTCCCTGGCCTAGGCTGAGCCCTGACAGCTCCCCCAAAAGGTCCTTGTCCCCCAAGAAGACACAGACCATTTTGTTCAAGGACTCCAAGGCAAGGCAGGGTCAGTGGCAGCATACACCCTATGCCAGGAACTCTTATGTCTTGCTGTGGATGCAGAACAGCTCAGAATCTTGAGCACTTAGCAGGACAGGCTTGAGATCACTGAGTTCCAGGGGGCCACTGAATCTGGACTGCTCTGGCCCAGAGATAGGACCCCATTGCTGCCAGGACCACCACAAGGAGCACCTCGTCAACAAAATCACTGTGGACCATGGCCTGTTCTCTGGCTGCTTCCATGTGAATGCATGTGCCCAGAAGTGAGGCAGAGGACTACAAAGCCACACTGTGTCCCCAACACACTGAAAATCCCAGCATGCAGCACATGCTCATCTTTGTCCTTTCAAACAATGATTTTGCCTTAAAAAAATTTTTTTGAAAGAGGGAAGCAAACCATAAGAGACTCTTAACAGTAGAGAACAAACTGAGGGTTGATGGAGGGGGGTGGGTGGGGGATGGCCTATATGGGTAATGGCACTTGTTATGATGAGCACTGGATGTTATAGTAAGTGATGAATCACTGAACTCTCTCCTGAAACCAATATTACACTACATGTTAAGTAACTAGAATTTAAATAAAAATTTGGAAACAAACAAATAAATCACTCATCTATTCAAGAAAAAAGTGGCATAATTTCTTTTATTTAGATATAATTCATATAACATAAAATTCACGCTCTAAAGTATATAATTCAGGGCTTTTAATATGTTCAAAAAGTTGTACAGCCATCATGACTACCTAATTTCAGAACACTTTCAGAAATCACCCCAAGTAACCTTTTACCTATACAGTCACTCCTCATTCCCTCCTCCCAGCAACTACTAATCTACTTTCTATCTCTGTGGATTTGCCTTATCTGGACATTTCATATAAATGGAATCACATAACATGTAGCCTTCCTTCACCTAACATAATGTTTTCAAGATTCATCAATGTTATAGCAGGTATCAGTACTTATTCCCTTTCATGGCTAAGTTATATTCCATTGTATTCCATGGATATTCCACATTTTGTTTATCTAATCATCAGTTGATGGACATTTGAGTTGTTTTCACTTTTTGACTATCATAAATAATGCTACTATGAGCATTCATTTTTCTGGGAACATATGTTCAGTTGCATATTTGTAAATATTTTCTTCCATTCTACAGGTTTTCTTTTCATTTTCAAGTAATTATTATTATTATTATTATTATTAAAGATTTTATTTATTTATTTGGCAGAGAGAGACACAGCAAGAGAGGGAACACAACAAGCAGAGGGAGTGGGAGAGGGAGAAGCAGGCCTCCCACTGAGGAGGGAGCCCAATGCGGGACTCGATCCCAGGACCCTGGGATCATGACCTGAGCCGAAGGCAGACGCTTAACGACTGACTGAGCTACCCAGGCGCCCCTCTTTTCATTTTCTTACTTGTGTCTTCTGAAACACAAATGTTGCTCCAATTGGTTTTTCTGGATATTATACCCTTATCAGATATAAATGAAGTCCAACATATCTAGTTTTCTTTAGTTGTTTGTGCTTTTAGTGTCATACCTAATAAGCCTAATCCAAGGTCATGAAGATATTTTCTTCTAAGAGTTATATAGTTTTAGCTATTACATCTAGGTCTTTGATCCATTTTGAGTTAATTTTTGTGTATGGTGTGAGATAGGGGTCCAAATCCATTCTTTTGCATGTGAATATCCGGTAAACACATTAAAATCAGTTACATCTTGGGGCACCTGGCTGGCTCAGTCAGTAGAGCATGCAACTCTTCATCTCAGGGTTGTGAGTTCGAGCCCCATGTTGGGTGTAGAGGTTACTTTAAAAAAAAAAATAGGGGCGCCTGGGTGGCTCAGTCATTAAGCGTCTGCCTTCGGCTCAGGTCATGACCCCAGAGTCCTGGGATTGAGCCCCACATCCGGCTCCCTGCTCCACGGGGAGCCTGCTTCTCCCTCTCCCATTCCCCTTGCTGTGTTCCCTCTCTCGCTGTGTCTCTCTCTGTCAAATAAATAAAATCTTTAAAAATAAATAAATAAATAAAAATTAAAAAAAATAAAATCAGTTATATCTTATATATTGGCAATAAAGAACTGGAAAATAAAAATTTTTAAATATCATTACAAAAGCTCACTGAAATGAAATAATTAAGTATGAACCAACAAAACATGTTCAAGATAAAACTACAAAATGCTGATAAAAAAATTTAAAAACTTACATAAATGAAGAGGCATACCATGTTCATGAATTGCAAAACTGAACATAATAAAGATATCAATTCTCCCAAATTGACCTATAAATTTAACAGATTTCCAATTAAAATCCCAGCAGGAATTTTTTCTGTAGATATAGACAAGTGATTCTAAAATTTAAATGGAAAGGCAAAGGAACCAGAAAAAGAACAAAATAATTTTAAAAAACAAGTATAAAGTTGGAAGAATCACATTATCCAATTTTAAGACTGATGATATAGCTACTGTAATCAAGACAGAATTGTACTGGCAAAGGAGTACACACATATAGAATCATCCAATATATGGCCTTTCATGTAGCATATTTTCAGAAGTAGACCCACACAAATATGGCCAGCTGATTTTTGACAAAGACACAAAAGATATTAACGATGAAATGATAGTTTTTTTCAACAAATGGCATTAGAACAATTGGACATCCATATATATAAAAAAAAAAAGAGTATCAACCTACACCTTACACCTTATACTAAACTAACTCAAAATGGATCATAGACCTAAAACCATACAACTTTCAGAATAAAACATAGGAGGAAGTCTTCATGATGTGGAATTAAACACATAATTCTTGGTGATGACTCCAAAAACACAATTCACAAAAGAAAAAGTTGACAAATTGGACTTATTAAAATTAAAAGCATTGGGACGCCTGGGTGGCTCAGTCGTTAAGTGTCTGCCTTCGGCTCAGGTCATGATCCCAGGGTCCTGGGATCGAGCCCCACGTCGGGCTCCCTGCTCTGTGGGAAGCCCGCTTCTCCCTCTCCCACTCCCCCTGCTGTGTTCCCTCTTTTGCTGTGTCTCTCTCTGTCAAATAAATAAATAAAATCTTTTTAAAAAAATTAAATTAAATTAAATTAAAAGCATTTGTTTTGTAAAAATACTGTTTAAAAATTAAAAGACAAGCTACAGACTCAGAGAAAGTATTTGCAAATAACATACTCAAAAAGGATGGGCTTATGCCCAGAATATATAAAGAACTCCCAAGACAAAGCAAAAAGAAAACAACTCTATTTAAACATGGGCAAAAGACTTGAATACACACTTCACTAAATAGGATATACAAATAGAAAATAAGCACATGAAAAAATACTCAACATTATATGCCATTAAGGGAAACATGATTTAAAACCATGATGTTTCATTGCACATCTATTTGAATGACTAAAATAAAAAATACTTATAATAATTCCAAGTGCTGACAAGGATGCAGAGCAGAGCAAGTCAAACCCTCATACACTGCTGGTGGGAATACAAAATAATAGTCACTCTAGAAAACAGTTTGGCAGTTTCTTATAAATCTAAAAATACTGTAACCATATGAATCCCACTCTTGGGTATTTACCCTAGAGAAATGAAAACTAATGTTTACAAAAAGAGCTTATGGCAGCTCTATTCATAATTGCCCAAACTAAAAACAACCCAAATGTCCTTCAATTAGGTGAATGAATAAACTGGTACATCCATCCAATGGAATATTACTCAACATGTATCAATAGTGCCTGGATGAATCTCAAAAGATATGCTATTCGAAAGCCCATCTCAAAAGGTTATAAACAATATGATTCTATTCATATGACATATGTGATAAGACAAACTACTGATGGATATCAGTTCAGTGGTTGCTAGGTTGGCCCCAGGGAGGTTATCTCCATAAAGAGGTCCATAATGGAGTGTTTTGAGGTATGTGTTAGTTTCCTAGGGCTGACATAAATAACAAAGTACCACAAAATTGGTTGTCTTAAAGCAACCAGAATTTAATCTCTCACAGTTCTAGAGGTTAGAAGTCTGAAATCAAGGTATTGGCAGGACGATGCTCCTTCTGAAACCTCTAGAAAAGGACCTTACTTATCTCTTCCAGCTTCTAGCAGCCTCATCTTTACATTCCTTGGCTTGTGACAGCATAACTCCAATCTCTGCTTCTATCTTCACATGGCTTTTACCCTGTGTGTGCCTCTAAATCCGCATGGTATTTTCCTCCTTTTTAAAAGACACTGGTGGCTAGAATGGCTAAAATTAACAAGACAGGGAACAACAAATGTTGGCGAGGATGTGGAGAAAGGGGAACCCTCTTACACTGTTGGTGGGAATGCAAGCTGATATAGCCACTTTGGAAAACAGTACAGAGGTTCCTCAAGAAGTTAAAATAGAGCTACCCTACAACCCAGCAATTGTACTACTGGGTATTCACCCCAAAGATACAGACGTACTGAAAAGAAGGGCACATGCATCCCAATGTTCATAGCAACAATGTTCACAATAGCCAAAATGTGGAAGGAGATGAGATGTCCTTCAACAGATGAATGGATAAAGAAGATGTAATTCATATATACAATGGAATATTACTCAGCCATCGGAAAGGATGAACACCTCCATTTTTATCAACATTGATGGAACTGGAGGGTATTATGCTAAGTGAAATAAGTCAAGCAGAGAAAGACAATTATTATATGGTTTCAGTCATATGTGGTATATAAGGAATAGCACAGAGGACCATAGGGGAAAGGAGGGAAAACTGAATGGGAAGAAGTCAGAGAGGGAGACAAACCATGAGAGACTCTTGACTCTGGGAAACAAACTAAGGGTTGGGGAAGGGGAGGTGGGTGGGGGATGGGGTAACTGGGTGATGGGCATTAAGGAGGGCACATGATCTGATGAGCACTGGGTGTTATATGCAACTAATGAATCACTGAAAACTACATCAAAAACTAATGATGTCCTATATGTTGGCTAATTGAATTTAAATAAAAATAAATGAATGAATGAATGAATGAATGAATGAATAAATAAATAAATAAATAAAATAAAAGACACTGGCAATGCCTAGGTGGCTCAGTCAGCTGGGGACTGACTCTTGGTTTCAGCTCAGGTCATGATCTCGGGGTCCTAGGATCAAGCCCTGTGTCAGGCTCTGTGCTCAGCGGGGAGTCTGCTTGATATTCTCTCTCTCCCTCTGCCCCTCCCTCCGTCCCATGCACGCGCGCGCTCATGCACGCACAAACTCCCTCTCTTTCTCTAAAATAAATAAATCTTTAAAAAGATAAAAAAGACACTGGGGCGTCTGGGTGGCACAGTCAGTTGAGCACCCGAATTTTGATTTTGGCTCAGGTCATGATCTCAGGGTCATGGGATCAAGTCCGATGCCAGGCTCTGCACTCAGCATGGAGTCTGCTTGTCCCTCTCCCTCTGCTCCCCGCCTCCTTGCAACCCCGCTCTCTCTCAAATAAATAAATAAAATCTTTAAAAGACACAAGTTATATTGGATTAGAGCCCACCCTAATGGCCTTATCTTCACTTGATTACATCTCCAAAGACTATCCAAATAAGGTTACAGTCACAAGTACTGGAGGTTAGGACTTACATATCTTTGCTGGCGGGGGGGATGGGGTGGTGGGAAGGATATAATTCAACCTATAAAAAAGTGATAGAACTATTCTGATTCTGATTACAATGTTGGTTTCAGTAATCTGTTTGTGTATTAAAACTGATAGAATTATACATTTTAGAAAGCTACTATAAATTCAAACACAAAGCAAAAAGAGGAAAAGCACAGGTATAGGGATGTCAACTTTCATTTTGCCAAGTAAAGGACATTTAAAATATATATACTGCCACCATTTACTATTCTCATCATTTTGTTGAGGAAAGGATTGATGAATACCAAAAGGTAAGAACAACATAACCTCAAAATAGCAGCAGTTTGTTCATTACAATAAATTTAGAGTAAAGATCAATTCATTACAAACAAGAGAGCATTATTGGCCAAATACATAATATAAAAACTGAAAGAATTGAAGGTAGGTAGAAATAGACAGGTGAACCAGTATAGTTGGAGACTTTGATACTCCACTTTGAATAATAGACAGAACAAATAGATGGAAGATCAACAGAGAAATAGAAGACTTGAACAACACTATATGATAATATATCTAACAGATATCCATAGAGAACACTTCATCCAAAGCAGAATACATAATCTTCTCAAGTGCACATGGTACATTATCCAGGATAAAACATATGTTAGACCATAAAACAAGTCTCAACAAATTTAAAAGGACTGAAATCATACAAAGTATGTTCTTTGAATTCAATGGAATAAAATTAAAAGTAACAGGAAAAAAATTGGGAACAAACATGTGAAAATTAACACACTCCTTAAAAAAATCAATGGGTGAAAGAAGAAATCACAGGGAAATTAGAAAATACTTAGCTATAAATGAAAACAAAACACAACATACCAAAATCTATGAGATGTGGTTAAGGCACTGCTTACAGGATTTATATGGCTATAAATATATATATCTAAAAATAAGGAAAATCTCAAATCAATAACCTAACTTCCTACCTTAAAATACTACAAAAAGAAGAGCAAACTAAACCTAAGGAAAGCAGAAGGAAATAAATAATAATTACAGCAAAAAATAAATGAAATAGAGAATAAGAAACAATAGAGCAAATCAATGAAACCAAAAGTTCTTTCTTTGCAAAGACCAACAGAATTGACAAGTAAAGCTAGCTTGACCAAGAAAAAAGAGAAAGGCAATCCAAATTACTAAAATCGGGTATGCAAGAGGGGACATTACTACTGACCTTACAAAAATGAAGTGAATTATAGGAAATACTATGTATGTCAACAAATTAGACAACCTAAATGAAACCAGATGGACAAATTCCTAGAAAGACAAAAACTACCAAAACTGACTCAAGAAGAAATAGAATAGGAGCAACCCAAATGTCTATCATTGAGGAATAGATAAACAAAATGTGGTATATCAATATAATGGGGAATATCATTTAGTCATAAAAAGGAGTAAAGTACTGATACATGCTACAACATGGATGACCCCTGAAAACATAATATTAACTGAAAAAAGCCAGACACAAAAGGTCACATATTATGTAATTCCACTTATATGAAATGTCCACAATAGACCAATCCATAGAGACAGAAAATAGATTAGTGGCTGGTGGGGGGAGGGAGGGAATGGGGCGTGACTACTAATAGGTACAGAGTTTCTTTTAGGGGTGATGAAAATATTCTGGGAGATAGTAGTGATGGTGCGCTACTCTGTAAATATAGTAAAGAATGCTGAATTGTACACTTTAAAAGGGAGGATTTTGTAGTCTTTGAATTATATTCCAACTTTCAAGAAGGATGTTAAAACCAACGGGCAAAATATGAATATGAATTATATACCAGATGGTAATATTGTGTCAATGTTAATTTTCCTGAGTTTGATCATTACAATGTGGTTATAGAAGAAAATGTTCTTCTTTTTAGGAGAAACACACTGAAATATTTAGAGGTAAAGGGTCATAATATCTATAACTAATTCTCAAATGCTTCAACAAAAATAATAATAATAAAATGGAATGAGTCAATGAGGCAATTAATAGTTTACAAAATATTGATTGGTGACTCTAGGTGAGAGCTCATTGCTCCATTCTTGCAAATTATGGCACCATTCTTACAACTTTGAAAGTTTTTCAAAATACAAAAGTATTGTTTAATGAAAAAGGTCTAGCAAGGGGCACCTGGGTGGCTCAGTCGTTAAGCGTCTGCCTTTGGCTTGGGTCGTGATCCCAGGGTCCTGGGATCGAGCCCCGCATCGGGCTCCCTGCTCCGTGGGGGGCCTGCTTCTCCCACTCCCACTCCCCCTGCTTGTGTGCCCTCTCTCGCTGTGTGTCTTTCTGTCAAATAAATAAATAAAATCTTTAAAAAAAAAAAAGGTCTAGGAAATTCAGAAGGGCTTAATCAATATTCTGAACTTATGTAAAAGTCACATGGAAATGTCCAGGCAACATTCCATCTGTATTTGTCAATACTTTTTCATTTGTAAGTGACAGAAACCCATTTCCAACTGATTCATCACAAAAGGGTATTTTTAGCTCGTGGAATTGTAAAGTTCAGGAACGGGACCTGTCAGGCATGACTGGATCCACACGTTCAAATGACATCCTCAGGAATTAGTCTCGCTCTCTATCTCTGTTCTCTGCTTTCTTCCATATTTGTCTCATTATCAAGCAGTTTTGCCATTCCTGGTGAAAAGATGGTTGTCACCAAGTTTAGGTTTATATTCTATCCTCTCAGCAACTCCAGTAAAAAAAATAAATAAAAAGCATGCTTGTTTAACAGATCCAGCCAATGTTTCACTGACTCTGATTGGCCTCCTTAGATTATCTATAAAAGTCATTGAAGGAAAAGAGATGCAAAATTGTCTGCTTTTTTAAATAGGCAAAATAGATTAAAGTAAAACAGAAGCATGTTGCATAAAAGTAGTCTCCCTTCCTCTCCTGTTACCCAGTTCATCAGTTTTTCCCAGAGACAACATTGCTACCAAGCTTCTGGCAACCTTCCCAAGAAATTCTTTTACTACACGGTCACATATGTGTGGTGCATGCATGCACACACTCACGCACACATGCACACACATACAGATGGTGGGATACTGTACACACTGTGCTCTATCTCACTTTTTTCACAATATAATAAATCCTGGAAGTTGTTTCCTTTCACCACATATAGATCTGCTTCCTGTTTTTAATGGATGCATACTTTCACAAAACATGAATACACTATAAAAATCTTTTTCATTTCATTCAACAAACTCTCATAACAGATATCAGATATTCAACATCTTGTAAGTAGAGTTTGGATTATTTTTCTCTGATATCATGAAATTGCCCTATTTTTCTTTTTTTTTTTTTAAGATTGTATATATTTATTTGACAGAGAGACAGAGAGCACAAGCAGGGGGAGCGGCAGGCAGGCAGAGAGGGAGAAGCAGTCTCCCCGCTGAGCAGGGAGCCCGATGTGGGGCTTGATCCCAGGACCCTAGGATCATGACCTGAGCTGACACTTACCAACTGAGCCACCCAGGCGACCTTGCCCTATTTTTCTGCCATCCGATACTCTTTTAAGCTATTCCTGCAGGTTATCCTTATATGATTTGAGACTGTCCCATCCAGAAAAATCTCTTGGTCCTGCAAATGTATATATTCCACAACCCATTCACTTGTAGGAATCATTTCTAAAGGTGTTCAGTATTCACAGACTTGGCTGAAGATGGAAAGTTGGTCAATTTCTCCATACTGTTCTCTAAGTAATTTGTTTCTATTCTCATTTCATAAAGAAGGCAATTACTTTATGTTTGAATTAAAATGATACACATTGAAATGGTACCATAGTTAAAATATTAATAAAATCTCACTATATGCAGAAAATATAAGCAATGCAATCCCCACCTCACCTCCAATTTAAAACATCTGCCAAGAATTACATAATTTCAAAACTAGCAGTCCAGGTCAATTGCATACTGTGCTTATGTAGTTGCCAAATTGGGCATCCTTCAGCTGGCAAAAAGAAAAACTATAGCTTTTATGTGCTTTGGAAAATTTCCCCAAGTTAAATTTTCACTTGTCCACTTTACATTCACTTGTTACTGTAATGTAATATCATCTCTATGTTCCATAACAGTGTCCTTTAAATACTTTGTTAGGTAATAATTCTGATTACAGAGCTATGAAAGGTGGCCCCCAAATGTGAGAGATGATAAAAAAAACCTTAAGAGGAAGACCAATCATCATAATATACCATACTGACAATTTAGAAGAGTACACTCTGCTAAAGAATATAAATCATGCTAAGAAATTTTTAGAAATCAGCATCAAAACAAAAACAAGTGACATCAGTTATTAATTTAGAAATGGACAAATCTGAATTATGTAAAAGTTTTAGAACTATGTCCCCCTCATAAAAAGAACTGGCCTTGAAATTCCTTCAAAATTTTCATCTCTGGTATGGGTCTTAATAGCTGTGAGACACCTGGCAAGCAACTTAACCTCCCAGAGCCTTAGTTTTCTCATTGGGAAATGGGGATGATATAATAGGATTTGGTTCATGGAGCTCTCCTGAGAATTACATGAGATAATTCACATAAAGTGCTTTTTGAAGTGATTGTTACAGAATAATAAAAAAAAAAAGAATAAATAATCAAGAAAGGCTCACAGTAACAGTAGTGGTAGTTTTGTTGTGGTTTATTTCAAAACATTGGTTGGATTATTGCTCCCTCAGACCTGATATAGCTGCCTTATCTAGGAGCTAAAACCACCAGTTTCTTTTCTTTTTTTTTTTTTTTTTTTTTAAGATTTTATTTATTTATTTGAGACAGAGAGAATGAGAGAGAGAGCACATGAGAAGGGGGAGGGCCAGAGGGAGAAGCAGACTCCCCGCCGAGCAGGGAGCCCGATGCGGGACTCGATCCAGGGACTCCAGGATCATGACCTGAGCCGAAGGCAGTCGCTTAACCAACTGAGCCACCCAGGCGCCCCACCACCAGTTTCAATAAAAATCAGAATAGGGGTTTTCTATTGAGAGAAGAGGGTTGAGGACTGACTATAATGAGGCATAAAGGAACTTTCTGGGGCAATGGAAATCTGTATCTTTACTGGGGTGTTGGTTGTCAAATTTCATTGAATTATACCCTTAAGATTAACACATTTCACTGCATGGAAACTTTCAATTCAATTTTTAAAAATTAGCATTTTAAGTCAATGACTGCCCTATTGTGGGAACAAAGGTACCACTTCTTAGTGTTTAGCAGGTAAGAGACAAATTATTTTTGAGGCCATGCAAACAGGGAAAACTGGTTTTTCTTCCTGGCCTAAGACTACAAAGTCCCACAGATGGGAGAGCAGTAGAAAACAAATAAAATTAGAAGCAATGTAGTAGCTTCAAGCTCCACACCAGCTTCCCTATATCTAGGTTTATGGCAGAGAGAGAAGGCAATGAAGTGCCAATTGATATCTGGGGGACCCAAGAATAAGACATGTGTACCACCTCCTGTCTGGCATTTGAGAGTAGTACCCCACAGATGTCCCCTGTACCAGTGGACAGGGGCATGCAGTAAAAAGGACAGGATGCTACATCTGGGCAAGGAGTCAGGGAGACTGCTCAGGTCTCTAGAGGCTCCCGGACTGGTCAAGGCAGAGATGACAACAACAACAGTAACAAAACATTTGAAGGCTTCCTATGTTCCAAGTAGTTTTCTAAGTGCTTTATATGTATGTATCTCAGTTAATCCTCTCAGAAATCCTATGTAAGTAGATACTATTATTATTCCCTTTTTACTGATCAAGAAAGCAAGGCCAGGATGGCAAAGAAGTTAGATCAAGGATGTATAGCTAATAACTGGTAAAATTTGGCTGCGTGTATGCAGATCCCTCTATCCTCCAACTTTTCTTTTCAAAATTGTTTTTGCTATTCTAAGTCATATTAGAATCAGCTTGTCATTCTGCAAAAAAAAAAAAAAAAGCCTGCCAGGATTAGGGTTGCATTGATTCTATAAAACAATTTGAAGAGAATTGACATCGTAATAGTATTGAATCTTTGAATTCATGAATATAGTGTATTTCTCCATTTATTTATGTCTTCTTTAATTTCTCCGAAATTTTACACTGTAAACAGTGTTTTCAGTATACAGGTCTTGCACATATTTTGTTAAATTTAACCCTTAGTATTTCATATCTATTGATGTCACTATACATGATTTTTTTACTTTTTCAATTTCAATCATTTATTGCTACTATATAAAAATACAATTAAATGCTCTTTATTGAGATATATTTCACATACCATAAAATTTGCCCTTTTAATAGAATATAGCTCAGTGCTTTTAGTATATTCACAAGGTTGTGCAATCATCACCACTATCTAATTCCGTAACATCTTCATCACCCCAAAGAGAAACTCCAGCCATTAGCAGTTGTTCCCCATTTCCCCCTCTCCCAGCCCCTGGCAACCACTAGTCTGTTTCTATTTCTATGGATTTATCTGTAGAATTAATTTTTATGTATTGACTTTATATCACGAGACCTTGCTAAACCCATTTATTATTTCTAGAGTTTTTGTAGATTTCTCTGGATTTTCTACATATATGTTCATGTTGTCTGAGTGACTGAATATACAGACAACAGCCAGACCATATATAACAACAGAACTCTGACCCGCAACCCCTGCAGCAACCACGCTAGGAAGCCAAATTACAACCTCTGAAGCAATCAACCCAGAATAGTCAGAACTTGATCAGTGACTGCCAGCGTGCCTATTTTTTGACACTGTTTCCAACTCAAGACCAATCAGAAAAACACAAACATGCTCCCCAAACCATCACATAAGATGCCACTTCTAGTTAACCCACCTCTAGCTTCCCTATGATAATAACCTCCAATCAGTACAGACTTGAAGCTTTCCCTTTTAACTATAGGCTTTCCTGCCCCCCTACCTGACTGAGTCTCTGCCAAAGGCAAGTGTTAGTGGCTATCTGCTATAACAAACTCTGCATAAATCGCCTATTTTCACTTGGGTGCTCTTCATTTGTGAATAAAGACAGTTTTACTTCTTTCTTTCCAATCTGTGACCCTTTTATTTTCACCTTATTACCCTGGATAGGACCTCAAGTATAATGCTTAATAAAAGTGGTGAAAGCAGACATCCCTAGCTTGTTCCTCATCTTGAAATATTAAGGTATTTTTAACGAAATTAAACTGCTATAGTATTTAGACTTCTTTGGATATATTTAGAAGTATGGGATAATAGTTTTATTTTTAAATATCAATATATGCAGTGTGTTAATAAATCTTTTATAACCATTTAAACTTACGACGAAAAAGTTTAAATGTCAATTAAAAATTGGGCAAGGAGTTACTTAGATGTCCGAAATTCTTTTATAGGGCAATGAGCAAAGCTTGAAGCAGGCTTCAGCGGAGGCCATCACTGAATCTGGGGGAGTGACACTGCCCAAGTTTGTCAGCAGAGACTGACCGAGAGGTCTGGGGTCCAACTGGGACCAGCAAGGAGTTGTCTACCGTTATACAGAATGAGGGTGCAGAGTCAGAAATTAAAGAGGTATTAAAAATAAATAAAATGACACTTTATGCACACCTGAGATTGTGACTGAAATTTAAATTCACATTATAATTATAATAATTATTATGATAATTAGAGAGCATGGAGCCTTCTACAACAGATGCTGTGTTTTGAAAACCTCCCGCTGCTGGGGAAAATTACAAATAAGAAAGAACCCTTCCTTAGTTGGCACAATTCCTTCTCTCCCTGGGCATTACCTTACTAACTAGAACTGAAGAATCATATTTGCAATGCTAATACCTGGCCCTGGGGAAGGCCCACAGTTACCCATCTGGCCTATTTACAATTCCTAACTTCCCAAACAAAAAACTGCCCAAGTGTCAGCAGCAGTTCCCAGTAACCAAAAAGCAAGGGTCTCCCAAAGAGAAGAGCAACCACTGCGGGCTGGCATCAACTTAGATGGGAGTCATGTCTGCCCACCAGTTGCAGAGATCCATCTGAAGAAATAGCCAGGGACAAGGCAGGAAAAGTGCCCAGCCCTCATCTTCCCTGAGGAAAACATATCTTACCAAAACAAGCCACATTCTGCACATTTGGAGTACTAGGTAGAGTCCCCCAGTCCCCAGGGAGCTGGAGTAGGGATTTGGAACAAAATCCAAGAACCCTCAGATCCCCAGGGGATCCAGATCCTGGAACTGCGCAAGTATGGAATTGGGCCAGAGGGGTTCCTGTTCAGTTTTAACCACTGACTCTTTCAGCATCTTAGTCCTTTCCCTGGTAGGAGGCATCTCAGACTGCATTTCCTACCCTAATGAAAAGCAGGATTAAAAGCGGGGAGATGGGGAGCTATACCCCCTAATGAACTCTGCACTGGCTCCTGATTAGGCTGAGTGGTCTGCAAACAACTGGAGGTTCATTACTGACAATAGAAATGGCACTGGAATTTGTCAGGACAAGAGCAGATGGGCTTTTCGTGAACTAGTAATACCAGCACTAACAATAAGACTCAGTTAAATAAACAAATAGTGTGATACAAATAATTTCAGCAAGGTCACAGGTTATAAGATCAATATGTAAGAATCAATGGTTTTTCTACTTAGTAACAATGAACAATCTGAAAATGAAATAAAGAAAATAATTCCAGGGACACCTGGGTGGCTCAGTCGGTTAAGCATCTGCTTTCAGCTCAGGTCATAATCCCAGGGTCCCACATCAGGCCCCTTGCTCAGCGGGGAGGCTGATTCTCCCTCTGCCACTCCCCCTGCTTGTGCTCTCTCTCTCTCTGACAAATATATAAAAATAATAAAATCTTAAAAAAAATTTTATAAAAAGAAAAGAATTCCATTCACAATAGTATCAATAAGATAAAATGCTTAGGGAATAAATTTAGCAAAAGAAATGTAAGACTTATACACTGAAAACTACAAAATATTGCTAAGAGAAATTAAAGAAGATTTAAATAAATGGAGAGACATTCCATGTTCATGGATTGGAAGACCCAATCTTCTTAAAATGGCAATTCTCCCTCAGATTGATATATAGATTTGATACAATCCTATCAAAATCTCAGCTGCTGTTTTTGTAGAAGCTGACAAGATGATCCTAAAATTGATATAAAAATTCAAAAGACCTAGCATAGTCAAAACAATTTTAAAAAAGAACAAAGTTGAAGGGTTTACAGTTCCCAATTTCAAAATGAATTCTAAATCTATGGAAATTGAGATGGTATACTGTCAAAAAGATAAACATATAGGTAAGGGAAACAGAGTTGAGAGTCCAAAAATAAACTCTAACATTTATGCTCAGTTGATTTTCAACAAAGGTGCCAGAACAATTCAATAGGGGAAGAATTTTATTTTCAACAATAATGCTGGGGCACTTGAATATCCACATGCAAAAAGATGAATTTAGGTCCTTATATTATACACCTGAAACTAATATAACACTGTATGTTAAATAACTGGAATTTAAATAAAAACTTAAAAAAAAAAAAGAATTTGAGCGCTTCATTCAAAGACTGATGGGAGACCATTAAAGACTTTTAAGCAGAAAGGAAACATGACCGGATTTGTGTCATGTTTTTAAAAATACTGAAAATACCTCTCAGGCAATAATGTGGAGAACAGACCAGAGACAGGCCTACGGTACAAGTAAGGAAATGGGTTTGGAAGCTACTGCAATAATCCTAGCAAGAAAGAATGACTTGGATGGCAGAGATTTACAAGATATTCAGAAGTTAAAAATAAACAGTCTTGGTAATTGATTAGATAAGTATGAGTAGGGAGAGGGAGGTACCTAGATGGCCAAAAGCAAGTGGACATGATGGTTATAGTGCTCTTCACTGAAATAGGAAACACGAAAAGAAAACCCAGTTTTGAGAGGAAAAATAGTTTGTTCTTGGAGTACAGAGACTGAGGTGCTTTGGGGATAATCAAGAATAATGACAAGCAAATAGTTGGATATATAGGTGAACAGTTCTGTGGAAATGTCTGGGCTGGATGAAGAAATTTGGGTGTCAACGGCATATTTACTGAGAGGCTGGGTGAAAACCCTTGCAGAAAGAGAAGATTAAAAAGAGAAGAGAGCCTAGGACTGGATTTTAAGGAGCACAATGTTTAATTGCTTGCAGAGGAGAAAGAGCCTGCAAAGGATTCTGGGAAGGTAGATAGGAGACTTGGAAATCAAAGGGAAGAGTGTTCCAGAGAGGGAGAGGTCAACAGTGTCAAATGCTGCTGAGAAGTCAAAGCATTCTTTAGACTTAACAAATGGAGGTTATATGAGTTATTTATTGCTGTGTAACAATACCCTAAATTTCAGCAGCTTACAACAACAAATGTTTATTAACTCATACTATTTCTGAAAGCCAGGAAACCAGGAGCTGCTTAGCTGGATGGTTTTGGCTCAGAGTTTCTCACAAGGCTACAGTCAAGATGTCAGGCAGGACTGCAATCATCTGAGGGGCTAATGGGGCTGGAGGATCCTCTTCTAGGATGGCCCACTCAGAGCTGGCTTCCTCAGAGCAAACAATCCAAGAGAGAGAGGTTGAAGCTACAATGTGACTCAGCCCCAGAAGTCACACATCATCACTTCCAGCATATTTGATGCACCGGAAGTAAGTACAACCCACACTTAAGGAGAGGAGGATTAGACTCTACCTTGTAAATGAGGAATATTAAAGAATTCGTGGCCATATTTTAAAACTACCACAGATGTCAGGTGATCTGAGTGAGCACTTTATCTGTGGAGTATTGAGGGACAGATTGGAGTGAGTTGAGAAGTCAATGTGAAGCCAGGAAATGGAAGCTGCTAATGTAGATGACTCTCTCTGGAAGTTTATGAAGGAGACAAAAGAAATGGGATGGAAACTAGAGGAGAAAGTGAATAGAGTGAAAAGAAAGTTCAGGTTGTGGCTGTTTTTAAGATGGGACGGACTTACTCATGTTTAAGAGCATGGGAAGGACAGAGATGGAAAGGAGCAGTGGGATACACAGATAAGGGAAAGAACATGTGAGAGTGTAAGGTTTGAGGATGATGGGAGGGAACTGCGTGCAGAGCATAGCTGTAGAGCTCAGCCTTAGATGTGATGAGAAACAGCACATCTGGGGCTCCTGGGTAGCTCAGTTGGTTAAGCGTCTGCCTTTGGCTCAGGTCATGATCTTGGGGTCCTGGGATCGAGCCCCTCATCGGGCTCCCTGCTTGGCAGGGAGCCTGCTTCTCCCTCTCCCACTCCCCCTGCTTGTGTTCCTGCTCTTGCTATGTCTCTCTCTGTCAAATAAATAAATAAAATCTTTTTAAAAAAGAAAAGAAAAGAAACAGCACATCTAATGCCTCAGGAGGGCAGAAGGAGAGGATGGATTAGTTGTGGGCGCATTGGAGTTTGGCTTGGGGAGGATGAGGGAGTTCCCCTCTGATGGTTTCAATTTTCTTTGTGTGAAAAATAGCAAGGTCTTCTGACAGTATGAAGGGGGCTAGAATAGTCAGAAGTTTAAGGAGAGTAGTAAATGTGACATAAATAACTGTAAAAAGTGGGAAATCAAATTGATTAGAAAAGTGGAGAATCACACAAAAGTGTTGAGGGCTGATATGATGTTGCTAATCATATTAGTCTGCTGGAATTACAAGGAAATCTCTTAAAAGGGAGAGCAAATGGTGTCAGATTAAAAGAGAAAATCATGCGGCACCTGGCTGGCTCAGTCTATAGAATATACCACTCTTGATCTCAGGGTCATGAGTTCAAGCCCCATGTTGGGCACGGAGCCAACTAAAAAAAGTAATGAATAAAAATAAATAAATAAATAAATTTGTTAAAAAAGAGAAAATCATAACCTCAAATTTCCAGAGGAAAAAAACTGAAACAAAAGGTGAGAGCAACTTAGAGTTTCTCCAGCCTCAGAGGCAGGGGATGTGCAGAAATATGAATGAGACATGGTCAACTAATAAGGTAATTCTTCCCAGCTTTTGTCAAGCAACTGGCAGTAAGAGAAGTGAGTGTCTGTATAAGAACCTAAGCCAAAGAGGCAAGGCATTGCCGTGCCCATGATAATAATGTGGTTGTCCCCAGTTCCAGTTCTAGATATTAAAGAATATTCCCCACCCAGCAGCAAGTCCAAATTCTTTCCTGAAATTACGGGCAACAAGATGTGATAAATAGATGCAGCACTCACATGTGGGCTAATAGGGAACTTCAAAAATTAAGATGAGCACCCAACCAAGAATGACAAAACATTTGAGGAATGTTTTAACATCAAAAATGAGAAACACCACACCCCACAAAAGAGAGAAGTAACACCTAAGGAAATAGAGTAGACCAAACAGAACATGACTTAGTTCTTCTCTCCTATGAGCCAGGGGGAAGAAACTGGCTCAGGGTGTCTTACACCTGAACCCCAGCTTCGAAATTCACAAGTCAAGAATTTGCCTCTTTTGTATTCTGGTTCTATTGTGACAATCTTCCTTAAGGCAAAGGATGACTCAGAGTCTAGTCATCTGAATAGAGAGTTACATACTGGATAAAAACACATGGGTTTAAATATCAAAATATTTTCCCAACACACCAAACAAAAGATTATGTTATATATGTTACAATGTTAATGTAACAAACAGTAGAATTCAAGATGGAAAGCACTAAAAGGAACAGTGCTATTTCATATCAGTAAAAGAACAATTAACAAAGAAGTACTGAATTTTTATGTATCTCACATCAGAGCTTTTATTTTATTTTATTTTTTAAAGATTTTATTTATTTATTTGAGAGAGAGAGAATGAGAGACAGAGAGCATGAGAGGGAGGAGGGTCAGAGGGAGAAGCAGACTCCCTGCCGAGCAGGGAGCCCGATGCAGGACTCGATCCCGGGACTCCAGGATCATGACCTGAGCCGAAGGCAGTTGCTTAACCAACTGAGCCACCCAGGCGCCCACATCAGAGCTTTTAAGTAAATAGACCAAAATCTAATATAAATGTCAGTTAAGAGGATGAATTTTCTCTCTTAATACCTAATGAAATGAGCAATAAATAGTACACACATGTTGTCAACATTAGCCAAACTGGACTGGTGGCCAAGAAAATAACCAGAAGGGTCTGGAGCAAATGGAGAGGTCCAACTTCACTTGGCTCCCAGTAGCATTACTGGTGAATTAATAAGATCCTGAAGATTCTTGCTAATGGCATCAAACCTGGAATGATCCAACTCAAATAAGAATCTTTATCTTTTACCTCTTCTTTAAAAAAAAAAAAAATTATTTATTCATTTGAGAGAGAAAGAGCACATGTACATGAGCAGGGGTGGGGGCAGAGGGAGAGGGAGAAGCAGGCTGTCTGCTGAGCAGGGAGCCCAAAGTGGGGCTCTAACCCAGGAGCCTGGGATCATGACCTGAGCAGATGCTTAACCAACTGAGCCACCTAGGCACCCCTCTTTTACCTCTTCTGACTAAGAAAGTAGTACATACGGCTCCTGGAGAAGAATGGGGAAGGTAAACAATGGGACTGACTCTCAAACAAAAGGGAAAATTTCAGAACTACCCACTGAACTGGAAGAATGTCCCAAAGAAGAAATAGACAATAAACATTGAAAAGATTGTTTTAAAGACCACTGACCAAAGGCCTCTAGGAAAATATCCATATAAAAAAGTTAGATTTACCCTCCTACAGCAAGGGACAAAGTACTCCAGAGGAACTGTAGAGGCCTCAGCAAGAGGACCTGGAAGGGGCTTCTCACAGTATTGGGATTTGTGCTGGATTAGTCCCAGAAAAGTTAAAGAAGTAGGGACCAGTTATGGATTGAAGGTTGTCAAAAAGTTGGGGCAATTTAGTGGCTGGATATCTGAATAATTTTTATCTAGGAAGTATGAGGATTAAAGCAAGGGTAAAGCTGTCATTGGTAAAGGAGCAGCTGTGACTCAGTTTAGTCAGAAGTGGGGGATGTTGTATTGTTTTTATGGTTGCAAAGTGGTCTTTCTCTGTCTTGTTCCAGAAATGGTCACAGAGTGGCCGTGTGTACATTTTATTTATATTCTAAGAAGTATTGGGTTTTTTAAAAAAGATTTTATTTTTTTATTTGAGAGAAAGAGAGAGAGAGAGCATGTGAGAGACAGAGCATGAAAGCGGGGGCGGGGAGGGGCAGAGGGAGAAGCAGGCTCCCCAGTGAGCAGGCAGCCCAACTCCCAGGGATCACGACCTGAGCCGAAAGCAAACACTTAACCGACTGAGCCACCCAGGGCCCCTTAGTATTATTTATGTTCATTTGGGAACATCATGTCCTGGCTGCTAGCTGTCAGCAAGGGAGCTTTACACTTTCTCAAGAAAATCAACCTCCCTAGTAGTAAAGTAAATACAAACTATCAACAAATATCTTTTTTCATACATCAGATTGACAAAAATACAAAAGTAATAATACCCAGTGCTAAGGGAAATGTAAGGAAATAGGTTTTCTCATACATTATATATAGTGTGAATTGTTATAATTTTTATTATTATTACAGAGAATTTCAAACACATATAAAAGAAGACAATGGTATAATGAATTCCCATTATATCAGCTTCAATCCACTTCTCTCCCTCCAGTACTTTTCTGAACCCAATTATTTCATCCATAAATATTTCAGTATGATCTCTACCATTATCACATCTAAAAAAAAAACCCCATTCCTTAATTTAATGAAATATCTAGTCAGTGTTCAAATATCCAATTGTTTTATAAATATACTTCTTAATTTTATAGTTTACTTGAATCAAGATCCAAATAAGGTCCACACGCAGCTTTTTAAAGTAATATGGCATAATACATTTAAAACAAAAAATGTAGGGGCGCCTGGGTGGCTCAGTCAAGTGTCCGACTCTTGATTTCAGCTCAGGTCATGATCTCAGGATGGTGAGATCAAGCCCCGTGTCAGGCTCTCTGCTGGGTGTGGAGCCTGCTTAAGATTCTCTCTTTCCCTTTCCCTCTGCCCTTCCTCCCACCCAGTTCCCTCTCTCTCTCTCAAATAAATAAATAAATAAATAAATAAATAAATATTAAAAAATATATATATATATACATACCCTCTGATCTAGTGATCCTAGTCCTAACAATCTAAGAACAAATCTATGAGAATATTTATTGTGGCCTTGTTTGTAATAACAAAAAACTTGAGAACAACTTAAAAGTCCACCAGTGGAGGAACTCTCTATTGATTAATAATGTGGATGTCTGTAGTATGGGTAACTATGTTGCCGTTAAAAAATCAACTTGGATCTGTAGCTACTGATCCAGCAGGCTGCCCTGATGAATTAAAGAAGAAAGGATGTAACTGAGAAATATGTATAGTTTATGATCTCGCTTTTGTAAAAACAAATGACAACTCACAACCTTTGACGTGTATTTTATACAGTTATTTATATGTGTATACATGTATCTGTAGATTTTTTCCACTAGGCTTACATGGTTATGGAGAAAAATGCATGGGCTCACATACTTGCACAAAACATTGGGTACATGATGGTGGGCAAGGGAAAGTGCTTGAAGCAAGGGAAAACAAGAATAAAAACAGATTAGGGGCGCCTGGGTGGCTCAGTCAGTTAAGCATCTGCCATCGGCTCAGGTCATGATCCCAGGATCCTGGGATCGAGCTCCACATTGGGCTCCCTGCTCAGCGGGGAGCCTGCTTCTCCCTCTCCCTCTGCTGCTCCCTCTGCTGCTCCCCCTGCTTGTGCGTGCTCTCTCTCTCTCTGATAAATAAATAAAAATAAAATCTTTAAAAAAGAAAAGAATAAAAACAGATTAGCAAAATGGGAAAATATTTATGGTATGGTGTATGTTAACAAAGACAAAAGAAAACTTAATTTAAATGGTAGATTTTTATCTAGGATTTTTTTTTCAAAAGAAAATAACATTGGGAAAAAACCATTAACATTATTAACATTATATAAGTGTGCATATATATTCATAATAATCAAATAAATACATGTTAGAACAAAAAAATGAGAGCAAACCAATTTTTGTCTATTTAATTTGTCTGTCAAAAATACTAATGCAGGGACGCCTGGGTGGCTCAGTCGGTTAAGCAGCTGCCTTCGGCTCAGGTCATGATCCCAGAGTCCTGGGATTGAGCCCCGCATCGGGCTCCTTGCTCAGCAGGGAGCCTGCTTCTCCTTCTGCCTGCTGCTCCCCCTGCTTGTACTCTCTCTCTAGCAAATAAATAAATAAAATCTTAAAAAAAAATACTAATGCAGAAAAGGTCTGTTCAGATAATTATGTTGTACAAAGTGGTGTTGATGTAGTTTTGAAACGCTGGTGAGGTCTGGAGCCAATGGCCAAGAAAGAATTCTTGAGACGTCTTTGGTGCAAAAAAAAGGTGATTTTAATTAAAGCATGGGGACAGGACCCGTGGGCAGAAAGAGACTGCTGCCCCAGGGTTATGAGGGGTGGCTGATTATATACTTGGGAGTTGGGGGAGGTAAGGAAAAAAGGGAGGTGTTCAAAAGGACTTTCATATGCTAAAGAAGATTTATAGGATACTGGAGGCCTTGCTATTATCAAGCTAAGGTTGTTTTTCCTTCTAGTAAGACACTAACATTAAGATAGTTGGGAGCTTTCTGGAGGAATGTTACACTCTTTCTATTACAAGTCCTTGTTAATAGGCTGCAAGTCATAAAGAAACTTAATTTTGTTTACTTTCCCTTCTGCCTCTGTTTCCCACAACACCCATGGAAGGGAGGGTGATGTTAGGGCTCCAGAAAATTGAGTTATGGGTCTCTGGAAGTTAGGCTAATGATAAGAATGCTTTTTCCTTGTAAATCGCTAAGACTTTGGTAAACTGATGGAGACTCTTGTCTTGCAGGACTGTGATCTCTATTTAGTTAACCATTCGTTTTTCCTTCCCTTAGCTTTAGGGCAGCCAGGAGTGCCTGAGGAATGTTAAACATATCCTACTCTGGGGGGGAGGAGGTTGCAGGGTGTCAGCTTGTGCTTTGTCCTCAGCTTGCCTTCTGCTCCCTCATCAGTGTGACTCACTTCATTTCCTTCTTAACTTTGCAGATACCAAGGCAGGCCTCATATTTGGTCAAAATTGCCCAAGCAATCCTGGAATGCCTAGTTTAATGCAGTGTCACCTAATAAACCCCATAAAACTAAGGTTGGCATTGTGGTCATTAATGCAATTTGGCCTGACTTGGTGTACTAATCCAATTATTACTCCAATCAGAAATGTAAATTTCTTCACTCTGTATTTTCTACTACACTAACTGCTAATGAACAAGTTGTTAGGTACAAAGACAAGATTATGCAATTCATCCTCCCCCAAATCATTTCCTACATTATTCTAATTTAATGGATTGCTTTGTTACACAGGTTCTTTTGAACTCAGCTTCCGCAGGAGGCCACCAGTCCTATAGGTAAGCTGACTCAAGTCTCCCACTACTTCCCCCCATTCAATTTAAATTAATGAATTACCATAATGCCAAATGTTCCTTCAAACAGTATGCACCACTCACATAATTGTAAACAGAAATGTAAAGCCAACATCAAAATTTCATGGTCATACAAGGATTCAAAATGTGCTTATAATTATGTTTTAATACTATTATTCACTTGAAAATTACAATTTTTTTCTTTTTTCCCTTCAGAGAATTTGCAGACTCCCAGGAGGTCCATGCACCAAATGGAGAAGGAGATTTAGGATTTTAAGAAGCTTATTGATGAAAGCTGCTAGGACGATAACATCACCAATTAGCCTTTTAGTTCAATTCTAATTTAGAGCAGATTAGCCTTGCAATCAGGAGCTCCTAGTTTCTCTTTCTTTTCTCCCACTCCCCAAACTGGACCATTTCCCCATCAAACAATGCTATTTCAAAATTTTTAACAAAGAATTTGGCTTTCAATCAGCAATTCTACTTCTAGAATCTAACTCAAAGAGATATTTGATTCAGAGCACAAAGATGCAAGTACAGAAGTTAGAAACTGTAGCATGATGTTGTAAACATCCTAACTGTTCATTATTAGGTAACTAGTTGAATACATTATCCAAGCAATGTAATATTACCTTGCTCAATAATACCTTATCTATTCACACAAATTCTACTGATAGCTATTAAAAAGATGAACAGTCTAGGGGGAAAAAGTAGTGAAGATGGATGAACATTTTCAAAGAATAAACTACAAACAGTCAATGAACATTTGAAAAGTATCTCAACTTCATGTATAATAAATGCAAATCAGAACAAAATAACAATTTTAACTCATTTGATTGGCAACAACTAAAAAGTTTGATAACTAATGCTTGTGGAATTTTAGGAAACAAGCACTCTCGAACACTTTTGTCGTAATGTTATTTGGTGCAACCTTTCTGGATGATGATTTGGCAGTTTCTACCTACACGTAAAACACATACACCCTTTAACCCAGTCCCCAGTGCTTAAGATTTTCTCTATGGATATGCTGGCAAGCCTTGTTAAGATAAGTACAAAGATGTTCTTGCAACATTATTGGTAATAGTAAAATCAAAACTGCATAATAAACAAACAAAACCCTGAAAACAACCAAAATATCCACCACGGGGAACTGGTTAAATAAATTGTGGCATATCCTAACAAATGACTTTTTTTATGCAGGTGTTAAAAAGATATATTTACCTTACAGTTAAGAAATGATTCCCAAAATATATCAAATGAAAAAGCAAAGTAAATAACTCTATATAATAATGTGACCTTTTTTGTGTTAAAAAACAAAAAAAGAGAAAGAAATACAGATATGTAAGTAATTTTGTATGTTTGGAAGGATTCACAAGAAACTAATAAAGGCATTTGGCCTTGGGAAGACTGAACTAGAAAAGGGAGGGTGGCTCTCAACTTGCACTTTTTATTTTGTAACTTTTTGTAGCATGAATTTGCGAATCTCATAGATGTGTTTCTTTTAATTTTACAAACTGTTCAATGTAGGATATCAAGGTTGAGAGAATGTGATACACTTTTTTGTTTGCTTCTTTGTGTTTTTTTATCAAGTAAGAAGAAATATGTCATACTATTTTAAAAATATTATGAGCCAATAAAATGGATACTGTAGATCCATATTCACTGACACAGCAAACTGTAAGGATATATTTTTTGAACTAAGAAAGCCAATTGCCATACAATGTGCATAGTATGATCCTGTTTGTGTAAAATTGTGTGCACCTGTGAGTACTCACCATTCAGAAATGTCTAGAAAGATGTAATCCAAGTGGTGATGTGGTTACACATTCTATTTTATAACCATTCTAAATTGCTTTAATTTTCTCAAAATGAGGGTGTATCATCTTTGAACAGAGAGGATAAAACAAAATTTTTATGAAGATTTTGACATCTACTTGACATCTCGGCAAATTAGAAACAAGGATGGAAATGGGGAAAGGATAAGAAAATTATTTAAGTTATGTACAATGAGAGGCTGCCTACTAAAGCAGTCCAGTGGAAAAGTTAAGAGTGACCCGAAACTGGGAGATTATACCTGGAATCCAGCAGGAAGGACAGAGTGTTCTCTAAGGCATGGGAGAAACCTGAGCTGGCTAGCTGTAGCATAAACAAAAGTGGTCTGTAGGCACTGACCTTGCCATATTAATGAAAAAAAGAAAAATGACAGAAAATGACAACCTTTGAAAAATGTACATCCACCAAAAAAAAAAAAAAAAAGTCCCCATTAATAAGGCAGAAAGCCCTACTGCTCAGAACATTTTTACTGCAAATGATGGTTTCAAATCTCTATGCTAAAGTAGACATGCTCTTTGGATAAAGCTAAAAATATATGTCATTTTGCTAAGTACATATGAATACAAGCAAATACACAGAAAAGCTCTAGAGGAGGAAACACAGAACCAATGAAGAGGAGGAACTGGGATCAGGATGGAGGAGGTGGTCAAAGGAGCTTTTAACATTGTCCACAATGTTTCAATTTTTTGATAAAAGGAAAATATTCACATATTTTTACTGTGATAACATATACCTAAAATGTACTATCCTAAGCATTTTCTTTCTTTTTTTTAGGTAGGCTTCACACCCAGCATGGAGCCCAATGCAGGACTTAAACTCAAAACCCTGAGATCAAGACCTGAGCTGAGATTCAGAGTCAGACACTTAACTGACTGAGGCACCCAGGCACCCCTTAAACCATTTTTAAGTGTAAAATACAATGGCATTAGGATATAGTAACAATATTGTGCAACCATCACCACTATCCATTTCCAGAACTTTCTCATCTTCCCAACAGAAACTCTGCACCTATTAAATAATGCCCCATTCTCCCTTCCCCTAGCCCCTAATAACTTTATTCTATTTTCTATTTCTATGAATTTGCCTTTTCCCGTTAGCTCATGTAAGTAGAATCATACAATACTTATCCTTTTGTGACTGGCTTTTTTCATTTAGCATGATGTCCTCAAGTTTCCTCCATGCTGTAGCATGTGTCATAATTTCCATTAAGGCTGAATCGAATTCTAAATTGTTTATCCCTTCACAGGTTATTTCCACCTCTTGGCTATTATAAATAACATTGCTACGAAGATAGGTGGGTAAGTATCTGTTTGCATCTCTGCTTTTAAAGCTTTGGGGTAAATACCCAGGAGTAGAATTGCTGGATCATATGGTAATTCTATGTCTAACTTTTTGGGGAACTGCCAAACTGTTTTCCACAGCAGCTGCACCATTTTACATTCCCACCACCAATGAGCAAGGGTTCCAATTTCTCCACATCCTTGCCAAAACTTGTTTTCCATTTTTTTTAAATAATCGCCATCATAATGGGTGTGAAATGGTTTTGATTTACATTTTCACGTATTTTTTCATATGTAAGTTTTTAATTAAAAATTATTTTTAAAAAGAAAGTAAGGGATCGAGATTTGTCTTCTGCATTCACAAACTAGGGCTGCTAAGCTCTCTAAGAAGCAATGCCTAGCTTGCTCAGTTTCATCCCCAGCCCCTAACAAGGTGCCTGGCACCCAGTAGGCACTCAGGACTACGAGTTTCTCCTGCCATCCAAAACTGGAGTGCTCTTGTGAAACCTTTCATAAGCTGAAGTGGCGTAAAGCAAAGAAGCAATTACCATTAATTTATATGGAATTTTTTGAGTATTCCCAGACCCAAAAAATAACCTCTCTTAGGCTTTTCCATTACCATAGGACACATCTCACTAAGAGTTAACAAAACAAATTGAGAGAAAGCACAGATGCTCACAGATACAGTTCAAAGCTACAGTGGCTTGATGCTGAGATGCTGAGCCTAGTTGCTGGGGATGGAGCTTGGCAGGGCAACTCTCACTGCTGGGGGAGCATGCTGCCTCTGTCATGGCTGGCTGCAAAACAAATACTGAACACTATGTTTGCTTTTTGCCTTTTTTCATAAGAATGAAAATCCTCTTCAGATTTCTTTTGGTTAGCGAAAACAGATACTAATGTAGGTCTTCCACAAAAGCAAAGTGGTATAATATGAAACTTCCAAAAAGTGGGAATATTCATTGAATGAATAAATGACTGCATTAGCCTCTCAATGTATATGGGATTGATGTATGAATTAAGGGGAATAAGTCTATGAAGAAGTATCACCTTGAAAAACACACAAATACTATTCAGCCATAAAAAAAGAAGGAAATCCTACCATTTGCAACAACGTGGATGGACCTTCAGAGCATTATGCTACGTAAAATAATTCAGGGAAAGACAAATACTCTATGATCTCACTTATGTGTGGAATCTAAAACATTAAACTTACAGAAACAAAAAGTAGAGTAGTGGTTGCCAGGTTTGGGGGGGTGTGGAAATGGGAAGCTATTAATCAAATGGAACAAAATTTCAGTTTTAAGATAAGTAAGTTCTGGGCGTCTAATGTATAGCATGATGACAACAGTTAATAATACTTTATTGTGCTTGAAAGCTGCTATGACAGGAGAGCTCTAATGTTCTCACTATAACAACAACAACAAAATGATAATTATGTGAGGTAAAGGACGTGTTAACTAACTTTATTATGGCAAACATTTCATAATATATGCATGTATCAAAATATCACATTATACATCTTTTTTAAAAAGATTTTATTAGTGGGGCGCCCGGGTGGCTCAGATGGTTAAGCGTCTGCCTTCGGCTCAGGTCATGACCCCAGGGTCCTGGGATCAGCCCTGCACCAGGCTCCCTGCTCAGCGGGGGGCCTGCTTCTCCCCTTCCCTCTGCTTCTCCCCCTGCTCATATTCTCTCTCTCTCTCTCTCTCTCTCTGTATCTCTGTGTCTTGAATGAATACATAAAAAAAACCTTTTTAAAAAAAAGATTTTATTTATTCATTTGAGAGAGAGAGCCCAAGCAGGGGGGGAGGGGCAGAGGGAGAGGGAGAAGCAGACTCCCTGCTGAGCAGGGAGCCTGATGCAGGGCTCCATCCCAGCACCCTGGGATCTTGACCTGAGCTGAAGTCAGAAGCTTAACGGGCGGAGCCACCCAGGTGCCCCAAAATATCACATTATACATCTTAAACTTACACAATGTTATATGTCACCTATATCTCAATAAATCTGGAAAAAATAAAATAAGACAAATCACTCAAAAAAAAAAAAAAGAAAAATACACACACACACTAGTTTTTGAAAAAGACACCATCATTTTGGAAGCCTTGGGTAAACAAAATATTTCAAGACAGATCCAGGATGACCAAGCAACACTACTTACAGTTTTAAGAAAAGCAGCTTGAGGGCCAGTATTCTTCATCTGGGTTGTCAGATAAGGACAGGGTACTTTTCAAGTATACTCTTATTACACAATCAGGGACTCTGTGTTTCCTGAGTTTCAGACAGGATGGCTGATGAGAAAGATATATACAATCAGAACACTGTTGTACCCCTAAAGTCCTATCACTTTTTTTTTTTTTAGAGAGAGAGAGAGAGAGTATGCGCACTCAAGCTGGGAGGGAAGGGCAGAGGGAGGGAGAGAGAGAATCTTAAACAGGCTCCATGTTCAGCGCAGAGCCCGATGCAGGGCTTGATCTCACGCCCCTAAGATCATGACCTGAGCCAACATCAAGAATTGGAGGCATAGCTAACTGAGACACCCAAGTGCCCCAGTCCTATCACTATTTTTATGATCGAAAGTTAGTTACTAATATTAATCACTTACCATAAATTCTGCAACAAAAGTAGAATTAAAAATTTTTTCCAATTAGTTCATATATCCATGGATGAATATTACTTTTTATAGATGGCAACCACCCATTACTTCTCCCTAGCTGAAGAAGACAGGGCATTCAATTCGTTCCCCCATTCCCTTCCCACAATTTGAAAGTGCAGGGTAAAAGTGCAGGGGAAAGTCCCATTCCCCAAGCTGAGAACTTGTTTGAAAGTCGCTGAACCACTGACTTGAATGAGCCCCTGTTGTCCTTGGGTGTGAAGGAAGGGAGAAAAGAGCTAGCTGGTGCTGAGATAGGGGCCATAAGGACGAGAACTACCTGCATTTCCTTCCTTCTTGCATTAAGCATGTAAATTCTCCATGTGTGAGTCAACTAGACAGCGCAGAAGATCCCTGAGGCTTAAGGCTCTTGCTGGCACTCCCCAAGAAGCCACTCCAGGCAAGGATCCCCCCAAAACAAAAGGCTATATATTAGATTGCCCCTGGCAGGGACTGGTGGGGATGCCTGGGAGAAAGAGGTTGATACTGACTTCTCCTAGGTTGGGAAGTGCGTAGGGGAGGCCCCAGAGAGCAACTGTGCCCAGTCCAAGTAAGACTGCTGGCATCTGGGCTCCTGACACACTGAGAGAACTGTTACTGAAGTAGCAACAACCAGCAGAAAGATAACAAACAACTCTTCCTGGACAGTCTTGCAGAGAACATTCTCTCTCCTCCTCCTCATCCCTACTTGGGAGGAAACAAAAGCCAAGGGGAAAGAAGAGGACATTACCACCCCCTCCACTAATGGCTATTATAACCACAAGTCTACCTGCACAGAAGAATGGGAAGAGCTATGAATTAAATATGAGATTAAAGATTTTAAATGGGCAAGCCTAAAACATAATACTTGGAAAGAGACTGTATTAGTTACTGAAAGTGACTTCATAGTTATGGGACCAAAGTAGGATATTCTTTTTTTTTTTTTTTAAGATTTTATTTATTTATTTGAGAGAGAGACCGCAGGGGTGGGGCAGAGGGGGAGGGAGAGGGACAAGCAGACCCTGAGCTGAGTGCAGAGCCCCACATGGGGTTAGATCCCATGACCCTGAGATCATGACCTAAGCCAAAATCAAGAGTTGGATGCTTAACCAACTGAGCCACCCAGGTGCCCCTAGAGTAGGATATTCTTAAGGGAATTCACTGTCAGAGACCAAGAGGATTTCTAGAGACAGTGGTAATGGTTATTGGAGAAACAATAAAATTGTTTCATATTTATATCTCACAAGTTAAGATTTCTCAAACTGGTTATTATCATAATTTATAGTTCTTTATTAGTTTATTGTTTGTCTTCCTTATAAACTATAATCATCATAAACCAGAGACTATGTCTACCTTGTTCACTACTGTACCCCTTGAGTATAGCATATGTGCTTGACAAATTGTTAAATGAAGATTCCTTATCTTTTTTTTTTTTAAGATTTCACTTATTCATTTGACAGAGACACAGCGAGAGAGGGAACACAAGCATGGGGAGTGGGAGAGGAAGAAGCAGGCCTCCCGCGGAGCAGGGAGCCCGATGCGGGGCTCCATCCCAGGACCCTGGGATCATGACCTAAGCCGAAGGCAGACACTTAACGACTGAGCCACCCAGGCGCCCCAAGATTCCTTATCTTTTAAAGATACAAACTGAAATATCTCTAGAATAAACAGTGTAATGTCTTGGATTTACTTTAAAATAATTCAGGAAGGTGGGGGTGAGAGAGTGGGTGAGAATATAAGTGGAATAAGATTGATCATTCTTGAAGCTGGATGATGGGCACACGGGTTTCATTATAATCTTCTCTCTCCTTTTTTTAAAATATTTTATTTATTTATTTGACGGGGGGAGGGGAGAACAAGCAGGGTGAGCAGCAGAGGGAGAGGGGAGAAGCAGGCTCTCCGCTGTGCAGGGAGCCTGATGCGGGGCTCGACCCCAGGACCCTGGGATCATGACCTGAGCCGAAGGCAGATGCTTAACCGACTGAGCCACCCAGATGCCCCTTCTCTCTCCTTTTTTTAAAAAAACTTTTTAAAATTGTGGGAAAATCATAATTCACTTTCTTAATTTTAAATTTTTTCTCAATATGAAAACATTCAAATTTACATAAAAATTAAAGTAAACATCTGTATAACTACCATGTAGATTTGACAATGTTAACATTTTATTATATTTGCTTTATCTATATCTATCCATCCACACATTCACCTATCTTATTTTTGATGCATTTCAAAGTAACTTACAAACATCAGTATACTTCATCCCTTCACTATAGCATACATATCATAGAGTTCAAAATTTTTTCCCTGTCTGTTTTTTTAGGGTAAAATTTACTTACAGTGAAATCATATATTTACTATATATAAATATAACACTTAACACACACACACATATATATATATAATCTTTATATTTAAAAGTTTATAGTGTTATGTTTGTGTTCCCCTAAAATTCATATGTTAAAACTCTAACCCCCAATGTGATAGTATTTGGAGATGGGGTCTTTGAGAGGTAATTAAGGTTAGATTAGACATGCAGATGGAGCCCTCATGCTGGGATTAGTGGCCTTATAAAGAAGAGAGCTCTCTCTCTTTCTCTCTCTCCCTCCCCCTCTCTCCCTCCCTCCCTCCCTTCTTTCCTCCCTCTTTCTCTTCCTCTCTCCTTCCCTTTCTCTTTCTCCCTTCTCCTCTCTCCCTCCCTCCCTCCCCTCTTTCTCCCTCTCTTTCTCCCTGCATGAATCCACTGGGGAAAGACCATGTGAGGATATAACAAGAAATCTGCAACTCAAAGAGAGAGGAACCAAATTGGCCAGCACCTTGATCTTGGACTTCCCAGCCTCCAGAACTATGAGAAAATAAATTTCTATTGTTTAAGTAACCCGACCATGTTATTTTGTTATGGCAGCCTAAGCCAACTAAGACATAGTGTTATTAGGAAGCCACTAAAGGCAGTTTGATTACATACTCTCTTAAAGATCACTTTGGCTGAATGTGGGAAAAGGAATGAGAGAGGGCAAGAATAGATGCAGGAAGACGAGATAGGAGGCTGCTATAGTAGACTGGGCCAGAGGTGGTCTTAGCTGGCCTAAAGTCATAACAGTAGAGGCCAAAATAAGTGAAGGGGTGCAAAAAATATTTAGGAGATAAAAAGAGACAGGACTTGTTGGTGAGAAAGAAGTAGAAATCAAGCATCATGCTCAGATTTCTCACTTGAGCATTTGCTGGCTGGTAGTACCACCATTCATTGAGATAAGGAACAGAGAAGAAGAAGCAGGCTTTTATTTGAGGGGACAGGGAGTCGGTTTTAGACATATTCAACTTGAGATGCCTATGAGGTTTGATACACATTTGGATACATATATCTGGAGCTTTGAGGACAGGGCTAGAGATAAACCTAGGGAGTCATCGGCATGAAAATTATCATTTAAAGCCACAAGAATAGTTGACATTGTGTAGGAAGAGGTATGTGAAGGTGGCCTATGTCAGACCTCTGAGGAACATCAAGATTTAAGGAGTGAGTAGAGGATCAGGAGTCATCTAAGAAGACTGAAAAGAAGTAAGAGAGGTACAGAGTCACAGAAGCCTTGAGAAGATGGTGTTTCCAGAAACAGGGAGTTAGGGGCGCCTGGGTGGCTCAGTTGGTTGAGCAGCTGCCTTCAGCTCAGGTCATGATCCTGGAGTCCCAGAATCAAGTCCCAAGTCAGGCTCCCCGCTTAGCGGGGAGTTTGCTTCTCCCTCTGACCCTCTCCCCTCTCATGCTCTCTCTCACTCTCTCTCTCTCATATACATAAAACCTTGAAAAAAAAAAAAAAAAAAAGCAACAGGGAGTTAAATAAACCAAATGTCTAATGGCATTTGGTGAAGACAACTTAATGAATCCCTTCACAACAGGGATGATTTTAGTCGTTTGACCAGAACTTCTGAAATCCATTGGCCGTAGACTCCTCGCTCACCAGACCAGTGGTTTTCAATGCATGGTCCCCAGAATAGCAGCATCAACATTACCTGGGAAATTTCAGAAATACAAATTCAGAGCCTCATACAGACCTACCCCAGATTTAGAAACTCTGGGGTAGGGCCCAGCAATCGGTGTTTGAACAAGTCTTCTTGGGGATTGTGATGCTCTCTAAAGTTAGAGAATCACTGCACTAGACAGTGCTTAGGTAGCACCTGACAACCACTCCTTTGGGAAACAATCCCTCTTCGGATAAATACAATTTCCCATTGGACCTGTCAACACATATACCAAGTTGCTGGAGCATGAGCAACAGGATTTTTGTCAATAACCCACATTTATTGTAACACAGATCCTATCTTGATTTTAATGTTCCTACACTACAACCAGCCAACTACCTACCACTTCTCCCTCTATGGGGTATATCTTTCTTTTTACCTTTATAGCTTTGCTCATTCATAACATCTAATTATTCCTGGCGTGTGCTACCTCATGGCTTCTCTTTGTGCATTTTTTCAAGTTTCTGATCCTGCTACCAACTGTACAAGTGTCTAAATCTCACAGTGTAAATTCCTGAGTGACACAGATTGTTGGTGAAACTGCCAATTGGTACAACTTAGGAGTAATTTGGCATCATTTATCAAAACAGCAGAAACATCACCTTTGACCCAGTAATTCCACTTCTAGGAATTTATCCTACAGACGTACTGCACATGTGCACAAGGAAGTGGGGCCTCTGTGCCCCACTTGGCCACAGGCCAGGCCACCTACCCTCAGTCAGTCGGGGGCTCCTCCACCCCATCTGTCGGAGGCCAGGGCCCTCCCCTCAAGGGCAGTTAGTGGACGCGGGCTCAGTCAGAGGCCTGTTCACACCTCACTTCACACTTGGCGTCGGTTGGAAACAGGTGGGGAAGCCCCCTCAGTCTCAGCGTCACGCAAGCACGCCCGCAACACCGGCCCAAGCCGGCTGCGACTTGATTTTTCTCTCTCCTTTTTTCCTCCCTAGGAAGGGAGGACGAGTGCCCCCTGCCCCCGCCTAGCACAGCGCCCGCGGCCCTGACCCGATCGCCCGCTGCCCGCCGCCGGGGGCGGGGGGGGGGGGCAGGCTCCGGAGGGGCGGGGCGGGGCGGGGCCGGCTAGCGGGGGCGGGGCTCGGGGCGGGAAGGGGCGGGGCCGGCGGGGTGATGGCTCCGGTTGTCGCCGCTGCCGCCGCTACCGTCGCCGCCGCCGCTTCAGCAGCAGGAACCGAAGTCGCCGCCGCCCGGATCGCCGACCGCCCGCGCGCTGCCTCGGCCGGGGCCCGCAGCCATGGAGGACTTCATCGTGATCTCGGACGACAGCGGCTCCGAGAGTTCCGGGGGGGCCCGCTCGGGCAGGACGCGAAGGCTCCGCCGGGCCCTGTCCCGGACCCCCGGAGCGCTGCCCCGCCGGACTGTGGTGAGTGAACGAGCCGCCGCTCGCCAAGCCCCGCCGCGGCGGGAGTGCCGCCCCGGCTCGGGCCGCGCATCTTCGCGCCCCCCCCCCCGGCTTGGCCCGCTGTCCCCTGCGCCTCCGCCTCCCGCCCCTTGGCGCCTCACAGCTGCAGCCGCTTCCCGCCTCGCCGCCCGCCGGCCTCTCCCGCCCTGAGGACCGCCGCTGGCCTGGGCCACCGCCGCCGGGCCTCCCGGGCTCCGCGCTCCAGCCTCAGCGGGCCGGGGCTGGCGACTGCGGCCGAGCACATGGACGGCGTCTGGCGCGCCTGCGGCGGGGGGTGCGGGAGCCCGCTGCAGGCGGCGGCCTCAGGCCGGGCCGCGGGCTCCCTTGGACCCGGGGTGGGGGGCGGGGGACTGAAGGGACGCGGTCCTGGGGGCTGTCCCGGATCTCGAGGCAGGGCCGCGGGAGCGTGTAATTGTTTGGCCTGTGGTGGGTACAGATGTGTGCAGGGAGGTAACAGGAGCCTGGGCTGGGAAAGAGGGAAGCGCGGGCCTGAGCCTGAGCCAGATGGTGGCCGCGCTCCAGGGCCTGGCAGCCGAGCGAGGGGCCCGATTTTGGAGTTGTGCAGGAGGGCGATTTATTTCACTTAGCAAACATTTACCAAGCTCTAAAGGAATAGGGAGGGAAATACCTTGCTCTGTTTCTTTTTCCCTCGAGCCCCTTAGTCTTTGTCCTTCTTCCTGAGATGGTGAATGAAATATCTACGGTCCCTGCCTTTCTAGAATCCTCCACAGATATTTACTGAACCCCTAATGTGGGCTAAATGTGCTAGGCCCTGGGGATACTAAGGAGAACACAACATCCGTGGTCCCTCTCATGGAAGGTGATATATTCAACAAGTGACTATTGAGTATTCAAGGGGTGGGAGGTGGACAGGCTTTCTCTCTATCAGAAGACTCTCAACATCAGACTTCAGCAGTCTTCCCAGCCTCCCATGGCCACACCCCAGAAATAAAAGCATTCTCATGCTGGTGTTATTTGTATAGATCTGTAACCAAGAATTTAAGGAAGACACCTTTCTTCATATGCAAATACTCCTTCAAGACAAATCTCCTAGCTTCTGCTCCTCCAATCCCAGCTAGTTTGCAGTCCCTAAGTCTCCACTGCGAGCCCCTTCTGTTTCCCAGGTATAATGCTAAATGCTAGGTGGTCATTACAAAATGAGTGGCATGCAAAACCAATTAACTTCTGGTCCTGTGTAGCCATGGTTCAAGCATGAAGGATTCTCAGTAAATCTCAGTTAAGAATTTAGATGAGATGGACAGAAGAGATTTTCAAAGCAGAAGTGAGCCAACTTGGTAAGTGAATAGCAGTGTGTAGGACGTAATAGACCCACAGTAAATATTTGTTGGATGAAAGAATGGTTGAAGGAAGAGAGGAGAGAGAACAGTTCAAATGGATGTTTGATTAAGTGAGAGCAAGTACAAGAGTAGGAGCAAGCTTGAGGCAGAAGAGATGCTGCATTCAGTTTGGACCTCAGAGGAGAGGACTCTGGGACTCTGGAGAAAAGTCAGGACTGGAGAGATTTGGTAATCATCCAAGTAGAAAAGAGCCCTGAGGGCCGAATTGTGACTGAGATCAGCAAGGAAAAGACTAAAGGGAGAAAAAAAGGTGGAAGGAAAAAATACTGCAGAATAACTCACAACTGCCTTTCCTCCTAGTTCTTCCTCTTTCCTATTGCTTCTTCTCTCAATCCTCCTTAAACTTTGTCCATCTACCAGCTCCTTTTCCTCCCAGGTACTGTCCAACTTCCCTCATCCTGGCCCGGCTCCCTTCTTCAAGTGCATAGATGTCATCCTTATCCCAGTCTGTGGTGTCTCTTGTGGCCCTTCACACACATACGGATATGTGCTCAAACTGCTCCCCTCCCCTCTGACTACCCAACCAAGCATTTTCATCTTGAGCCTTTTGAATAGTACCCAGTGTAAATCTTGCTTCTCCATATACTTACTCCAATTTTCTTAAACATTCCAGGCTCGTTCTCCTTTTATCATTCTTGCAAATTAAATAGGGCAGTAGAATAACCATGTAAAAGATCAGAGGCAGTAAGAGACTTGCAAGGTTAAAGCCTAAAGCTCCTTTGTCTAGCTTTCCCTGAAGACCCTGAGGTCAGGGAGACCTCTTCAAATCAGGATCTCCCCCACAGCAGCTGCAAGAGCTTTGACAAGTTGTCACCTCTCTCAGCTTTTGCACTTGAGAATGTTGATACCTGGCAGGACCATTAGAAGGTTTTTAATGAGGCAATGCAAGGAGAATGCCTAGTATCAATGATAGCTTTTGCTACACTTTGTGTTATTTTTCAATCAAGCCTAACCTTCTCAAGCTTGGCAGGCAATGAAATAAAAGAAACAAGTTCTATTTATTTATTTTTTTCTTTTTTACAAATATTGACTGAGAAAACAACTTGCTTGAATTCAGGAAATCAGAAAACCATCTACAATACTGTAGTTAACATTTCTGAACTCCTGGTTCTAAACCTGGGCTCTAGTCTTCATTAAGTTTATGAAGTGTGTCTGTGTTTTTCATAATACTTAATTGCTTTTTGTTTCCCATTTATAGACGCCGAACATATTCAGACAGTTTTTGTTGACCTAATTACAAAAAGTTTAGAAATATATGTAGAAGAAAATTAAAATTCCTGTTAATCTCACCATCCAAAAAACACCAACCAGTGTTGACATTTTGAAGTGTGTCCGTCCAAACTTTTATCTGTAAATGCCCGTGTGCATTCATACATACCCATGTATGTGTCTTCCCCATATGTTTTTGCAAAAATGAAATTTTGCTATACATGTGGGGTTTTCTAATTTTTTAAAAAAGATTTTATTTATTTATTTGACAGAGTGAGAGAGAGAGCACAAGCAGGCGGAGCGGCAGGCAGAGGGAGAGGGAGAAGCAGGTTCCCTGCTGAGTAGGGAGCCCAATGCGGGACTCTATCCCAGGACCCTGGGATCATGACCTGCGTGGGAGGTAGACTCTTTTAAGATTTTATTTATTTATTTTTAGAGAGAGAGAGAGAGCTGGGGAAGGAGCAGAGGGAGAGGGAGAGAATCCCAAGCAGACTCCACGTTGAACTAGGAGCCCAACACAGGGCTCGATCTCGGGACCCTGAGACCATGACCTGAGCCGAAACCGAGACGGATGCTTAACCAACTGAGCCACCCAGGCGCCCCTACATGTGGAGTTTTTTAGCTTGCCTTTTAATACACTTTTTATCTCTTGCTGCACCAATAAATACATGCCTCCCCAATATTTTTTTTTTTTTAAGATTTTATTTATTTATTTGACAGAGAGAGAAATAGCGAGAGCAGGAACACAAGCAGGGGGAGTGGGAGAGGGAGAAGCAGGCTTCCCGCCGAGCAGGGAGCCCAATGTGGGACTCGATCCCAGGACCCTGGGATCATGACCTGAGCCGAAGACAGATGCTTAACGACTGAGTCACCCAGGCGCCCCCCAATATTTTTTTTAACAAGGAGGAACTTTTTTTTTTAAAGATTTTACTTATTTATTTGAGAGAGAGAGAAAGAGAACATGAGCAGGGAGGAGGGGCAGAGGGACAAGTAGGCTCCCTGCTGAGCAGGGAGCCCAACAGGGGGCTTGATCCCAGGACCCTGAGATCATAACCTGAGCCACCCAGGTGCCCCTCCTCCAAAATATTTTTAATATATTTCATTGTACAGATTTATAATTATATTTATAACTTCCTATTAAAGGATATCATGCTGACATTTCTAAACTTTCTTTGTCATAAACAACACAGTATAAAGTCCCTCATAAGTAATCTTTGTACCCTTGTTCATTTGCTTGTTTAAGATAAGTTCCTCTTAGAAGTGAGTGTGAAGTCAAGAGGTATGCCCCCTTTAAGAGCTTTTGATATATATTGCCAAATTTCCTACAGAAATTGTGCACCAATTATATTCTTACCATACTCTTTTCTCCACTACCTAGTCACTCCCAGATATTGTCAAATTTTTTTGGTAAATATTTACTGAACACTTACTATATGCCAGGCACTTGTAGGTGCTAAGAATACAGCTGTGAATAAAACCAAGTCCCTGCCCTTGTGGAGGTTCTGTTTTAGTCAGGGGGAGACAAACAATAAACAATCACATAAATGTAATGTCAGACAATATACAGAGTGTTAGAAAGAAAAACAGGCATTTTTGTTCTTTTAATCTTTGCTGATATGATAGTCAAATTCTGTGAGCTGTCCTGGTTTTAATTTTTTTCTGTGGTTGTGAGTTATTCTTTCAGTAAATACTTATTGAGCACATGCTCTGACCCTGGGGACCAGAGGTAAACAAGGTAACAATGGGCCTACATTCTAGGGGGGAAATATAAGTAATAAACAACTATTAAAAAAGTGACCAATGTAATAGTAATTTGAGTGGAGTTGGGAACATTAGATGTGTTTTCAAAGAAGGCCTCTCTCTGAAGAGTTAATATTTGATCTGAGAACAAAATGACAGAACAGATTTGTTATGAGAAGATCTAAGGGAATTAGGTAGCAGCAAAGGGTGCAGCAAAAGCAAAGACTTGGAAGTAGAAATGGCATGACTAATTGGAGGAATCGAAAGGCCAGTGGGGCTGGAATGTAATGAGTGGACAACAGAGTCCTAAAAGATTAGAAATAGGTGGGCTAGGTCATATAGGGTCTTGTAGACCACAATAAGGAGTTCAGATTTCATCCTTATGTAATAAATCTTTGAAGGGTTTCAGGCAGTGGAATGACATAACCTGATTTATATTTTAAAAGGTGACTTAGCTACTGTGAGAAGATAGGACTGTAAGGAAGGTGACCATATAATTTAGTATCCAAATGGGAATCCTTTTGCAAATGAAACGGGGCACTGACTGGAGGGGATGTCAAGCAACAGGTAAGAACTGGAACTGTCCCAAACAAACCAGAATTATAGCCACCTTCCTGTAAGAGGACCAAAGTAGAATCAGGGAGATCATTTTTTGAGGTTGCTGCAGTAGTCCAGACCAAAAATAATTGTAGCTTGGAATTGAGTGGGCTGGGATACTGGAAGGATTTGGTAGATATTTAGGAAGTAAAATCAAGTCCTGAGAACTTGGATGGGGATAGTGAGGGAAAGGGAGGAATCAAGAATGATGCCCTGGTTTTGGCCTGAGCCACTGGATGCATGTTGTTGTCATTCATTGAAATGAAGAAGACTTGAGGAGGAACAGGATTGGAAGAAAGATTCAAGAGTTCTGTTTTGAAGGTGTTTTAAGTTAAGATGCTTATGGAATAGCCAACTGGAGATGCAAGGTATATTGTTTGTATTGAGTTTGGGGGCCAGGGGAGAAGTTCTGACTAGGGACACAGATTTGGTATCATTGGCACATAGATTGTAGTAAAATCATTGATCTGGGTGAGATCATCTAGGCTAAGAATCTACAGGAGGAAGACCATCCTGAACTCAGGGATAGGGCACACCACAGTGTCTACCTCAGGCAAGGGAAGGAGGAGCAACTAGTGAGGTTGGAGATCAGAGTGTGAGCTGGACATCTCTATCACCAATAGATATGTTGGAGATATATGTATTTATATATATATATATAGAGAGAGAGAGATACTGTGTGTGTGCATCTGAAAATTACCTATTCTCCTATTGGGGTGTTATTTGTAAATTTTCCTTCCATATTAAAGACTTTTTATGGGTTGAATTGGGTCCTCCAAAAAGATATGTTGAAGTTCTAACCAGCACTACAGAAATGTAACCTTATTTGGAAATGGGGTCGTTGCAGATGTTATAATTCAAGATGAGGTCATACAGAGTAGGGTGGGCCCTTAATCCAATATGACTGCTGCCCTTATAAGAAGACATGAAGACAGAGGAAGAACACCATGTGACAGTGGAAACAAAGATGGGAGTTGCAGCTGCAAATCAAGGAATTCCAAGGATTGCTGGTGACACCAGAAGTTAAGAGAAAGACTTGGAACAGATTCTCCCCTAGAGACTTCGAGGGAGCATGGCACTGCAGACAGCTTGATTTTGACTTTTAAGCCTCCAGAACTGTGAGAGGAAAAATTTCTGTTGTTTTAAGCTAGTTTGTAGTAATTTGTGCTAGGAAACTAATACAGCCCCCTGTGCCATACACATTACCTTTTTTCCCCCAGTTTTGACTTCTTTTGGTTCCTTACAGAAGTTTTATTTTCTTTTTCAGATTTTATTTATTTATTTGTCAGAGAGAGACAGTGAGCACAAGCAGGGAGAGTGGCAGGCGGAGGGAGAAGCAGGCTTCCCGTTGAGCAAGGAGCCCAATATGGGACTCCATCCCAGGACCCTGGGATCATGACCTGAGCTGAAGGCAGACACTTAACAGACTGAGCCACCCAGGCATCCCTTTACGGAAGTTTTAAATTCTTATGTAGTCAGTCCTATCACTTTTTTCCTTAGAAAGGCTTTCCTCTTAAGATTATAAAAATATTTTTACATTTAATTTATTAATCCACCTGGAATTAGTTTCAAAAAAGGGATAAAACAGTAATCTAATATTTTTCTTTCCAGATGGTTAGCTATTTGTCCAACATTGTTTATTGAATTTTTTACTCTTTCTACCCAGTGGTTTGAAATATTACCTTTATCAAATCGTAAATTTTATATATTTTTATGTCTATTTGTGGACCTTCTCTTCTGGCCTTGGTACATGCTACTTTAATAATAAGCAGAAGAGGGGCTTAGAAGAGCCTAGCTAGCTCAGTCGGTAGAGCACATGACCCTTGATCTCAGGGTCATGAGTTCAAGCCCCATGTTGGGCATGGAGCCTACTTTAAAAATAAAAATAAATAATGATAATAAGAAGAAACTCTTCATTGCTCTTTTTAGAATTTTTTTTTAAAGATTTTATTATTTATTTGACACAGAGCAAGAGAGAGACAGAGAGACAGAGAGCAAGCACAAGCAGGGGGAATGGCAGGCAGGGGAGAAGCAGTCTCCTTCCTCAGCAAGGAGCCCGATACGGGACTCGATCCCAGGACCCCGGGATCATGACCTGAGCCAAAAGCAGCCGCTTAACCGACTGAGCCACCCAGGCGCCCCCCTTTTTAGAATTTTTTGACTAGTTTTTGTATATTTATTCTGTCAGATAATTTTAAAATCATTTTGTCAACTTCCAAACAATTTCTACTTCTAAAATTGGGATTCCACTAAATTTAGAAATCTATAGTTTGTGGTGTTTTACTTAATGAAGTTTTACACTTTTATATATGTATTTGTGCATCTTTTATCTTTATGGGTTTTTTGTTTTATGTTTAGAGAGATCTTTGCTGTCCTGAGATTATTCTCCTTTTACTTCCTTATCATTGTTCCTTTACCATCTCATTCTTAACATTTAGGTCTTTAATTCATCTGAAATGTTTTATATGGTGTGAAGTAAACTCACCATTTTCCATATACTGTATTGGCGTATTTCTAAGATAGCACCAAATCTAAGATTCGCTGTCAACTTTTTTTTTAATAAAATTTTATTTATTTATTTGACAGAGAGAGACACAGCAAGAGAGGGAACACAAGCAGGGGGAGTGGGAGAGAGAGAAGCAGGCTTCCCGCGGAGCTGGGAGCCCCATGTGGGGCTCGATCCCAGGACCCTGGGATCATGACCTGAGCCGAAGGCAGATGCTTAACTGACTGAGCCATCCAGGTGCCCTAGATTTGCTGTCAACTTAAGATAAACAGCTTTTCAGGAAAAAAGAAACTAACACATGAAATGTGAGACCAACTATTAGATGCACCCTGATTCTAGATGTATGGGGGAAACATTCTAGATGCTCGGGTTTATAATATGTTAACTGTCTGGGAGTAATTTCTCAAATAATTATCTTTTCTCCACTTATTTGAAACAGATTTTTTTTTAAAAGATTTATTTATTTTAGAGAGAGAGAGAGCATGCAAGCAAGCAGGGGATGGAGTGGGTGGGGGAGGGATAGAGGGAGAGAGAGAATCCTGAAGCAGACTCCGTGCTGAGCGTGGAGCCTAACTCGGGGCTCATCCCAGGACCCTGAGATCATAATCTGAGCTGAAAGCAAGAGTCAGCCACTCAACCAACTGCACCACCGAGGCACCCCTTGAAACACATTTTTAACACCAAATTATTTTACACACTTACGTCTGTTTCTGGGATTTCTTTTGTGTTTCATTGATTTGTCTGTTCTCAGTGACAGAATTTTACTGTTTTATTTTTGCAGTTTGATAATAATTTTTGGTATCTAATAGAGCAATTACCTCTCCTTATTTTCTTGGTGATTGTGTCTATTTAGTCCTCCAAAAGAATTTCAGAATCATTTTGTCAAGGATTACATTAGATCAGGGTTTCTTTGGGTCAGATAATTATTTTCTGTGGGAGGCTGTCCTGTGCACTTTGGTCTCTGCCCACTAGATGCCAGCCAGTAGCAGCACTTCTCTCCCGTGACTTGTGACAACCAAAAATGTCTCCACACGATGCCAAATGTCTCCTGGAGGGCAAAATTGCCACTGGTTCAGAACCACTACATTAGATTTATAAGTTAATTAAAAAAGAATTAATATCTTTATAATACTGTCTTCCTAATTAGAAGCATGGTTTAACTTTCATTTTCTGGGGTTTACTTTTTGGCAATCAGTAAAACTTTCTTTGAATCCTGTGCCTTTCTTATCCTGGAGCTAGTGTTTTGATTCTGAATGACTGGTTGCCACATAGGGTTGAGCATATTAATCATGGTGAGCCTCACAGAGTAAGAATAGCTGGCATTTATGCCAGATAGCATGTTAATTAAGTACTTTGCATGGATTAACTCATGTAATCTTCACTGCAGCCCCATAAGGTTGATACTATTATTATCCCTATTTGATAGATGAAGAATCTGAGGTAGGGTCAACCAAGTGCTAACTGGTAGAGCAAGTTTACCACCACTAGTCTCAGTCTTGAAAATCCTGAAAACCTCTTACCAGGTTTCCAAGGGCACATCCTCTGGAGATGCTAGAAATAAATGGATAAGTTGAAAAAAGCAAGTTACAAAATATAATTCTATTCTTTAAATGTGTCATTTTGTAAGAATAGACCCATTCGGGTTTTTTAATCCAAAAATTATTTTTTAAAACTCTATCATGTACTTTAAAATATTTTTAAAAATCATCTTCTCTTTCTCAGTCCCTTCCCCCAAATATAAGTTCACTGTTGGACACAGCCATATCCCCAGCAAGTAGCTTAATGCCTTGAACAGAATTAGGTGCTCAGTAACTATTTATTCAAGGAGAAACAGAATTCTTATTACTGGTTTTCTAAGGAATCTTTTTTTCCTGGTAAGTTTTGTTACGGTTATGTCAAAATAACCTTGTGTAATGGGAGAGCCAAGGCATAAATATGGCACCTATCCCAGGCTAATTTTTTTTTTTCCAGACTAATAAAGATTTTTGGAATGAAAAATATATGTCTATGTCTAGAGTAAAAGGCAAAATTCACCTACATTTTGAATTTAAAACATCAAATGCCAAACTAATTCGAATCTTAAATCAAGGTCAGCTCCCACGTAAGCCTCCATCAACAGCTTTATTAAGATATAATTCCATACCTTACATAAAATTCACCCATAAAATTCCCTGAGTTGTTTAAGCCTTACCACTATCTAATTTTAGAACATTTTCCTTACTCCAGAAAGAAACCCTATACTCTCCAATGGGTTCTCTTTGTTTTTTGTTTGTTTTAAGGTACTCAATCATATCATTTGAAAAATAAAATTTCCTCATTTTAAATTATACAAAGTATTTTAAATTTTTAAATGGAGGTAACAAAAATTCAGGGCATCAGAAAAGAAACCCACCCCTGTCCATTGCTCCTCTAGAGATAACAGTTTTTGTGTATTTTTCCAGAATTTTTCTCTGTGTATACACAAAAATACATAAATGTCTAATGGAGTTACACTAATTTTTTAACCACTAAATATATTTTAGGCATTAAATATATATATATATTAGTACCTTGGGGCACCTGGGTGGCTCAGTCAGTTAAGCATCTGACCGGCTCAAGTCATGATCTCAGGGTCCTGGGATAGAGCCCCGCATTGGGCTCCCTGCCGAGCAGGGAGTCTGCTTGTCCCTATCCCTCTGCCCTTCCCCCTGTTCGTACTCTTTCTCTCTCAAATAAATAAAATCTTTAAAAAAAAGAAGAAGAAGATAGCAGGAGGGGAAGAATGAAGGGGGGGAAATCGGAGGGGGAGACGAACCATGAGAGACTATGGACTCTGAAAAACAAACTGAGGGTTCTAGAGGGGAGGGGGGTGGGGAATGGGTTAGCCTGGTGATGGGTATTAAAGAGGGACGTTCTGCATGGAGCATTGGGTGTCATACGCAAACAATGAATCATGGAACACTACATCAAAAACTAATGATGTGGGGCGCCTGGGTGGCTCAGTCGTTAAGCATCTGTCTTCGGCTCAGGTCATGATCCCAGGGTCCTGGGATCGAGCCCCACATCAGGCTCCCTGCTCAGCGGGAAGCCTGCTTCTCCCTCTCCCACTCCCCCTGCTTGTGTTCCCTCTCTCGCTGTCTCTGTCTGTCAAATAAATAAATAAAATCTTTAAAAAAGAAAAAACAACTAATGATGTAATGTATGGTGATTAACATAACATAATAAAAAAAAATCTTTAAGGCGGGGCTGCACCTAGGTGGCTCAGTTGGTTAAGTGCTGCGTTAGGCGCAGATCATGATCCCAGAGTCCTGGGATCCAGCCCCATATCGGGCTCCCTGCTGAGCAGGGAGTCTGCTTATCCCTCTCTCTCTGCCCCCCGCCCTGCTTGTGCTCACGCTCTCTCTCAAATAAGTAAATAAATAAATAAAATCTTTAAAAAAATTAAAGGATGCCTGGGTGGCTCAGTCATTAAGTGTCTGCCTTTGGCTCAGGTCATGATCCCAGAGTCATGGGATCGAGTCCTGCATTGGGCTCCTTGCTCAGCAGGAGCCTGTTTCTCCCTCTGCCTGTAGCTCCCCCTGCTTGTGCTCTCTCTCTTTCTCTGACAAATAAATAAATAAAATGTTTAAAAAATAAATAAATAAAACTTAAAAAAATATATTAGTACCTCACTCAGACTATTGCCCATTTTGCCTACAGTGGTATTCCTAGTGCATAGCATGATTCCTGACACATAGTATTCATTCAATAAATATTTTATCAGCTGCATGTTATTCTAATATTCTAAAAACATACCATAATTTATTGGACCAGCCCCTTACTGATTTTAATTTTTTTGCTATTACAGACTATGACGTGATGCGCTCTCTACATGTTTGTAGGACAAGTTCCTTACAGTGGAATTTTGGAGTTAAAGAGTAATATGTATTTATAATTTTAATATATACCATTTTTGTGGGCATGGTGTCATTCTTTATGGGATTCTAGTATCGGAACCCCACAACTATGTTTGCAGAACTCCCATCTTTGGAGATACAATCTGTTTCTTCCTGAAGAAGCTGAAATGCCAGATGCATTCTCAGTCTTCAGTCTCAGACACCAAGACACCAATCAGATATACTTACTCCAAATTTTAAATTGGAAACTGGTGATGGGAAGAAGCAGAGTCGGTGCACTCCATTTTGGTGAGATGGCATCAGCAATGAATGACATGTGGCTATTAAAAGGTTCTGGTGGCAGGGTACAACACTGGTGCTGCTGGCCATACAAGCTGGGGTGTTTATGCCCAATGACCATGATACTGGGGTATTCAGTTGTGCAACATGGTTTGGAGCACCAGATTTTGGCTGTATAGATTCCAAGCTTGGTTTTTAGGCTCTTGTCTGGATTCTAGGAACTACCCATTATCCTTTAATAAGTTCCTTTTGTGGTTAAATTAGAAGGGGTTTGGGGGGGATTTGTTTTGTTTTATGCTTGCAGCTAAAAGCACTGATTGATATATAGCCACCAGATTACACTTCCAAAAGGTTATAACGTATATTCTAAACAAACTATATATGAGAATACCTGTTTTCTTATACTGTGGCCAACCTGGATATTATCAAACTTTTTAGATTTGTGCCAAATCTAATAGTCTAACATTTCAATTGTCTAGAATTTTGCAGAAAGGAAAAAGTCTTCTCGAATGGTTAGTTAGTTCATTTAATATTGTCGAATTATCTACCCAATTATATGAAAAACTATTTGTGTCATAAACTAAGTTTTCAGATAATTTGGACCTATTCTCTGTATATTTTATTTACTCTAGCTCTGTATTTTATCTTGATATTTGGTAGGGCAAAGCCTCCTGTGATATTGTGATTTGTAAGATATATATATATATATTTGATTATTCAGGTGACAAAATATGTATTTCTCATATATATTTGGTCTTCATCCATGGTTCTTGGCTCAAGGCTCTCAAAACCCTTGGAACTCCTTAAGTGATGAGAGCTTAAAGGTGTTCTTTGTTATGTTAATGAGATGACATTTGGAAAACACCTAAGGATGGGGCTGGTTACCAGTGAAGCCAACCATGTGATTAGAGGATTGGAACTTTCAGTCCCACCCCCAGACCTCCAGAGAGTAGAGAGGGCCTAGAGATTGACATCAATCACCAATGACCAATGATTTAATCACTTGTGACTATATAATGAAGCCTTCATAAAGACCCAAAAGATAAGGTTTGAAAGCTTCTGGGTTGGTGAACTCATAGAAGTGCTGGGAGAATGGCACACCTGGAGAGGGTTTGGAAGTTTGTGGAACTGAGCCCTTTACCTGTGGAATCTGATTCTGTCTCCAGGTAAATAGTGTCAGAGTTGAGTTTAATTGTCTGATAATTGCTTGTTGGTGTGGGGAAGCCTTTACAGAATGCAGTAGAATAGGATCCAGGAACGCTTTTCACCTCCTCACTTATCTTTTGTTTTCCCTTATAGTTTTTTGTGTTATTCTTGACCCTCTTCTCTCTCAGATGAACTTTTGAGTCATTAATCCATTCCTTTTAAAAATACCATTGGAATTTTGCTTGGTATTTATTGAATTTATAGATTAATTTGGGGAGAACACTTTTTTTAAACTTTAAAATTTTTAGGGGCGCCTGGGTGGCTCAGTCGTTAAGCGTCTGCCTTCGGCTCAGGTCATGATCCCAGGGTCCTGGGATCAAACCCTGCATCGGGCTCCTGCTCAACGGGAAGCCTGCTTCTCCCTCTCCCACTCGCCCTGCTTGTGTTCCCTCTCTCATTGTCTCTCTCTCTGTCAAATAAATAAATAAAATCTTTAAAAAATTATAAACTTTAAAATTTTTGTTACAAAAGTTACATGAGCAGACAATCTGAGTAGACCTATATCTATTAAACTGAATCAGTGATTAATAACCTTCCAAGTCAGAAAGCACCAGGCCCAGATGGGTTCATTGGTATATTATACTAAACATTTAAGGAAGAAATTATACCAATTCTCACAGAAGATAGAAGCAGAAAATATACTTCCTAACTCATTCTATGAGGCCAGCATTACCCTAAAACCAGATAGACATTACAAGAAAAGAAAACTATAGACTAATATCTCTCACTGAACATATGCAAAAAACCTCAACAAAGAGGATGCCTGGGTGGCTCAGTCAGTTGGGCGTCTGCCTTTGGCTCAGGTCGTGATCCCAGGATCCTGGGATTGAGTCCCACATCGGGCTCCTTGCCCAGCGGGGAGCCTGATTCTTCCTCTGCCTGCCGCTCCCCCTGCTTGTGCTCTCTCTCTCTGACATAAATAAATAAAAATCTTAAAAAATTAAAAATAAAACTCAACAAAGTATTAACAAACTGAAGCCAATAATGCCTAAAAAGAATTTACATCATGATCAAGAGGAATATATCCTAAGTACACAAGACTGGTTCAATATCCAAAAATCAATTAAGAGTGGGAGGAATTAAGATGGCAGAGTAGTGGAGGGGACCCTGGGCTTGCCTCATCCCTTGAACACAGATTAGCTTCAAAATATCTTGAACAACTAGGAAGTCGATCTGAGGATTAAGAGAACAATCTGCACAATTAGAGAAAGAGAATGTGGTGTCTGCGAGGTTCAGAGATGTGAATTGGGGGAGAGAAAAGCCAAGGTGCCACCGAGGGGATGGGAGCCCTTTTCACAGAAGACAGAGAGGGGGAGAGAGAGAGCAGCCCATAAGGTTCGCAGAAGAAAAACACTCCTCTAGGACCATTAACTGGGGAATCGAGAGAAAACTGACTATGACAAGTTTTTTGCAAACAGTAGAGCTCAAATTCAGAGGTTTAAGAAATCCGTGCCATTTACTGGAGTCAAGTTGGGCAGGCAGTGGTGCTCCTGGGGAGAGGAAGAACAGAGGCCCAAGAGCAGACAGCAGATAGTTTTGTGTGGGGATCTCCTGGGTCACACTGGGAGAGAATGTTCCCCTTCCTGGAGTACATTTGGAAGAGGGTATATTGCCTCTCCAAGTACAAGGGATCCAGCGGGTGCCATTGAGCAGCCATTCAACAGCAAGGGACAGAGGCACGTGCTGAGGGCAGATAACCTGGTCGCAGCTTTTTGCTGTGCTTCGCCATAGACTCCAGGCACCTGCATGGCTTTGCAACTGCTTTTCTGGGACAGGGTGCTGGGTGCATTGCTGGGAGGCTCTCCTCCCAGGGAGGGAGTGGGTTTGCACCTTTGCCAGGTCCTTTAAGATTTGGAATTTTGAATCCCAGCCATGTGCCAGAGATAAAATACAGGAGAATTATGGCACCAGGCATGCCAGTGCCCCATCATAGACAGGTGGAGGGCAGGGATCAGAGGCTTGGGCCACAGGAGGAGAGATTGTTCACTTTTCTGTGAGGGCTTCCTGAGCAGCAGCAGCCTCGAGTTCCCCTCCCCAGCTGAGAGGGCGGGGTGAGACTATCTTCCATCCTCCCCTCCACCAGCACAGTTGGTCTTCAGTGAGCAACACAGTGCCCCTACTGGAAGCTGGAGCTGCTTACACCAAACCCACCAAACCCTGCCCCTCTGTGCCCTGCAGGAACATCTTTACTAGGGCAGGTCTGACTGTGAGCCAGCACAGCAGACCTGTCCCCCAGAATACCAGAAGGTGCCCCGCATGTACCAAGTCTACTGATCACAGAGTGCTCCGAAGAGTAGACTTCATTTCTGGTGGAAACAGGACCAGGCTTTTCCTTTTTTCTTTTCTTTTCTTTTTTTTTGAGATTTTATTTATTCATTTGAGAGAAAGAGAGAGAGAGCAAGCACAACCAGCAGGAGCTGCAGAGGGAGAGGGAGAAGCAGGCTCCCCACCAAGCAGGGAGCCCGACACAGGGCTCGATCCCAGGACCCTGGGATCACGACCTGAGCCAAAGGCAGATGCTTAACCAACTGAGCCACCCAGGTGCCCCCCCCCCTTTTTTTCTTTTTTCTTTGGAATCAGACTTAGAATATTTTGTTTGTTTATTCCCATTTCTCATTTTTTGGATCGGTCGTCTTTCTGTCTCTCTCCCTCTCTCCCCTTCCCCCTTCCTCCTTCCTTTTCCTTTGGGATCAGGCTCATGGTTTTTTGTTTGTCTGTTTGCTTATTTTGTTCCTTTTACGTTTCTTTCTTTTCTTTTTTGGACCAGGTTTGTTTTCTTTTTTTTTTTAATCAGCCTTATCTTAACAAACAAATCAAAGCACACCTAGTTAAAGGCCCAAACACTCCCCACTGCAAGCAAGGAAGAACTCTGCAGATGACTGACCTGTGGGAAAGAGCAGCCAAACACAACAGCAGAGTTCACACAACATACATGAGAAACACTTCCTGAAGAGCCAGGCCCTGGACAGTGTATGACCCCTTTTAAATATAGCATTACTCACAGGAGGAGTATTGATACGTAGCAAGCTTTCATAACATGCAAAAGACAGAAACTTAACCAAAATGACAATATGGAGGAATTCTTCCCAAAAGAAAGATCAAAAAGAAATCACAGCCAGGGACTTGCTCAAAACAGATATAAGCAATATATCTGAACAAGAATTTAGAACAAGAGTCATAAGAATACTAGCTGGGCTTGAGAAAAGCATAGACACCAGAGAAACCCTTGCTGCAGAGATAAAAGACCTAAAAACTAGTCAGGCCAAAATTAAAAAAAAAAAAAAAAAAATATATATATATATATATATATATAATAAATGAAATGCAAAACTAACTGATCTAATCACAAAGAAGATGGAAGAATTAGAGGAACGAATAAGTGATATAGAAGATAAAATTATGGAAAATAAGCTCAAAAGAAGTAAAGAAAACTATTAGATCATGAATATGAATATAGAATATAGACTTAGGAAACTCAGTCCAAAAAGTGCAACAATATCCATATGAAAAAAGTCCCAGAAGAAGAGTGGGGGGGAAGAGGGGCAGAAGGTTTATTTAAACAAATTATAGCTGAGAACTTCCCTAATCTGGGGAAGGAAACAGGCATTCAAGAGAGGCACAGAGAACTTCCCTCAAAATCAACAAAAACAGGTCAAAACCAAGACGTATCATAGTGAAACTTGCAAAGTACGAAGATAAAGAGAGAATTCTGAAAGCAGCTGGGGACATAAGGTCCTTAACCTACAAGTGTAGACACATAAGGTTAGCAGCAGATTTGTCCACAGAAACTTGCCAGGCCAGAAAGGAGTGGCTAAATTGGAAAAATATGCAGCCAAGAATACTTTATCCAGCAAGGCTCTCATCCAGAATAGGAGAGATAAAGAGTTTCCAAGACAAACAAAAACTAAAGGAGTTCGTGAACACTAAACCAGCTCTGCAAGAAACATTAAAGGGGACCCTTTGAGCAGGAGAGAGAGACCAAAAGCAGCAAAGACTGGAAAAGAACAGAGACAAACTACAGGAACAGCAACTTTACAGGTAATACAATGGCACTAAATTCATATCTATCAACAATTACTCTGAATGTAAATGGACTAAATGCTCCAATCGAAAGACATAGGGTATCAGAATGGATTAAAAAAAAAAGACCCATCAATATGCTGATTACAAGAGACTCATTTTATTTATCTTTTTAAAGATTTTATTTATTTATTTGACAGAGAGAGACACAGCAAGAGAGGGAACACAAGCAGGGGGAGTGGGAGAAGCAGGCTTCCTGCAGAGCAGGGAGCCTGATGCGGGGCTCGATCCCAGGACCCTGGGATCATGACCCAAGCCGAAGGCAGATGCCCAATGACTGAGCCACCCAGGCACCTGAGACTCATTTTAGACCTAAAGACACCTCCAGATTTAAAGTGAGGGGGTGCAAAACCATTTATCATGCTAATGGACATCAAAAGAAACCTGGATTAGCCATACTTGTGTCAGACAAGCTAGATTTTAAACCAAAGACTGTAATAAGAGATAAGAAGGGTACTATATTATATAAAGGGGTCTATCCAACAAAAAGATCCAACAATTGGAAATATTTATGCCCCCAACTTGGGAGCAGCCAAATATATAAATCAATTAATAACAAACTTAAAGAAACTCATTGATAATAATACAGTAATAGTAGGGGACTTTAATACCCCACTCACAGCAATGGACAGATTATCAAAGCAGAAGATCTACAAGGAAACAGTGTCTTTGAATGACACACTGGACCAGATGGACTTAACAGATATATTCAGAGCATTTCATTTTAAAACAGCAGACTACACATTCTTTTTGAGTGCACATGGAACATTCTCCAAATAGATCACATACTGGGTCACAAATCAGGCTTCAACTGGTACAAAAATATTGAGATCAAAGCATGCATATTTTCAGAACCACAATGCTATGAAACTTGAAGTCAACCATAAGAAAAAATTTGGAAAGACCACAAATACATGGAGGTTAAAGAACATTCTACTACAGAAAGAATGGGTTAGCCAAGAAATTAAAGAAGAAATTAAAAAATACTTGAGGGGCACCTGAATGGCTCAGTCGGTTAAGTGTCTGCCTTCAACTCAGGTTATGATCCTGGGGTCCTGGGATCAAGTCCCACATCGGGCTCCCTGCTCAGAGGGGAGCCTGCTTCTCCGTCTCCCTCGGGCTGCTCCCTCTGCTTGTTCTCTCTCTCTCTGTCTGTCAAATAAATAAATAAATAAATAAATATCTCTAAAAATAAAAAAATAAAAATAAATTTTAAAAAATACATGAAACAAATGAAAGTGAAAACACAACAGTCCAAAACCTTTGGGAATGCAGCAAAGGCAGTCATAAGAGGGAAGTGTATAGCAATACAGGCCTTCATCAAGAAGCAAGAAAAGTCTCAAGCACACAACCTAACCTTACACCTAAAGGAGCTGGGAAAGAAACAGCAAATAAAGCCTAAAACCAACAGAGGAAGGGAAGTAATAAAGATTAGAGTAGAAATAAATGATATAGAAACCAAAAACAAACAAACAAAACCACAGGAGAACAGATCAACAAAACTAGGAGTTGGTTCTTTGAAAGAATTAATAAAATTGATAAACCCCTAGCCAGACTTATCAAAAAGAAAACAGAAAGGACCCAAATAAATAAAACCATGAATGAAAGAAGAGAGATCACAACCAACACCACAGAAATACAAACAATTAGAAGAGAATATTATGAACAATTATATGCCAATAAATCAGACAATCTGGAAGAAATGGATAAATTCCTAAAAACATATACACCACCAAAACTGAAACAGGAAGAAATAGAAAATTTGAACAGACCCATAACCAGCAAAGAAATTGAATCAGTAGCCAAAAATCACCCAACAAACAGGAGTCTAGGGCCAGACAGCTTCCCAGGGGAATTCTACCAAACATTTAAAGAAGAATTAATACCTATTCTTCTGAAACTGTTCCCAAAAAATAGAAGTGGAAGGAAAACTTCCAAACTCATTCCATGAGACCAGAATTACCTTGATTCCAAAACCAGACAAAGACCCCACTAAAAATGAGAATTACAGACCAATATCCCTGATGAACTTCAGTGCAGAAATTCCCAAGAAGATACTAGCTGATCAAATCCCAACAGTACATTAAAAGCACTATTCATCACAATCAAGTGTGATTTATTCCTGGACTACAGGAGTGGTTCAATATCTGCAAATCAATCAAAGTGTTGCACCACATTAATAAAAGAAAGGATAAGAACCATATGATCCTCTCAGATGCAGAAAAAGCATTTGACAAAATATAGCATCCTTTCTTGATAAAAACCCTCAAGAAAGTAGGGATAGAAGGAACATACCTCAATGTCATAAGGCCAATATACGAAAGACTCACAGTGGGGAAAAACTGAGCTTTTCCCCTAAGGTCAGGAACATGACAGAGATGTCCACTCTCACCACGGTTGTTCAACATCCTACTGGAAGTCTTAGCCTCAGCAATCAGACAACAAAAAGAAATAAAAGGCATCCAAAGTGGCAAGGAAGAAATCAAACTTTCACTCTTCACAGACAACATGATACTCTATGTAGAAAACCTGGAAAACACCACCAAAAGATTGCTAGAACTGATATGTGAAATCAGCAAAATATAAAATCAATGTATAGAAATCTGTTGCATTTGTATACACCAATAATGAAGCAACAGAAAGGGAGAAATCAAGGAATCCATCCCACTTACAATTGCACGAAAACTATAGAATACCTAGGAATAAACCTAATAAAAGAAGCAAAAGATCTGTACTCTGAAAACTATAGAACACTTATGAAAGAAATTGAAGAAGATGCAAAGAAATAGAAAAACATTCCATACTCATGGATTAGAAGAACAAATATTGTTAAGATGTCTACACTACCCAAAGCAATATACAAATTCAGTGCAATCCCCATCAAAATAACGTGAGCATTTTTCACACAGCTAGAACAAACAAGTCGGAAATTTGTATGGAACCACAAAAGACCCCAAAGAGCTAAAGTAATGTTAAAATAAAACCAAAGCTGGATGCATCACAATTCTGAACTTCAAGCTATATTACAAAGCTGTAGTCATCAAGACAGTATGGTACTGACACAAAAATAGACACTTTAATCAATGGAACAGAATAGAGAACCCAGAAACGGACCCATAACTATATGGTTAACTAATCTTCAACAAAGCAGGAAAGAATATCCAATTGGAAAAAAGACAGTCTCTTCAACAAATGGTGTTGGGAAAGTTGGACAGCAACATGCAGAAGAATGAAACCGGACTACTTTCTTATGCCATACACAAAAATAAATTCAAAATGGATGAAAGACCTAAATGTGAGACAGGAATCCATCAAAATCCTAGAAGAGAACACAGGCAGCAACCTCCTTGACCTTGGCTGTAGCAGCTTCTTACAAGACACATCTCTGGAGGCAAGGGAAATATAAGCAAAAATGAACTATTGGGACTTCATCAATATAAAAAGCTTCTGCACAGAGAAGGAAACAGTCAACAAAACTAAAAGGCAACCTATGGAATGGGAGAAGAGATTTGCAATCGACATAGCAGATAAAGGGCTAGAATCCAAAATCTATAAGGACCTTATCACACTCAACACCCAAAAACCAAATAATCCAGTTTAAGAAATGGGCAGAAGACATGAATAGACATTTTTCCAAAGAAAACGTACAAATGGCTAACATATATGAAAAGATGCTTAATATCACTCATCACCTCACACTTGTCAGAATGACTAAAATTAACACAGGAAACAACAGATGTTGGCAAGGATGTGGAGAAAGGGGAACCCTCCTACACTGTTGGTGGGAATGCAAACTGGTGCAGCCACTGTGGAAAACAGTATGGAGGTTCCTCAAAAAGTTAAAAATAGGGGCACCTGTGTGGCTCAGTCATTAAATGTCTGCCTTTGGCTCAGGTCATGATCCCAGGGTCCTGGGATCGAGCCCCGCATCGGGCTCCCTGCTCTGCGGGAAGCCTGCTTCTCCCTCTCCCACTCCCTCTGCTTGTGTTCCCTCTCTTGCTGTGTCTCTCTGTGTCAAATAAATAAGTAAAATCTTTTTTTAAAAAAAGTTAAAAATAGAATTATCTCATGACCTAGCAATTGCACTACTAGGTATCTGTCCAAGGGATACAAAAATATAGATTTGAAGGGGCACATGCACACCAGTGTTTATAGCAGCATTATCAACAATAGCCAAATTTTGGAAAGAGCCCAAATGTCCATCAACTGATGAATGGACAAAGAAGATGTGGTATATATTCAATGGAATATTACTCAGCCATCAAAAAGAATGAAATTTGTCATATGTAACAACATGGATGGAACTAGAATGTATTATGTTAAGGGAGAAAAGTCAGTTGGAGAAAGACAAATACCATATGATTTCATCATATGTGGAATTTATGAAACAAAAGAAATGAACATAGGGGAAGGGAAAGAAAAATAAAATAAGATAAAAACAGAGAGGGAGGCAAGCCATAAGAGACTCTTAACTCTAGAGAACAAACTGAGGGGTACTGGAGGGGATGTGGGGGGCATGAGCTAAATAGGTGATAGTCATTAAGGAGGGCACTTGTGATGAGCACTGGGTATTATATGTAAGTGATGAATCACTAAATTCTACTCCTGAAACTAATACTACACTATATTGTAACTAACTTGAACTTAAGTAAAATCTTGGAAGAAACAAAAATGTGGGGTGGGGAAGATGGCAGCAGAGTAGGAGGATCCTAGGCTCACTTCATCCCATGAATACAATTAGATAACTATCAAATGATCCTAAATACCTCAGAAATTGACCTGAAGACTGGCAGAACAAACTCCACAACTGAAAGTAGAGAAGAGGCCACATCGAAGAAGGTAGGAAGTGCAGAGACATGGTTTGGGACAGAAACAGATAGTGGCTGCTATAGTGGGGAGGGAGCCATGGTTACAGAGAAGGGTGAGCAACTGACTAGGACACAGGGGAGCACAGAGGGAAAACGAATCCCATAGCTAGCAATTGACTTAGAAAGTGAGAGGGTCCAAATTTTATGAGTTCTTGCAACCAGCTGGGCTTAAAGCCTGGAGTTTTAAAGGTCAGCAGGCTTGGCTGGGATAGAACCCAGAGGGCATTGCTCTGCTGTTGGAGAGAAGGCAGGCAAACAACCCACGGACATACAGCATGGAAACAGCAATCAGAAGAGTGCCTGGGGCATGCAGTGGGGAGTTATTAGCTCATTTTAGAGTGCATCCCAGAGAGACAGTGTCAGTGGAGAGACCCCTTCAGAAACAAAGGAACTGGCTGGTACCATTTCCCTGCCCCGCCCCTCACCATAAACAAAGAGCCACATGCAAGAACCAGAGCAGTGTCAACACTCACTACCTAACTTGCTTACACCAAGCCCCACCCCCACACACACACCAGTGGAACCACCCCTCCCAGTCACGCTTGCCTCACTCCCAGCACAGTGGCCTACCTTCCCGAGAAGACTGGCCCAAACCCCTGCTCACACTGTGTCTCCCAACTCAGGAGTTTTGAAGAGGATCAGTCCTGGTGCCAGTGGTGACGGTCTTATTTCACAAACAGGAAACAACAGAGCAAACCTAGCTAAAAAGAGCCATATTCAGGCCACAGACCAAACACTGCCCACAGTAGGCAAAGAGAGCCTCTGCAGATGACTGGCCTGAAGGATAAAGTACCAGGATAAAACAGAAGAGCATATACAGCACACATTGGAGACACTCCCAGAAGCACCAGGCCCTGGGGAACAGGGGACACTACATGGCAAGGCACTACAGCACTTCTTCTTCATAAGCCCATTATCCTCAAAAACAGGAGAGATAGCTGCCTTACCTAACACAAAGACACAGGCACAGAGACTTAGACAAAATGAGAAGACATTCATCCCAAATGAAAGAACAGGACAAGGCCATGGCCAGAGATCTAAGTGAAACAGATATAAGTAACATGCCTAATAGAGAATTTAAAGTAATGATCATAAGGATACTCACTGGACTTGAGAAGAGTGGAAGACGTGACTGAGACATTTAACACAGAGATAAGGAATAACACAGCAGAGATAAAGGGCTCAATAATTGAAATGAGAAACATGCATGATGGAATGAGCAGCAGGCTGGAAGAAGCAGAGGAACGAACTGATGACCTAGAAGATATAGTAATGGAAAATAATCAAGCTGAACAAAAAAGAGAAAAAAGAATTATGCAAAACGAGAATAGACTTAGGAAACTCAGTGACTTCATCAAACATAATAACATTCATATTATAGCAGTCCTAGAAGAAGAGAGAGGAAAGGGGACAGAAAATTTTTTGAAGAAATAATAGCTGAAAACTTCCCTAATCTGGGAAAGGAAACAGATACCAGATCCAGGAGGCATAGAGAACTCACATCAGAATCAACAAAAGCAGAATCACAGCAAGACAAATTGTAATTAAATTGGCAAAATATAGTGATAAAAAATTTTAAAAGCAGCAAGATAAAAGAAGACAGTAACTTACAGGGGGAAAACCCATAAGGATAGTAGGGGATTTTTCAGCAGAAACTTTCCAAGTGAGAAAGGTGTGGCATGATAATATTCAAAGTGCTGAATGGGAAAAATGTGCAGTCAAGAATATCCAGAAAGGCTATCAATCAGAATAGAAGGAGAGATAAATCATTTCCCAGACAAATAAAAACTAAAGGAGTTCATTACCACTAAGCCAGCCCTGCAAGAAATATTAAAGGAGACTCTTTGAGTAGAAAGGAGGAACCAAAAGTGACAGTGTAAAAACACAAAAGCAGTAAAAATGAACATTTCTGTAAAAAATGACATAACTCACCCAACATAGGAGCATCCAAATACATAAAACAGTTAACAACAAACATAAAGGAACTAGTCAATAATAATACAATAATAGTAGGGGACCTTAACACCCCACTTAGATCATTGGGCAGATCATCTAGACAGAAAATCAACAAGGAAACAATGGCTTTGAATGACATACCGGAACAGATGGATTTAACAGGTATATTCAGAACATTCCATCCTAAAACAGCAGAATACACATTCTTTTCAAGTGCACACAGAACATTCTCCAGAATAGATCACATATTAGCCCACAAAACAAACCTCAACAAATTCAAGAAGATTGAAGTTATACTATGCATCTTTTCTCACCACAACAGTATGAAACTAGGAGTCAACCACAAGAAAAAAATCTGGAAAGGCCACGAATACATGGAGGTTAGATAACATGCTACTAAACAATGAATGGGTCAACCAGGAAATCAAAGGAGAAATAAAAAATATATGAAAACAAATGAAAGTGAAAACACAGTGGTCCAAAACCTTTGGGATGCAGCAAAAGTGGTTCTAAGAGGGAAGTTTATAGCAATACAGGACTACATCAAGAAGCAAGAAAAAAATAAATAACCAACTTTATACCTATAGGAGCTAGAAAAAGAACAAACAAAATCCAAAACCAGCAGAAGGAAAGAAATAATAAAGGTTAGAGCAGAAATTAGTGATACAGAAACTAAAATAAACAAAATAAAACACAACCAATAGAACAGATCAATGAAACCAGTAGCTGGTTCTTTGAAAAAAATCAATAAAATTGATAGACCTCTGGTGCCAGCTTATCAAGAAAAGAAGAGAAATGACTCAAACAAAATCACAAATCAGAGAGAAGTAACAACCAATACCACAGAATTACAAGAGAATATTATGAAAAACTATATGCCAACAAATTAGACAACCTAGAAGAAATGGATAAATTCCTAGAAACATATAACCTACAAAAACTGAAGTAGAAAGAAATAGAAAATTTGAACAGACTTGATAACCAGCAAAGAAATTGAATCAGTAATCAAAAAACTCCCAACAAACAAAAATTCAGGACCAGATGGCTTCACAGGCCACATCTACCAAACATTTAAAGACAAGTTAATACCTATTCTTCTCAAATTATTCCAATGAACAGAAAAGGATGGAAAACCCAAATTCATCCTATGAGGTTAGCATTACCCTGATACCAAAACCAGATGAAGACACCACTAAAAAAGAGAACTACAGTCCAGTATCCCTGATGAACATAGATGCAAAAATCCTCCACAAAATACTAGCAAACTGAATTCAACAATACAGTAAAAAAAATCATTTCACCACAGTCAAGTGGGATTAATTCCTGGGTTGCAAGAGTGGTTCAAAATTTGCAAATCAACATGATACATCACATCAGTAGGAGAAGGATAAGAACCATATGATCATTTCAATAAACACAGAAAAAGCGTTTGACAAAGTCCAGCATCCATTCGTGATAAAAACCCTCAACATAATAAGGCCATGTGTGAAAAACCCACAGCTAACATCATCCTTAATGGGAGAAAACTGAGAGCCTTTCCCCTAAGGTAAGGAACAAGAAAAGGATGTCCACTCTCACCACTTTTATTCATCATAGTACTGAAAGTCCTAACCACAATCAGACAGACAGACAAAAGGAAAGGGAAAGGGAGGGAGGGAGGGGGGAAGGAGGAAAGGGAAGGGAGGGGAGAGGAAGGGAAGGGAAGGGAAGGGGAAAGGAGAAAAGAGAAAGGAAGGAAGGAGAGGGGAGAAAGAGAGGTGGGAGGGAGGAAGGAAATGCATCCAAATCAGTAAGGAAGAAGTAAAATTTTCACTATTTGCAGATGACATTATACTATATATAGAAAACCCAAAAAACTCCACCAAAAAAACTGCTGGAACTGATAAATTCAGTAAAGTTGCAGGATACAAAATTCATGTACAGAAATCTGTTGTGTGTCTATATACCAAAAATGGAGCAGCAGGAGGAAAAATTAAGAAAATAGTCCCATTTATGGAGTGCCTGGCTGGCTCATTTGGGAAATCATGCCAGTCTTGATATTGCAGTCATGAGTTCAAGCCCCACATAAAAGAAAAAAAAAAACAACCCCATCTACAATTGCACCAAAAATAATAAGATACCTAGGAATAAACCTAACCAAAGAGGTGAAAGACCTCTCTACTCTAGAAACTATAAAATACTAATGAAAAAAAATTGAAGGTGAAACAGAGAAATGGAAAGACAGTCCATGCTCATGGATTGGAAGAACAAATATTGTTAAAATGTCTATACTACCCAAAGCAGTCTACACATTTAATGCAGTCCCTATCAAAATACTAACAGCTTTTTACACAGAACGGTAACAATTCTAAAAATTGTATGGAACCACCAAAACCCTGAATAGCCAGAGAAATCTTAAGAAAGAAAAGCAAAGTTGGAGGCATAACAATTCCAGACTCCAAGTTATATTAAAAAGCTCTAGTAATCTAAACAGTGTAGTACTGGCAGAAAATAGAAAACCCGGAAATAAATCCACAACTATATGGTCAATCTTTTTTTTAAAGATTTATTTATTTATTTTAGAGAGAGCGCACATGCATGCAAACATGGGAAGGGGCAGAGGGAGAGAGAATGTCCAGCAGACTCCCTGCTGAGTCAGGAGCCCAATGTGGGGCTCAGTCCCAGGACCCTGAGATCATGATATGGTCAATTAATCTTTGACAAAGCAGGAAAGAATATGCAATGGGAAAAAGTCTCTTCAACAAGTGGTGTTGGGAAAACTGAACAGCAACATGCAAAAGAAAGAAATTGGACCACTTTCTTATACCATACACAAAAATAAACTCAAAATGGATTGAGGACCTAAATGTGAGACCTGAAATCATAAAAATCCTAGAAGAGAACACAGGCAGTAGCAACTTTGACATTGGCTATAGCAACTTTTTCTAGATATGTCTCCTGAGGCAAGGGAAACAAAAGCAAAAACACTGGGACTACATCAAAATAAAAACTTTTGCACAGCAAAGAAAACAATCACCAAAACTAAAAGGTAACCTACTGAATGGGAGAATATATTTGCAAATGATATATCTGAAAAAGAGTTTGTATCCAAAATATATAAAGAACTTCTAAAACTCAACACCTAAAAGCCAAATAATATAATTTAAAACTTCACAGAAAACATTAACAGACATTTCTCCAAAGCTGACAATCCAGATGGCCAACAGACACATGAAAAGATGCTCATCATCACTTACTATCAAGGAAATACAAATCAAAACTTCAATGAGATATGACCTCATACCTGTGAGAATAGCTAAAATCAACAACACAAACAGGTGTTGGCAAGGTTATGGAGAAAGGGGAATACTTATGCACTCTTGGTGGGAATACAAAGAGGTACAGCCATTGTGGAAAAGAGTATGGAGGTTTCTCAGAAAGTTAAAAATAGAACTAGCCTATGCTCCAGCAATTGTACTACTGGGTATTTTCCCAAAGAATACAGAAACATTAATTCAAAGGCATGCATGCACCCTGATGTTTATAGCAGCATTGTTTACAATGGCCAAATTATTGAAGGAGCCCAAGTGTCCATCGATAGATGAATGGATAAAGAAGATGTGGCATACACACACACACACACACATTGGAATATTATTCATCGATAAAAAATAATGGAATCTTTCACTTTGCAATGATATGGATGGAGCTAGAGAGTATAATGTTAAGCAAAATAATTCAGAGAAAGACAAAAACCATATGATTTTACTCATATGTGGAATTTAAGAAACAAATGAGCAAAGGGGGGAAAAAGAGAGAGACGAATCAAGAAACAGACTCTTAAACTCTTAGTTATAGAGAACAAACTGATGGTTACCAAAGGGGTAGGGGTGGGGGGTTGGGTTAAATAGGTGATGGGGAGTAAGGAGTGCACTTGTCGTGATGAGCACTGGGTGTATATGGAATTGTTGAATTACTATATTGTACACCTGAAACTAATATAACTGTATGTTAACTAACTGGTATTAAAATAAAAACTGAAAAAGCCAAAAAAATAAAAACATATCTAAAATTTTTTTAAATAAATAAACAAACATACATTAGCATCCATTCATGGTAAAAACTCTCATCATACTACAAATAGAGGGTGAACTGCCTCAATTTGATAAAAAAAAATCTAAAAAAATCCTACAGGTGATGTCATACTCAATGGTAAGAAACTTGAAACATCCCACCAAGATTAGGAACAAGGTGGGTCCCCTCTCACCACTGCTTTTCTATATCATAGTGGAAGTCCTAGCTAATGCAGTAAGAGAAGAAGGAGAAGAAGGAGGAGGAGAAGGGGGAGGAGAAGGAAAGAAATAAAAGGTATATAGATTAGGAAAGAATAAATAAAATTGTCTTTGTTCACAGATGTCATAATCATCTATGTAGAAAAAAACTCCAAAGAATCAACAAAAAAATTCCTGCAACTAATAAGTGATAATAGCAACATTGTCAATGCAAGGTCAATTTACAAAAGCCAGTCACCTTCCTATGAACAGTGAACAAGTGGAATTTGAAATTTAGAACATATTACCATTTACATGAGAACATTAAAAAATGAAATACTTAGTGTAAATCTAACAAAAAGGGGGGGTGACTGGGTGGCTCATTCAGTTAAGCATCTGCCTTCGGCTCAGGTCATGATCTCAGGGTCCTGGGATCGAGCCCCACATCAGGCTCCTTGCTCAGCAGGGAGCCTGCTTCTACCTCTCCCTCTGTCCCTCGCCACCACTCGTGCTCTCTCTCCCTCTCGGTCTCAAATAAATAAATAAATAATCTTTTAAAACAATAAATCTAACAAAATTTGTATAAGATCTATATGTGGAAAACTATGAAACTGATGAAAGACATCAAAGAAGAACTAAATAAATGGAGGGATATTCCATGTTTGTGGATAGGAAGACTCAATATTGTTAAGATGTTAGTTCTTATGAACTTGATCTGTAGGTTCAAAATAATCTCAGTCAAAATCCTAGCAAGTTATTTTGAGATATTAATAACATGATTGAAACTTACATGAAGAGGCAAAAGACTGCAAATAGCCAAGTCAATATCGAAGGAAAAGAACAGAGGAACTGCTACTACCTAACTTCAAGAATTGATACAAACTACAGTAGTCAAGACAGTGTAGAAAGAATAGACAAATAAGTTGATGGAACAAAACTAAAAGCCCAGAAATAGACTCACATTAATATAGTCAAGTGATCTTTGACAATGGAGCAAAGATAGTCTTTTCAACAAACGGTGCTGGAACAACTGGACATTCACATGCAAAGAAATTAACCTAGACACAGATCTTACACCCTTAACAAAAATTAACTCAAAATGGATCATAAACCTGAATGTAAAATGTGAAACTATAAAACTCCTGGAAGATAAAGTAGAGAAAACTACATGACTTTGGGCAATGACTTTTTAGATACAACACCAAAGACATGATCCATGAAATAGATAATTGCTAAACTGGACTTCATCAAAATTAAAAACTTCTGCTCTGCAAAAGACAGTATCAAGAGAATGAGAAGACAAGCCACAGACTGGGAGAAAATATTTGCAAGAGACACATATGATAAAAGACTGTTATCAAAAATATACAAAGAACTCTTAAAACTCAACAATAAGAAAATGAACAACCCAATTTTAAAATGGACAAAATGCCTAAACAACACCTCACCCAAGAAGGTATACAGATGGCAAGTAAGCATATGAAAAGATGTTCAACATCGTATGTCATTAGGGATTGTAAGTTAAAACAACAATGAGATATTACTACGTTTGGATTTTAGAATAGCCAAAATCCAAAATACTGATTACACCAAATGCTGGCGAAGATGTAGACTAATAGGAACTCTCATTAATTACTGGTGGGAATGCAAAATGGTACAGTCCCTTTGGAAGACAGTTCAGCAGTTTCTTAAAAAACTAAACACATTCTTACCATTCAATCCAGTGATCATGCTCCTTAGTACTTACCCAAATGAATTGAAAACATTTGAAACAAAAAACCTGTACCCAGATGTTTATAGCAGCTTTATTTATAATTGCCAAAACTTGGAAGCAACTAAAAAATGTTTATCAGTAAGTGAATGGATAAGTAAACTGTGGTACATCCAGACATTGGAATATTATTCATTGCTAAAAAGAAATGAGCTATCAAGTCTTGAAAAGACATGGAGGAAACTTAAATGCTTATTACTAAGTGAAAGAAGCCAATCTGAAAAGATTACATACTCTATGATTCCAACAATATGGATCATATTTTTGGGATAATATATGATCAGTGATTGTTGGAGGTTAGTGGGAAGGGATAGCTGAATAAGCAGAGCATAGCGGATTTTTCAGGCAGTGAAACTATTCTGTATTCGGTAGATCCATGTCATTACAGATTTGTCAAACCCCAGGGAATGTATAACACCAAGAGTGAACCGTAATGTAAACTATGGACTGGGTGATAATAGTGTGTCAGTGTAGATTCATCAGTTGTAACAAATGTGCTGTGGTGGTGCTGGATGCTTATAATGAGGGAGATTGTATGTGGGGAGAGGAGTATATGGGAATGTTCTGAAGTATCTCAATTTTGCTGTGAACTTAAAACTGCCCTAAAAAGTAAATTTTATTAATTTATATGAAAGTTATATGTGCCAGTCCAAGAAATTCAAATACTTTTAAGGTAGTGTTAGTCCCCAACTCATTGTTTTTTTAAAGTTTTATTTATTTATTTATTTGAGAAAGAGCACGGAGTGGGGAGGGACAGAGGGAGAGAGAGAATCTCAAGCAGATTCCCCGCTGAGCACACAGCCTGATACGGGGCTCAATCCCATGACCCAGAGATCACGACCTGAGCCAAAACCAAGAGTTGGGCGCCCAACTGACTGAGCCACCCAGGCACCCCTCCAACTCATTATTTTCCAGTTTTTCTGGCTTTTGTCATATGTTTCTTTTTTTAAGTTATTTATTTTTAATTTTAGCTTTATTGAGGTATAATTGACAAAATTGTAAGATACTTAAAATATACATTGTGGTGATTTGATATACAGGGATATTGTGAAAGGCCTCCCTCCATCTAGTTAATTAGCAAAACTTTTACTCTATTAATCAAAATTTCACACATTATAAATGAACTTTAGTGTCATTTTGTCACATTTTCTAAAAATCCTCAGCATTTTATTTTATTTTATTTTTAATTTTTTTATTGTTATGTTAATCCCCATACATTACATCATTAGTTTTAGATATAGTGTTCCATGATTCATTGTTTGTGCATAACACCCAGTGCTCCATGCAGAACGTGCCCTCCTCAATACCCATCACCAGGCTAACCCATCCTCCCAACCCCCTCCCCTCTAGAACCCTCAGTTTGTTTTCCCGAGTCCATTGTCTCTCATGGTTCTTCTCCCCCTCCGATTTCCCCCCCTTCATTCTTCCCCTCCTGCTACATTCTTCTTCTTCTTTTTTTCTTTCTTAACATATATTGCATTATTTGTTTCAGAGGTACAGATCTGAGATTCAACAGTCTTGCACAATTCACAGCGCTTACCAGAACACATACCCTCCCCAGTGTCCATCACCCAGTCACCCCATCCCTCCCACCCCACCCCCCACTCCAGCAACCCTCAGTTTGTTTCCTGAGATTAAGAATTCCTCATATCAGTGGGTCATATGATACATGTCTTTCTCTGTTTGACTTATTTCGCTCAGCATAATACCCTCCAGTTCCATCCACGTCGTTGCAAATGGCAAGATCTTATTCCTTTTGATGGCTGCATAATATTCCATTGTATATATATACCACATCTTCTTTATCCATTCATCTGTTGATGGACATCTTGGCTCTTTCCACAGTTTGGCTATTGTGGACATTGCTGCTATAAACATCGGGGTGCACATAGCCTTTCGGGTCCCTACTTTTGTATCTTTGGGGTAAATACCCAGGAGTGCAATTGCTGGATCATATGGTAGCTCTATTTTCAACTTTTTGAGGAACCTCCATACTGTTTTCCAGAGTGGCTGCACCAGCTTGCATTCCCACCAACAGTGTAGGAGGGTTCCCCTTTCTCCGCATCCCCGCCAACATCTGTCATTTCCTGACTTGTTAATTTTAGCTATTCTGACTGGTGTGAGGTGGTATCTCATTGAGGTTTTGATTTGGATTTCCCTGATGCCGAGCGATATTGAACACTTTTTCATGTGTCTGTTGGCCGTTTGGATGTCTTCTTTGGAAAAATGTCTGTTCATGTCTTCTGCCCATTTCTTGATTGGATTCTTTGTTCTTTTGGTGTTGAGTTTGATGAGTTCTTTATAGATTTTGGATACTAGCCCTTTATCTGATATGTCATTTGCAAATATCTTCTCCCATTCTGTCCGTTGTCTTTTGGTTTTGTTGACTGTTTCCTTTGCTTTGCAAAAGCTTTTTATCTTGATGAAGTCCCAATAGTTCATTTTTGCCCTTGCTTCCCTTGCCTTTGGCGATGTTTCTAGGAAGAAGTTGCTGTGGCTGAGGTCGAAGAGGTTGCTGCCTGTGTTCTCCTTTAGGATTTTGATGGACTCCTGTCTCACATTGAGGTCTTTCAACCATTTGGAGTCTATTTTTGTGTGTGGTGTAAGGAAATGGTCCAGTTTCATTCTTCTGCATGTGGCTGTCCAATTTTCCCAACACCATTTGTTGAAGAGACTGTCTTTTTTCCATTGGACATTCTTTCCTGCTTTGTCAAAGATTAGTTGACCATAGAGTTGAGGGTCCATTTCTGGGCTCTCTATTCTGTTCCATTGATCTATGTGTCTGTTTTTGTGCCAGTACCATACTGTCTTGATGATGACAGCGTTGTAGTAGAGCTGGAAGTCTGGAATTGTGATGCCGCCAGCTTTGCTTTTCTTTTTCAACATTCCTCTGGCTATGCGGGGTCTTTTCTGGTTCCATACAAATTTTAGGATTATTTGTTCCATTTCTTTGAAGAAAGTGGATGGTATTTTGATGGGGATTGCATTGAATGTGTAGATTGCTCTAGGTAGGATTGACATCTTCACAATATTTGTTCTTCCAATCCATGAGCATGGAACGTTTTTCCATTTCTTTGTGTCTTCCTCAATTTCTTTCATGAGTATTTTATAGCTTTCTGAGTACAGATCCTTTGCCTCTTTGGTTAGATTTATTCCTAGGTATCTTATGGTTTTGGGTGCAATTGTAAATGGGATCGACTCCTTAATTTCTTTCTTCTGACTTGTTGTTGGTGTATAGGAATGCCACTGACTTCTGTGCATTGATTTTATATCCTGCCACTTTACTGAATTCCTGTATGAGTTCTAGCAGTTTTGGGGTGGAGTCTTTGGGATTTTCCACATAAAGTATCATATCATCTGCAAAGAGTGAGAGTTTGACTTCTTCTTTGCCGATTTGGATGCCTTTGATTTCTTTTTGTTGTCTGATTGCTGTGGCTAGGACTTCCAATACTATGTTGAATAGCAGTGGTGATAGCGGACATCCCTGCCGCGTTCCTGACCTTAGGGGGAAAGCTCTCAGTTTTTCCCCATTGAGAATGATATTCGCTGTAGGTTTTTCATAGATGGCTTTTATGATATTGAGGTATGTACCCTCTATCCCTATACTCTGAAGAGTTTTGATCAAGAAAGGATGCTGTACTTTGTCAAATGCTTTTTCTGCATCTATTGAGAGGATCATATGATTCTTGTTCTTTCTTTTGTTAATGTATTGTATCACGTTGATTGATTTGCGGATGTTGAACCAACCTTGCAGCCCAGGGATAAATCCGACTTGGTCGTGGTGAATAATCCTTTTAATGTACTGTTGGATCCTATTGGCTAGTATTTTGGTGAGAATTTTTGCATCCATGTTCATCAGGGATATTGGTCTGTAATTCTCCTTTTTGATGGGGTCTTTGTCTGGTTTGGGGATCAAGGTAATGCTGGCCTCATAAAATGAGTTTGGAAGTTTTCCTTCCATTTCTATTTTTTGGAACAGTTTCAGAAGGATAGGTATTAATTCTTCTTGAAATGTTTGGTAGAATTCCCCTGGGAAGCCATCTGGCCCTGGGCTTTTGTGTTTTGGGAGATTTTTGATGACTGCTTCTATTTCCTTAGTGGTTATAGGTCTGTTCAGGTTTTGTATTTCTTCCTGGTTCAGTTTTGGTAGTTGATACATCTCTAGGAATGCATCCATTACTTCCAGGTTATCTAATTTGCTGGCATAGAGTTGCTCATAATATGTTCTTATAATTGTTTGTATTTCTTTGGTGTTGGTTGTGATTTCTCCTCTTTCATTCATGATTTTGTTGATTTGGGTCATTTCTCTTTTCTTTTTGATAAGTCTAGCCAGGGGCTTATCAATCTTGTTAATTCTTTCAAAGAACCAGCTCCTAGTTTCGTTGATCTGTTCTACTGTTCTTTTGGTTTCTATTTCATTGATTTCTGTTCTGATCTTTATTATTTCTCTTCTCCTGCTGGGTTTAGGCTTTATTTGCTGTTCTTTCTCCAGCTCCTTTAGGTGTAGGGTTAGGTTGTGTACTTGAGATCTTTCTTGTTTCTTGAGAAAGGCATGTATTGCTATATACTTTCCTCTTAGGACTGCCTTTGCTGTATCCCAAAGATTTTGAATAGTTGTGTTTTCATTTTCATTGGTTTCCATGAATTTTTTTAATTCTTCTTTAATTTCCTGGTTGACCCATTCATTCTTCAGTAGGATGCTCTTTAGCCTCCATGTATTTGAGTTCTTTCCGACTTTCCTCTTGTGATTGAGTTCTAGTTTCAAAGCATTGTGGTCTGAAAATAGGCAGGGGATGATCCCAATCTTCTGGTACCGGTTGAGACCTGATTTATGACCTAGGATGTGATCTATTCTGGAGAATGTTCCATGGGCACTAGAGAAGAATGTGTATTCCGTTGCTTTGGGATGGAATGTTCTGAATATGTCTGTGAAGTCCATTTGGTCCAGTGTGTCATTTAAAGTCTTTATTTCCTTGTTGATCTTTTGCTTAGACGATCTGTCCATTTCAGTGAGGGGGGTGTTAAATCCCCCACTATTATTGTATTGTTGTCGATGTGTTTCTTTGCTTTTGTTATTAATTGCCTTATATAATTGGCTGCTCCCATGTTAGGGGCATAGATATTTACAATTGTTAGATCTTCTTGTTGGATAGAACCTTTAAGTATGATATAGTGTCCTTCCTCATCTCTTATTACCGTCTTTGGTTTAAAAACTAATTTGTCTGATATAAGGATTGCCACCCCAGCTTTCTTTTGGTGTCCATTAGCATGGTAAATGGTTTTCCACCCCCTCACTTTCAATCTGGGGGTGTCTTTGGGTCTAAAATGAGTCTCTTGCAGACAGCATATCGATGGGTCTTGTTTTTTAATCCAATCTGATAGCCTGTGTCTTTTGATTGGGGCATTTAGCCCATTTACATTCAGGGTAACTATTGAAAGATAGGAATTTAGTGCCATTGTATTGCCTGTAAAGTGACTGTTACTGTATATTGTTTGTGTTCCTTTCTGGTCTATGTTGCTTTTAGGCTCTCTCTTTGCTTAGAGGACCCCTTTCAATATTTGTTGTAGGGCTGGTTTCGTGTTTGCAAATTCCTTTAGTTTTTGTTTGTCCTGGAAGCTTTTTATCTCTCCTTCAATTTTCAATGACAGCCTAGCTGGATATAGTATCCTTGGCTGCATATTTTTCTCATTTAGTGCTCTGAATATGTCCTGCCAGTCCTTTCTGGCCTGCCAGGTCTCTGTGGATAAGTCTGTTGCCAATCTAATGTTTCTACCATTGTAGGTTACATATCTCTTCTCCCGAGCTGCTTTCAGGATTTTCTCTTTGTCTCTGAGACTCGTAAGTTTTACTATTAGGTGTCGGGGTGTTGACCTATTTTTATTGATTTTGAGAGGGGTTCTCTGTGCTTCCTGGATTTTGATGCCTGTTTCCTTCCCCAAATTAGGGAAGTTCTCTGCTATAATTTGCTCCATTATACCTTCTGCCCCTCTCTCTCTTTCTTCTTCTTCTGGGATCCCAATTATTCTAATGTTGTTTCGTCTTATGGTATCGTTTATCTCTCGAATTCTACCCTCGTGATCCGGTAGTTGTTTATCTCTCTTTTTCTCAGCTTCTTTATTTTCCATCATTTGGTCTTCTATCTCACTGATTCTTTCTTCTGCCTCATTTATCCTAGCAGTTAGCGCCCCCATATTTGATTGCACCTCATTGATAGCCTTTTTGATTTCTACTTGGTTCGATTTTAGTTCTTTTACTTCTCCAGAAAGGGTTTCTCTAATAACTTCCATGCTTTTTTCAAGCCCAGCTAGTATCTTTAAAGTGATGATTCTGAACTCTAGATCTGACATCGTACTAATGTCCGTATTGAGTAGGTCCCTGGCAGTCGGTACTACCTCTTGTTCTTTTTGTTGAGGTGATTTTTTCCGTCTTGTCATTTTGTGCAGAGGAGAATAGATTAATGAGAGAACAAAATGCTAGCAGGGTAACAACGTCCCCAGAAAATATACTCTAAACAAATCAGAAAAGACCTGAAGCAGTGGGAAAAGAAAGGGAAAGAGAGAAAAAAGAAAAAGAAAGAAAAAAAGAAAAAAGAAAAAGATAAAGATAAAAACAAACAAAAGCAGAACAAAACAAAACAAAACAGAAACAGAATGTGATCAAATATGATCAGGCTGGATTATAGATCAGTGCCACACACTAGATTTTGGGTGTATTTTGGTCTGTTAAAAGAAAGTCCCTCCCAAAATTTTAAAGAAAGAAAAACTTATATATGTACAAAAAATAAGGGTTGATATGATGAAGGGATGGAATATGACTGTAAAGATGGAAATTATAAAAAATTTTAAAAAAGGATTTGATAAGTTGTTTGAAAAAAGGAAGAAGAGGATTAAAAAAAAAAAGAAAGAAAAAAGGGAGAGAATGTGATCAGGCAGGGGAGTAGAAAAAAACCATACACTAGAGATTTAGAGTATATTTTGATCTGTTAGAAGAAACTATCTCAAGATTTTAAAGAGAGAACAACTTATATATATATGCCAAAAATACGGGTAACTACTATGAAGGGATAGAATATGACTTTAAAAATGAAAAATAAAAATGTTTTTTTTTTAAAAAAAGGGATTGATAAGATGTTGGTTGAAAAAGGGAAAAAGAAAAATTCAAAAAAAAAGAAAAAAGGAAAAAAGAAAAAAAGACAGTTAAAAAAAATAATTAACTTTGAAAGACTAAAGAATCATGGTAAAAAAGCCATGAATTCTATGTGCAGTATTCCCCTAGCGCTGGAGTTCTGCCGTTCTCATTGATCGGTTAACTTGGTCTTGGCTGGCTGTTCTCGCTGATCTTCTGGGGGAGGGGCCTGTTGCCGTGGTTCCCAAATGTCTTTGCCCCGCCCTTGCCGGTCCGGGCTAAGTAATCTGCTCGGGTTTGCTCTCCGGAGCTTTTGTTCCCTGCAAGCTTTCCGTACAGCTTTGGAGGCGGATAGTGAAAATGGCGGCCTCCCAGTCTCCGCCCCGGCGGAGCCGAGAACTCGGGGTCCCACTCCTCAGCGAGCCCCCAGAGAAAAGCAGTCAGTCACTCCCGTCTCCCCGGTCTCCGGCCACACTCCGCGCTCACCCGGCCTGTGACCGCGCCTTTCTATCCGGCACCCGACCCCGGGTGGAGTCTCCAAACCCAGCAGATCCCCGCGGTGCGCTCCCGCACCTCTCCTCCCCGGGGGAAGAAGGTGAGTCTCCCCGGATCTGCCGCTTGTTGGGTCCCTGCTGGAGGAGCAGTGGCCCGACTGTGCCGCGGATCACGGTTTATAGCAAGCCCGAGCTGAGAGCCCGCGCCTGGGCTCCGTCTCTGCAGCCGGCTTCCCTGCTCCGATACCTGGGAGCTCTGCCGCACTCAGGCACCCCCGGTCTTTCTGTGACCCCGAGGGTCCTGAGACCACACTGTCCCGCGAGGGTTCCACCCCCCACTTCGCCACCGGAGTGACGTCCCTCAGCGGAGCCGACTTCTAAAAGTTCCGATTTTGTGCTCCGTGGCTCTATCACTTGCCAGAAGCGGCCGACGGAGGCCCCTCCCCCGCCGTCTATCCTCCCAAATAACGCCTCGGATTCACTTCTCCGCACGTCCTACCTTCCAGAAAGTGGTCGCTTTTCTGTTCAGAGAGTTGTTGCTATTCTTTTCTTCGATCTCCTGTTGAGTTTGTAGGTGTTCAGAATGGTTTGATCCCTATCCAGCTGAATTCCTGAGAGGAGACGAAATCCAGGTCTCCTACTCCTCCGCCATCTTGCTCCGCCCCCCTATTTTATTTTATTTTTAAAGATTTTATTTATTTGACAGAGAGAGACACAGCGAGAGAGGGAACACAAGCAGGGGGAGTGGGAGAGGGAAAAGCAGGCCTCCCGCTGAGCAGGGAGCCCGATGCAGGGCTCCATCCCAGGACCCTGGGATCATGACCCGAGCGGAAGGCAGACGCCCAATGACTGAGTCACCCAGGTGCCCCAATCCTCAGCATTTTAAATGAAGAGTTTAATGTAGAATGTTCACTATCCTACAGTGATGCATCTTTCTAGTCAATAATGGTAGAATAGTACTTTCATGTATTTAGACTTTTGGGATCTTTACTTAAATGGGCTTTTAAAGTTTTCTTCATGTAGGTCTTCAAATTTCTCAGTAAGTTTATTACACAGACCTCTTTATTTTATTAAAATATGTGTATAGAGATAAATATCACACACACACACATACATATACACACACAGGGGGTGGGAGGGATGTATAAAGCAAACATATGGTAGAACAAACCAAGTTAAATACCATGCAGTCATATTGCCAGTATTATAGAAGTCCTAGATATGTTTCTTGGTTCAATGTATATTCTACCTCCATGCCTTGCTACCCTCCTCCTCCCAACTACTGATTTTCATGGTGATCACTTGCTTTTCTCTACAGTTTTACTATCTGTATGTGTGTATCTAAACAATGCAGTTTACTTTTGCTTATTTTTGAACTTTATATGAATGGAATCTAAATGAAAACACTTTCTCTGTACACATCACTTCTGACACCAAATGTGTGGGGAGTTTTTCCTTACACCACCTAATTCTCCAGCTCTCTTGACATCAACTGGGTGTCCTACAATTTAACTCAATTCTAATACTACCTGGAGTTAATGCAGAACCACCGGTTAAGGGCTCAGTCCCACATGACTGCCCCCACCACTTTAGATGGCAATTGCAAGTAGGTGGGCCCTGGTTACCCACCATTCTGTCCAACTTGGCTATAAATTGGGGGTTCCCATAACTCCCTTCCTAAGTTTTGATAGTAACGGCTCACAGAACTCAGGGAAACACTTTACTTACTATTACCACTTTATTATAAAGGATGCAAATGAACAGCCAGATGAAGAGATACATAGGGCAAGGTCCAGAAGGGTGCTGAGTGCAGGAGCTTCCATCCCCCTGGAGTTTGGGGTACACCTCCCTACTGATACATAGATGTATTCACCAACCTGGAAGCTGTCCAAACTGTTGTTTAGGATTTTTATGAATGCTCCATGACATGCATCAGATTGATTAAAATCATTAGCTGTTGGTGATTACCTCAATCTCCAGCTCCTCTCCCTTCCCCAGAGACTGAAGGAGTGGACCTGAAAATTCTAACCCTCTAAACACATGGTTAGTTCCTGTAGCAACTAGCCCCAATCCTGAAGCTGCATAGGGGCTTTCAGTCATCAATCAAGTCATTAGCAAACTGAGGTATGGTTGAAAGGGGTTGATGAATAACAAAAGACGCTCCTCTTACCCTATCACTCAGCAAATTACAGGGGTTTACTGGAGTTCTGCCTGGAGCCAAGGATGAAGAGCAAGACAGTAGTCCACTCTTAATCTGCGGTTTCAGTTTCCGAGGTTTCAGTGACCTAGAGTCAACTGCAGTTTCTAAACAGATGACCCCCTTCTGACATATCATTAGAAGGTTGATAGTAGCCTAACACTCCCATCACAATGCCTATGTCTGTCATTCACCTCACTTCATCTTCATCACAGGCATTTTATCCTCTCACACCATCACAAGAAGGATGAGTATAGTACAAGAAGGTATTTTGAGAGAGAAACCACATTCACATAACTTTTATTATAACATATAATTGTTTCATTTTATTATTAGTTATGGTTGTTGATCGCTTACTTTGCCTAATTTATAAATTAAATTTTATCATAGGTATGTATAGAAAAAACAGTATTTATAGGGTTCAGTACCATCTGTGGTTTTAGACATTTACTGGGGGTCTTGTAATGTATCCCCTGCAGACATGGTGGGGGGACTACTGTATATCACAATATCACAGAATCATATTGTATGTTATTCTCTTTTGTTTTTCTTTTGGCCTCAATATTGTGTTTATAAAATTAATCAATGTTATTGCATGTGGCTTTAATTATTTTCATCTCTATATAGTATTCCCAAATCAGACTACCAAGAACCTTCTAGTTTGTGGCTTGTTTTACAACTTTATGGTGTTTTTCATAAACAGAAATTCCTAATTTTAATGTAGTCACATATTCTTTTATGGTTTACACTTTGTATCTTAAGAAATTCTTCTTTAGGGGCACCTGGGTGGCTTAGTCGGTTAAGCGTTTGCCTTCCGCTCAGGTCATGATCTCAGGGTCCTGGGATCCAGCCCCGCGTCGGGCTCTGGGGAATCTGCTTCTCCTTCTCCCTTTGTCCCTTCCCCCTGCTTGTGTGCTCTCTCTCAAATAAATAAAATCTTTTAAAAAAAAAAGAAATTCTGGGTGCCTGGGTGGCTCAGTTGTTAAGCATCTGCCTTTGGCTCAGGTCATGATCCCAGGGTCCTGGGATCAAGTCCCACATTGGGCCCTGCTCGGCGGGAAGCCTGCTTCTCCCACTCCCCCTGCTTGCGTTCCCTCTCTTGCTGTCTCTCTCTCTCTGTTGAAAAATAAAAATAAAATCTTTAAAAAAAAATTATTAAAAAAAAAGAAAAAGAAATTCTTCCTTACACAAAGATTATATTCTCTCGGGTTTTTTTCTAAAAAAATTTTAGTTGGGTTTTTCATTTTAAGTCTTTAATAAATCTGAAATTGATTTATGATTTTGGCATGAAGTTAAGATCCGATTTCATTTTTCCCCCCAAATGGATAACCAGTACCATTAATTGAAAGTTCCATCTTTTCCTCCTAATCTTTAATACCACCTCTGACGTAAATCAAATTTTCCTATATGTATGGGTCTATTTGTGAACTTGCTCTTCTGTGCCAATTATCTGTTTGACTGTCTAGTGCCAGTACCACACTGTCTTTTTCAGAAGTGTCTTGGCTATTCTTGGTCTTCCGTTTTTCCATTCAAATTTTAGAGTTAACTTCTCAAGTTCCTCAATAAAACCTGTTCAGACTTTGAAATTGTATTGAATTCATATATCAATTTGGAGAGAATTGGAATATTTATGACATTGAGTCTTCTAATTGATAAACAGTAGTATATACTTTCATTTATTTAGGCCTACTTTAGTGTTCTTCAGTACACTTCTACAATACTTTTTCACACAGGTCCTGCACATATCTTGTTAAATTTATTCCCAGGTACTGTGTTCGTCAGGATAAGCTAGGTTATACTGTGGCTTCAAACAAGGTTTATTTTCATTTACACTACCACATGTCCATTGCAGGTTGGGTAGAGGAAGAGGGATGTCCGCATAACATAGTCATGTGGGGACACAGACTGACAGAGCTGCCACTATCTTAAACATGGCCAGGAGACATATCAGAGGGAAAAGAAAGCTTTTGCAGTGTCTGCATCCAGAAATTAAAGGGCCCAGCCCAGAAGTAATACACATTACTTCCACTCATAATTTATTGGGCAGAATTAATCACATTACCTGACCTAATCATAGGATTCAGGAAGTACAGTCTACCAGGTACCATTAAGGAAATAACTGGAAATGTTTGGCAACCCACAAAAATAATTATCACATGTAGTGGGTGTGTGTATACATACATATATATACATACACATTTATAAATATATATATAGTATACATGTTGGGGCACCTGGGTGGCTTAGTAGGTTGGTTACACAACTGACTCTTGATTTTGGCTCAGGACCCCAAACAATTTTCGGCTCTTATGAGATCAAGTCCCATGTCAGGCTCCATGTTCAGCATGGATTCTGCTTAAGACTCTCTCTCCCTCTGCCCCTCCCTCCCGCTCTCTCTCTCCTAAAACAAATAAATAAATCTTTAAAAAAGAAACAGATGGGATGGCTGGGTGGCTCAGATGGTTAAGTGTCTGCCTTCGGCTCAGGTCATGATCCCAGGGTCCTGGGATCGAGCCCCACATTGGGCTCCCTGCTCAGCGGGGAGCCTGCTTCTCCCTCTGCCTCTGCCTCTCTCCCTCTCTCTCTCTGTCTCTCATGAATAAATAAATAAAATCTTTAAAAAGAGGGGCGCCTGGGTGGCTCAGATGGTTAAGCGTCTGCCTTCAGCTCAGGTCATGATCCCAGGGTCCTGCATCGGGCTTCGTGCTCAGTGGGGAGCCTGCTTCTCCCTCTCTTTCTACTGCTCCCCCTGCTTTTGCTCTCTCACTCTCTGGCAAATGAATAAGTAAAATCTTTTTTTTTTTTAAAGATTTTATTTATTTATTTGACAGAGAAAGACACAGCGAGAGAGGGAACACAAGCAGGGGGAGTGTGAGAGGGAGAAGCAGGCTTCCGCTGAGCAGGGAGCCCAATATGGGACTCGATCCCAGGACCCTGGGATCATGACCTGAGCTGAAGGCAGACGCTTAACAACTGAGCCACCCAGGTGCCCCTGAATAAGTAAAATCTTAAAAAATAAAAATAAAAAATAGATTAAAAAAATTTTAAAAACATACGTATACGTGTTAAGGTTTTTTGTGTTGTTGCTATGTGGATTGCCTAGAATTTTGCCCTAGAGGATACAATTCTTATAGAATATATGAATGATTTCCCCTGAAGTTGTGTGATGTGAGAATTATGCAATATGGTGGTACTGTTGTTGAAGTATAAAAAAATGTAATTTTTATATCCAACAATCAAGATAAATGCTCTTATTCTGATATTTATCTATAGATTCTTTTGAGTTTTCCATGTAAATAATCATATTATTCATGAAGGAAAGTATTATTCTTTCTAATCTTTATACTTCTTATATCTTTTTCTTATTTTCCTGCATTGTATGTACAACGTTGTTACAGCGTTGAATGGAATTAGTGACAGTAGGCACCTCTGTTGTGCTCCTGATTTTAAAGAGAATGTTTTCAATGTTTCAGTATAATGTTTACTGTATGCGATTTTTAAATAGTTTAAAATAGTTAATAGTTAAGAATGTTTTCTTCTATTTCTATTTCGAGAATTTTTTTTTAGAGAGGGAGGGAGGAGAGGGAGAGGGAGAGAGAGAATCTTAAGCAGGCTCCACACCCACTGCAGAGTCCAATGGGGAGCTCTGTCTCAGGACCGAGATCATAACCTGAGCCAAAATCAAGAGTTGGATACTTAACCCACTAAGCCACCCAGGCACCCCAAGAATTTATTTTTTCTTTTTAAGACTGGATGTTGAATTTGTTATCAAATGCTTTTTGGCCTCTTCACGTGATCATATGATTTTCTCCTTTATGTGGCAAGTTATATTAATTTTTTTTAATGCTAAACTAGGTGTGGTTCCTAGGTAGACTCACCTTGGTTGTGCTGGACTTAGTTTATAGTGTTTTGTTTAAGACTTTTATGTCTGTGTACAAAAGTGATATTGACATAATATTTCCTTCTTGTCCTTTCAGATTTTGGATCAAGTTTATGCTAAGTCATAATATGAGTTGGAGGTATCCCTTCATTTTTTAATTCTTTTAAATAGCTTATATAAAGTAGAATCATTTTTTTCTTTGAATTTTTAGCAGAACTCTCCTTTTAAAATCACCTTGGTCTGGAATTTTTTGAAGGAAAAAATTTCAACTACTGATTTCATTTCTTTATTGCTTAAAGGACTATTTTGATTTTTTCTTTCTTCTTAAGTCAACTTAAAAAATATCTTTTCATTATGGAAAATTTCAAACATGAAAAATAGAGCAAACTGTATAATGATCCCCCACATACCCATCACCCAGTTTCTTGAGTCAGTTTGGCTAAGCTTTATTTTTCCAGGGATTTATCTATTTCATCCAAGACCCCAAGTTTTTTTTGATATAGAATTGTTCATAACATCTTCTCATCTTTTTTATCTTAAAAACATCTGTAATTCTGTCCCTTTTTCATTCTTAATATTGGTTATTTGTGCCTTTGTTGTCTTTTTGTTTTTTTTTTTTAAGATTTTATTTATTTATTTAACAGAGAGAGACACAACGAGAGAGGGAACACAAGCAGGGGGAGTGGGAGAGGGAGAAGCAGGCCTCCCGCCGAACAGGGAGCCCAATGTGGGGCTCCATCCCAGGACCCTGGGATCATGACCTAAGCCGAAGGCAGACAATTAATGACTGAGCCACCCAGGCACCCAGTGCCTTTGTTGTCTTAATTTTCTTATCATGTTTGCTAATTTTAATAATCTTTTATTTTTTTTATTTTTTTAGATTTTATTTATTTTTTGACAGAAAGAGACACAGTGAGAGAAGGAACACAAGCAGGGGGAGTGGGAGGGGAAGAAGCAGGCTTCCCGCTGAGCAGGGAGCTCTATTCTAGGACCCTGGGATCATGCCCTGAGCCAAAAGCAGACGACTGAGCCATCCAGGTGCTCCTAATTTTAATAATCTTTTAAAAGAACAAACCTGGGGGCGCCTGGGTGGTTCAGTCGTTAAGCATCTGCCTTCGGCTCAGGTCATGATGCCAGGGTCCTGGGATTGAGCCCCGCATCGGGCTCCCTGCTCTGCTGGAAGCCTGCTTCTCCCTCTCCCACTCCCCTGCTTGTGTTCCCTCTCTCACTGTGTCTCTCTCTGTCAAATAAATAAATAAAATCTTTAAAATAAATAAATAAAAATAAAAGAACAAACCTGTGACATTGTTGCACTTCTGTGTTTGTTCTGTTTCATTCATTTCTGCTCTTGTTATTATTTCCTCTGTTCTGCTTTCTTTGGGCATATTCTGTCCTTTTTCTGCTATCTAAAGGTGTGTGCTTAGCACATTAATTTTCTTCCATTTTCCTTTTCTAATTAAATGTCTAAGTGTAATTTTTTTCTACACAGTTATTTTGCTGCATGTCACATTTTAATACCTAGTATTTTTGTTATTGTTCAGTTCTAAAATTTTTCTAATTTCTATGATTTCTTCTTTGACCTATACCTTATTTGGTCATACTTCTTAATTTGCAATATGGAGTTTGTCCTAGTTACTTTTTTGTATTGCTCCCTAACTTAATAGTATTTTGGTCTGAGTGATAATCTTTTGACATTGACTAAGATGTACTTTGACTCCTGGTCTGTGGTAAATTTTGTGAATATTTCATGTAATTGTGAATAACTATTCTATCTAAGTCCTTTAGATGAAGCTTGTTAAATGTGTTCAAATCTTCTGTATCCATAATAATTTTTTTGTTTGCATGATCTATCAGTCAAGAAAGACATATAAAAATTTCTCATAATGACTGTGAATATTCCTTTTTCTCCTTGTACCTGTATCTATTTTTGCTTTATGAAGATTATGTTATTAGTCATTCAGTTTTAAAGATTTTTTATTTATTTATTTGACAGAGAGAGCAAGCACGAGCAGGGGGAGCGACAGGCAGAGGGAGAGGGAGAAGCAGGTTCCCTGCTGAACAGAGAGCCCTACACAAGGCTCGTTCCCAGGACCCTGGGATCATGACCTGAGCCAAAGGCAGATGCTTAACTGACTGGGCCACTCAGGCGCCCCTAGGCATACAGTTTTGAAATTATTAAATCTCGATGAAATAAGTCTTATTGTACAGTGGCCTCTTTATCTCTAGTAATGCTATTTTCATTGAAATCTATTTTGTCTGATATTAATATAGCTATACTGGCTTTCTTTTGGTTGTTTTTTCTTGTTACATCTCCTCCCATGTTTTTACATTTATATATCAATTCTAGCTTTTATTAGGTTGGTTAATCAGAGTATCTAGCTAGCCCTTCTGATCAGAAATGGAACTTTTTTTTTTGAATACTGGAATCAATTTGCTAATACTTTATAGAGGATATTTACATTCATATTCATCAGTGAGACTGATCAATAATTAGGATGATATTATTTGTCATCCACACTGAGGAAGTTTTGAGAGTGAAAGGGAGTACAATATTTTTCCAGGCTTATGGCATAGAGATTGATTACAGTACCATTGGCTGGCATCATCAGGATTTATGAACTGCCTAATCATTTTGGCAAGGAATGGAGGTAAAGGTAGGTTTTCCAGTAATTAATCTAGTTAGGGCTCAGACTTACCCTGTTGGTTTTATAACTGTTATTGTATTACTCTATATATCTGACTATAAGCTGATTATATATTGAATGAAGTTGTACAGAGAAAGAAGGAAACAGACCTGGATTTGAATGTCTGTCTCTGTGACTTAATTGTATAATCCTTAGGTAATGACCTAACTCCTCTGAACTCCATTTTCCCCATCTGTATAATGGAGATTATAATGCCTACCTGGTAGGGATATTGTGAAAATTAAGGATAAGTGAAAGCACTCAATATGTTCTTAGTACATAGTAGATTCTCTTATGTTAGCTTATCCCCTTCTTTAGTTTCTGTTGTAAATTATCCTGTGTATTTGCTTTTCGAAACAAAGGTTGCTTTTTCCCTTGTGACTTAAAGTTGAAATCTTCCCTACTACTCCCCTGTTTACTTTGGATCAGAAAAAATTTCCCACTATGCCCTCAGTTATATGCATGTGGCATTTGGATAATTTAAGAAGGTATAGAAATTGACAGTATTGACAGTAGCAAAATTTTGACCAAAGGAAATAAATTAATGCTTATGTTATATAAAATGTATGAATTATCAGTGAAGCGAAAAGGTAAAATATGATTATCCTTAAAGCTTCTTAGATATCTTCTATCTTCTTAGGTAAAGCAGACTCCCTACTTGACCTCTTATATTCTCACAATCCTTTAACAGGACTTCATTGACTTAACTAGAGAAACCAGACCAAGGGCAAAGGACCGCAGTGGACTCTGTGTGATTGACCTGACAAGAACTGAGGAAGAAAATAGACCTATTGCCACTCTGGACTTGACTCTAGAACCTGTCGCTCCTTCCCAGAAAGAGCCAGCCAGTCTTCAGACTTGTGCCAGCCTCTGCAGCAAAGAGGTGACGGAAGGGCAGGTAGACAGAAGCTCTTGGCCTGCAGCACGGAGAATCATTAACAGCGATCCTGTGGATTTGGACCTTTTGGAAGAAACCACATTTGAAGGTCCGCAACCCCCTTCATCCATCAGCGGGGACTCTGTTTATCCAGCAGAGCCAAATTGTAGCTCAACTGCATTCAAAAGTGACCTTGGCTTCTTGGCAAGCCTACAGCTATCTTCAGATATTCGCTCCCTCTCCCCAACAAGCAATAATGGTAGCAGCAGCAATCAGAGGGCACCCTTGCCATGCCCACAGCAAGATGTGCCTTGCCCATCACAAGCTTTGCCATGCCCACTGCGAACCATGCCATGTCCACTGCGAGCCTCACCATGTCCACCACGAGCCTCCTCGTGCCCACCGCGAGCCTTGTCATGCCCATCACAAACCGTGCAGTGCCAAGTACAAGCTCTGCCTCCCCTGCCTCAAGAAGTTCCATGCCCTCCTCGAGAAATGCCATGCCCTCAGCAGAATGTGCCAAGCCCACCTCCAGACTCATCGTGGCAACCTCAGCACTCACCCAACCCACCTCAAGACTCACTGTGCCCACCTCAAGACTCTCTGGGCCTACCTCAAGATGTACCAGGCCCACCTCAAAACATATCATATCCACAAGATGTGACACACTTACAAGATATGCCTCAGTTATCAGGAGATGTGCCACAGTCACCACGACACGTGCCACAGTCACCAAGACACATGCCACAGTCACCAGCAAATGTGCCACAGTCACCAGCAGACGTGCCACAGTCACCAAGAGATGCACCACAGTCACCAGAAAGTGTGCCACATTCCCCTGGAGAAGTCCCAGACTTCCCAGGAGATATGTTCCGTTCACCTGGAAACATGCCATGCTTGCCAGGAGACATGCCACACTCACTTGGAGACTTGCCTCACTTACCACGAGACAGGCCTTACTCTCTCCAAAATGATATACATAACCGTGACACGCCTATGGAAGTCTCAGCTCCGTCCTCTCCAAGGTTCTCTCCCAGCCCACAGTCTCCACAGTCTGAAACTTCCTTAGAGAAAGTTCCTTGGTTCTCTGTCACAGAAACTCCAGCCAGACAAGAGAGATCACTGTCAGAGCCTGCTAACCCCGGGTCTGCCCAGGTACAAGCACGAACACCACAAGGTGGGTTGTACAACAGACCATGCCTGCATAGACTGAAGTACTTCTTACGACCTCCGGTGCATCACCTCTTCTTCCAGACACTAATACCAGATAAAGACACAAGAGAGGTGAGCTAACATATCTTCCCCTAGAGATTAGGTGTCCTCTGTATAGGCCTCGCACGAAGTCACTGTGCTGTAAGGAGTCCATGCATGAGAGAACAGGTCCAGGATGAATTCGGTATTTTTGTCTTTCCTCCTCTTGTGGAATCATCTAGTGTAGAGTCAGACCTGGGTTCAAATGTCACCCCCACAGTTAGCACCTGGCACTGTAGAAGTCACTATACCTTTCTGAGCCCTAGCTTTCCTAGATGTAAAATGGAGATAAGAACACACCTCACAGGATCATTAAATGACATAACATATGTCAAGTGCCTATTAGAGTGTCTGGCTCATTATAGGCCTTCATCAAATACTTCTCTTCAGTTCCTATGCCTTTCCCTTCCTGATGCCCTTATTACCCCTTCCATATCATAGAGAGAGTGATACTCTGGACACTTCTGTGCCTCCAAAATTAATACTTTCTGGCTTTTGGGGAGGAAATTCAATTTTAAGATTTTAATGGGACTGCTACTTCCCATTGGTCTTTTTTAGTTACGGGAACTAAACCAGATGCTTTTCTTAGCAGATGTAAGGAAAAAAAATTGTGGCTGAGTCCTACAAGATGAAGCTATTTTTTCATTATCCATAACCATATTCTCAACATTAAGAAGACTGGCTTGAGGTAGGCCAGGAATTCAAAAGGTGCATTTTTGGAGCAATCAGCAATCCAGCGTAGTATGTGTCAGGCATTCACATTGATTTGGCCTTGAAGAGTGAATTTTTTTCTCTCATTTTTATTGTTGTTATAGCTTCTGGTATGTTTTATCTCTTCTCCTTCTGAATGACTCTCTCCAATCACTAGCCCGTTCTCTTTTTTCCTATGGGTTTGCCTGGTGATACAGCCATTATGAAGAGCATCTGGGGGACTTGAGAGAGTCTGTGTTTCCCTGGTCAAGACTGCAGCGCTTTGTAGGTGCCGCACAACTGGAGAAGCTCCAGTAGCGGCAAATGCGGGTACCACATTCCCTGCCCGTGTAAACGCAGCTTAGGTTCAAAGACGGCAGTTAGGCCAAACAAAAGGGTTTTTTCTTCTTAATTTCTTACTTTAAAGAACCTTGGCCATCCAGAGTTCATCTGTAAATCTTTTCTGTCTCTTCTATGATTTCTTTTGGGCTTTTAATAAGTACTTCTTCACTAGGTCATTTTCCTCCCAGAACTTCTTAGCCAGTCCCCATGCTGCCACTTAGCAGCCATAGGCCTTAAGTTTTCTGAGTCTCTCTTGGTTTAGCTCTAAAATAAGTCATAATGACCATATCATAAAGTTGTTTGACTTAAAAGTAAACACATAAAGCACAGAGCCACCTTTCAAGGCCTAAAGAAATGTTTTATTAAGTATTAGTTCCCCTTAAATAGATGGGCATCAGAAGAATTTGTAAACTTTATCTATTTGTAGATGTCCCCATTTGTAGGCAAGAAATGAATAATATAGGTTCAAATATAGGTAAAGTGTCTCACAAGTAAAATAGTCACCAAAGCAAGATATTTTGTCCTTCTCATTGCTGGCTCTTAATTTTCATTACATGCCAGGTATAGTATTGGTCTTTGATCAGTAAGATCAGGGGTTACCCTCAGGTGATTTGAGACATAAGGAAAGCTCACTGGACTTCTCCAGAAGATTTTCTGAAAGGACAATTCCAGCCATCACTGTTTGACTGTTATACATAAGCGGTCAAATCTTTGGTTGATGTTTTAAATTTAATACTTATTCTCAGATTTGATTTGATTTTTTTTTAAATAGAGACAGAGAGAGAGAGACAGTAAGAGAGGGAACACAAGCAGGGGGAGTAGGAAAGGGAGAAGCAGGCTTCCCGTGGAGAAGGGAGCCCGACGCGGGGCTCGATCCCAGGACCCTGGGACCATGACCTGAGCCGAAGGCAGATGCTTAACGACTGAGCCACCCAGGCTCAGTCTCATCCAGAGAGAGCGAGAGGAGGAAAGAGAGAAATATAGAAAAAGACTGGCAGAGAGACACAGTAAAAGAGGGAGACTCAGAGAAAGGCAGTAGGGAGACCATGACCATAGAGGGTACTGTTAAGTGATATTGCACTAGGGATACTGAACAGCACTTTGTACTTCTTCACAACACTGAATTTTTAAATTTATAATTTAGTATCTGATGGTTCCCCTCTTGTATACACACATACCCTGTAAGTTCCATTAGGGAAGATCTCTTGTTTGCCTCTGCAATCCAGCACCTGGTACTGGCAGAGTAAAAGTGCTGCCCTCGGGGCTTCTGGGTGGCTCAGATGGTTAAGCGTCTGCCTTTGGCTCAGCTCATGATCCCAGGGTCCTGGGATCGAGCCCTGCAGCATTGGGCTCCCGGCTCAGCAGGGTGTCTGCTTCTCCCTCTCCCTCTCTCCCTACTTGTGCACTCTCTCTCTATTATTGCTCGGTCTTAAATGAATGAATAAAATCTTAAAAAAAAAAAAAAAAGTGCTGCCCTAAAGTTTCCATGAATTGGTTGAGTGACAATTTGAGAGCAGACAAGGGCACAACAGTCTTTGTCCTGAGCACCTCATATTTATGATGTTTTTGCCCTAACTTCTAAAACAGTATATGGGGCGCCTGGGTGGCTCAGTCGTTAAGCATCTGCCTTCGGCTCAGGTCATGATCCCAGGGTCCTGGGATTGAGCCCCGCATCAGGCTCCCTGCTCAGCGGGGAGCCTGCTTCTCTCTCTCCCACTCCCCCTGCTTGTGTTCCCTCTCTCGCTGTTGTCTCTCTCTGTCAAATAAATAAATAAAATCTTTAAAAAAAAAATTACTTATGGTGCTATCAGTCAGCATTTATTATTGTTAATAATTTTGGTGTATTTCCTGCTCGGTTGCCTTTTTATACATAGACATTTTAAATTTTTTAATAATGGGGATTTTTAACAAAAATATATTTATTGTTCGTTTTAGTGTTTAGAAGTAGCGTGAATTTAGACGGTAGATCTGGGGCTATACCACCCCATGTGTGAAATCAGCTTCTGCCATTTGTTACATGCCAAATGCTTACTCTCTAAATCTGTTTCCTTATCTATAAAATAGGAATAATAATAGTATGTATTTATAGGTTGTTGTGAGAATTAAAGTGAGGATAAGGTAAATGTTCAAAATTTATTCTTGTTGTTATATTATAATGTCAAAAACTTCAATGTTTTTTCTTCTGATTATGAAAGTAATATATATCTATTGTGGAAAAATACAAAAGAGCATATAGAAGAAAATCATACATAATTACATCCACCACCCAGATAATAGAAAACCACTTTTCACTTATTCTCTCCCAGTCTTTTTACATACATACTTTCAGGGGGTGTAGGGGAAGCAACTTAACATTTACGGTTGACAGTAAATCAACTACATGGGATTCTTTTTTTTTTTTTAAGATTTTATTTATTTATTTGACAGAGAGAGACACAGCGAGAGAGGGAACACAAGCAGGGGGAGTGGGAGAGGGAGAAGCAGGCTTCCCGCTGAGCAGGGAGCCCGATGCGGGGCTCGATTCCAGGATCTTGGGATCACGACCCGAGCCGAAGGCAGACACTTAACGACTGCGCCACCCAGGCATCCCAACAATAAAACATACTTAAAACATCTTTCTTCATCTCTTTATTTCAGAATCTGATATAGTATCATAACTACCCCTAAACTATCTTCTCACCTTCACTCAAATCAACTTAGGCTAGCTCTTGACTCTTTTGTACTTTCTTTTCTATGCTATATTTTAGCACAGATGCAATCATATTATATGTACAACCTTGAATTCTTATTTTTTAACATAATATAAATATTTTCCCATGTCCTTAAAAGTTTTTTAGATAAGGCTTTTCAGTCCTTTTATTGTTTAATTATGAATATTTCAAATGCATGGAAAATTTTGCTGTCTTCAACCTGTTTCAGAACCTCTTGTTTTTATGTCTGTAAAAACCTATCCTAATTGCTTTCTTTTTATCTCTACAGAGTAAGGGTCAAAAATTAGAACCCATTCCTCATCGAAGACTAAGAATGGTAACAAACACCATTGAAGAAAATTTTCCCCTGGGGACTGTGCAGTTTTTGATGGACTTTGTGTCACCCCAGCATTACCCACCCAGAGAAATTGTGGCTCACATCATCCAGAAAATCCTGCTCAGTGGCTCTGAGACCGTGGATGTCCTAAAGGAGGCCTATATGCTTCTCATGAAAATTCAACAGTATGAATCTTAGATGTTGGTGAATCTCCTAGGGAACCTGGACTCAGGGCACAGCTTTCTCTTGCCTAAGCTTGCTTCAGCTAACCATTAGAGAGGGTGATTAGTATGTCAGTGTTATTTGGGTTGCAAGTGACAGGAAACCCAATCCAAACTAGCTTTAACAGCTGATAACAGAGAATTTAATTATTCATGTTACTAGAAACCTAGGAATAAGACTTAATTCAGTTCAAAATGGTTACCAGGATCCATTTTTCAGTCCTGCTCTGCTCTTCTTTTCAGGATCTACATAGTAGTCTTCTCAGCCTCCAGCTTTTATGAGAGAGTCCACTTCCTTTATAATTACACAAGAGTTCTGAAATTGAGTCTTGTAGGCTTTAATTGGTATAACATAGGACATGAGTTCATTTTTGAACCAATCACTGTGAACTGAAGGATAGAATATCATGATTGGCTAACTGCTTCACAGACTTCATCCTAGGAATGTGGTAGATAAAGCTAATGGGCTAGAGTAATAAAGAATTGATTTCTTCAAGGCAAAATTGGGGTACTAATGCCTTCCAAAAGAGAAGTGAATAGTGAAAGTTCCACTACCCTCAGATGACACGGTATCATGTCAAAGGATGGGCAAGAGCAGTGAGGATAAGAGGAGGTTTCTTTCTGTCATCTTCCACATCACATCCCCTCTTCCATTGAACTCTCCAGAATTCTAATTGATGTCACTTGACTTTCAGGCTACATCCAGCTAATGCCAAGACAGTGGAGTGGGACTGGAAGCTGCTCACTTATGTCATGGAGGAAGAGGTAACATAACAATTATGAGGGTGTATCTTTTGCACAAGTTTTAATTAGAAACAAAAGTGAAAGCAAATCTGATAGTAAAGTCTTTGCCCTTATTCCCTCCTTATACTCCCACCCCCACCAAAAAATTCCTATTGAAATGGTGTGTGCTGTCTTCCAATTCAAAATTAAGTGTATTCACTTATCCCTGTCCTTCTTGAGATCCCATTAAAAAGAATAGTAAATGAACAGAGAAAGATATAAATCCATGGCAGTGAAAATAAGGGGAAGGGCAATAGATCTGAATGAAAACTAGAAGAACTAAAGGAAATGTAAGATTGTTACTGGTGAGGCTAGGCAGAGAAAGCCACAGGCTATAATACATGCAGCCAAGGAGCAAGGAAATCTATGCTTTAGAGCAGAGAGTTTTCAACTCAGAAACACAATATATATAAGAGGGTTGGAGTCCGACATAGGCTGTAAATTTGTTGAAAGTTTGTAGATAGAACTGACAACCTCTCCATTCTTGAGTACAGAAAGTTCGGTCATCAGACTACCTAATTTCAGGCAAAAAGTCAGAGGATTTATTGTCTAAAAATATTGAATGAACCATCTGTCATAAACAAAGGCACCTAGTATAGAGTTAGTGTTCCAGAAAAAGTCTTTTGCATTCTGACTTTTAGGGATCCCTAAATTAAATTGCCAGCTTTCTGTCTGCTCACCCAAAGCACTTGGATGGAACAAATTATTTTCAACTTAGAATTCTAAACTCAACCAAACTATTATTCAAGTGTGAGTGTAACATAAAGACATATAGGAACTTGAAAAAATATCCCTACACCCCATTTCTTTGGTTACCTAAAGGTATGTGTCAAAAGAATGGGGGATAATAAAGAGGGAGGCACAGGATCCAGGGAACACTAGATCTAATCCAAGAGAATAATAAAGAGAATTCCTAAAATCATGGTGAATAGTAGACCTAGAGAGCATTCAGTCCAAATTGGAGCAAAATAATTTAGGGCTTTAAGAATGATCTGGGAGGGGTGCCTGGGTGGCTCAGTCATTAAGTGTCTGCCTTCAGCTCAGGTCATGATCCCAGGGTCCTGGGATTGAGCACCACATTGGGCTCCCTGCTCCATGGGAAGCCTGCTTCTCCCTCTCCCACAACCCTGCTTGTGTTCCCTCTCTTACTGTGTCTCTCTCTGTCAAATAAATAAAATCTTAAAAAAAAAAAAAAAAAAGAATGATCTGGGAAACATTACCAAGATGATAGACAAGGAAACTCCAGGCTATTGTTCTCCCATGGAGATGCCAAGTTAAGAAAAACATATGGACCAGAATACTTTTGTGAAAACTCTGGAGATCAATTATGAAGTTTCAGTACCCAAGAGAATGCATAATCAAGAAAGGACTCAATGAAAGGAATAGGAAATTTTGGGTTATTTTGTGTGTCCATGCCCCTCCCCTACCCAGCATAGCATGGTGCAACTGGGAGGAAACCTCACATGCCTCAGCTCCTCCCTCAGGGTGGAAACAAAAGAGTGGACTTTGAGTCCAGTGCCCCGGCTTGTTAGGGAGCTGCCCAAAGGATAGTTTTTGTCTCACCTGACTCAGAGCACTGATGGGAATAGTGATACAATTTGGAAGCTGCTGAAAAGAGAGATGATCACTGCCACATATTAGAGCTTCAGCGATTTTGTAGTTCCACGGGCAGGTACCAGGGGAGCAAGAAACTGCACTCCTGAGAAGAAACAAAGGCAAGCCATTTGGAAAATTAAGATAGATAAAAGCACAGATACAAGCCCAGAAAAAACACAACCCCTGGAAAGTTCTGAGAGAGTCCAGAACCCTTAACCAGGCTAATTGGTGAAGATCTTACCCTGCATGAACTCAGTGGATAGACTGGGAAGGGTGTTTGTTTTTTCAAATGCTTAAGCCTCAACAAAAGATTACAAGGTGTACGAAGAAACTGGGAAATATGTCCCAGTCAAAGGAATAGAATAAAGCTCCAGAAACCAACCATAAAGAAACACAGATCTCTTAATTTCCTAACAAAGAATGTTTTTAAACTATCTTAAAAATGCACAAGGAGAGGCGCCAGGTGGCTCAGTCAGTTAAGCATCCAACTCTTGATTTTTGCTCAGGTTGTCATGGGATCGAGCCCTGCAATGGGTTCTGTGCTCAGCACAGAGTCGGCTTGGGATTCTCTCTCTCCCTCTGCTCTTGCAACTCCCTCCTGTTCATGTGTGCACACGTGTGCACACACACACTCTCTAACATAAATAAATAAATCTTTTTTAAAAAATGCACAAGGAGCTAAAAGAGAACAGAGAGAGAAATGACTAACTGAAGCATGAAAATGATGCATGAACAAAATGAGAATATTAAAAAACTATTAGGAAGAATCAAACATATTCTGGAACTGAAAAGTATAATAACTGAATTGAAAAATTCACTAGAGGGATTCAACAGCAGACTTGACAGGCAGAAGAAAACAGTCAATGAACTTGAAGAAAGGTCATTTGAAGTCATTGAGACACAGGAACAAAAAGAAAACATAATGAAGAAAATTGAAGAGAGCCTAAAGGACTATGGGACATTATTAAGTGGACCATATATGCAGTATAGGAGTCCAAAGAGAAGAGAGAAAGGGGCAGAGAGCTTATTTGAAAAAATAATGACCCTGAACTTCCCAAATCTGTGGAAAGAAATGGATATACAATTTTATGAAGCTCAACTCCAGTGAGGTTAAACCAGAGACCCACACCAAGACATATTATAATCAAAGTGTCAAAAGTTAAAGACAGAATCTTGAAAACAGCAAGAAAAAAGTGACTCACCATATACAAGAGAGCTTGCATAAGATTTTTAGCAGATTCTCAGCAGAACTTTGCAAGTCAGAAGGCAATAGGTTGATATATTCAAAGTGCTGAAAGAAAAAAGCTATTAACCAAAAATACTATATCCGGCAAAACCATCCTTCAGAAATGAGGGAGAGCAGCAGGAGAGAAACAACACATCACATACAGGATCTCGGTAAGATAATCAGCAGATTTCTTATCAGGAAATTTGGAGGCCAGAAGGTAGTGAGCTGATATATTCAAAGTGCTAAAGAATAAAACTCAACCAAGATTCCTTTATTCAACAAAATTATTTTTCAAAAATGAGACAGAAATAAAGACATCCCCAGATAAACAAAAGCTGAAGGAGCTCATTTCCACCAGCCCTGCCCAGCAAGAAAACCTAAAGGGAGTCCTGCAGAGTAAAATGAAACACTGAATAGTAACTTGAAGCCATATGAAGAAATAAAGATGTCAGTAAAGGTAAATACATGGGCAATTATAAAAACTACTGTTATTGTAACAACATTTTATAACATTTGATTTTGTATATGGTTAAGTGACTAATTCTAATACTAGTCTGAAAGCTAGGATTATTATAACTTTGAAACTCCACATTTTGCTTTCTACATAATTTAAGATACTAATGCATTTAAAAGAACTATTAATTTGTTTTGTATGAAGATGGGGTTATGTGACATCAACAACCAAAAGGGTGACAGAGCTGTAAAGGAACAGTTTTTATATGTTATTGAAGTTAAGCTTGTATGAATTCAAATTAGAGTATTATAACTTTAGAATATTAAATGCAATCACAATGGTAACCACAAAGACAACAGCTATAGAAATACACAAAAGGAAATGACAAGAGAATTTAAACTTTCACTCTAAAAAGTCAACTAAAGACAAGACAATGATGCAGGAAATAAAGAACAAAAAAGCTGTAAGGCATTTAGAAAACAGCACAATGATAGAAGTGCATCCTTCCTTATCAGTAATTGCTGTAAATGTAAATGGATTAAACTCTCCAATCAAAAGACACAGATTGGCAGAATAGATAAAAACACATGATCCAACTACATGCTATCTACAAGAAACTCACTTTACATCCAAAGACACAAGTAGATTGAAAGTGAAAGAATGGGAAAAGATACTCCATGAAAATAGTAACCAAAACAGCACAGGTGGCTGTACTAATATGAGACAAAATAAACTTTAAATCAGAAAATGTTACAAAAGACAAAGGAGGATATTATATATTAATTAAAATGTTCAATACAGCTGTAAGATATAACAGTCATAAATATTTATGTACCTAATGATAGACCATCAAGATACGAAGGAAAAACTGACAGAATTAAAGGGAAAAATACACAGTTCTATATTAATAATTGGAGACTTCAATACCCCACTCTCAATAATGAATAGAATAGCCAGAATAGAAGATAGGTAAGGAAAGAGAAAAAATTAAACAATGTAATAAACCAACCAGATCTAACAGTTATATGCAGAATATTCTACCCCCAACAGCATGTACCTTCTTCTTAGTGCACATGGTACATATTCCAGGATAAAACTATATGTTAGGCCACTAATTAAGTCCCAGTAGATTTTAAAAGATAGATATCATATAAAGTATCTTTATTCTATGAAACCAACATCACCCTGATATTAAAGCCAGATACAGAAACTAGAAGAAAACTGCAGACCAATATCCCTTATGAACACTGATGCAAAATCCCCAGCAAAATACTAGCAAACAAAATTCAACACCACATCATGTGGATTATACATCATAATCAAGTGGGATTTATCTGGGAATACAAGGATGTTTCAATATACAAAAATCAATCAATGAAATACACTACATTAACAGAAGGAAGGACAAAAACCACATGATCATCTCAATTGATGCAAAAAAATGCATTTGACAAAATTCAACACATTTCATCATAAAAACTCTCAACAAACTAGGAATAGAAAGAAACTATCTTGTAAAAACACTATATGGAAAAACCCACAGCAAACATCATATTCAGTGGTCAAATACTGAAGCTTTTCCTCTAAGATCAGGAATAAGGTAAGGATACCTACTTTTGTCTCTTCTAGTCAACATAGTATTAGAAGTTTCTAACCAAAGCAGTTAGGCAAGGAAGGGAAATAAAAGACATCCACATTGAAAAGCAAGAAACAGAATTATCTCTGTTCATAGATAACATGATCTTATATGAAGAAAGCCCTAAAGATTCTACACAGAAAAATTGTTAGAGCTAATAAACAAGTTCAGCAAAGTTGCAGGATACAAAATCAAGACACAAAAATCAATTGCATTTCTGCATACTAACAATCTGAAAAGGAAATTAGGAAAACAATTCTATTAAGAAAAGTATCAAAAACAGGGGCGCCTGGGTGGCTCAGATGGTTAAGCGTCTGCCTTCGGCTCAGGTCATGATCTCAGAGTCCTGGGATCGCGTCCCGCATCGGGCTCCCTGCTCTTTGGGAGCCTGCTTCTCCCTCTGCCTCTCTCTCTCTCTCTCTGTCTCTCATGAATAAATAAATAAAATATTAAAAAATATATATATATCAAAAACAATAAAATACTTAGGGGTAAACCTAACCAAGGAGATGAACAATTTGTACACTGAAAACTACAAAACATTACTGAAAGAAAATAAAGAAGACATAAATAAATGATAAGATATCTCATGCTCAGGGCACCTGGGTGGCTCAGATGGTTAAGCATCTGCCTTCGGCTCAGGTCACGATCCCAGGGCCCTGGGATCGAGTTCCACACTGTGCTCCTTGCTCGGCAGGAAGCCTGCTTCTCCCTCTCCCACTCCAAGCGCTGCTTGTGTTCCTGCTCTCTCTGTCTCTGTCAAATAAATAAAATCTTAAAAAAAAAAAAAAGATATCTCATGCTCATAGATTGAAAGAATTAATATTGTTAAGATGTCAGTAGTACCCAATCAGCACAGTCAGCACAGAGTCAGCACAGTCCCTATCAAAATCCCAGCAGCACTTTTTGCAGAAATAGAAAACTCTGTCCTAAAATTCAGATGGAATTTCAGAGGACCCTGAATAGCCAAAACAATCTTGAAAAAGAACAAAGTTGGACTATTCATACTTGTTGATTTTAAATATATTAAAAAGCTACAGTCATCAAAACAGTGTGGTAATCTCATAAAGACAGACATATAGGGGCACCTGGGTGGCTCAGTTGGTTAAGTGACTGCCTTCGGCTCAGGTCATAATCCTGGAGTCCCTGGATTGAGTCCCGCATCAGGCTCCCTGCTTGGCAGGGAGTCTGCTTCACCCTCTGACCCTCCCCCCTCTCATGTGATTTCTCTCTCTCTCAAATAAATAAATAAATAAATCTTTTAAAAAAATAAATAAAGACAGACATATAGACATGTGCAATAAAATTGAGAACCCTCCCCAAAATTTTGTGAGTATGGTCAAGTGATGTTCATCAAGGGTGCCAAGACCATTCAATGGGGAAAAGATAGTCTCTTCAACAAATAGTTTTGGGAAAACTGGATAGCCATATGCAAAAGAATAAAGTTGGACCCTTATCTAATACCATATACAAAAATTAACTCTAAATGGAACAAAGATCTCTGATATCAGACCAAAAGCTATAAAACTCTTAGGAGAAAATATAGGGGAAAACTTCATGACATTGAATTTGGCATTGTTTTCTCTGATACGACACCAAAGACACGAGCAAATAAAGCAAAAATAGACAAATGGAACTATAGCAAAGTTGTTTAAAACTTCTGTGCATCAGAGAACACAGTCAGGAGTGAAAAGGCAGTCTATAGAATGGGAGAAAATATTTTTAAAATCACCAACCGGGGGCACCTGGGTGGCTCAGTTGGTTAAGCATCTGCCTTCAGCTCAGGTCATGATCCCAGGGTCCTGGGATCCAGCCCTGCATTGGGCTCCTTGGACAGTGGGGAGCCTGCTTCTCCCTCTCCCTCTGCCTGCTGTTCCCCCTGATTGTGCTCTCTCTCTGTGTCAAATAAATAAAATCTTTAAAAAAAAAAAAATCACAGGGCGCCTGGGTGGCTCAGTTGGTTAAGTGACTGCCTTCGGCTCAGGTCATGATCCTGGAGTCCCGGGATCAAGTCCCACATCAGGCTCCCTGCTCAGCGGGGAGTCTGCTCCCTCTGACCCTCCCCCCTCTCATGCTCTCTCTCTCAAATAAATAAATAAAATCTTTAAAAAATAAAAAATAAAAAATAATCACATATCTGATAAGGGGTTAATATCCAGAATATATAAAGAACTCCTATAACTCAACAACATTTAAACATTTTACTACAAAACTGGCAGAATTAAAGGAAAAATTGAACAAGATAACCTGATTTTTAAAGGGCAAAGGACTTGAATAGAGATTTTTCCAAAGATGATATACAAATGGCCAATAAGCATATGAAAGGATGCTTAACATCACTAATCACAGAGAAATGCAAATCAAAATTACAATGAGATATCATTTCACACCCATCAGGATGGGTACTATTTTTTTTTTTTTTAAAGATTTTATTTATTTGACAGAGAGAGACACAGCGAGAGAGGGAACATAAGCAGGGGGAGCGGGAGAGGGAGAAGCAGGCTTCCCGCGCCGGGAGCCTGATGCAGGGCTCGATCCCAGGACCCTGGGATCATGACCTGAGCCGAAGGCAGATGCTTAACGACTGAGCCACCCAGGTGCCCCAGGATGGGTACTATTAAAAGAAAAATTTTTAACGGAAAATAAGTAGTGGCAAGGATATAGAGAAATTAGATCACTTGCCCACTGTGGGTAGGATTATAAAATAGTATAGCCGCTATGAAGATTATATGGTGGTTCTTCAAAAAATTAAAAATAGAATTACCATATGATCCATCAATCCCACTTCATATACTCCCACAGGGGTATATATGTAAAAGAATTGAAAGAAGGGTCTCGAAAAGATATTTGCACACCCATGTTCATAGCAGCATTATTCACAATAGCCAAGAAGTGGAAGTAACTGAACTGTCCAACAGATAACTAGGTAAAAAAATGTGGTATATACAGATAAGATGAAATATTAATTCTGCTTTAAACAGGAAGGAAATCCTCCCATATGCTACAACATGGATGGTAGCATAATGAAGACAAGATACTAAGTGAAATAAGCCAGTCACAAAAAAAGACAGTATATAATTTGATGTATGCAAAGTGTCTATAGTAGTCATATTAATATAAAAAACAAATGGGAGCACCTGGGTGGCTCAGTCAGTTGGGCCTCCAACTCTTGATTTCAGTTCAAGTCTTGATCTCTGGGTCGTGGGTTCAGGCCCCCTGTTGGGCCCCACATTGGGCTCTGCGCTGGGCATGGAGCCTACTTAAATTAAAAAAAAAAAAATTTTTTTTTTAAAAAGCGAATAGAATGTTGGTTACCAGGGGTTAGGGGGAGGGGGAAATTGGGTGTTATTGTTCAATGTGTATAGAGTTTCAATATTGCAAGATGGAAAAGTTCTGAAGATCTGTTGCACAACTATGGAAATATACTTAACAATACTAAACTGTACACTTAAAAATGGTTAAAATAATAAACTGTTACATGTTTTTTACCACAATTTTTAAAAATTTTAAAAAGAAAACAGGCTATAACAAATGTTGCCAAGAAAGTAGAGATACAGTAAGTTTCATACATTGCTGGTGGGAATGTAAATGGTACAACCACTTTGGAAAACAGTTTGACAGTTTCTTTAAAAAATTAAACATAAACTTATCATATGACCCAGCTATTCCACTTCCAGGTACTGAGCCCCCCAAAAATGAAAATATATGTCTAATAAAGGCTTACATGTGAATGTTCATAGCACCATTATTCATAATAGCCAAAAAGTGGAAACAGACCAAATGTCCATCAACAGTTGAATGGATAAGCAAAATGTGCTATATTTATACATGGGAATACTATTCAGTAATTTTAAAAAAATGAGCTCTTGATACATGCTAAGACATGGACAAACCTCAAAAAAATATTAAGCTAAGTAAAAGGATGCCACATACACAAGATCACATATTGTATAATTCTGCATATATGAAATGTCCAGAAGGGCAAATCAGTAGAGCCAGAAAGTAGAGGAGTGTTTGCCTGGAGCTAGAGGTGGGGACAGGAATTAACTGTAAACAGGCATGAGCAATCTTATTTCAGTTATGAAGATGTTCTTTTTTTTTTTTTTTTAAGATTTATCTATTTTAGAATGAGAGAGTGCTCATGAGTAGGGGGAGAGGGAGAGGAAGAGACTTTTCAAGCACACTCCATGCTGAGCGTGAAGCCCATCATGGGGCTCAATCTCATGACCCATGAGATCATGACCTAAGCTGAAACCAAGAGTTGGACACTTAACCAACTGAGTCACCCAGGCACCCCTATGAAGATGTTCTAAAAATTGATGGTCATAGTTGCCAAACTCAATAAATTTACAACAAATCATTGAACTGTACATTTAAAATGGGTGAATTTTTAAGGTTTTTCAATAAAGTTGTTTTTAAAAATGAAAAAAAATTGGAAAAGAAGGGTATTCTCAAGATTCAACACCATTCTTGAGGAGTTGAAAGAAGTAAAGTGTTCACTGTAGGCAATGTAGGGAGGATAAAAAAAGAAACTTTAGGAAAATCAAAAAGCTTCACAAGAAAGGAATGATTTTCTTAGTATACTACTATATGGATTTCTACCATCAGTCCATGGAAGGCTGTTAGAAAAAGGCCTTGTAACCCAGCTGTTCCTCTCTCTCAAAAACATAGCCAGTAGAGTCTCTCTCCTGTGCCACAGTAAATAATTTTAACATAGTCCTCATACTGTAAACACTATTTAGTTATAATATTTAGAATCAATTTATATACAAAGCACATAAGACAAGTTTATTAGCCTTGACAGTGGAAAACAGAAAAGTGTAGAAGATAAAGATTAGGAGATGAAAAGGGATAGGATCTCTGAGAATAGTAGGGTTGCTATAACGTCTTTATCTTTATCCCAAGTGGGGAGTCAAGAGATACTATCTATAGATGATGGAACATAAATTGAGATAGTTATTTTAGGAAGAGAAGCAGGGAAATGGCACAAGTGAGTTAAATCCTTATCTAGCACAGCAAAGCCAATAGGTAATGTCTAAAGTTAATAAATCAAGAAATAGTGATAAAAGCATCTTTTTAGAGATGTTTAGGGTAACTTTCAGAAGAAAGAGTTTAAAATTTCCCTCTAGGGTACTCGGGGCAAGCAGTAGTGGAGAGTGGTGTTAGTGGAAGATTTCCGTCATAAATCTAGCACAAGTACTTGGTTTTTAAAAAATCATTTGCACCAATTAACAAGGATTAGAGAAAAAAATATACACATTTGGAAGACAAAGTTATCCATCCCCACCTCCTCTTTAAAAAGAAAGAAATTGTTTGTGCTTACAATGGTCATTCTTTTTCCTGCTGACTAAACCATACCCTAGTCCATGAGTGTATATTCTCAGAGTATATGCCTACCCCCTAGTGTTTGAAAAGTTCCTAAAGAGTCCAGAAATGGTTTGGGGCCTTATTTTTCGATTTTTCAAAGCCTGAGCTCCTGGGCTTGGGTCCCAGCACTTGTTTCCCAGTAAAGGGAAACCAACAAATGGTACATGTCTGCCTGGTGTGTCACAGGTGCTTACACTGGTTTTGGTACCGTTACCGTTACCACCACGTAAATCACAAAGACACTGAGACTCAGAAGGGCAAGTTGAATAAGGTGTGGATCTGAGTTTAAAACATCAAACGAAAATAAATACATAAGGTCTGTGTGCCATCAAAGCCCACATTCTTTCGGTTGGGCTTTCTCAGTTAGGATCATTCCACCTGTAACAACCCAACTCAGACTTGCAAAAACAATAAGGATATGCATCAGCTCATGTTACTAGAAGTTTAGCAGTGGTATGGACATCATGGTTGCTTGATCCAGCAGCTCAACAGGGTCATTTAGGAGCCAGTTTTTGTCTCTCTGTTTTGATATCCACAGTTTGGCATTTGTCCTGAGACTGACTTCTCGGTTATCTATCTCTTAAATTAGGAAGTCTATAGTCCTGAGCCTCCAGGCTCCGAGACTGCCCTATTTCCCCTCTTTTGTAATGACCTGGACTGCCTGCTCTCTCAGGAGCTTCTTTTAGGTGCAGACACACTTGTTGACACATGGCCTTCCCTTGGACTTCATATTTATGAGAGCCCAATACTCACTGTCATCAGGAAATTGAGAGGAAATACTTCTCATTTTTTTCTCCCACAGGGACAGAATCTGCCTGGGCGAGTCCTTTTTCTGCGTTATGTGGTACAGACTCTAGAAGATGACTTCCAGCAGATCCTGAGGAGGCAGCGACAGCACCTGCAGCAGTCCATTGCAAGCACTGTGCTGTCCTGCGACAAGCAGCCCCACAATGTCAGGTAACCAGCGCCTGAGCCTGGGGGTGACGAGAGGTCGGGGCCGTAAATGGGCAGCTACTCAAGGCTCAAGAACATTGGGTGGATGAGACTATAGTCACTCGATAGTATAACAGGATAGCTATTAAAACTATGGATGATCCTAAAAGAAAATCTCTCTGTACCAGCTATGTGTCAGGCACCACAGCCTTCGTGGTTTTTCTCAAGACCATCAGATGTCCTTTGGTGTATTTCAGAATTGTCCAGACAGCCTCAGGAGGCCTGGGCGGGGAGACCTTAACTTACGTAAAACTTTTCACAGCTTTTATAAACCTCAGTTTATTTCCTTCTCCCTGAATAACTCAAGAACTCTAATTTATCACTACTAGTTTCTGAAAACTAATATATAATAATAGGTCATGTGGCTAACAATACAGTCAAAGTGGTAGCTAGCAAGCATGTGTTCTTTTTTGTAGAATCAGGGCAAGAGAGAGCTTCTGGAAGCGTCAGAGCAGGGAGATACCATATCCTTATATCAGTGGGAGAAAATGTGATTTCTAGGGTGGTGATTTCAGGCTGGAATTTTCCTCCTGAAACTACAACCCTTGCTTTTTTTGGAAATGGTTCTCAGCAGACTAAAGTACCAGCATCCTTTTTTTTTACCAGCATCATTGAAACTCTTCCATTCATATTTATGTTCCCATATGTTCTTGCATGTTTGTTAAAAATAGTTTTCTATGAGCCAATATGGGATACTATTATAACTACTTTAATAAAAAAAGGAGGAAGCTTCATATTGTTTTGAGCATTAGCCAGCTTCCCTGCTTAGTCTGCATGGCCATATTCATTTTCCTAGATGTGGCATTTTATGTAGTTTAAATGTTAATGATTAGAAAATCAGTAAGTAGAGAATCTACAAAGAGCACAGGATAGCATAGTTGGGTTTTAAATAGAAAAATAACAATTTAATTAATGAGAGCAGCTCTAGCAACCATTCTGCTTTGTGAGCATAGGATTGGATTGAGTGGGAGAAGAGAGAAACAGACTTACTTGATCCAGTCATGTCAGTTGCTTTCATTTCTATTTTGTACCATGCAGAGTGTGATCTTGGGTTTAAGGTTTAAAGACAGGCATTTGTGGGGCGCCTGGGTGGCTCAGTCGGTTAAGCGTCTGCCTTCGGCTCAGGTCGTGATCCCCGGGTCCTGGGATCAAGCCCCACATCAGGCTCCCTGCTCAGTGGAGAGCCTGCTTCTCCCTCTCTCTCTCTGCCTGCCACTCTGCCTACTTGTGCTTTCTCTCTCTGTGTCAAATAAATAAATAAAATCTTTAAAAAATAAAAAATAAAGATAGGCATTTGTGGCTTCTAAATCAAGCCAAATCCTCTATTTTGTTTTTTATCAATGAGAAAAATCATCTGTTCAGATGGAGGAAAAACCTGTTATCTTTGATTCACTAAGCGATGGATATTAGATTGAGGTTGTGGTTATACAGATGTATACATAGATTTATCAAAACTTATCAAGTAAAAACCTGTGGGCAATTTATTGTATATAAACCTCAAAGGTGAGTTTTTGTTAATTGAAGTATAGCTGACACACAATGTTATATTAGTTTCAGGGGTGCAGCATAGTGATTTGACAACTCTATACATCATGCTATGCTCACCACAAGTGTGGCTACCATCTGACACCACACTACACTTCTGTAATATCACTGATTACATTCTCTGTGCTGTACCTTTCATCCATGTGATTTATTCATTCCATAACTAGTAGCCTATACCCCCCAATCCCCTCCACCTGTTTTACTCATCCTTCTACCCCTTGTGCTCTGGCAACCACCAATTTGTTTTCTGTATTTATGAGTCTGTTTCTGTTTTGTTTGTTTGTTTTTTTTTTAGATTCCACAAATAAGTGAAATCATGTGGTATTTGTCTTTCTCTGACTTACTTCATCTATCATAATACCGTCTTGGTCCATTCATGTTCTCACAAATGGCAAGATTTCATTCTTTCTTGTGGCTATTATTCCATTGTGTGTGTGTGTGTGTGTGTGTGTGTGTGTGTGTAAATATATCACATCTTCTTTATCCATTCATCTATTGATGGACACTTAGGTTGCTTCCATGTCTTAGCTGTTGTAAATAATGCTGCAATAAACATAGGGGTGCTGTTCTGAACAAAAGATTCTCAGCAGCCATGTTTCCGTTTCAAAAAGGAAAGAAAAGTTTATTATTATTATAGAAACCTAATAGAAACAGAAGAGGAAAAGGATCTACATATAGATGAAGGTAATAATAGGCAATAAATGAGAATAAGGCAAAGTCACATTAAACCAGGTACTTACAACATCCAACCTCATCAGCTGGGGAAGCCCCATGGAAACTCCAGCAAGGCAGGAGTCCCAACTGAGAAGCCTGGGCAGAGCATCCTCCCCTCAGGCGAGACTTCCAACTGATCATTCCCATAAGGGCCATATTTATAGGGCAAATAACAGGGTTTGAAATTAAACATTTGTTTGCCTACATGCAGTTTGGAACAAGCTGTATTTCCATGTTATCATGTTTCTATATTTTCAAGGAGCCTGGGCTATGTGTGTCTGCCTCCCCTCCAGGATTCCATTTCAGGGAGCCAGCCCAGCATGGAGCAGGAGGGGATGAGAGACAAGATTTGTAGCCCTTGGCATCCAGAACAGAAGGGCCAGTTCTGACCTGGAGGCCAGATAATGTATTTCAAACAACCAGGCTCCCAAGGTTATTCACACAGCATGAGTCTCACAAACAACATTCCTTAGCCTGCCTGTCTACATGCAGGTCCAGATGGTCGGTTATGCGGGACAAATCACAAAAACATCTATCCATACAGAACAGGTGCATATATCTTTTTGAATTAGCGTTTTCATTTTCTTTAAATACCCAGTAGTGGGATTACTGGATCATAATGGTATTTCTATTTTTAAATTTTGAGGAACCTCCATTCTGTTACCCTAGTGGTTGTACCAATTTACATTCCCAACAGTGCATGAGGATTCCTTTTTCTCCACATCCTCACCAGCATTTGTTATTTCTTGTCTCAAAGATGGGAATTTTTAAAAAGAGGGAGAGGCAGCAGTCATTCTCTATATTACCCTTTCTTATGGGGCTTTCTTTTCTTTTTTAACTGTTCATACAAAGAATAAAATAGTTCTATAAGATTTAAGAAATACACTAGTTCCCAAGTCCCTTCACCTGCATTTTCCTTTCCCACAAGGGTAATCACTTTACTATTTTATGTGATTTTTTGGATATTTACCTCTGTATGACTAAATAGCAATACCTTGTATTGCTAATTCTTGATTTTTCTTTATTAGCTATTATTTGTTGACTTTCTACATGAAGGACAAGAAGTTAGCTCTTTTTTCCTCCCTCCCTCCTCCCTGACACACACATTTCCCAGCCCCCATACTATTAATTTATTTATATCATCATTTTCTTCAGATCAATATTCAATGTTTCTATTACTAGGACTATATGTGCTAGTCAGAGTTGAGCCAAGTACTAAACTATGATTACTTTTCCTTTCTTTCATACCTTTGTGTTTCCTTAGAGTTAATAATTGCCTTATTTTTAGTTCCCCTGTATTATTTGTGCATATTGGAAGTTAACCCCAAATTCTCTATTTGCTCTAAATCTCCCCTCAAGATGTTTATTTGTACTGGGTAGTCGTCTTCTTCTTAAAGACCTCCTTCAGTCTGGATTGGTTGTCTTCTTTGCCAGTTTTTATCATAAATGTGAGAATTTCCTTTACCTGTTTCCAAAGTTAGATCTTTTGTGTGTTTGTTTGCCCTATATCTTCTCTTTCTTGGTTTACTCCCTCATTTTAATAGATTAGTCTCCAGTAGCTTCTTAGAAATGGATGTGGGAAGTAAAATTTTTGAGATCTTCAATATCTGAAAATATTTATCTTCCCATATGTTGATTGATAGCAGTATAGATATTTAGGTTACAAATAGCTTTTCTACAGAACATTGAAGGAAATTTTCTTTTTTTTTTTTTAAAGATTTTATTTATTTGACAGAGAGAGATAGCAAGAGCAGGAACACAAGCAGTGGGAGTGGGAGAGGGAGAAGCAGGCTTCCTGCTGAGCAAGGAGCCGGATATGGGGCTCGATCCCAGGAACCTGGGATCATGACCTGAGCTGAAGGCAGACACTTAACAAATGAGCCACCCAGGTGCCCCCCTGAAGGAAATTTTCCATTTTCTTCTAGCTTCCACAATTGCTGTTAAGAAGTCGTAAGTTACTTTGATTACTGATTCTTTGTATATACCCTAAGTTTTTCCTCCGAAAATTTTTGGAATCCTCTTTTTGCCCAGTATGCTTGTTGTAGGTCTGCATTCATCCATTGTTCTGGGCATTCAGTCTAGAAACCTCCTTCATTCCTGAAAATAGAGTTTTTATTTCTGTTATTATGTTTTTAATTTCCAAGGGCTTTTTTTTTACTTTGTCTCTAAATATTCCTTTTTAAAATTAATAAATAGTATTCTGTTCTTGTTTTCTTCTTTCATGGATCCATACATTCTCATATCTTTGGTGATACTGATGATGGCTTTTGTTTTTGTTTATTCTCTGCATAGTCTTATTTTCTCCCAAGTTACTTTTTTAGCGGCGGGGGGGGAGCATTGGTTTTGGTTATTTTGGTCTTTATCTCTCATAGTGGAACATTTTCATAAATGTCTAGTAAACCTTGGTAGTCTATCCAAGTTTAAGGGTGACAGACTTGACTGTTGATGAAAGCTCAAAGTACATGGGAGGACTTGTCATTTCTGTACTTCCCTGTAGGTAGAACTGACTGCCCACTTTTTAGAAAATACCCTGTCAGTGTCTTCAGGTCTTTCCTTTTGGTTGGGCTGGATGGGTTTTTCAAAGAAGACTTCCAATTTCCTACATAAAGGGTAAAGACTGGGATGCAAGTTTTTGGAAGACAGGTGTGGGAAAATAGCAAGGGCCTCTGCGTTCAGCATGCATATGTTCACTTCGTGCCGCTGTTGTGCTTTGATACCCTTGCCTCCCAGCTGTGCCTGGTATCCTAGTCCAAAGACCCTCAGTTTTATCTCTCCACAATGTTAACTTGTAGTTTAGAGTCTAAAACTTTCTTAAAGAGCTTACAAACCAGGGGCGCCTGGTGGATCAGTCGTTAAGCGTCTGCCTTCGGCTCGGGTCATGATCCCGGGGTCCTGGAATCGAGTCCCGCGTCGGGCTCCCTGCTCAGCGGGAAGCCTGCTTCTCCCTCCCCCACTCCCGCTGCTTGTGTTCCCTCTCTCTGTCCAAAAAAAAAAAAAAAAATCTTAAAAGAGCTTACAAACCATTATGCTTATTTTCCCATATATCCTTTTATTCTCCTTCAGAGAAGCTTTGCACTGCCATTTGCACAGGTTATTGAAGATTTTTTTTTTCTTTTTTGGTAAATAGGATTAAATAGGATTAGTCTTCTCTATTGCTGGTTTAGGATTCGGCTTTCTCAATTCTGCTAAGTCAGTTAAAATCCATCCCTTTGCTAAAGTCATAGACTTAGATTAAGAATCATCCTTAAACATTGGGGAGGATATGTGTTGTGGTGAGCACTGGGTGTTGTGTAAGACTGATGAATCACAGACCTGTACCCCTGAAACAAATAATACATTATATGTTAATTAAAAAAAAAAGAATCATCCTTAAAGGGGCACCTGGGTGGCAAGGTCGGTTAAGCATCTGACTCTTGATTTTCAGCTCAGGTCATGATCTCAGGGTTGTGAGATTGAGCCCCACATCGGGCTCCATGCTGGGTGTGGAGCCCACTTAAAATTATTTCTCTCCCTCTCCTTCTGCCCCCGCCCCACCTCTCTCCCTCTCTTAAAAAAAAAAAAAAATCCTTAAAGCATGACATACTTACCTTATCTAGTTAATTGGTTACTTTTGATTTTGTAATCAGCATCTCTTAATCCACCCCCCAAATCAAAGGCTGGTACCTTGACAATTAGCTGGATCTAACCATACATCCATCCGCCTATCACCTACTTTGCACCTTCCTGCACCCAAAGTGATCAGCATTCTGTATGTTCATCATTTCCTTTCCGTCTTTATGTCGTTTTATTATATCTAAATGTATTCCTATAAAGTGTATGTTTATATTTTAGTTCCTTTCTACTGTATATTAAAGGATATCATGCTATACATAATCTGTTGGAACTTTTATTTTTCACTTTATATTATAGAGTACTAAGGTTTGTCCCTACTGTCACTTATCAGTGTAGCTTACTCATTTTCACTACTATGTAATATTCTATTTTGTGATTATGCTTCATTTCCCTTCCATCTTCTAAAATTTCACTGTTATTGTCTCCCTTCCTTTTCTCCTCTTCTTTGTGGATTTTTAAAAGAATTATTTACTCTAGCATCAGTGGGATTTAGGAGGGAACAAAATTAGAAGTGTGTATTAAATCCACCATTTTTACCTGGGTTACCTAAGTGATCATCAAAAGTAATTTTGACTATATGAGATATTTTTACCTTACTAACTTTTAAAGCCTTCACCCTGCATAAAGTATGACTCCATTGCACATACTCTAAACCTCAATTATTAGCATTAGTAGATGATACCTAATCATAGAAAGCCAGCAAGGATCTCTGTGGTCATCCAGTCAAACTTTCCATCTGCTCAATGCATGTTCCTAATCAGGAAGCCACAGATAGTATTCTTTGACCCCAGAGGTACCTTTCAATAACAACTCAGAAAAATGTCGATACTTCATTAGCTTTTGTAACCTTACTGCAATTAAATGTGGGGTTTCCATTAGACTTGTTTAAATATTGAAAATCACCTAAGAACCCTCTTTGTAACCTTTGGGGAAATCTAGGGGCCTCAGAGCCCAGGTTAAGGCTGTGGTTTTGAGCACCATACAATAAGACAGAAGTTTAAACTTTTTTTTCTTATCTTTTTTCCATTGCAGGGATGTCATCAAGTGGTTGGTCAAAGTAGTAACTGAAGAAGGATTAACTCAGCCCCCAAATGGGAATCAAACCTCTTCAGGAACAGCAATCTTGAAGGCCAGCAGTAGCCATCCTTCTCCCCAGCCCAACCTGACAAAGAACACCCATCAGCTGTAAGGGGCAGGCACAAGCTGTCGTTTCCCGGGGCTGTCGGGATTTATTGCTTTAGAGAACAGCAGCATTCCTAAAAGAAGTTTCCACAGAATTAACAAGCTCTTGTAACATAGGCTGATTCTTACTAAAGACTATCTTAGTTTGGCTACAGGCTAAATTCTAATGCCAAAGTTAAACAAAAGCAGATGCTTTCTCTCTCAGATGAATAGGACTTCAGTAAGTGAACATAAGTTCACAAAATTGAAGTGAAACAAAAGCTAAGGGATCCATTTTCTGGATTCCAAGGGACAGTACAGGGTCACAGCTACTCATCACTTCAGCTGACCACTGATGGAAGAGAAGGAGTCACGGATAGTGGGTGTTCCAGCAGCCTCTAGTCCTCAAGGACCTTCATGTCTCTCCTCCAGTCCTGGGAGAAGAATAGCAGTTTAACCTGCAGATTCTAACAGGTTATAACAGCAATGGCTCAGACCAGGGAGGGTCCCATTACCTCAAACCACACTGAAAAGAGATTCCTAGCATTTCTTTTATGGGGTTGAGAGTGGTTTTGGCATTTTTTGAGGGATGCCAGGGTTTTAGGATCCAGAACTGTCCTTGCACAAGTAACCTACTATTCCATGGCAGTCATATTGTTAAAAGCCCGTCACACTTGACACTTCAAATACAGCATTTGTGCCTAAATTTACAACACTATTTTATAATCTAGTTGCACCAATCTGATTTTCATATAAGGCCTAAGGGTTTTAACTAATTTAAGAGACAGTCTTGTATCTAAAGGGAGAATGTTGAGAACAAAAAAGTATTTGCTTGACAGAGTGGGGGAGCCTGTAAAGTAAGGTTATCCTAGAACCCCAGTATATAGACCTAAGAGAGGGGCAGACACTATTCCTTCAATGGAAGAAAATACTATAATCTAAATTATTATTATTATTTATTATAATTAAATGTTACTATAAATAAAAATAAGGCCCTCTAAAAGTCAATTTATCATGATGTTAACAACAATAGGCACTACCATTTACCATTAATGAGTGCGTATCTACCAAATATCTTACACAGCACTCACAACTTTATGAAATAGGTGGTATTATTCCCCCTTTTTTAGAGATGAGAAGACTTGGGCTCAGAGGAATTTAGTAATTTGTCAAAAGTTGACCAGCTTGTCATTGCAGAGCCAGAATCTGATGCCAAAGCCCCTAGGCCACCTATTGTGTTACTGACTGCAGATTTTCTGAAAACAGAGCCCTTTCTTCCTTCACAAATAATAATGCATGTTTAAAAAGTCTGACTTCAGGCCAGGCCCACCTTTCTGAGGGGTAGCCTAGATTCTTTCTGCCACATCAGCCTGGCTTTCTCCCACATTCAGGTCTGATAGGACGGAGGGTCACAGTCCACCAGTTGAAGTTCTGAGACTGAACTTAGTAAAAGATAATTGTAAAGAAACCAGTGACAGGAAAACCATATGGTAAATACGTATTTTCTCCTGTATCAAAGAAATTTGAATAACTGATAGTCATCCTGGACCTGTTTCTTCATCTGGAAAATAGAAAAGTTATAGGTTAGATGATCCTTAAAGTTCTCTAGATCCTTAAGATCAGATGTTTCTATTTTGAATTTAAAAGTAGCTTGCTTTTACAGCTCAACCACAGATAGTATGATCTGGCAAGAGGGATTCAGGTAGGTGAAATTGCTAAATAAAAGCATGCTGATAGCTTGAGTAGTTCTCTCTGACCTAGTATGTGCTTTACAATGTCCTTTAGTACATGGGTGGGGACCTCCCAGCTAGCCGGGTGGCTCCTGGCTAGATTCTCCCACTCACTTGTGTTCTATGTTCTGGACACAGGATTGTGTGTCAGCTGCAAAGGATGCTGTCCATAGCCGTAGAGGTAGACAGGACCCCCACGTGCAGCTCCAATAAAATTGCCGAGATGATGTTTGGGTTTGTGCTGGACATTCCTGAGAGGAGTCAGAGGTGAGTCTCAGTTTTGTTTCTGTTTTATGTTCTGGGAACAGGATTTCTGGTTTTGTTTTGTTTTTTTTTAAGATTTATTTATTTATTTTAGAGAGCGAGCAGAGTGGGTGGGTAGGGGCAGAGTGAGAGGGAGTCTCAAGCAGACTCCGTGCTAAGTGCAGAGCCCAACCTGGGGCTTGGCTTGATCCCACGACTCCGGGATCACAACTTAAGCCAAAACCAAGAGTCGGATACCCAACTGACTACACCACCCAGGTGCCCCTGGGAACAGAATTTCAAAAGAAAATTCCAAACAGTAGTTAAATTGGGAAAAAAAGAGGTGGAGAGAGAGTTCCTGTCTCTTTAACCTTTTGAAAAAAAGAGGTTCTCAACAAATTATTTGCAACTCAGGCATAATTTCTTGAAACAGGCAGGATACCCTAACCGGAGCCTACGGTTTCTTACTTTATTCATTTGGCTGAAAACTTTATCATCCCTCAAGTTTCAGCTCTTCCCTGATTCTCAACCATAGAGCCTGATATAAATGGTCACTAAAGGCCTGATGGGTGAATGAAATAGGCATGTCCGATATTAGGGGAAGAAGAGGTGAGCCAAGAATGAAAACAGTTGGAGCTGTAGAATAAGCCCCTACAGTAAAAATAAGGAACTCAGTTTCTCTAAGCATGAATTAGGAAAGTATTCCCTTAGGAGATAAAGAAATAGAGTTCTTGGCTGGGACCAATGATTCCTCCTTTTAACCAGTAATTTTAGAATCTAGAGGAAAAAAATAAATGAATGAATATGAATTCATGAATAGTTGCTAGCACAAGAAATAACTATGAGAGAGCCATTGTACAATAGTGATCCTTGAGGAAATTATCTCCATCAGCTCTGTGTCTAACTTCTCATAACCATCCCCTAAACTCCCAGTTGGCAGCCAAGACTATTATACAGTTTAGGTTCCTCTATTAGAAGAAAATGTCAAATCAAATAGTACTGTAATAGAGATTTAATGAAAATACCCCACTAAGATTAAGAAAAACATTCATTGGGTCCCTGCAATGTGCCTGTCATTGTCGCATTAACTCTCTCATATTTTCATGAAACTATGATGTTATTCCTGTTTAACAAATGAGAAAAATACTCAGAATAGTGAAATAACCCAAGTTTGCACCGCTAATTCGATTCAGAACCCAAATTTAAAGCCAGGACTTTTAATCCCAAATTCAGTATTCAAAGGAGGCAATATGTTATAGCGGTCAGACCAAAAGAAGTATACATAAATGTCATGCTTGCTCTGTCACTTTGTCAGGGGTATTTCATTTGGGTCCAAATCCCGTACCATTCATTCAAGCCCAAATTCTTATGAAAGATGGGAAATCTAAGGAATGGGTAACTATAAACACATTTAGACTTAACATTGACAAAAATAATTTAAATAAAGCCTGACCCTATTTTACAACTCAGAAGGAGCAAATCAGCAAGCACCCAAATTGTACTAGAATATACTTTATATAGCCTTTACCTTGGTTTATTTAATTTTTAAAAAAAGTTTACGTATAATTTACATGCAGTTAAATTGTATAACTAATTTATATAAGTATTCCATGGATTTTGACAAATGCATAACCCATGTGACCTATCATTTTCCAGTGGCTCATTGATAGTACATAGAAATCCTGCAACTTTGCTAAATTCACTTATTATATCTACTAGGAATTCTTTTGTGGTTTTCGTAGGATTTTCTACATACACAATCATATTGTCTGCAAATAAAAACAGTTTAACTTCTTCCTTTCCAAACTATATGCCTTTTGCTTCTTTTTCCTGCCTTATTATATGGACAATTAATCCAAGAGAATGTTGGAGAAGTGATAAGAGCAAACATTCCCGATCTTAGGGGGGAAACATTCAGTCTATAGACGTTTCATAGGGGTCCTCTGTCAGATTGAGGACTTCCTTCTATTTCTAGTTTATTGAGTGGAGTGTTTTTATGAAGAATAGGTATTGAAATTTGTGAAATATATTTTCTGCGCCTATTGAGATAATCATAATTTTTCTCCTTTATTCCACTGATGTGATGAATTACATTGATTAATTTCCTAATGTTAAACCACCCTTCCATTCCTGGAATAAAAAAATTGTACTTGGTTGACAGATTCCGTGTACTAATATTCTGTTAAGGGCTTTCACATCTGTGTTTACAGAAATATTGATCTGTAATTTCATTTTCTTATAATGTTCAACTTCACCCATATTTAAAGAAATGTAGATTAAAACTACAGTAAGATGCCATTTCTCACCTATCCAAATAGTAAGAATTTTGAAGTACAATAAATACATTCCATTAGAGAGGTTTTAAGAAAGCAGATACACATTGCTGGTGGGAATGCAAAATGGTACAAACCTATCAGGAATTTTGCAATATGTAACAAAACTAAATGTACATTTACCTCTTGACCCAACAATCTCACTTCTAGGAATTTGCCCTGAAGACACCATTCTAACAGTATGAATATACAATATGTAGGATATTCACTACAGCATTGTAATTGTAAAATATTAGAAACAACCCAGATGCCCATACATAGGGCAGTGGTTGAATATCTATAGTACACAATGGAGTATTATGCAGCTGTAAAAAAATTAAAATTAAAAATAGGAGCAAAATTTCTGAGCTGATTTCCAAAATATATTGTTAAGTTAAAAAAGCAAAATACAAAAGAGTATGCATAGTAAATATATGTATCTTTTTGTAAGAAAGGAGAAATTTGGGGCGCCTGGGTGGCTCAGTCGGTTAAGCGGCTGCCTTCGGCTCAGGTCATGATCCCAGGGTCCTGGGATCGAGTCCCGCATCGGGCTCCCTGCTCAGTGGAGAGTCTGCTTCTCCCTCTCCATCTGCCTGCCTCTCTGCTTACTTGTGCTCTCTATCTCTCTGTCAAATAAATAAATAAAATCTAAAAAAAAAAAAAAAAAAAAAAGGAGAAATTTAAAAATGTACATAATTATGATAATTTGTCAAAAAAGAAACAAAGATAAATGGCAGACTAATCAAACTGCTTATGTAGAAGGGGTGGATAGGAATGGGCTGGAAAGGAGAAAAGGTATTAAGCCAAAGTGGTAATGGTGGTGGTGGTGGTGGCATAATACTTCTAAGTTTACTTCTTTGTATAGTTATAACTTTTAGGCTTTGGGAACCATATTAGTGTTTATATTCTAAAAGGAAAATAAATCAAGAAGTGAGTTGAAAGATATATCAACAAGAGAGGGCCTAACATGGAATACAGACACAAATTAACCTAACTGTGTTTTAATAAATAACATAACTGGGGTGAGAGAAGGGGTTTGAGGGGGAACAAGCCCAAGTAACTTTTTTTTCAGTTTTTATTTTAAATAATTATGGATTCACAGGAGGCTGCCAAAACTAATACAGGGAGATCCTATGTACCCTTCACCCTGTTTTCCCCCAGTGATTACATCTTATATAACTATAGTACAATATCACTAACAGGAAATTAACATTGGTACAATCCATAGAACATATACAGATTTCACCCATTTTATATGCATTCATTTGTGTGCAGTGTGATCACATGTGTAGATTCATATAACTACCAGCACAGTCCAGATATACAGAACTGTTCCATCACCACAAGGATCCCTCTCCTTTTATGGCCACACCATCCATCTTCCCCAATCCCTGGCAACCACTAATCTGTCCAAGTAACTTAAAACACAGTATTTGGACTAAGTATTCTCAGGCTAAAGAGAAAATGAACTGTAAATAAATATTAAACTCTAGTTAGTAAATTTCTTTTTCACAGAGGTATGAGTTAACAATGCAAAAACTATCTTATATGTATTCTAGGATTAAACAAATAAATGTATTGTGGATAATGAGAGCCAAGTTTCTCACTGTCAGAGAAGAGAGTTACACATATGAAAAGGGGAAAGGATAGAAGGAACCCTGTGGTGCTGAATTGGAATTGGAGGTATCAATACAGACTTGTGGTTTCTAATAAATATAGATAGATAAAGGAATAGATATAGATGTGTGAAGGTGGCATGTATGTGTGTATTCATACATCTTTTCCTACCACTACCCACTGAGTGTAGAAATAATTACCCCTTAGTAGCAATAAGCTCACCTTTGACCCAGATCTTAGAATACCAGTTTACACTAAAAGGAAACAGGGTTCCTTGAAGAAAAGGATAATTACACAGCTGAGGTAGGGAAAAGTACAAGATGAACCTGGAACATCTTGTGCCAGAAAGTAAGGAAATGTTCAAAGAATGTTCAGAACATGTCAGGTCAAAGGGCTTCTACTGACCAAATCTGGGATAATTTGAGCATCAAAATAAATATTGACAATAAAAGGCTATAAACTATTAAATAAAATAAGAATCTACGATTCTAATACTGACAAGAAGGAAGGAAGAGAAGGGACGTTCTTCCTTACTGTTGAAAGCCAATTAAAAAATGTAAGAAGAAACGATGAGTTGGGAAAAAATGCCGTTTGATAACCATCATAATAGTTAATTCAGATATGAATGGATATTAAAATGGTGAAAGCTTGTGGAGTACCAAGATATTTTCATAATTTCAAAGTATATTGCCACAGGATACTCATTAATTATAGTGGGAAAAATAATAACTTTATAGTGAAGGCACTACCTTAGTCGCTAAGTGTTCAAAGTTAACACCAACAATGAGCCAAGTTGGCATCATATGCCTTTTGATATGATGCACTGAGAAAAACAAAATACAATTCTTGCAGTACTCTTGCCCCAAAATGTATAACCTCAATCTAATTGTGCAGAAATATCAGACAAGGGGCACCTGGGTGGCTCAGTCGTTAAGCGTCTGCCTTCAGCTCAGGTCATGGTCCCAGGGTCCTGGGATTGAGCCCCGCATCAGGCTCCCTGATCGGTGGGAAGCCTGCCTCTCCCTCTCCCACTCCCCCTGCGTGTGTTCCTGCTCTCGCTCTCTCTCTCTGTCAAATAAATAAATAAAAGCTTTAAAAAAAAAGAAAAAGAAAAAAAGAAGTATCAGACAAATCCCAAATGAGAAATATTCTATGAAAAAAACTGACCTGCACTTTTTAAAAATGCCAGTGTCATGAAAGACAAAGTAAAGTTGAGGAACTGTCCCAGATCAAACGACTTACAAAAACCAACAACTGAATGCAATGTGTAATCTGTGATCTGTGATTTTCTTTTGCTATAAATAGCATTATGAGGACAATGAAAAAATCTGATTAAAGTTTGTGGATAATAAAATAGTATTGTAGTAAAGTTAATTTCCTAATTTTAATCATTGTATCTGGTCATCTAAGAGAATGTCCTTGTTTTTAGGAATTATACACTGAAGTATTTAGGGGTAAATGGGCATCATGTCTACAACTTTCAAGTAGTTCAGAGAAAAAAATTGGAAGACAGAGACAGAGAAGGATAAAGAAGATGTGATAAGCGTTTGGTGAAAAGTATTAAGGGTATTTGGGAATTCTTTGTACTATTCTTGCAACTCTTCTATGAGTCTAACAAAAAGTTAAAGGTTTTTAGAAAAAGGTATGTTAATTGTAAATATCATATAGTCTGGGTTTTAGTCAGCTGACAGTCCCTGCCTTTTAATGGGAGTTATTTATTCCATTTACATTTAATTGTTGGTTTTATGTCTATCATCTTGCTATTTGTTTCCTACTTGTCTCTTTTGTCCTTTGTTCATTTTTACCTCCTTTTCTGCCTTCTTTTGGATAATGTATTTTCTATTATTCCATTTTATTTCTCCTATTGGCTCTTAGCTTTTTTTAATTAAAATTTTATTTTGACATAATTATATATTTGCATTAGTTATAAGGAATAATACAGAGAGATCCCATGTAGTCTTTATGCAGCAATATGATAACATATTGCAAAACTATAGTGCAATATCACAACCAGGATATGGAGATTGATACAAGCCAAGATACAGAGCATTTTCATCACCACAAGGATTATTCATGTTGCCATTTTATAGCCATACACACTTCCCCCCACCCCACCCCTTCTTAACCCCTGAAAACTAAACTGTTCTCCATTTTTATACTTTTATCATTTCAAGAAATGTTTTTAAGTTTTTATTTATTTATTTGAGAGAGCGAGAAAGAGAGCACAGGCAGGGTGAAGAGCAGAGGAAAAAGCAGACTCCCTGCTGAGCAGGAGCCCAATGTGGGGCTCGATCCCGGGACTCCGGGATCATGACCTGAGCTGAAGACAGATGCTTAACCAACTGAACCACCCAGGCGCCCCTCATTTCAAGAATATTTTATGAATGGGGGGCACCTGGGTGGCTCAGTCGTTAAGCGTCTGCCTTCTGCTCAGGTCATGATCCCAGAGTCCTGGGATCGAGCCCCGCATCGGGCTCCCTGCTCAGCGGGAAGCCTGCTTCTCCCTCTCCCACTCCCCCTGCTTGTGTTCCCTCTCTTGCTGTGTCTCTCTCTGTCAAATAAATAAATAAAGTCTTTAAAAAAAAAAGAATATTTTATGAATGGAATCATACAGTACATAACCTTTTGGGGCTGACTTTTTTCATTCAGTATAATTCTTTAGAGATTCGTTCAGGTTGTTATGTGTATCAATAGTTAATCCCTTTTTATTAGTGAATATTATTCCATGGTGTGAGTGTACCATGGATTTTTTTTAACCATTTACCCAGAGGATATCTGTTGTTTACAGTTTGGGACTATTATGAATAAAGCTGCTATTAATATTCATATACAAATTTTCATGTGAACATAAGTCTTCATGTCGCTGGAATAATACCAAGGAGTACAGTTTTTGCATCATATGTTAGTTGCATGTTTAGTTTTTAAGAAACTACCAAACTGGCTGTACTATTTTATGTTCCTACCAACAACATATATGTGATCCGGTTTCTCCGCATCCTGGCCAGCATTTGGTGTTGCCACTGTTTTTTATTCTAGCCATTCTAATAGGTGTGTTGTGATATCTCATGATTTTCATTTTCATTTCTCTAATGGCTATTGAATTTGAGCATCTTATCATGTGTTTATTGCCATCTGTATATCTCTTTACTGAAATGTCTCTTTTTTTCATTTTCTAAATGGATTGTTTGCTTTTTTACTGTTGAGTTTTGAGAATCTTTCTGTATTCTAGATACTACTTTTCTGTGGTTTGCAAGTATTTTCTCCCATTTTGTAGTTTGTCTTTTCATCCTCTAAACAAGGTCTTTCACAGAGCAAAAGTTTTAAATGTTGATAAAATACAACTTATCAACTTTTCCTTTTATGGATAATACTTTTGTGCCAAGATTCCTTGGGATTGTTTACACAGATGTGTGTCACCGTGTCATCTGCAAATAGGGACAGTTTTATTTCCCCCAATCTTTATGCCTTTTATTTCCTTTTCTTGCCTTACTGCACTGGCTAGAACTTCCACAACTATGTTGAATAGCAGTGGTAAAAGCAGACATCTTTGCATTTGTTAATGATCTATGGGAAAGTGTTCAGTTCATTAATTAATTATTGATTAAAATATAAGTTCATCATTAATCATGACGCTGGCTGGCAGGCTTTTTGTGGATGTTCATTCACAAGTTGAAGAAGTTCCCTTTTACTCCTGGTTTTCATTATGAGTGGGTATTGAATTTTATCAAATACTTTTCAGCAAATGTTTTATTTTTAATGGTTGTTCTTAGAATTACAATATGCATCCCTAACTTACCATAGTCTGCCTTGAATTAATATTATATCACTTAATATATAATGTAAGAATCTTAAAACTGTATTTCCATTTACCCTGCTTTCGTCCTTTGTGCTTTATTGTCATACATTTTACTTTTACATAGGTATAAACTCCAGAATGAAGTCATATTTTTGTTTTAAACACTTAGTTGTTTTTAAAAATAAATTTAAGAGATGATGTGGGGAGGGTCTTTTATATTTACACACCGTGATACTGTGATTTATAATAAGAAATATATATTTGGTCTTCATCCCAAACCCTTGGAATTTCCTAAGTGAGGAGAGATAAAGGTGTCTTTTATCACGTTAATGAAGTGACTTTTGGAATGCCCCTAGGGTAAGAATGGGAACTGTGTCCCAACCCCCCAACCATTCCCCCGCCCATCTTCAGCTACAGGATGTGGAGAGGTGCAGGGGATTGAGTTTAATTACAAATCGTTAGTGATTTAATCCATCACGCCTATCTAATGAAGCCTCCGTAAAAACCCAAGAGGACAGGGCTCAGAAAGCTTACAGAATGGTGAACACAGGAAGATACCAGGAGAATGACAGCCCCAGAGACCTTGGAAGCTTTTCACCCTTTCCCACATACCTTGCCCTATGCATCTCTTCTATCTGGCTGTCCCTGAGTTATATCCCTTTATAAGAAACTGGTAAACTAGTAAGTAAAAATTTTTTTTGAGTTTTGTGAGCCACTCTAGCAAATTAATTGAACCTGAGGAGGGAGACCTGGGAACCTCTGATCTACAGCCAGTCATCCAGAAACACAGGTGACAATCTGGACGTGAGAGTGGCATCTGAAGTGAGGGTGGAGGGAGTCTCATAGGACCAAGCCCATAACCTGTGGGATCTGATGCTATCTTCAGGTAGAGAGTGCCAGAATTGAGTTAATTGCCTGGTGGTGTCACAAAAAAAAACATACGTGGGGTGGGGCGCCCGGGTGGCTCAGTTGTTAAGTGTCTGCCTTCAGCTAGGGTCATGATCCTGGGGTCCTGGGATCGAGCCCTACGTCAGGCTCCCTGCTGTGTGGGAAGCCTGCTTCTCCCTCTCCCACTCCCCCTGCTTGTGTTCCCTCTCTCGCTGTCTCTCTCTCTCTGTCAAATAAATAAAATCTTAAAAAAAAAAAATACGTGGGACCAACAGAGTTACCATTTCTGGTGTTCCTTCTTTCTTGAAGATTCAGGTTCCATTTGGTGTCATTTCTTGTCCACCCAAAGAACTTACTTTTTTTTTTTTTTTTTTTAGATTTTTTATTTATTTATTTGACAGAGACATAGAGAGGGAACACAAGCAGGGGGAGTGGGAGAGGGAGAAGCAGGCTTCCCGCTGAGCAGGGAGCCCAATGCGGGGCTCGATCACAGGACCCTGGGATCATGACCCGAGCCGAAGGCAGACGCCTAACGACTGAGCCACCCAGGCACCCCTTAAAGTATTTTTTGTAGTGCAGGTCTACTTGTAATAAATTCTCTCAGCTTTTATCTGGAAATGTTTTTATGTCACCTTCATTTAGGAATGGCGTTTTTACTTGATGTAAATTCTAGGTTGATAGGTATTTTTTTCTTTATTTATTTTAAAGATGTTCCATTTTCTCCTGACTTGCTAATGAGAAGTTATTAGAATATCTTACTGTTGTTCCCCTATATGTCATATGTCTTTTTTCTCTGGCTGCTTTATTTTTTATTTTTAGCAATTTGATTATGATACCTACATGTAATTTTCTGTACATTTATCCTGCTTGGGGTTTATTGAGTTTCTTAAATCTGTGAGTTGATATTTTTCATCAAATTTTGGGCAGAATTTTTTTTGCCGCAAACTCTTTTTTTTTTTTTTGGAACACAAGCAGGGGGAGTGGGAGAGGGAGAAGCAGGCTTCCCGCGGAGCAGGGAGCCCGATGAGGGGCTCGATCCCAGGACCCTAGGACCATGACCTGAGCCGAAGGCAGACGCTTAACGACTGAGCCATCCAGGCGCTCTTGCCGCAAACTCTTAACTTATTTTGGGGATTCAAGTTACATGTATGTTGGATTGCTTGACACTGTTCCACAGATCACTAAGGTTCTGATGTTTTCTATTGTTGTTTTGCTTTGTTTTGATTTTTTTTTTCTCTGCTTCAGTGTGGATAGTCTTCAGGATTCCTGATCTTCTCTTTCAGAGTGCCCAAGGTGCTGTTAAGCCTATCCAGTGGTCTTTTTTTTTTTTTTTTTTCCATTTCAGATATTGTATTTTTCGGATCTGGAGTTTCCATTTGGTTCATTTTTATAGTTTCCGTTTCTCTTTGCTAATAGTCCCCACCTAGTCACTCATTATATACATCTTGGTTGGTTAATCATAAACATATTTATAATAGCTGTTCTAAAGGCCTTGTCTACTAATTCCAACATCTCTGGATATTGTTTGTTTGTTTCTCTGGACATTTTGCTCCTGGCTATGGGTCATATTTTCCTGCTTTTTCCCTTGACTAATAATTTTTTGTTTTATGCTGGACGTTATAAATGCTGTGTTGTTGAAGGTCTGGTTTGCTGCCTGTTTTTTTAAAGAGTATTGAGTTTTATTCTGGCAGGCGACTGATTTACTGGCAGATTAGCTTTCTCCTGTTGAGGCTTGTTTCTAGGACTTGTAAGGGTGTTCTAAAGCAGCCCTTATTAAAGGGCTTGAGTCTTGAGGCTTAGTCCTTTTGGGGTCTCAACTGAAGGCCCAAGATGTTCAGTGAGGTCTCTCCACTGTGGCTCATTGAAACCCCAGTATCTCAGCGCTGGGAGATCTCCAGAATCTCCGCTCCAGTTGCTGTTCTCTCTCAGGCTTTTGAGCTTCTTCCTGCACATGTGCCAGGGGCCCCTTTACACACATCTCTTGAGCTCCTCCTCCTCCAATACAAATTCCAGCCACTTCAGCTGTCTTTTTTTTTTTTTTTTAAAGATTTTTATTTATTTATTTGACAGAGAGACACAGCAAGAGAGGGGAACACAAGCAGGGGGAGCGGGAGAGGGAGAAGCAGGCTTCCCGCTGAGCAGGGTGCCCGATGCGGGGCTCGATCCCAGGACCCTGGAATCATGACCTGAGCCGAAGGCAGACGCTTAACGACTGAGCCACCCAGGCGCCCCGCCACTTCAGCTGTCTTAACCATCAGTCTCTTTTTGCTCTGCCCAGCAAGCCCACTGCTTTGTGTTTGTGACCCACACTTTCCTCTGCCTTAGAAAGTACCCCCATAAGAAATTTGGGATAATGTGGGGTTTCTCACTTTTGTTTCCCTTCTTTTAAGAATAACAGTACTTTGAAGCAGCTCGTCCAATGCCTGAAAATGATTATTGCATATATTTCTCCAGTTTTATAATTGTTTATGACAGGAGAGTAAGTCCAATACCAGGTATTCTATGAATCTGGATGTTGGCCTTCCTCTATATCTTGTTTTTGAAATTCAAATTTGAATTGCTATAGATTTTGTACCTCCATGTCCTGCTATGGCCAATGCATTAAAATTACCTTTTTGTCCTTTTTATATCTCTGAGTATGCCACCTGTGGATTATAAAGCCAAGACAAACACAGGCCCTGGAAACAAAATTAGAAGAGAAAATGCAGTTTGAAATAAAAGGTTATTGAATAGAAAAACTGTCTTGTGAGAGAAATAGGCCAAATACAGAGTAGAAATTGGACTCTTTTTTTTTAAAGATTTTATTTATTCATTTGAGAGAGAGAGAGCACAAACAGGGGGGAGAGGGAGAAGCAGACTCCCCGCTGAGCAGGGAGCCCAATGTGGGACTAGATCCCAGGACCCTGGGATCATGACCTGAGCCAAAGGCAGACACTTAACTGACTGAGCCACCCAGGCATCCCTAAAATTGGACTTTTTCTTAAAGATTTTATTTATTTGGGAGAGAGAAAGAGAGCAAGAACGCACAAATAGGGAGAGAGGGAGAGAATCTCAAGTAGACTCCTCACTGAGCATGGAGCTGAATGCGGGGCTCGATCCCACAACCCACGAGATCATGACCTGAGCCGAAACCAAGAGTCGGATGCTTAACTGACTGAGCCACCCATGTGCCCCTAGAAATTGGACTTTAAAAAGAATTTGGGGAGTATCTTGCAAATGTAATCCTTTGGAGTTCCTTGCATCAAAGAAGAAAATTTGTGGGGTACCTGCGTGGCTCAGTCAGTTAAGCATCTGACTCTTGATCTCAGTCCAGGGCTTGATCTTGGGGTTGTGAGTTCAAGCCCTGTGTTGGGCTCCACACTGGGCATGGAGCCTACTTAAAAAGAAAGAAAAAGAAAATTTGTCAGAGAAGGTATACAATGATTTTCGACTCATTAAAGAAATAAAATGGATTTTCATAAATATTGTAGACTTTAAAACTTTTGAATGGTAAGAGGGAAAGTTTAAAAATATTCATTTTGCTTTATAAACTTTGCTTTTCTACAAATAATATATGTGCCTGGTGCAAAAGCAAAGGGAAAAGGAGAAAAGAAAATAAAAATGAATAGATACTTTATGATTTATCATTTTTATAAATGGCAGTGGCACAAAGAACCCCCTATTTTTCCAGATGTTGCAAAACTACAAAGGGGCAAGATGTTGTAGGAGAAAAACCTCTTGGATCAGGGCTAGCTGTGTTCCTCATTGCTGTACCTCTTTATGTGCTCACAAGGTGTCTGCTTCCGGAACTGCTATGACCAGCAGACCTGACAAGGACTGACAGACAGACCTTTAAGCTAACACCTTCGAGCAGTCCAGAGATGCACCCTGTGCATCTGAGATTTATAACACTCTTTTGGAAGCTGACATTGCTTTTAGAACAAGGAGCCTGAGGGCCACCTGGGTGGCTCAGTCGGTTAGGCATCTGACTCTTGATCTCAGCTCAGGTGTTGATCTTGGGGTCGGGGGCTCAATCTCCAAGCTGGGCATGGAGCCTACTTTAAGAAAAAAAAAATTAAAAGACCCTAGAACAATGAGCTTGATTAACCTTCCCGAAGCACAGCTGCAGTTTTGTAGCTCTCCCTCTCTGAGATTCTGAATATGCTGCAGCCCACCTTTGCTGGTCAAGTCCTGCACTGGGTAAAGTGACAAAGTCCAGGGCATGTCCCCCCATAGGGACTCAAGTCCTAGACTTGAAGTTTAAGAAGCTGCAATGCCCACAGCTGTGTATTTTTTACTTCTTTCTTTTTGTCCAGGTTTTTCCCCTCTGGTGGAATGCCTCCTGCCTTGAGCCTTTTTTGCTCTTCCTAGACCACTGTCCCGTGCCTGTTCCTCCGTTAGAAGGCCCCTTCTAGTCCCCTGACCAAGTGTCCTCTCTCCCGTGCGTATCCCTGGAGCACCACGGGCAGCCCACGTACATGTGCACTGGCCCCACACTTTATTTCGGTTCCCATTGCATACCTTTTGTCTCTGGTCAACAGTCAGCTTTTTGAGAGAAATGTCTTCTTTTATTTATCTTAATATTCTTTGCTGTGCCAAATAGTGTCTGGCACATTGTGGGCATTTAGAAATATTTATTCCCAGTATTAATTCTCTTACAATATGAAGTTAATCTTTTTAATGTGTCCTAAACTTTTCTTTTCCAAATATCAAAGACTTTTCCCTCCTTCTGGCAGTTGTTAATTCATGAACAACCCCACCTCTGCCTCGTTCACAAGCTTTGTGCGTTTGTAGGCCTCTATCATATTCCTTCTTAGCCACCTCTGTTTTAGGGCAAAGGTTAGAGCTTTCAGAGGGAATTGTGGTATATGTTCCTTGAAGTGATAGTGGGGATGGTTAACCCTCTCTCTCCTCTCCACGCAGGGAGATGTTCTTTACTACCATGGAAAGCCACCTTCTGCGCTGCAAAGTGTTAGAAATCATATTCCTCCACAGCTGTGAGACGCCCACCCGCCTGCCCTTGTCTCTGGCCCAGGCCCTCTACTTTCTGAACAATTCCACATCACTGCTCAAGTGTCAGGTACGTGCTTCCCTGCCGCGGTCAGGCCTAGAACACCTTTCCCCTCACCCTGGAGCAGGTAACTGAAGAAGGCACCTCCTACCAACTGCTTTCACTTCTCCGCAGTCGGATAAAACCCAGTGGCAGACGTGGGACGAACTGGTCGAGCACCTGCAGTTCCTGTTATCCAGTTATCAGCATGTGCTAAGAGGTAAGCAGCCTTTGTTCACAACGATGATTGTGGGAGTCTCACAATCGCCACTGTTATGGATTGGAGTTACATGGGGGATTCTGATTTGTTAGTCTAAGTAAAGCATCGCTCCTTGGTTATAACTACAAGGAACAAGGAATGACATCTTTGGAATCACTGCTATAAATCAGAAGAATTCACATATTTCCGTTATGGCAGATAATACAGTGGTCCTTGCAGTTATTAGGTTGACAGGTAAGCAGCAGTCATCATACCAGGAGTATTCTGTAATGACCTGATTAGCCCTGGCATCTTACCCTGCCCGTCACTGCAAGTCTTTGCTGGGTCACTTGCTCATTGACTGCGGACATTGTAAACATCTGTCAGTAGGATACAAAGCCAGAGCAAATCAGTGGCAGGGTAAAAGCATACATCTTGCAGAAGTTGTAAGATGCTCTATAGTCTGTGAAAGTGGCTTTGCTCAAGTCCCAGGCAAACCCAGTGATCAGGGAGGATCCAGGAGAGTTAGACTAATTAACACTCAGGAAGTGAATATCGACGAGGGTAATAATGGAATAGCTGCTTCAAGTGAGAATGATTTTATTAGCCAAATATTAATAAGGCCCTTGTTCCCAATTACTCATGTAATTATTAATTCCAAAAGGAAAGATAGTAACTTTTTTTTACAGATGTATTTATTTATTTATTTGAGAGGGAGAGAGCGTGCACATGAGCAGGGGGAGCGGCAGCGGGAGAGGGAAAGAGAGGGAGAGAGAGAGAATCTTCAGCAGACTCCCTGCTGAGCACAGAGCCAAAGTGGGGCTCCATCCCACACCCTGAGATCATGAGCTGGGCTGAAACCAAGAGTCATGTGCTTAACCAACTGAGCCACCCAGGTGCCCCAAAAGATAGTAACTTTTTAGGGGAGAAAACACATTCTTCTTAATGTGATGCCCTGAGAAGGACACGTCATCACTTAGGTAGTGTTCTTGCCAAAAATCCATGACCTGAATCTAATCACAAGGAAGCATCAGACAAATTCCCACGGAGAGACCTTTCACAAAATAATTGACTTGTACTCTTCAAAAGTGCCAGTGTCTTAAAAACAAAGACAGACCAAGAGACTGTTCCAGATTAGAAAGAAACTAAAGCACATTAATACTAAATGCAAAACATGATCCTGGATGGGCTCCTGAACCAGGGCAAAGAAGCTATGAAGTATGTTATTGGGATGATTGGTGAAATTTAAATAGATTAAATAATAGTATTATACTAATATTAAATTTCCTATTTTTGATAACGATCCTGACTTATGAAAATAATTGTCCTCAGTCTTACAAAGTCCAGATTGAAGTATTGAGGGGTAGAAGGGCACAATGTTCAACTTATCCTCAAACAGTGAGGAGGGACAGTACATATTTATATGTAACTATATGTAAATATATACATTTATATATAATATACTTTTTTTTTTTTTAAGATTTTATTTATTTATTTGACAGAGAGAGACACAGCGAGAGAGGGAACACAAGCAGGGGGAGTGGGAAAGGGAGAAGCAGGCTTCCCGCTGAGCAGGGAGCCCGATGCGGGGCTCGATCCCAGGACCCTGGGATCATGACCTGAGCCGAAGGCAGACGCTTAACGACTGAGCCACCCAGGCGCCCCTATATAATATACATTTTATATTTACTTGCCATGATCATGTTGAGGTTGATTTTAGCTCAGTAGTGTCACTGGGGAAGGTATGATGGCCCTTATACCCTCTCAGGCCTGGAACTGGGGAAGCTATTGTAGAGAAATTAAAAAACAGCACTGAATTTAAGACAGAAGGTCTGGAGGGGCACCCGGGTGGCTCAGTCGTTAAGCGTCTGCCTTCGGCTCAGGTCATGATCCCAGGGTCCTGGGATCGAGTCCCACATTGGGCTCCCTGCTCGGCGGGAAGCCTGCTTCTCTCTCTTCCACTCCCCCTGCTTGTGTTCCTGCTCTTGCTCTCTCTCTCTCTGTCAAATAAATAAATAAAATCTTTAAAACAAACAAAAACAAAACAAAACAGAAGGTCTGGGTTTGAATCCCAACTCCACCACTTACTCTGCTAACTTTATGTCTCTAAACCTCATTTTCTTCTATGGAATGGGGATGGTAATATAGACCTTTTCAAGACTGATTGTTAAAAGATGTGAGAAAAAATAGTGAGCACTCAATGTTAGTTGAATCTCAGCCTGCCTATTTGCCCAGCCAGGAGTAGGCTACGAGATCTTTATGTTTCAGCCTCTTGTAACTAAAACTTAAAAGGGCATTGTCAAGGCCATGACATTTATGGTTGTGTAGTTCGTGCATTTTTTAGCCCCCTCAAAGAAGGGTACTTGTCCTTCTCAGAACAAAGCCTCAGAGGCAAATTCCATGTTGTACTTAGCCTCATCAAGGTTTACATAATTGTTCTTTTGGAGATCAAGCAGAAAGTTTAATATTAAAGCAGCCTGGTTTTATTTAAAGTTCACCTTTAACACTCCTTGTTTACTTCTGTTTTGCTTCCCAGGGAATACAGCTGGGCCTTGGGGGCAATAGTAACTTAAGATGGACATGGGATCCACTTTCATTCCAGAATATTTTTATGCTTCTAACAAGGAAGAGGAAAAACTTAGACCAGTGTATATTGACCAAGAATAAATGGGATGTGTTCCAGTGCTATTTTATCCTTAACATTCTCTCCACTTTCTTTAGAGACCAAGAGTTAAGAAGGAGAAAAAATATTTAGGACCAATAGTTCGGAAAAAATGTCCTCCAAAGAAGGCAGCTAAATGGCACCCTGACATGGTCAGTATCCTTGTCAGTAGGCTTTTTACTGTGAGGGCTCCTTAGTCATCTCTGCCCTCTGCAAGTGGTCTGAGGACATTGTGGAAGGCATTTGGGGTCAGCCTGAGTTGTCCAGCTCCACGGATAGGAGAAGAAGGGAAGAGGTTGGGGAGCCCAAGCTTGTCCTCTGTTTAGGGGAACATCTTAGCATGGGGGAAGAGAAGAAGAAAGACTAGGTAAATTCACACACCCTGGCATATATAATCCAATAACCTGGGGAAGGTGAGTATCATCCCCTTTTTATAGACGGGGAAACAAAGGCTGAGAGAAAAGTAAGTGAGGAGCCAGGATTCAAACTTAGGTCTGTCGCCAAAGTCTATGTGCAGTGAAAACACACTGGAAGGAATTATTGTTCTATGAAATCACTGGGTGAGATTAGGTGAGACTCTAAGGAATTTCCAACTCCCTGTTTTCTAAACTCTCGGTACATGGTTAAATTACTTTTGTACAAACCCTTGACCTTGGGGAAAAGTATATCCTGAAGCCCCATACTTTGTAAATATTTCCAAAGAAGGCAGAGCAGCCCCATGGGGGCATAGATGCCGGGCCTCTGGGTAAGCTCACACTCTCTGGCTGAGACAATCAATCCCACCACACCCCAGTGCCACAGCCATGCAGCTCAAGTTTGAGCCTCAGCAAAATGGCAACTTGCTTTATGCTGTGAGTTTTCCTGATACTTGTGAATTGTTAATACCTCTTATTTTGAAACTATGAATGCTAGGAATTTAAACATACAGTATTTAAAGGAAGAAAAACACCTGTTTTCCTGAATTCCACTTGGCTAGACAACTTAGGCAGGATGACCCACAGAAGTCAGACCTCAGTTCCTTCTGAGGAGAGACACACACAGCCTTCCTACGAGGAGCCCCGTCCAGAGACGGGAAAAAAGCAGATGCCGGCAAGATCAATTCAAGTCATATATTTATCCAGGCAACAAATATTTACGAAATGCCTTCTGTGTGCCTGGCTCATTGGGAAAACTTCAGTGAATAAGACCAGCGTGGCCCCTGCCCTCATAGAGCTTGCTGTGAAGAGATTGACCCTGAACAAATAATCACATAAATAACGTATAACCACAATTAAAATAAATGCTCTGAAGGAAAGAAGTGCGCAAAATAGGAGCACCTAATCTATTTTTGGAGGGACCCACAAAGGCCTCCCTGAAGAAGTGATACTTCAGCTGAGATAAGTACTGGTGGGGCACCTGGGTGGCTCAGTCCGTTAAGCATCTGCCTTCGGCTCAGGTCATGATCTCGGGGTCCTGGGATCAAGCTCCACGTCGGGCTCCCTGCTCAGCAGAGTCTGCTTCTCCCTCTCCCTCTGCCCCTCTCCCCCACCCCCCACTCATGCTCTCTCTCTCAAATAAATAAATAAAATCCTTAAAACAAACAAACAAAAAAACAGGACTGGTGTTAGCCAGGCAAATAGGGCAAAGTTTTCCAGAAAAATTAAAAATGGCATGTCCGGGGCGCCTGGGTGGCTCAGTCGGTTAAGCGACTGCTTTCGGCTCAGGTCATGATCCCAGGGTCCTGGGATCGAGCCCCGCATCGGGCTCCCTGCTCCGCGGGAAGCCTGCTTCTCCCTCTCCCACTCCCCCTGCTTGTGTTCCCTCTCTCGCTGTCTCTCTCTCTGTCAATTAAATAAATAAATAAAATCTTCAAAAAAAAAAAATGGCATGTCCAAGGGCCCTGAGGCAAGAAGTTGTTTAGCGAGTCCAAGGAACATAGAACAAGCTAGTAAGACTGGAATGTAGAGAGCAAGGGGAGACGAGCACAGGATGAGACTAGAATAGTAGATGGATAGGGCACGAAGGGCCTTCTGGGCTCTGTTAAGAAATGTCAGCTTGATTCCAAGAGTGAAGAGAAGCCATCAAAGTGGTTTTGCATAAGGTTGCTCTGCCTGAGGTGTGGCAAGTAGTTTGGCGGAGGACCAGAGAGGTCCCGGGAGGGGTCATGGTGGCGAGGGTGTGGGTTGTGCAGCGGGGAAGGCCGTGGATAGAACAGAAGCACTTTGAAGATCAGTTTGTCAGGGCTTGGGTAACTGAGTCGCAAGTAAGGCTTCAGGGTTCTGCCGTTGCTGACACGGACAGAAATGGAGAAAGATCTGTAGAGAAGGGAAAAAGCGCAGTGTGACTGTTGAGTTGGAGATTCCTATAGTGATGATGATGAAGATGAAGATGATGATAAAATAATAATAGTTACCCCTAGGGGGAGCCTGGGTGGCTCAGTCAGTTGAGCATCTGACTCTTGGTTTCTGCTCAGGTCATGATCTCAGAGTTGTGAGATCAAGCCCCAGGTTGGGCTCTGTGCTCAGCATGGAGTCTGCTTTAGTTTCTCTCTCGCCTTCTCCCTCTGCCCCTCTCCGCCTGCTCTAAATAAATAAATAAATAAATAAATAAATAAATAAATAAATAAATTTTAATATAATAATAATAGTAGTTACCCTTAGTAACCTGATCCAGGAACCTAATAGTAATACTATGAGCCAGAACATCTTGCATAAGGCATTGTGCTAAACCCTTTACATAAATCGCCTCACACAGTATTCCCAACAGCCTCTGATATAAGACCTCCCATGCCTACCGAAGCATAAAATCCAAGGCCTTGCCAACTGGACCAGAATGGCTGAAGTCCACTGGCCAAGAGTTCCTCTCCCTTGGACAGTGCTTGGATGGGAACTGCCAACATTTACCTCTTTGAATGTCTTGTATTACTTTAATAAACTCCAAATTCTTCTTGCTCCCACTCCAAGTCTTCCCTATTCCCCTCTGTTCAGCCAGTTCTTTCCATTCCTTCAAAATCATTTTCATATTTTTCAGAGTAGCATATGCTTTACAAACAACTACATTTTACTAAAAGACTTTCATCCCCCTACAACCATTCTCCACCAGTGGCAGAGTAAAATAGAGCACATTTCCTGGCTTAAAACCCTCCAGATGCTTCCATCTGCTCTCAAAGGCCAAACTCCACATTGTTCTGTGGCCCAGCCTACCTTCCAGTCTCCTCTACTACCGCTTTCCCTTACCACCCACATTTTACCTCTAGTTCTCAAAACAAGCTTTTCCTGCCTCAGGACATTTACACTTACTGTTCTCACTACCTGAACTGCTTTTCCCCTAGACCTTTGCACAATTGCCTCCTTCTCATCCTTCAGGACTCAGCTAAGAGGCCCTGAGTAGAGTGGGCTGCTTCCCTCATCCCCCCAATGCCACTGTTTCTCACAGCATCCGATTTATTTCTGTGATTGTACTCACCAAAACTATAATTGTTTTTGTTGGCTGGTTTACTGTTAGGCTTCCTGCAACTAGAATGTCAGTTCATGGGGGCTGGGCCCACGTCTCTAATTGCACTGTATCCCCAGAGAGTAGCCCACTTCCAGATGCATAGTAGGTGCTCACTGGAATTTGTGTTGACTGAATGTTGAAAGGGCCCTGATAGGACATCTCAAGGCAGCTTTGCTTCCTGTTTCCTTTTTAGACACTCTGTAGTGTTTGTTGTACTCTTTTTCACTTTACAGTTAGGCCCGGTGCTATAAATTTAGAGGGACTTTACCTGAAAAGATACCTGAAAGTTGAAGAAAAACATATTGAGCATATTATTTGAAAGTGTAACTTAGTACATTGCTTAAAAACAAGTTTATTCTGTTTCCCAAATTTCTGGATACGATGTAGTTCAGTCCTAAAAACCCTGCTAGAAGAGATGCCGTTATCCCCATTTTCTAAATGAGGAGATGGAGGAAGTGATGCTCTAGTGAATGCTGGTGCATCTGGGAGTCCGCCAAGTCCTCAAAGCTCGCCACAGCCATGCTCCTTTGCCTGAACTCCATATATTTCCCGAATCCTGTTGGGGCTAATCTGTGGATTTGGATGAGAGACCTTTATAACTTCTTTTACTTTTCCTCAATATTTTTATTTTTGGAGGGTTGAAAGAGTGGTACAATGAACATCCATTTACCTTTTATGTTGATTTACTGGCTGTTAACATTTTGCCACATTTTGGTTTATCTATTGATCCACCTGAATACTTTTTTTTTTTGAGAGTTGAGAGTAAGTTGCACCATCAGAATCCTTCATGCCTAAAAATACTTTGGCCTAAGAATAAGGATATTCCCATATATACCACAATTCATTATCACACTCAACAAATTTATCCTTAACAGAATATTCTCTAACGTGTCCCAGTAGTTTCCTTTATAGGCGGCTGGGTCTGTTTTGAGCCAGGCTCCAAATATCACACTTTGCGTTTGGTTGTTGTATACTCTTGGGTCTCCTTTCACACAGTTCCCACCCTTTCCTCGTCTTTCATAATACAGACATTTTTGAAGAGCCCAGACCAGTTATTTTGTAGAATATCCCATAATTGGGGTTGTCTAATTATTTCCTCATGATCAGAGTTCTGTTAAATCCTACTGGCAAGACCACTGACTAGATGAAGATGTACACTCCTTCCCAGCACATGACAGCAAGAGGCGATAATGTCAGTTTGGTCCCATTATTGGTGATGTTAAGTGTGATCATTTGGTTCAGGTAGTATCTATCAGATTTCCCCATGCTCTGTTATTAGTTAAGTAATCCAGAGAGTAAAACTTTGAGACTCTGAATATCCTATTCAGCCTTTCACTCAAGGGTTTTAGCACCCACTGATGGTTCTTACCTGAATCAGTCATTACAATAGTAGATTGAAAAGTGGTTGCTTTCTAGTTATACGTTGCCTCTACATTTCTTTTTTTTTTTTTTTTAAGATTTTATTTATTTATTTGAGAGAGAGAGAATGAGAGACAGAGAGCACGAGAGGGAAGAGGGTCAGAGGGAGAAGCAGACCCCCCGCTGAGCAGGGAGCCTGATGTGGGACTCGATCCCGGGACTCCAGGATCATGACCTGGGCCGAAGGCAGTCGCCTAACCAACTGAGCCACCCAGGCGCCCCGCCTCTACATTTCTTAACTGGCCTTCTTCTGCAAAAAGGACCTTTCCCTTCTTCCTCCCCTCCTCTTTTACTTACTGTGGACTCCGCACTTTTTAAAATTTCATGCCTATAACCCATTTTTGTCATTTTTTTTTTATGATCATGTCCAAAACGTAGCCAATAAGAGGCCTCTTCACGCTGGCTTCTGTGTCCTTTTGACGTGTTCCCGTGTGTGTGCGCACGCGCGTTTTCCCCCACTCTGTTTTTAAGCATTCCCTTACTTTCTTATAAAAGATGTTCCAGGTTCACCTTGTAATTTCCTTGCCATGGTCCTAGAATCGGCCTTTCCTCCAAAAAAATTCTGGTTTCTCTCGGTAGGGAGTGGGGAAAAGCATTAAGAAATCAAGATCTGGGTGCTAATATGCTGATTACTACTGGGGTACCTGCTTCTAGGCCCTCTGACAACAGAGCTAGAAAATTACATAATTTTTTTTAGAAATATGAGTTCATAGCAATACCTCAATTTCCAATCCCTCAGAATTCTTCCTCTCCTCCTGTTCCATAACTGAATCACTCTTCTCCCACAGCAAGAACCCTTATTCTGAACATGGATATATTTATTTGGTCTATCATACAACATACACGAAATTGTTTTTCAACAGAATTACTACAATAGACCAACACTACAACAAACTAAGAAACTAATTCAATATTTCTTTGCAATTCTTTTTATACTAGAATCAATCTCCCAGAAGATACTAAAAATTCACATGGGTTTTTTGCAAGTGTTATATTAACTTGAAGTATAGTTGCATTGTTTAATCTAGGCTCATTGCTTAAATCAACAAAGGGAAAAAACTAAGACAATTTTAATTTGTACAATTTTAATATGCAAAACTTGAGGACCAGAGAGAACCAAGAACAAAGGACCTTTTAGAAATTGAGCAACCACAGATACTCAAATTACCTTTGACTTGTACTCCTGTAACCACCAGTCAAGTCTTTGCCCAGGCCCTACCTACTAAAATTGGACTTCTTCTTAAGTCATAAAGGAATAAAAAGCCATTCAGAGGAGTTCAGCTGACTTTTTCCCTCTTGCAGAGCACTTGCGGAGTTCAGTGATTGATCGGAAAGACTTAATCATCAAGAGGATTAAGCCCAAGCCCCAGCAAGGGGATGACATCACAGTGCTGGACGTGGAGAGGCAGATTGAGGCCTTCCGCAGCCGCCTGACCCAGATCCTGGGGGAGCCGCTGGCGCCCCAGCTCCAAGACAAAGTGCACTTGTTGAAGCTCCTGCTCATCTATGCCGCGGACTTGAACCCTGACGCAGAGCCTTCTCCAAAGAACTGGAGCAGCCCCTGAGGTCCTTCTAAGCACTGAACACCAAGAATACCTCCTGAACTCTATCTCCAACTACTTGGAAGTTCTGAAAGTATCTGAAGTAGTTAAAAATCTTATAGGACCAAACCTATCTTATTTATCTGTAGGTTATAATGACTTTCTAACTCTTTAGTAAATATCTTTTTTTGATATTCTATCCTAGCCTGTTCTCAAATACGGCTTAAATATACAAGGTGTATATATTTTTTAATAAATTATTTATCTATACTTTTTTTGAAACAGGTAATACTATATGCACTATATGTTTAACATTTCCATTAAGCCCTCTGAACAAATTCTGGACATCGATGTATGTCATTCAAGGTACTGACGACCTGTTTCAGAAGAGAAAGATATACTCATTTCTCCCTGATGGATCACAAACATCCTATATTAGAGCTGTTATATTGCCTATGAATTTGACTTTGTGGCCAGTCCGTTAAGATCTAATGTAATGGGGGTGGGGGGTAGAAACAAAAAGATTGAGCGTGTTACAAATAATTTGATGTTAAAAAGATACAATAAAAAGGCAATGGTTTTTCAAAATACCAGGTTTACCATGCTTAGGTTCTATGACCGTGAGTAGGCAGAATGTAAGAACAACTCTTAAATATATACACACACACACACACAAAGGCTATCCACATTTGAGAAAGCAGTTTAAGAAGTTTATTGTCAAAACAAATAAGAGATACAAGCATAACAGAAGACACAAATAAATTAATTAATCTGATCATTTTAGACTCCAGGACTTCTCGATGGAAAAGTCAGCTCAGCTCCTTATGTAGACGTGATAGTATCCAAAACAAAAAAACAGTGGGAATTTGAGACAGCGTTTAAGACAATGACTGAACACATTCATGGTGAGGAGAAATAAAGTGGCTTCCTTAGTTCCTTTCCTCAGTAACATATATTTATAAAAGTATGCAGCTCTTTCTGGGGAGCAATGATTTCATGTAGAAAAATTTTAAATTCTTCCACTTCCCAGAAAAAAAAAAGTCTTATGCCTGGCCTGAACAAGAAAATCAAAAGAGAAAAAAAAAATCAAAATAGGGTAACGCTAGTTTCACATGAACCTCAAGACTACCATCTAAATGTAGGTACCACCTTCTGTACTTGAAAAAAGTTTAACATCCATTTATCTATACCAAACCAGTGGACTGAATTTTCTCCCGTAGGAAGTTTTCAACCAAATTGGAGGTAAATTAATTTCATTTTAAAAGTGCAAAATAGGATATGCAAGGCTAGTGTTTGTTCTGTGACACATAAAAGTGAAGCATCCCTCCAACAGCACTGGCCAGAGGTGCTCTGGTAAGACATGGCTGCAGGACGAAGTGACCTGTAAGGCCTACCAAACACAAGGACACTCCAGTCTCAGCACAGGAAGGGGGGATCCCTGCCAAGTCTGGCTGCCAAACAGATCTCAGGTCCCCCAGCTGACAAGACTGGAGCACACAGAAGTGCAGAGTCAAGAGGGTCAAAGTCTCAACTAGTTGGGCACACCTCTACTCCATGATTTGTCCATACACGTTTATAGTGGTAAAGAAATCACGAAGCCTCAGTTCTGGAACAACACAAACATTATTTACCTAGTAAGCAATGATCAAAGATCTTGTCTAACGTAAATGATACAAAATGAATAACGAGGTCCCCCATACATCACTGCTGGGATTATTTAAACTAAACCATACAAAATGGCTTCTTCCACACAAGGACAAGCTTTGCACTAACATTTCTCAAAAACCAATTACATCTCCAGCTCTAGCCTCAGTTTAAGAAGTTTAAAAAAAAAAAAAAAAAAACCTTTCCTATGTCAAAGCCAAGGTAAAAGGGGAGTTGGGTACAAGACACCCTCTATCCAGAGCCCCTGGAATACAAAGAGCTCTAGAAGCCAGTGGGTGTGAGCACATTTAAGTCACGGGGTTTGAGATTATGGGTCCTTGGTGGTGGTTTCTTCCCTTCCATCACTGGGATGTCCATCTTGGGTGGCTTGAAGGTTGCTGGATCTTCAGCCATTCGGGTGGCCTGAACACGGATCAGTTCCATCGGAGAAGGCTTCTCGGCTCCTCTATAAGCCTGGGTGGCAAAACCTCCTACAGAAGTAAACCAAAAAGCAAATTATTTCAAAATTAGTAGGCAGCCCCCAATATACATGGTAAAATGCCACCCACATGGGTTTGTTTTTTGTTTTTTTTGAAGGAGCAGTCTTACCTGAATCAGACTTCTGGAGGGATCTTGGTCCAAAGAGGCTCCATTTATCTGCCAAGTTTCTGTCCTTGTCCCCACTTGCAGAATCCATGGTGCCAGGATTTGGGCCAGGCAAGGCTGTGGAAGGACCAGAAGTGAACCAGCCTCTGGAACAGAAAGAATAAAGCATATCCTTATATCCCCTTCCTATGCCTCTAGAAGTATCTCATGCCAAGAGACTGGGAACTGTCAACTCCCCCTGCTCCCTCTGAAACCACAGGCTTAAACTCCAATTTTGTATGCAGCACTAGCTTTTCTAGAAGCACACTGCAGCTTGGGAGGCTCACCGGAAGGGCTCACCTGGACTTTTGCTTCGGGGAGGAGTGGGGGCTGCTGCTTGGGGTGGATTGGGCTGAGGCCGGCTGCTTCTCTTCTCTAGTTATCTCTCCACTCTGTAGCTTTAGTTTCTGTTCAGATGGGTAAGAAAAGAAACTTCTTTAAAATGAGAGCAAATATAAAACAGCTAGTCTGGGTATAAATAACTTGATTCACACTTTAACACCAGGCAAAAGGAAACACATTAGTAGGTAGAATAATTTTGGATTATAGAACAGATACTCCTTTGATTTTGCCGTACTAGACAAAATTCCCATCTTTAAGAAAATCTATTCATTCTACAACATATCTCAAACAGCTCTGTACTAAATACCACACTAGAGCTTTTACTTTTGGAGAAGTAATTTTCCCACTTATTTGCCCAGTAAGTGGAAGAACCAGAACTCAAGCTGGAGGCCTTGTAGGCCTTTTAAGTACGGCCTTGAACTCTTAGGCTGCTTCTCCCACCAGCTACAAGCCCTGCCCTTCCCAGTGTCTCAAAGCCAAGACTCAGGCATGCTACTCCTCTCCAGCTAAATGCTTTCTCTGTGGGACCTGTCCCCTTCTCTCCCTTCTCCCTCCCATGGCCAGTCACTCTGGGTGCCCTGGGCATTGTAAACACACCTCTAACATACAGACTAGCTGTCTAGGAGGGGAGAGACAAGTCTACTTCTCAGTTCTTCTAGGTCAGGGCCCCTCCACTGTCTCTGTGCTCCATGTCTAGTAAGCCCAAGCTACAATACAAACAAATGAGCATGTCTAAATGTTCTCACTCACCGTATCAATTTATGTAAGCTGGCATTTCAGCCATCCTCAAGTTCTACTCATGTGGCCAAGATGCAGAAAATGGGCCAAAGTCAACTCTACCATTATACGGAGTGAACTGCTCAATTGAGGAATTCTGACTCACATCTATCCTGGGAAGTTCTCAAAGACTGACAGTGCCCCTCTCCGGAAGTATCTGTCTTGTCTGAGAGATTAAGCTGGTCACCAACCCAACCTTGATCCCCTACAGCAGTGGTTTTTACACTTAGGATGCAAAGAATCATGTGAAATGCAAACAATCCACAATGTCTCATATCCTTGCCCACGGGCCACCAGATCTATATTATTGTATATCCTTCTATATATTGTGTATCATGACCCCCTCGTGAGCCCCTTCAGGAGCCAGATTCTCAGACAACTTTCGAATATGGAGGAAAAAAACCACCAGGAAATAGGGAATCAGGAGACTTGAGTTCTAGTACTATGACTGGTTAACTATACAACCTTGGACCTGTCTCTGCATTTATAAGACATAAAAAAATAGTATCTCCCTCCAAGGATGAGTACAAAGATTAAGTGAACACAAGTGCCTCATAGGTCATAAGGCACTATTAAGTACCAACTGGTATTCCCCAACAGAAAATCCCTTGAAACTGTCATTCATACGACTGTTTAGTCGTCATTAACCTTATCAAAAATTATTCTTCACTCGTTTACCATTTTAGAAATGAAAAGGCAGAAACATTTCAATTCTACATTTGATTTTAATTTTGTAAAAAGGAAACACAGAGCACGATGTTCCTTTCCTGCTGAAGTGTTACCTCTGTTAAGACTGCCCAATTCTCCTCTCCCTCAAAGTCGGTCACTCTGGTACACAGAGTACCTGCTTCGTTGTTCATAACGTGCTCACACACATCACATGTGTAAGCTCAGAGTCTCAGCTGCTCCTCCTAACCATAAGGAAACAAGACGGATACCCCCACTTTATAGATGGATAAGCAGAAACCGCCAGGCTAACAGCTCTGGAGCTTTCAACCAGAAAGCGCCACCAGGGTGGGACTAACCCAGCACGGAACTGCTCGCCCGGTTCTTCCCACTGCTCTCCACGACGCCCAGCTAAGTGAGCCGGTAACGTCTACGCCACAGCCACATCTCAAGCTATGAATGGAGAGGGCTTTCTGAAAGTTCCTAAGAAACAAGCTTACGTGGAGCGCTTCTGCCACTCGAAGGTACTTGGTCTCCTCGGTGGTAAGGCCCTTGTGGGGCGTGTAGCCAGCATCGCTCAGCCCTGCCTGCTGCTCAAAACGCTGAATGCTCTCCTGGGTCTGTTCTGGGAACAGAGGAGATGACAGTCAGGCCCGTCCCCCTCTCCCCCCGCAAACTGGGGGGGTTCAACACGGACATCCGCTCTTCTCCCCAGACGCAAGAGACCACACTGACCATCTGAGGAAGAGGGGTCCCCCAGACAAGCAGCACAGCAGTAATGCTGAACCTCGTACGAAAGTTCTCTAACGAGAAGGAAGCCTTCCCTCACACCGAGCTAAGAATAGGTTACTCCCAAAGGGAGTGTCGGATAACCTCCAGGGAACATTTTTTTTGTATTTAGAAACGCAACATGGAGGAGGCGGCTGACATTCAGAAAAGTGCAAGTTCTCCAAGCGTAAAGCTTCCTCAGACAGACTCACCACCCTCGTCATCCACGCACAGACTTCCACCAAAGAGAAACAGGCCACTTTTAGGCTGGACGGCACCAACGTACCAATTAGACCCAAGCCACAGAGAACATGCCTTGAACTAGCCAAGGCCTACAGACCCCACGTCTCCCATGTATGAGATCTGCCGGCACGGTGCCTGGCATAACAGACGGGCCGAACTCAGTGGTAGGTCAGTCTGACCTGACATCTCCTCGGTAAGTCAGTTATACCGTGGAATGACTGACAGCTTCAACTGCACCCCCACTACATACTACTCCCCTTCATCCAGGAATGTGGCAGCTGTGGACCAAAAGCCTAGACACCAGATGTCCTTTATGACTTAGTCATTCCCCTTCTAAGGAACGATTTTATTATCATTAGAAATAGAAGCAAAGAAAAAAATGCATAAAGATGTTTTCCAGTCTTACCAGGTAGCCTACCTGAAAATGTAAAAAGCAGGATTTACTGAATACCGGGATTTTAAATGCAGTTATTGTTTGTTTTTTTAATTTAAGACTAGAGCAACAAAGTTCATGGCAGTATTAGTTAAGAAAAATAGAACGGTATGTCTACTCTACCTGTGATTATATAAAAATATGCTTAAAGTGGAAGTGACTAGACCAGCTGAGGATGTGAGTGACACGGCACACTAGGGCTGTTACAACATTCCGTACTGCTGATGAGCAGTCTTCTCCATGGAGAAGTTAATGCTGGGCTAAAAGAGCACCGCTAAGCTCTCAGACACCACCACAGTACGTTCTCAAGCTGGCAAACTACAAGCGGTATTTGCTGATTCAAATGGTGCCTTTATGTGTGAATAAAAACAGAGTCCGAGTAAGAGTTTGGACTTTTGGTTCTTAGGTGAATTTTCCAGGAACTGCCCAAGACAGGCTGATGCCCTCCCGGAGCAGATAAACAAGAGCCTCCGACTTCAAAACTGAGCCAACCAAAGAACCTCTCTGTGCTCTGCAGAGCTCTGTATCTAATAGGTGGTGACTCCCCACAGCATCCAGAAGGGCCCTCCAGAACCGACAAGCTCATTTAACTTGTTACAAGGTTTTAAAAGAGAGGAAAAAAAAGAAAAAGAAAAGCAAGCTCTCGTTTTCTGGTCTCATTAGAACCGCAAACCACATTCTTAAAGCTAAAGATGCTTGAGACACCAAACTAGCCTCAGGTCCAGGAAGAGAAACAACTTTGAGCCTTTCAATTTAAAAAAAAAAAAAGAAGAAGAAAAAGAAAAAGAAGTGCAGGGCAGGTGGGAGATGCCTCAGTGTGTCACCTTCTCCAGGAGAGCCTGAGACAGTCACAGCAGCGGCTCCCAGCCACCGAGCACTGGGGCCATCTAAACCTCCCCTCAGCCTACCAGCCAGATTCCTCATTTCATGGACAGGGAAACAGTCTCAAGAGTTAAGTCACCTGCCCGATGCCACACTGACACATATGGGAAAATAAGACTGTCGTCAACAAAGCAGCAGGAGTGAACCTAAATTAACTGAGATGCTTCATATTTGGCAAATCTTCCACCTAAACGGATCTTCGACACCGGGGCGTCAGCAACCACGCGGACAAGTGCCAGGCAGTCAGGCCATGCCATGCTAAGGCACGGGAGGCTGCAGAATCCCGCACAACCAGCTTGCGGAAAGCCCAAACCTTTCCCACCCCTACCGCATTCTATTCTGAGGATACAAAGTGCTTACTTGTGATCAGAGAATTCATGATGACATGAGTCGCTTTAGCCTTCACCACAGGGGCTTTGTCCACACTGTCAGTGGCCGATGACAGGGTCATGGCAGGGGAGGAGACACTGGCCTCCCCTTCCTCCGTCTGTTCAAGAGAGGTAAGGAGGCGCTTGAGCAGGGCAGGGGAGTCACACAACCAGATTTACTCCTTTGGGGGAGAAGTTACTGAAATACCTTTCATCTGATACATAAGGAAATATGTGAAGGCGGGCTGGTTGTCTCCACCCAATTACATAGGTATTATCCATAGTGACAACACACAAAGACATTATATGCATAGTGTGAATTTGTAAAAGTGGGAAAGCCAGAATTTGAAACACGGAGGTCTACTACCTTCCCAGCCCCTGTCTGTCCAATATCCCATACTATTGTGTCCCTAAGAATGCAGAAGAAACACTTATTACTAAGCCCCGATCATGTACCAGGCACTATGCTGGCTTTTGCTTCATCACTGCATTTGTTCAGTGGTTCTCGAACTTTGCTGAGCATCAAAATCCCACAGGAGGACTTGTTAAACAGATGGCTGGATGCACCCCAGAGCTGATCTGGGCAGGGCAGGGGGGTGGCGGCTCAAGAAGTCATGTTTCTAGCGAATTCCCAGGTGATGCTAATGCTGCCAGTGCCCAAGACCACACTGTGATGCCCATGACTCTACAGGTTCAAATGATGGTCTTAAAAAAAAAAAAAAAAAATCTAAGTAGCTTCCAATCTCTCACACGAGAGAGCTGAAACCTAGCACCTTCTGTAATCTAAACACCGGACACCATGCTCAGGAGCAGCAGGGAGAAGAGAACTGTGTTCATTCTGTTCTCTGCTTCTCCAAAGGAACTGAGGAGAAAGATGGTCCAAAAGGAGGACAGCAGAAGAAAGTACTGAAATGCTGCATCCCTGTTACAAAACAGGATTTACATCTTTTAGCTGTAACCCTGCTCCAGTAAAAGGGATCTCTGTTTTCTTACTTGGAGCGTGGCTGACGGTTTGGACACCGATAGGACAAACGAGAGAATGCGTGCAGTGAGTCAAGCCAAGCTTTCCTTTGAGAGAGCAGCTGTCCCAGACTGTCACCTGCTCCAGCTGGGGCGCGAGAGAAAACTGGAAGCCCATCCCCTGCCCAGTGGAGTAAGCAGCAGCCTTTCCAATGAGATGGGTGTGCCCCTTCAAAGCACTATCAGAAGCCATGCTTGGGGCGCCGGGGTGGCCGAGTCATCCGACTCCTGGTTTTGGCTCAGGTCATGATCTCAGGGTCGTGAGATCGAACCCCAAGTCGAGCTCCATCAGCACTGAGTCTGCTTGAAAGACGCTCTCCCTCTGCCCCTCCCCCCACTTGAGCCGCCCCCCCGCCCCAAATAAATAAAATCTTTAAAAAAAAGAAGCCATGCTTGTTTTCTGCCTTTGTCCCTGGAGTCCGCTGCTCTGGCCTCGCAGCCAGGCTGCTGGGCCCTTTCTCCCTAGCACTGCCTGTACTTTCTACACTAAATGTTTTCTCTTCAACAAATGACTGGGTCAGATTTCAGTAGATAACTGACCCAGGGAACTGCCCCCGCCCAGAGCTGTAGGGGATGCTTTCATAAAAGAAGCTCCCTATTTGAGGGCTTCATGGCAGGGGCGGGGGGCCCTCACTGGAAAGGAAAGAATAAATATAGTTCTACCAAGTGAAAGTTAAGCAAGGAGCCAGGAGTCACACTATCAGCTACACACCCAATGTGTCAAGCCTTTTAATGCTCTTCTATGTAATCCCCACAACACCTCCATGATATAAAACATTCTCATCTCTCAGATGGGAGACACTGGGACTCAGGAGTGAAGCTGTGTCCCCAAGGTCATTGCTAGTACATAGTCCCTTAGGGGATTCACACCCAGGTCTGCTTCAGCAGCTGCTTGCAGTGCACTTCCTGCCCCACCCTGGGCTGTCACAGGGCTCAAGTTCAGTGAAACTAGCTGCAGGTTAAATGGCCTCACCCAAACTTGGCAGGCCTAGTTTATTTGGGCATGCTCGGCAGCTGGAGAGTCAGAGGCGAGGGAGACACAGCCCCTGCAGTCAGGAAGCATGTCTGCTCCAAGCATGTGAGAACCTATGAAGCCAAACTGCACAAAAGGGCTGGAGAGCAGATCAAGGTGCAACTAGGGTGTGTGTGTCTGCGTGTGTGTGTGTGTGTGTGTGTGCACGTGCGCCTGTCTGTGTCTGTCTGTCAGGTGGGCCTTAGGAAAGAGGCGCCCAAAAGAGAAGCTTTTACAGAGGATGGCAGTGGGAAGAGGCATCTGAGCAGGAAGAACAGCATGAGGAAAAGCACAGCATGTGTTCAAAAAAGAGCCAATTTTTCCCCCAATCACCCAATGAACATTTTTTTTTGGAATCTACTTTATGCCAGGTCCTCTGCTAGATACTGCAGATGGGAGTACAAAATTGGCCATGGCCCCTGACCTCAAAAAGCTAATGGGAAGTGATAAAATAACACAGGGATTATGACAGGGGTCCGTGATACAGGGGAGAGCTCAAAGGGAAAGGTAGTAGTCTTATCGAGAGGATGGAGGAAATCCTCACAGAAGAGATGTCTGAGCTAAGACTTAAAAGGATACCATTTATCAGGCAGCTGGAGTGGGAAGAGGGGTGAGAGAACAGGATGCGGACTATAAACATTCCAGGCAATGAGCAGTGTGACACAAAGACTTAGAGGCATAAGATCCTCAGTAAGTGCATGAAATCTTAAATAATTCGCATGGTTGGATCACGGGGCAGGGGGATGACACAGAAGTCTCAGGTAGAAGACATAGCCATTCTATGGGGCGCCTGGGTGGCTCAGTCGGTTAAGTAGCTGCCTTCAGCTCAGGTCATGATCCCAGGGTCCTGGGGTCGAGCCTCGCATCAGGCTCCCTGCTCAGCGGAGAGCCTGCTTCTCCCTCTCCCTCTGCTCTGCCTACTTGTGCTCTCTCTATCTGTCAAATAAATAAAATCTTAAAAAAAAAAAAAAAAAAGAGGGCACCTGGGTGGCTCAGTTGGTTAAGCGACTGCCTTCAGCTCAGGTCATGATCCTGGAGTCCCAGGATCGAGTCCCACATCGGGCTCCCTGCTCAGCAGAGAATCTGCTTCTCCCTCTGAGCCTCCCCGCTCTCATGCTCTCTCTCTCATTCTCTCTCTCTCACATAAATAAATAAAATCTTTAAAAAAAAAAAAAGACATAGCCATTCTAGTTTGAATTCACAAGAAAAAAAAGGTCCACCAACTCCAGCTGAGGCACTGAAAACATACAAGGATTGGTGACTGCCCAATTCTACGGGGCCAGGAGCCACTGAAGGCTTCTGGAGCAGAGGAAGGAAAACGAAGAGGTTGGGCTTGCCAGAAGCAGTCAGTGGAGTCAGATACCTTGGCGAGGTGCTGATACTTGCGCTCTGGAATCACTGGCTTCCAGGGGATGCTGCCCATGTCCGATGGAGGAGGAGTCATGGGTGTAGGGTCCTCGAGGGCATCATCATAGCTGAATGCCCGGCGGTACATCCCGATGGGCAGGGACATCTTGCCTAGAGGCCCACTAGGCTCAAGAGCTAAGAACAGAGATACCTGTCAGGATGGGTTCAGCAGTTGAACATGCTAGTATCTTTAAATTCATCTCTAGACAGGAAAGCTCTCAAACACTCTTATTCTGGGACAGAGCAATAGCTCGTTCTGGAATAGCTAATCCACTCAAGGAAAAGTAATAGTACTAAGTCCTTTCTTTACGCCTGACACTTTGAATTCTCCATTTTACCCATTCAGAAGCCCTAATCCACTTTTATGGAGTAGAAAAACAAAGTTCAATTTAAATTTACTTGAGCAAGCTCATACAACTTCAAAGTACAGTTTAGAATCCAAATCCAAACCTATCTGATTTCAAAGCTATGTTCTTTATGCTACAGAAGCTACCCCACAGCAATGCCACGGCTCTCAACTCATGCAGGACTGAAGATATGAAGTTCTTGCTCCCATTTTATAGATAAGGAAACTAAGGCCTAGAGGTAAAGTCATTTGCCAAAGCTCATACAGAAAGTAGCCAGCTGGAGGGGCGCCTGGGTGGCTCAGTCAGTTAAACGACTGCCTTCGGCTCAGGTCATGCTCCCAGGGTCCTGGGATCGAGCCCCACATCGGGCTCCCTGCTCAGCGGAGAGCCTGCTTCTCCCTCTCCCTCTGTCTGCAGCTCTGCCTACTTATGCTATCTCTGTTAAATAAATAAATTTTAAAAAAATCTTTAAAAAAAAAAAAAAGAAAGAAAGAAAGAAAGTAGCCAGCTGGGGCTCAACTGCAAATCTTCTGCCTTCCTACCTAACTTTACCAAAAGAAAACCAACAGTGCTATTACAAGAAATATTTCAAACAATTTGCTATCCAGTGTCACCTCTAGTTTCGAGCACTCTGTATGACTTAAACAGCAGAGCCAATTTCCATCACAGAAATTGCTGACAACCACTCATAGAACACTGCCAGTCGATCCTGCCATTCCTGTTCACTGGAACGGACTGGTGGAATGGCCCACTGTGACGCAGGCACCCTATTTCAAGGGCACTCTCAGTTCTGCCAGACCAGGGAGCAAAGTTCATTTTGTCTGTCTGCTAATCCTTTCACAGCAGAACTGATGCCCAGATCCTGCCTTCAGCAGGATGTTTTCCTGCTTAAAATTATATCGTAACTCTCTAAGACATCAACTTCAATGGCAATAAATCCCAAACCAGCAAAGACACTTCATTTAAACAGAAAGGAGAACAAGCAACTATCATTTTTATTACTATTAATAATTACTAACAAATCCACAGAAATAAAGAATTGGTGGTTGCCAGAGACTGGGATGGGACAGAGGAGGAGTCACTGCTAATGGGTACAAGGTTTTCCTTTTGGGGTGATGCAATGTTCTGGAATTAGATGGTGGTGATGGCTGTACAACCATGTGAATATACTAAACACCACTAAATGGTTCACTTTAAATGGGAATTTTATGATATGTGTATTCTCTCAATTAAAACAAACATATAAGCAAATAATGATTACCAAATACCCTTCCTTGCTGGGCAGCTACATCCCTCATCTTACCTGACCCTCATTAGGTAGATATTCTTCCCATTTTCTAGCTCAGGAAACTGAGGCATAGGTCTTAAGTGACACCCAGCTAGCAAGGTGGGGACTGCATAACAGATCTAAGCCAGTGTTCACACTCTACATGCAACACTCCATGCTCCCCACGCTGTAAAGCTTTAACCTTATGGGCGCAACCCTATGGCCCAGATGGTTACAGGGAGTTTATGGTAATCACAGCAACAGTAAAAGACAAATTAAAACACAAACTGATGATGTTAGAGACCAGAGCTGGATACACATCAGGAGACATGGGAGAAACTCCTCTATTAATCCACTTAATTTGGAGCAATTTCAAAACATCTTAAAGACTCCTCCCAGCAGCCATCCCAATAGCCCTCCTAAAAATAATAAAGTCAGCTAAAATTCAGTAGGAAATATACTCCTACAGAGAGAGACCAAAAAATTGTCTGTGCAGTAAATATATATTCATCACTAACTTTTAACTCATATTTTCACATAGGTTATGCTTAATCTTCACAGCAACCTTGAGAGAGAGGCACTATCTGACTGAGAATCAAAATCTGAGTGATTCAGATTTGATTAAAAATCACTGGCCCTTCCCACTAAAACAGTCCTGGGAGGGATCAATGACTTTAGTAACCCAGAAAGTATTGCCCTACACAGGCCCAGGATTCATTAAACATTGCTGTGAGCATTTTCCTAACTGCCCAAGTTTAATCTACCTTTAAATCAGGCCGGTGCCTTTTTGCCCAGACCTCCATTCTGCCCACCCCCAATCCCCTCCAAAAAGGGGAATAAGTACAATCTTTTGGCACATATTACAAGAACCAAACAACTTATTCTGAATTCTTATTTGATATCTGTAGGAAAGTGACAAATTTGGCATACCTTTAAGTATGAAATGACTGTTCTCTTTCAATTTAGGGTTTGGGTTCATACCCTGGCTGGGTGGTTAATAAGGTAATATTTAAATGATGCCAATCTATTAAGTTTAAATACTTGCCTGGTGGCAGAAAGTAACCATTAATATATGGTTGAGAAGAAAAGTGGTTTCTATTTAGCTTAAAACATTAAGGGCAAAGCAAGACTTTATCAAAAAGAATTAAGTTTACCAGGCACTTCTGGTTGTCTCGAAGCCATTGAAAGACTGGGATCCAGATGCTTTTTCTATATAGAATTCGGAGCTGAGTCCCTGCCACCTAATGAAAATAACAAAGGGCATTTTCTTACAGTGAACACCAAAGAATAGCTCCAGTGCTGTTCTTCTGACAGGCACACAGAGTTTTATGGCTTGTTTACAAGGTTGGAGCACACATAAAAGAGCCAATGGGTGACAAACATGCCAAAAAAAAATTTTTTAAAGGAGAAAGTCAGAGGTCTCACCTGTGGCTGATCTTAACACCTGTGATGTGACAAAGACACTATATGTGGTGAAAAGGTCACCTTACCCGAGTGAGATGATCTGACGATTATGCTGACAGACAGGTATTAATGAGGAACATTGTCCAGCTGCTGCAAATTAGCAAATCTGCTTGGGAAGAGTCCATCCATTTCAGAGGTTCTAAGAATAACAAACAACCAGCATTGGTATAGCCCTTCAGAGTCTGCCAAACACCTTCCTGTACCTTCATGTATTCTCCACAACCTTGCAAGAGTGATTATACACATCATTTTTAAGTAAGTTAGGACTTACTTAACCAACAGTAACGGGCTATATACCATAATGGGTAAACTCATTCTTTGTTGCTAACACTAATACTCCTAAGGGTTTTATACACTTATCTTGTGTTTTAACCCTGCAGCAACTCTGCAAAGCACACATTATTTATCCCCTAAAATTTTAAAAGAAGGAAACTAAAAATCAGGAGATGTGTTTATGTGATTTGTCCAAGGTCACAGATAAGTGGCCGGATCTGCAAGGCAGGTAATTTCACCCCCATTTTCAGGGGAATTAAAACAAAACCCTGAAAAGGACAAGTTATTTGCTTTTCAACTTGCTACACTGCCCCTCTACCTGATTAAGTTCAGGGGACAAACTAGTTAGTTCTTCATTAAAGAGCATCGAAGAAACCAAAGTTCAGCCATCCTCCGGGTCCAGGAAGCATTCAGACCCACAGACATCCTTTCCACTTCCCCTTCCCTTTCCCTGTTCCCACTCCCCCCGCAGAGCTCACGCAGCTCCTTCACAGGATCCGGAACAAAGCCACCAGGATTTGAAAGGCCAGGTCTGACCCAACCCCTCCCACCCCGCGAGACTAAGAAAAAGGAGATTAAGGCCGGGGCCGGGCACAAGCCGAAGGTCCTCCGAGGGCCGGGCAAGGCGGAGGCATGGGGGTGAGGGCGAGGAACGAGGGTCACGGCCTAGGCCAGTCTGAGGAAGCCAAGGCGAGGCCCGGTGCGGGGGATGCAGAGGGACCATCAGAGAGAAGTCCCACTGGGAGACTCCAGATGGTGGGGCAAGAGAGGCAAGGGGCAGTCGGGCCGAGCTCTGCGCCTGGGGAGGGGAGAAGGGAGAGGGACCGAGAGGCCCCGGGTCAGCGCCTTGGTGGAGGGGCCAGAGGCGCGCCCCTTCGGATGCGCGAAGGACGCAGCCCCAAGGAGGTCCAGGCCCGGTCCGTCTGGTTACCTGTTCTTCTGCCCCCGCCCGAGCTCCAGCACTAAAGAGGCTTTGAGGACCCACGTCTCACGAGACGCTGTGGCGCAGTAGGGACCCAAGCCATGATGTGAGCGGCGTTATGCCCGTGGCGACACCGAAGGCCCCAGGTACCACCAGGGAACACTGGCCGCCGGGTCGGCCGGCAGCCTTCCCGTAAAGCCTTCCGAGGTCTCGTCACAGCACGCGAGACTTGGCCCGAGAGGCCCTCGGGGCATGCTGGGAGCTGTAGTCCAAGGTCGGGAAGGCTCCAGGACTTTACCCGCAGGTTGAGTTGGGGGACCAGAGTTCCGAGTGTAGAACCAGCCATCTCCCTGAGGAAAAGCCCCCCTTTACCACCATCCTGTGCCTTGGTCTGTGACAGGCTGAGGAAGATGGAGACAGCACTGCAAAGTGACACCCTCAAACTCGTTTCGCGGAGGGGAAGTTGGGGCCCAGAGAGAAGAGAAATCACTTGACTAATAAGAGGTGAAGTGAGCAGGCACCCCCTTCCAGAAACAGCTGGGTTAGGCAGGGTTCATACTAACAGCACAACCGAGGAGCACCTGCTCTCCCCTCGGTCCTAATATCATTTCCCTTTCACACTAAGGAAAGTGACACTTGGAAAGGTGCCGGCTCAAATGTCACATTCTGAAGGAACACTTTTTTTTTTCCCCCTAATGGGTTTACAAATATGACAAAACAGCAAAGTTGAGGAAGTAAAAGAAGATGAAAAAAGATATCTATCCCCGTTTCTACCCCACGTCCAAAGCTTGCCATCAAGGCTCATCTCAGGGGGGCTCTGAGGACCGATCTCACATTTAGATTCTGCATGTGACATGTGCTGGGCCTACTGGCAGGCCCCACAGGCTTCACTCCTGCAACTTTAAACTTTGTGTGCCATTACCAACGCACGGTGCTTGAGCGCACCATGAATTCAAGTCTTTTATGAATTCTAGAATTAGCTTATGAAAAGCACAATTACACTGCAGTGTGATTTTTGTGTGTGTTAAAAGTGTTACTTTGGGGGCGCTTGCGTGGCTCAGTGGGTTAAGCAGCCAAGTCTGGATTTGGATCAGGTCCTAATCTCAGGGTTGTGGGATGGAGCCTCATATCTGCTCCGCCCTGAGCACAGAGTCTGCTTGTCCGTCTGCCTCTGTTCCTCCCACCCCCTCGCTGACACCTTGCCCTCCTCCACAAAAGGATAGGCTATGCGGCACATTTCAGTCAAGGGGGAGAAACAGGACTTTGCACCCTTGTATAAATGATAAGCATCAGCTTGTTTTTATCACCAAATGAAACTAAAGTCTTTCCTGACTCTCTGACTAAAACAACTTTATCCCTGACTTTAATAGTACAAATTTCCGAACCTATGGCATTATGTTGATCATCATCATGTAAGAAAATTGCTGTTTCCCACAAAAAACAGACTAAACTTTTAACCTTCACGATCTTACGGTGTTTTCCCCTTTAAATGGGTGTTGTATTTTTTACTGAGGAGCAAATTATTTTAAAGCCTGGTGTCCCTTAGAAGGCTTCTTTGCAAGTAAACCACTTTTTGAAAGGGTCTGGTTGCATAGCCGAGGATTCAGTCAAAACTGAATCCACAAGGCCCAAGAAGGGTACGTTTTGAGCTGTTTGAACTCAGGCCATCTTTTGCAGCTTCTGGGGTGGATTTCTTGTAGCTTTTTTTCCTTGTGCTTTTTTCTGACTCTAGTTTTGGTTCATAGCCAAGCCTGCTTCCAGTTCTATGCACAGCCACTTTATTTCCCCAGGGGTGGCAGCATCATTGGGAAGTTGGTCCTTGAGGTCTGACTGTATGGTTAAGTGTTGGGGGGCAGACAATAGTCAAGGGTCCCTGTATGTGACCGAATCTGGTTGCCTTTTAATGTATGTTTATAACATACACTTACTATGAAACTAATATTCTAAGTGCTTTTGTCTCCGAATTGCCTTTTTGCACTTAACTTAGGCATTTCATACTTTAACAAATTTGGAGCCTCAAAAATTGGAATTGACCAGGATCTCTCTTGCATCCACCCTGGATGCCCCAAAGCATCCTACATTCCTACTTCGTGGGGGAGGAGGCAGGCAGCAGGACGGAATTCTGCCTGCCTGCCTGCCTTTCTCTGGACATCTGCCCTCTCTGGCCAGTCCAAGCCGTCAGAAAGGCCCACTCCTTAGACAGACTTGCCAACATTCTCAACGACACATCAGCAGACAGGAACTTGTTTACTGAGAAGGGAGCAAGTGGGGCATTTGCATTTCTGGGGTTTCTAGACTGGGAGCTCAATCTGGAAGCCTGCCCCACATAGCATCATGGATGAGGCATTCTCATTGCCCACTCAGCAGCAGAGAAAACTAACACTCTCAAGGGGACCCTGGCAAAGATACCTCAGCCAGGAAAAGGCAGAGTTGAAATTCAAGCTCAGGGCTGAATGCCCTGCTGATAGTTTGGCTGCAGGCTGTCCTTGGCCTCAGCTCCTCCACTTTTAATGTCCCAGGGACAAGAGAGTTAAGGCACAGTCCCGCAGAGAAAAAAACTAGAAGTAACATCTCCCTCTAGTGGTGAGGGGGAAAGATTTCACTGAAGAGATAATTAAAGGAGGTTGGGTCAACTGTCCGACGCTCCTTAGAGACCAGCTTCTCCAGCCTGATATTACAGGTGGCACAGCTAGGTACAGAGAATAGAAGGAACCAGGCCAATGTCACACAGTTAGTCTTGGGGAAGTTAATTAAATAGAAAATGTGTTCTTGTGTCTTGGCATGATGCTCAGGGCTTGGGATACACTGGGGAGGATGTGCTCGCTTCGGCAGCACATATATTAAAATTGGAACGATACAGGAGAGCTTAGCATGGCCCTTGCACAAGGGATACACTGGGAAGGAGGACACAGTCCCTGATAGTTATGAGCTGAATTGTGCCCTCCCAAAAGTCGTATGTTGAAGTCCCAAACCCCAGTGACTCAGAACAGAACAGTACTTGGAGATAAAGTCTTTAAAGGATAATTACATTAAAATAAGGCTGGTGTCCTTGTAAGGAGAGGAAGAAACCCCAGGGTTGCACACACACATAGATGAAAGGCCATGTGAGGACACAGTGAGAAGGCAATTAACTGCAAGCCTGAGAGAGAGGACTCAAAAGAAACCAAACCTACCACCATCTTGATCTTAGACTTCTAGCCTCCAGAACTGTGAAAAAATATATTTCTGCTGTTTAAACCACCCAGTCTATGCTGCTTTTTATGGCAACTCTAGCAAACTAACATGAGGAAACAATGACTGATTATGAATAATTACATATCAAATGTCATGAAGCAATAGCACCAGGTGCTATGTAATAGAAGGACTGACTCTGGAAGGTCAGGGGAGGCTGCCCAGAGAAGTACAAGTTATAGCGGCAAATAAGTAGGTGGGAGAGGGTGCTCCGAGTGGGGCACGAAGGTAAGAGCAAAGACCCAAAGGTAGGAGAAAGCTTGTGTCTGAAGAATTGCGAGGAAGTAGAGCTGGGGGTGGGGTCTTTGAGGTTGGCAGAGCCCCCATTTGGTTGGGCTTTACAGGCCAAGGTACAGAGTTCGGTCTTTGCCCTGAAAGCCAAGCGGGTAAGGGGCCATCTCAAAGTAGATATAGTGTAAACGACTCTGATGTCAGCCTTTGGTGACAAAGGGAGGGGACAGTTAGAAAGGTTAGTTGCAATGGGCCCTGGTGTGATTTTGCTAGGCTAGGTTTTGTTAGGCTAGAATGGTTTATCTGGATGGCAGAAATCAGTGCATCTAAATGCAGTTGGGAAGAATCAAGCAGAGATGGAAGTGTGGAAGATGTGAGTGAGGGAGGGGTTAAGAGCCCTGAGGGGCAGGAAGGGGCACCTGGCATTCAATAAACTACCTAAGGCCTAGGAGCTTTTCAGGGACCTATAAAAAAATCTGAGTGCTAAAAGTAAAATCATTGCCTCCAAAATTTTTTTTAAACCGTGAATAATCAAAATTAATGTTTAATTAAGTGCTGGCACAACAGATTATTATGTCAACTTCCTTTATGACAATATTCAATGTTCAAAATGGCATTTACATTTTAAAACAATTTGGGAGTTAGATTTCTCTTACCTTAAAATAAATCCCAAGTAGGGTGCCTGGGTGGCTCAGTTGGTTAAGCAACTGCCTTCAGCTCAGGTCATGATCCTGGAGTCCCGGGATCGAGTCCCGCATCGGGCTCCCTGCTCGGCAGGGAGTGTGCTTCTCCCTCTGACCCTCCTCCCTCTCATGCTCTCTGTCTCTCATTCTCTCTCTCAAATAAATAAATAAAATCTATAAAAAAATAAAAAAATAAAATAAAAAAATAAATCCCAAGTAGGTGGCTCAGTCTGTTGAGCTTCTGCCTTTGGCTCGGGTCATAATCCCAGGGTCCTGGGATCAAGCCTCACGTCAAGCCCTACCTCAGGCTCCCTGCTCAACCGGGAGTCTGCTGCTCTCTCTCCCTCTGCCCCATGTGCTCTCTCTCTTTCTCTCTTTCTAGCTTGCACTCCCTCTCTCAAGTAAATAAATAAAATCCTTTAAAAAAAATAAATAAATCCCACGTAGCACCTTAGTGCTCCTAAAAAAAAACCATAGCCAATCACAAATTAGGCAAACTACCTGCAGCTAAATAATTAAAGCAATTTAAAAAAAAAATTATTTAAGATTTTTACAGCAAAAATATATTATTTAATATAGGAAGTGAGTACATCTGAATATGTTTGGTATGGTACATGGTGGAGCCTTCTAAAGACAGACTAATGCCAGAGGAGATCTAAAAACCACCATGGGGGGTGGGGTGGGCCAGATTGTGTGACATACGAGGGACTGGCCCGGAAGAGGAAGAAGTTCTCAGGACATTTGGTGGAGGAAGATTGGCAAGCCCCGCTCTGATGGCTTTTTTGTTGTCTGTGAAGTAGGAGATGAGGTTGTTTCTTCTGTCTGTGAGCCGAGAAGGGGAGGCACGGTGGTGGGCAAAGAGAGAGGAGCATGAAGAAGCTTTAAAATTGCTGTTTCACAAATAATGCAATTATGTTAAGAAAGAAAAAAAGAAGAAGAAGAATGTAGCAGGAGGGGAAGAATGAAGGGGGGGGAATCGGAGGGGGAGAAGAACCATGAGAGACGATGGACTCTGAAAAACAAACTGAGGGTTCTAGAGGGGAGGGGGGTGGGAGGATGGGTTAGCCTGGTGATGGGTATTGAGGAGGGCACGTTCTGCATGGAGCACTGGGTGTTATGCACAAACAATGAATCATGGAACACTATATCTAAAACTAATGATGTAATGTATGGGGATTAACATAACAATAAAAAAATTTTAAAAAAAGAAAAGAAAAAAAAAAAATAAATAAAATTGCTGTTTCAGAGAGTGGAAGAGTAGAAACTACCCGGAAAGTGCAGACGACCCAGTTGAGGGTGGTCACCAAAAGTCAATGTTTATGCTGATCTGCCTTGTTGTGTGTCTCCTGAAACTCAGTTTGGCAATCTGGAAGCAGGCCCAGAGAGGGGCTTGTTGGATTCAGCCAGGGGTGGGGTTCAATAGAGTGGGCAGTATGAAGGGTCAAAGTATGGGAGGAAGTTGACATCTTTTGAGTGCCTACATCATGCACAGGGATAGACACTTTCACTCGCCTTACCTCAATCATAAGGATCATTATATCAGTTAGGATGCATTTAACTACAAGCAAGAGAAAAACTCGACAATGGCATAAGGATATGTGTTTGCTTACCAGAGAGTCTGGAGAAAAGTATACCTAGGATTGGCTGGGAAGCTCCATGATATCAAGGATCCAGATTCTTTCCTTCCCCCACCACCCTCCGTCAGCAAGTTAGGATTCCTTGCAGGCTTGCACCTCAGGTTTGCACTATGGCCACCCCAGCTCACAAAGCATGGCTTCCTTGCATGACAGCACTCACTATAAGAAGGGAGAAAAATCTTTCCCAGAAAACTGGCAGTCCTCTACCTGTATCTCCTGGGCCAGAACTGAGCCAGATGCTTACACCTAAACTAACACTGACCAAGGGGAATTGGAAGGCTTCAGTTAGCTTGGTTTTATTTATTTTTTAAAGTTTTATTTATTTAAGTAATCTCTACAGCCCACGTGGGGCTTGAACTCATGACCCCAAGATCAAGAGTTGCATGCTCTTCCGACTGAGCCAGCGAGGTGCCCCAGCTTAGTTTTAAATTATGACTCCTCCTGGGGGCTTGGCACATGCCAAATAAATACAACCGGAGTTCTGTTAGCAAGAAAAACAGAGAAATGCGTGTTGGGTAGGCCACCAACAGTGTCTGCCACAACCATTATCTTCCATTTTACAGTTGAAGAAAGAGGTTCAGGAAGGTTATGTAACATGATAAAGGTCATAGACCTAATAAGCGGTGGGTCCAGAATCTGAGCCCAGATCTTTCCAATACCACTATGCTGACTCCAAGACCAGTTTTCTTTTCATACAACAATGGTTCCCAACCAGGATTTGAGGACATGAGGGGTCCCTGGAGGCAGTAAAAAGGTGGGAGTAGGGAGAGGAGGGAACCTCCTGGGTATTCAGCTATCTCCAGGAACTTTACAGAAGTCACATGTTCCTAATGAGACCACAGAAACAGTTCCCAAACTGAATTTAATATTAAGAATCCAAACATAATCCAAGCAAGAACGATCAATAGATGCTAACTTGGGAAACAGGCTATTCAAGCAATCTCAAGTATCACCTCATAGACTACTTATCAGTCAGAAAGGGGAAAGGGTATCTTGAAAATGGAGCAATCTGGTGGACACCACTTTTAACCAAGTGATCACATTAGCATCATCAGTACTAAAACAGGCCGATATTTATGTGCCCTTGCTGTGATGCCCTTACACACCTCACTCAAGTAACATCCCTGCCAAAAACATTTTAACACAAATCTAATCATAAGGAAATAATCAGACAAATCCAAATTATGAACTGTCCACAAATGACACAAGTGACTAACCCAGACTCTTCCAAAATGTCAATGTCATAAAAGACCCGCTCCCCCAAAAAAGACTAAAACTGTTCTAATTTCAGGTATACCAAAGTGTCATAGCAGCTAAAAACCACACATGGTATTTGATTGAATCACAGCTTTTCTGTTTAAGAAAAGCTATCTGGGGTACCTGGGTGGCTCAGTAAGTTGAGTGCAGACTCTTGGTTTCAGCCCGGATCCTGTCTCAGAGTCATGTGATCTAGCCCCAGGACAGGGTCTGCACTCAGCTCAGGGTCTGCTTGTCCCTCCCTCTCCCTGTTCCCCGCCCCCCCCCCACCCCACACAGGTGCACACGCACACACTCTCCTTCTCTCTCTCAAATAAATAAATAAAATCTTTGTTTTAAAAAAAAACAGTTATAAAGGACAGTATTGAGGAAATTTGAATATTGGCTGTATATTAGACAATTGTATTATATCAACATTAAAATTCCTGTGGGTGATAGTGGTACTGTGGTTATGTAGGAGCATGTTCTTATTAGGAAACTTCTGACATATTTGGAGCTAAAATGCCGTGATGTTTGCAACTAATTTTCAAAGACTTTGTGTGTATCTGTGTGTTTATGTATGTGGGTGTATCTGAATATACATCCGAAGAAAGAGATAGATAAGCCAATAAGGCAAAATGTTAACAGTTCGTGAATCTAGATGAAGGATTTACAAGTGTTCACTAAACTATACTTCAATTTTCTTCTTAAGTTTGGAATTTTTTGAAAGAAAAAAAAATGGCAGGCGCCTGGGTGGCTCAGTCGTTAAGCGTCTGCCTTCAGCTCAGGTCATGATCCCGGGGTCCTGGGATCAAGCACCGCATCAGGCTCCCCGCTCCGCGGGAAGCCTGCTTCTCCCTCTCCCACTCCCCCTGCTTGTGTTCCTGCTCTCACTGTGTCTCTCTCTGTCAAATAAATAAACAAAAATCTTTAAAAAAATAAAAAAAAGAAAGAAAAAAAATGGGGAAAAATCCAAATGTAAAGTGCTTCAGTGAGAATTCATTAGGTTAAAAGGAAAGAACTCAACTCCACCAGCTTAGCTCACAGAATCCTTCTTGAATACCTGAAACCAGAAGCTCAAATTTTGTCATCTTTCACGTTATCTTCATTCTCTTTGTGTCTGTAGGGAACATGAATGCTGACAGCTCTCCAGCTTTACGTCCGCCAAGAAAAGTATGGCTATTTCTCAAATCTTGAAAGCCTCACATGCTTGCCCTGGCTTAGGTCAGTGCTCCCTCCCACTGCAATCATCTGTGCCCAGGGGCATGTTACGTTAGAAAATGTCAGCTTCTCTAGGAATCTCATGATTGGGATGGAAAAAGCATCCCATAGGAAAAAGGGGAGGTGACAGAAAGAACGGTACATGTCCGCACACAGTAGATGCAATCAGTACCCACCCAACAAGGATTGATGAATACTGAAGGGACAGGAATTGTGCTGGGGGCTGGAGGCACAGCAATCACTCAGTCCCTGCCCTCAGGGACAGAGGAGACAGCCAATAACTGATACTCATCCAAATTGCTAATTAAACAAATGGGAAAAGGATATGACCAATCACAGAAGAAGAAAACTGAATGGTGACTATATAAAACATATAAAAAGTTCCTCATCCTCACTCCAAATGGGAAAAATACCAATAAACAAAGAGATATAAGTTCATTTCTGTCAGATTTACAAAAGATTTTAAGTTTGATAATACTATATGTTGGCAAAAATGGGAAATAGAGACTCGATATGTTTTAAAATGGATTATAAATTAGGACAACCATTTTGGAGAGCAAATTGGTAATATTAACTTTGAAGATGCACAAATAGAATGACTCAACAATTCCACTCCTCAGGATATACTTTATTTTATTTTGTTTAAAGACTTTTAAAAAAGATTTTATTTATTTATTGGAGAGAGAGAGAGAGAACGAGCAGGGGAAGGGTAGAGGAAGAGGGAGAAGCAGACTCCCTGCTGAGCAGGAAGCCCAGCACAGGGCTCGATCCCAGGACCCCAGGATCATGAGACAAAGGCAGATGCTTAACCAACTGAGCCACCCAGGCACCCCTCCCCAGGATATACTTTAGAAAAGTTCTCACAAATGTGCTCAAGGAGATGCCTATAACAACCTTCACTGCATCACTGTGAGAGCAAAATGTGGTCAGCCTAAACATTTCAACAACAGAAGAATAAAAAAGTAAACTGTGATATATTCACCCAAGGGAATACTACACAACATTAGAAATGAACGAATTAGGTCTCCACGTATCAATATGGTTCAAAAACATCATGTTGGGTTAAAAAAAGATAACAACAGGGTGCCTGGGTGACTCAGTTGGTTAAGCGACTGCCTTCGGCTCAGGTCATGATCCTGGAGTCCCGGGATCGAGTCCCACATCGGGCTCCTGCCCTGGGGAGTCTGCTTCTCCCTCTGACCCTACCGCCTCATGTGCTCTCTCTCTCTCTCTCAATCTCTCAAATAAATAAAGTATTTATAAAAAAAAAAGGGGGGGGGTGCCTGGGTGGCTCAGTCGTTAAGCGTCTGCCTTTGGCTCAGGTAATGATCCCAAGGTCCTGGGATCGAGCATCGGGCTCTCTGCTCAGCGGGGAGCCTGCTTCTCCCTCTCCCACTCCCCCTGCTTGTGTTCCCTCTCTCCCTGTGTCTCTCTGTGTCAAATAAATAAAATCTTAAAAAAAAAAAAAAAAAAGGAGCGCCTGGGTGGCTCAGTTGGTTAAGCGTCTGCCTTCAGCTCAGGTCATGATCCTGGGGTCCTGGAATTGAGCCCCGCGTCAGGCTCCTTGCTCAGTGGGGAGCCTGCTTCTCCCTCTCCCTCTGCCTGCCGCTCCCCCTGCTTGTGCTCGCTCTTTCTCTGTCAAATGAATAAATAAAATCTAAAAAAAAAATAAAATTAAAAAAAAGATAACAACAGTATGTTACCTGTACAGGCCACTTTTTTCTTTTAAGATTTTATTTATTTATTTATTTTGAGAGATTGAGAGCATGCAAGCCCGAGTGCTGGGTGAAGGTCAGAGGGAGAGAGAGAGAGAGAATCTCAAGCAGATTCTGCACTGAGCATGGAGCCCCATGTAGGGCCAATCCCATGACGCTGAGATCATGACCTGAGCCAAAATCAAGAGTCGGTCATTCAACCTACTGAGCCACCCAGGCACCCCTATAGAGGCCACTTTTAGGCAACAGGTTTGAGCAATGGGAACATGAACAAGGCAGAAGGGCCCAGTGACCACCAAGCTGACACAAACAGACTCATCAAGTGACCCACCTCAAAATAACCATAGGCCCTAACTGACCAATTACAACCAGGCACAGTTCCAAAGATTACAAAAAAAGGGAAAATTCCATACAGTCCCTTACTTCTTCACTCCACCCTGTAACTCTAGCCCCTCATGACCGCCTCATGGCAGTCTCTTCTTTGCTGTCCTGTGTGCTGCTCGCTTGCTGTGTATTCAGTAAACTTTTCTCTCTTTTCTTCTGCCTTGGATGTATTCTTTCACTGCCTGCACCGGCCACATCTGATCAGAATGTGCCACATATCATTTATGTATATTATTAAACCAAAACAAAGTTTTGAGATGTATGAATGGGAATGATACACATCAACTTGAGGATAATGGTTATCTCTGGAGATAGGAATAGCATCTTAGTTATGCTTGAAATTTTTCTAATAAAAAAGAATATGGCAAAATGCTAATTCTCGAGTTTTGGTCAATATATGGGTATCTGAACATGTTTGTTTGATATATTTAATAATCTTAAAGATTTTATTTTATATATTTGACAGAGACAGACACAGAGAGAGAGGGAACACAAGGAGGGGGAGTGGGAGAGGGAGAAGCAGTCTTCCTGCTGAGCAAGGAGCCCGATGCGGGGCTTGATCCCAGGACCCTGGGATCATGACTTGAGCCGAAGGCAGACGCTTAATGACTGAGCCACCCAGGCACCCCAACATATTTAATAATTTTAAAATTTAAAAACATTAAGAGCCAATTAATTAAAATGATGAACAACTCAAGAGCTCGTCTATGTCTGTGAAAATGAAACCTAAAATCCAACTGAGGACACATGTGAGAGACTTCAAAGCCAATCCCTTGAGTTTCCCTTCTTTTTCAGAAGAAAAGTTTGAAAAAATGAGTGGACCTAGATTCCAGGGTCTGTACAGGGAGATACAATATACTAAGAGCATGGTTTTCAAGACACACAGACCTGGTTCAAATAGTAGCTGCCTCATTTATTCACTATATGATTTTGGAGAAACCACCTCCTCTCTCAAGTTTATTTTCTCTTTTATGAGATGGAGATAAGCTGACCAGATGGCAGAGAGCACAAGCCAGCTCCAGATCGGGGGATACCTGAGAATCAAAGGGAAGCTGGCAAATCAGAGAGACCAGCCCCATGACCATCAGCTTTGGTGTGGACAATGGCAAAACCCAGAGCAGATGACGGAGCTCCAAGAAGGGAATCAGGCCCTGTCAGGTTTCAGACAGAGGTACTCTTTCTTCTTCCCTGCCTTGCCCTGGGCAGACCTTGGCCAGTCCTATCACTGTTACCACAGGCTGAGAAGGCACTGGCGGGGGAGAGGGGGGTCCACCTGGGTGGGGGGTGAACCGGCAGGCACCCTAGCAGCCTCTTCCATGGCTCCTCTTCTCCCTGGACCCTAAGTACCAAGTTATAGCAACAGGGGGTGGTGGCTTCTAGTAAGTCTTACCCGGGTGGAGAGAGGAACAGAGGGGTTCTCCAGGGATGCAGCTGGCTGCTCAGGACGGCACCAACTACAGGTGCAGACTGCACACCAGAGTCTCCTTCCCAACTCACCAGGAATACACCACACTTGGGCTATGCCACGGCCCCCAGGCACTTAGTCCTGGCCCCAAGGAAAGAGGAACTCACAGGGGCAGATAAGAAATGCCTGAGGGCCACACACCCGACGAGAGAACAGACAACATACAGGACTACCTTATCCAGACACACCAGAGTTAATGGACTTGGCAGGAAAACGAATGAAAATAAGCATTTTATTTTTTTAATTTCAAAATAAGCATTTTAAATATTACTCTAACAAAGAAAAGAGAGGATTTTGGAAGGGGGAAACAAGAAGTCATAAAGAACCAACTATAGAACCAGATATGAAATAAAGCCCTCAAAGGCTGTGGTGAATAGCAGAGTGGATATAGCCAAGGACCAAATAAGCAAGTATGAAGATCAGGTTCAGAAAATTCCCTAAAAGGCATGACAAAGGTATAAATAACTGAAAAGCAGAAGGCTTTTAGCCATACTTATAAGCCAGTGTTCTCTGAAGCTGGCTACCCCTGGTTAGTACGGTGCATGATTTAACCAGTGGACCCCTTGGTCAGAGAGCCACTGCTGCACCTCTCACTGTAAAGCGGGTCCCCTCATTGGATGCTATGTTGTTTGCAGCTGCATCCTGTGGATTGGGCATATTGTGATTCCCAGATAGTGATGAAAGAAACAAGAAGGAAAGGAAGGAAGGAAGGAAGGAAGGAAGGAAGGAAGGAAGGAAGGAAGGAAGGAAGGAAGGAAGGAAGGAGGAAAGGGAGGGAGGAAGTAAATAAGTTAGTTACAAAAGGGTTGAACACAAATATACCCTGGACTTTAGGAATAACTAGTACCCACAGATGCAAATGGCACCAGGATTCCAGCTCTGCCTTCTGTCTTTGCCTTTCCTGCTCTACCTCAGCCTCTTTGACCTCAAGCCCTCTTCTTTATAGGTGGGGAAAATGGCTGCCTATAGGTGGTAAGTTTTACATCTTAATCCACCCAAGACAGATTGATCTCAAGACACTGGGTAACAAATTTAAGAATCCCATGGAAGGGTCTCCTTGGTCCAGCCTGATCCAAGTCATTACACTTGGACTAATTATTCATGCCAAGTGTCATATAAACATGGCAGGTTTTCAGTTAATGCAATCATTAGGAAAACAATTCCCAGGAGATGAAGACAGACAAATGTTTGCACAGCAGTACATTTTACACCAGAACAAAGCCTGATGTATAGTATATGATCATTAAAGGTCAGTTCCGTGCTGCCTTTCTTGCTCCATCATCAGAGACACGTAGTACTTATCCTGGTGGAGATGGGAAGCCACTAAAGAATTTTAACCTGAAAATGACATTGCCAGCTTTTCTTTTGTGAAGACTGCTGTGTAGCAATATGGAAGCTGGACTGTATAAGTAAAGGTGGCAGTGGTTATCTTTATAAACTTTTTTTTAAAAAGATTATATTTATTTATTTGACAGAGAGAGAGAGAGAAAGCATAAGCAGGGGAAGCAGCAGGCAGAGGGAGAGGGAGAAGCAGGCTCCCCTCTGAGCAGGGAGTCTGATGAGGGGCTCGATCCCAGGACCCTGGGATCATGACCTGAGCCGAAGGCAGCCGCTTAACCAACTGAGCCACCCAGGCACCACTATAATTTAATCTTTAATTGTAGAATATCCAGATGGGGTTATGACTGAAGAGGAATTAACATCACCCAGAGATGGATATATTGACAGATGGGACTTTGCCTTCTCTTTTTTCAGAAGGTGGAGAGTGACTATTTTTCTGATGGATATTGCATCATGGTATGTGGAAGCACAAAGTTAAAAATGGATATAAGAGTAAAACTGGATGCAAAGGGGTGGACTATCTGGTCATGTGCTTGTTGACTCATGGCTCCATCCCTCACCCTTCACCTGCTCTGCTCTGTATGACAGGGGGTAACTCCTGACAATTCCATTTCCAAAGTTTCCTTGCCAAATGGTCCAGTTAGTTTCAGCTAATGGCAGCCAATGCTAGGCAAAAGGAGACTGAAAAGGATTGGTTAGAGAGGAAGGAGAAGATCAAGAAAAGAATGTGTCATAGAGGCCAAGGGAGGAGCATGTGCAATTGATCCAATTCTCCAAATCTTTAAGTGTGAACTCTGGGCCTCATTCTTTTTAAAGGGACTTTTTAAAAGATTTTATCTATTTATTTATTTGTCAGAGAAAGAGAGCGAGCGAGAAAGCGAGCACAAGCAGGGTGAGCAGCACACAGAGGGGGAAGCAGGCTCCCCACTGAGCAGAGAGCCCCATGCTAGGACCCTGGGATCATGACCTGAGCCACAGGCAGACGCTTAACTGACTGAGCCACCCAGGCGTCTCTCTGGGCCTCATTCTTATACTGAGCACATCAGACTCCAAGATGACAAAGGCCTGGTCAACATCCTCAAGTGGAATGACAGACAGTTTCAGGCAGAGACACCACCCAGGGTGACTGAACTCCAGCTGAGAGACAAGAGGATGATCACCCACTGTGTGTGTCAGGAGGCAGGAAAGGTAAGGTAAGGCCAAATTAGACCTCCAAGAGCCTTTAGCTCTCAAGGGATTAAGGTGCTCTCTTTTGAAATGACATAAAACTTACATGAATGCCAAGAATAAACCCCTTAAAAAAATTTTTTTTTCAATGTTCTGACTGCAAAGTTCTGGATAAACTCACTGGTGCTAATTTTTCTCTTTGGGAATCTTGCACGCCTGTCTCACCAGGGAGGTGATCCCTCAAGGAGTGAGCAGGCACCCTGGCCAGGTTTTGAACAGCATCTCTGCTAAGACCCCATTTAACAGTGTTAAATGGTGCAAGGAGGTCAAGCAAAATAAGAACTAAGATGTTACCAACGGATTTAACAAGGAAGCATTTGTTAGAGACCCGGGTGAAAGTTTCCTTGGATGGGTTGGGCGAAAAATAGGAAACGCACATTACCCAGAAGTAGGACTGCAATGAAAAGGAGAGGTAGTAACCAGTGAGGGAGGACAGTTTCCTGAAACAAGAGAGATCTGAGCATTACCCGCAAATGACCAGAAAAGAACCCCGAGACGCTCCTGGTCAACAAGATGGCTTGGGGTTGCCTACAATAAAAACACCTATTCATTCTGCAGCCCCTCATGGAGTCCTCTTTTGAAGTACCTCAGGCTGTTTCTCCTGCTACACCTGGACACCTTGGCAGCCACTGGAAGTCGCGGAGGACTAGGTGATCAGGAGATCTAAACACGGACCCCTAATCCTGCCTGCTTCATTAGCACGCTCAGGACCCCAAGACAGCAGATCTCCTGGGGTCTGGGAAGCAGCCAAGGGAGGGTAGAGTACTAAAAGTCAGGGACCCGGGTTCCAGTTCTACCTCTGCCATTTCATAACCTGCCACCCCACAGCCGTGTGACTTGCCTCAATTTGTTCCCCAAGGTCCTGAGATCCCCAGGAAGCATCGCTTGGGGTTTGAGTGCCGGCTGTACCAATGCACTACGGTGCGACCTGGGCCTCCGCTTTCCATTCTAGGAAACACTGTTTACGGAGTAACCGAGAACACTGGTCAGTTATCCACTACGCATACAGCAAGTGCTCGGGAGTTGCCAATATCACCGGCTCCCGTCCTGCCCAGGCACAGCCTCCAGCTCCCCACCTCACGTAGCAGCGGGAGAGGGAAGTCCCCGCGCTCCGGTCAGCGCCCCCACTCCCGCCGCCGAGGCGCGGGCCCCCTGTCGCGACAGCAACGGTGCATTGTGGGGCTTGTAGTGCGGGGCTGGCGTTGGGTGGGTGGGCGCGGCCGCCGCAGTCGCAGCGGGGCCATCTTCCGCGGGCCAGGTGGTTCGTCCTGTGCAGCCCGCACCCGTGCCCCTCGCCCGGCCCGATGGCTCCGCGGCCGCTGAGCCCCTTGGTGCTGGCGCTGGGTGGCGCCGCGGCCGTGCTGGGCTCAGTACTCTTCATCCTCTGGAAGGCCTACTTCGGGCGTGGACGGGAGCGGCGCTGGGACCGGGGCGAGGCCTGGTGGGGCGCGGAGCCTGCCCGCCTCCCTGAGTGGGACGAGTGGGACGTGAGTGCAGGGCCGGGGTCTGGGCCTCCGCACGTGCAGCTGAGGGGTGTGACGCCCCGCGAGGGCAGAAGCACCTGGGTAGGGGACCTGGCGCCGCAGCCCGCAGGCCCCTGGCGAAAGGGCGCGCGGCAGCCGCGGGGCAGTCGTGAGTCCCAGAACTGAGGAATGGGTGGGCGTTTCGGGGGGGTGTGTGGCACCGCCCTGCGCGGCCGCGAGACCCGGGCTTCCTCGTGGGCGCCGGAGCTCCGAGGGCGCGGCCCCGGAGCGATGTCGGGACCGCGCCGGGTCCAGCCCGCGCTCGCCCGGCGCCTGCGCAGTGCGCACAGCCCGCGGCCCGGGGCATGCCGGGAGAGGCCTCCGCCCCCTTCCCCGGCCCCGGGGCGGGTTGCGAGTTTTTCCCCTGCGGTGGACCCTGCGACCCTGGGACGTGGGGATTGTCAGTCTAAGGAGGCTGAGGCTTCGCGAGGGGAAGAAATTTCACCGAGGTTACTCAGGAAAAGCCAGAAGAACGGGGTTTGAGATTCAGGAGTCCAGAGGCAGCGCTGGTCCCACTGCACCAGACCGTAACTGCCTGCCTGCCGGTTGACAGGTGGAGGGCGGGGATGGGCGCTTTGGTGTCTTCGGTCTTCCCTCGGGAAGGGTCCGGCGGGAGGGTACCGGCCGCAACCTGACCTGTGCCCCACAGCCTGAAGAGGAGGAGGACGAAGAGCCAGCGCTGGAGGAGTTGGAGCAGCGCGAGGTGCTGGTGCTGGGGCTGGATGGCTCGGGGAAGAGCACGTTCCTGCGCGTGCTGTCCGGGAAGCCTCCGCTGGAAGGCCACATCCCCACCTGGGGCTTCAACTCTGTGCGGCTGCCCACCAAGGACTTCGAGGTGGACCTGCTAGAGAGTGAGCAGACCCCCTACACACACATCGTCTCCCCATCACCTCAGTTGGACCCAAGCCGGGGATCATTGCTTGGGGGTGGCTCCAGCATGTATATCTAAGCGGGACACGTCCCTCTATGACATTCTTCCCCTGCCTCTCTGGGGCACAGGATATAGTCCAAGCTCTGTATTCTGACATGGTGGGCCATTCATGATTGGGCAATCCCAGCTTGGTCACTGCCTATCCCTCACCCCAACTGAAGCTCATATGCCTAATACTGAGGTACCAAAAGCTAAAGTTACCTCTATGCCAAGCATCTGAGAGGCATTACTTAATAAAATCCTCCCAACAACTCGAAAAACTGGAAACAGTTATTACCCTTGTTACATACATGAGGAAAGGGAGGCCCAGCAAGTTAAATAATTTATCCTGGCTCACCCAGCTTGCCAGTCTGCTAATGCAGACTCTCTGGCTGGAGGCTCTCAGTGTTTTGTTTTAAGATTTTATTTATTTATTCATGAGAGAGAGAGAGAGGCAGAGGGAGAAGCAGGGTCCCCACTGAGCAGGGAGCCCAATGCGGGACTCGATCCCAGGACACCAGGATCATGACCTGAGCCAAAGGCAGACGCTTAACCAACTGAGCCACCCAGGTGCTCCTGGAGGCTCTCAATGTTAAGCACCATGTTACATTGCTTGTTTCTGAAGGGTACTTGCTGTTTTCTTTCTTCTGTCCTGTGCTTGCACTGTTCCCTCAGTCTGGAAAGCCCTTCTTCCCTTGATAAACTGCTACACCTCCTTCAAGATTTAGGTCAGGAACATGTGGGTGGCTCAGTCTGTAGAGCATCTACTTGATCTCAGGGTCATGAGTTCATGCCCCACTTTGGGTGTGAAGCCTACTAAAAAATAAAAAAAATGAAGAATGACTCTCTTAAAAAAAAAAGATTTAGGTCAAACATGATGATATCCCTATGAAACCTTATCTGACTCCTAAGCTAGGTTAAAGGCTCTTCCTCTGAGCTGGTATTTGCCACATACCAGCCTATGTCCCTGACTAGGCATCTGGGGCACAGATGAGTCTGATCCAGCTTTGGCCCCTAGGGCCCAGCCTCAAGCAGATAACTGGGAGAGCTTGTTGAGTGAGTGATAAGAGAGGGTCTGGGCAGCTCCTGTCCTCAGGGGGATTCCAGGAGAGGTTGGCAGAGGGGCTATTGAGAGGACAGCAGTACTTAGCCACCTGTGTCCCAACTACAGACTTGGTGGGAGAGATTAGTGGACTTCCTGCCAGCCAAAGGGCTCAGACAATAAAGACTGGTTAAGCACTAGGTTGTGGGATCAGACTCTGAGGGCCTGGTTATATCTTTCCTCCCTGATTGTGGCAAACATTGATATTCACCTGGAATTTGGTCCTTTAAACAAGATTTTCCCTGTCTCCCTTTCTTGTGCCAGGGATGCAAAAGGGTCGGGATTCTGCACTTGACTCCCACTCTGGCAAAGAGAGTACCCCCCAACCCCGAACCCTGGGAGAAGGGGTTTGGTGTTTTCATACTACCCAAGAGTCTGAGGTTCGATAGGGTCGCTCCTGGATTCAAACCCAGATCTCCCATTCAAGTCCTGGAACTGGAACTGGAACTGGAACTCTCCCTTCCCACGACACTCACTTGTCTACACCTAGAGCCCAGCCAAGATGAGCCCTTTGTGGATCTTTGATGACTCTTCCCTTCTCCCCCCTCCCCCCACTTCCTATATCCTGTCCATTTTATTAGCTAGTTCTTTCAGCTTTATTTTCCAATAGATTGTGCATCTGTCCACTTCTCCCCACTTCCACCACTGCCAGTTTGGTCCGAACCACCATCATCTCAGGACTATAATAGCCTCCTTGCTGGTCTTCCTGTTTTCACTTCTGTCCCCTGCTGTCAGCCAGCAGCATCTTTCAGAAACCCATGTTACTCTTGTGTAAAACCTTTAAGGGGCTCCCCAACGGCCTCACTGTAGCCTGACAGCCCCTGTGTGGTCAAGCCCTGGCCGACCTCGTCGGCTGTGGCTTTTTCCCCTCTTCCGCTGGCACTGCCTTGGCCACACTGGCTGCCTTCTGTTTCTCAAACACATTGAGCTTGCTCTTCCCTCTGCTTGTAATGCTTTCCTCTGCCTCTTCCCTTAGCTAGCTCCTTCTCATTATCCCAGACTCAATTCCCATGCTGCCTCCTCAGGGGGACCTTCTCAGACCACCCAATCCAAAGCCACCCCCAGTCGTTTTCACTTTTTCTCTTTTATTTCCTTTCTGAAATGTGCTTACCTGCTATTGCTGTGTCTGTCTTGGTTCCAGAGGGAGCTCCTTGAGATCAGGGCCCTGTCTGCCTTGCTCACCTCTGTATCCCCAGCACCCAGATCGGTGCTTGGCACCTAGTAAGCACTCAGTAAATATTTGTTGAGTGCCTGCTATGTGCCAGGCATTGTGCTGAGGGCTTTGGGGGGATCCAGATGTAAACAGCTCCTTAAAGCGCATAGAGTCCACAAGTGTCAGAAGTATACCAGAAACACTAGGCTGCAGTGTGGCTAATGGGGACTGTGCAGAGGGACAAGAAGGCAACCCAGGTTGGGGTACTACATGGGCGGCCATGTAGTGCTAGGACTGAGTATGGTATTTGCAAGGGAAGAAAATGGGGTGACCAAACTGAACAGGAGACACTGAATGGAGAATGGCTGTGCATAGGCTGGTCAGGGAGTCCTGGCTTCTGACCACACCATCACTGTCCGGGGAGAAAGCTAGGAATTGGCAGGAAGTAGCCGAGGAGATGAGCACCTTGTATGCCAGTCTGTGAAAGGTGTGTTGCATATGGTACCTTTGGGTTTTGCTGCAACCTGTTAGTGGGTAAGTTCAGTGAGAGGGAGAACGCTGCTGCTCAAAGGTGGTGACTTGCCCAGGGAGCCCCAGCTGTCAGAGCCAGAGCTAAACCAGATTGGCTCCAGAACCTGTGGTCTTCCTTGCCCCTGGCTGGTGGAACCTTGGGAAGCTGGAAGTGGGGTGGTCTTGGGGCTATATGTAGAGAGCCAGGGCCCAGGGAGGCTCTGAGCTGGCCTCTGGCCTCTCCTCAGTCGGTGGCAGCCAGAACCTACGCTTCTACTGGAAGGAGTTTGTGAATGAAGTAGACGTGCTGGTGTTTATGGTGGACTCGGCTGACCGGCTGCGGCTGCCCTGGGCCCGGCAGGAACTGCACAAGCTGCTGGACAAGGACCCTGACCTGCCTGTCGTTGTGGTGGCCAACAAGCAGGTGAGGGCCACGGGAGGCTGGCTTAGACCACTGATCCCTGGGCAGGGGCAGGGAGCACAGGAGAGAGATTCAGGCCCAGGCCTGTGACCTGGAGCACTTGGCTGAGATGCTGTCCCCCACTCTTCTACCTGTGCTTTTCCCTCATCCCTGATCCTCATCCTGTCTGTCTTCCCCTTTGCCTCCCTGTTACCCATCATCCTGGAGAAATGAGAAAAATAATGATTAAGCATCCACTACATGTGAGGTATGGTTTTGAATGACATTTCATATTATGCTTCTAATTGACCCTACCAGGTATGGGATACTATTCCCATTCTACAGACTGGAAATCTGAAGCTCAGAGAGGTTTTGTAATCTCCCCAAGGTTGTACACCTTGAAAATAGTGGAATTGGGATGTCTGACTCCAAAACTTGTGCCTTTTCCACTCTGCCATGTCCTTGTGACTTCCAGGTCTAGATCAGAGAGCTACAGCTGGGAAGTGATAAGTTGAGCAGGTTGAAATAACAATAATAAGTAACATTTATAAGTGTGCTTATAGCATGCCAGGCTAAGCACCTGACAATCATGACCTCACTTAAATCCTGCAAAACCCCATGATAGGCCTTATTATTATCCCTCAGTGCCCAAAGTTAAGACTGGTGTGTGGCGAAGCCAGGACTTGAACTCAGATCTTCCTCAAAGATCCTGTTCTTAACCACACTATACTTCTCCAGGGCCTTTGGCCCAGCAACCCTCGGCATCACAGGCTCAAGGTGCCTTTCTCAATAAATACCAGGTAAAACCTTGCCACAGTACGGAGTTCTGTCATTTTTCCTGTGGCCTGGCCCATGTCTCTGAGAGCCATGGCACTTGTTTCCAACCTGACTGGGAGAAAAGCTATACGTCTTTGCCCCAGTTTCCCCTGTCGGAAAATCCTTGACAATCATTTATAAATATGTCCTGGTCTGCCTGGGATGGTCCCCATTTATGCCTGTTGTTCTGGTATAATGATTAATAGTGCCCACTTTAAGTCTCAGAAGTGCCCTGGTTTGGATGGTGAATTACATCATCATTCTATTTATAAACTATAATAATGAGAATAAGTCTAAGTGCCTCTCACAATGCCTGGCTTATAGGAAGTGCTGTTTTCTCACCACAGTGGTTAATGGTGGTATGAAAAGGGGTTGGTAACAAAGGAAAGTCAGAGATGAGGAAGAGAATTTCAACCAAGGGGCCCAGAGGCCACTTCTGGGAACTTAGGCCCCAGTGTTCCGCAGGATAGCCAAAGAACAATTCTTTGCATGGAGGACAGTGTGGGTGCTGGGAAACTGGGAGCTCTGTTCCAACTGGCTTCTCCGTCTCATCCCAGGACCTGAGTGAGTCCATGAGTATGGTGGAGCTGCAGGAGGAGCTGGGCCTGCAGGCTGTCGATAGCCAGCGGGAGGTTTTCCTCTTGGCAGCCAGCATCGCCCCTGCAGGACCCGGCTTTGAAGACCCCGGCACCGTGCATATCTGGAGACTGCTCTTGGAGCTTCTCTCCTAGGCCGCCCCCGCCCCCTCACTCGCCAGCCAACCCTGGAGACCCCAGTTCGGCCGCTCCTGCTTCCCGCTGCCAGCGTGGGCCCGAGGCAGGAGCCACGTGGCAGCACGTCCCTTCTCTCCGCTCGCCCTCCAGAGCGGGGCCTGGGCAAGGCCAGGAACCACAGAGAAGCCTTCCTGGTGTGGTGGCCGTGAGGCCGAAGTGGGGAGTCAGGTGAGGCTCACTCCAGGCTGGAAGTGGATCCAACTTCTACCACGGAAGGCACCCTCCTTCTCTGATGTGTGCAGGGAGGTGCTCAGCGGGCTCAGTTCTCCCCTCTGCCGGTCCCGGTGATTGAGAACTGGGGTCGTGTCAGAAGTACTGCAGGAACCGGTCCCTCCCGGTGACCTCCCGCCCCTCATGCAGGCCGGTTCTGGGCAGTACACAGTCAGCCTTGACTCCAAGGCCTAAAGTGTCCTGCAGCCCCAGCTCCACCCAGCTGGCTCGAGGCCCTGGGACCATCACTTTAAAGGGGTGATTTCCATGTTTTTTTCTAATTTGGAGATAGAGTTTCCAGCCACGAAGGTAAGAAGTGCTAGGACGAACCTGGAGATCCTAGCAGGGAGTTTTCTGAAACCTCCCTGCTTCTGCAAGCCAAGGCCTGCCCGCTAGACGATGGCATCAAGCGGTATTCACCCCTCGCCAGAAAAACGAAAGGCTTTTCTCCCCCGCATGTGGAGACAGAAGCTGCTGCTCTTGCATTAACTGTGCCAATGCCCATGTTTACAGAAGTTGGGAAGGACCTGCCTATGTCCCTGGGGAGAAGACTGTCAACTGGAGCTGGGTGTTGGCCAAAGAACTGCGTTTTATTTATTTATTTATTTATACAAGGAACAGACCAAAGTTTCAGGTTCTGTGTCTAGGTGCTGTTATCAAAACCCCAGATGACTGTCATGGAAAATCTGTGTCTTTGACGAAAATAGCTGGGATTGTGAGACGTGTGATAACCTGCACATGTCAGTGGAGACAAAGCTCTAGCTCTCCCCCATCATTTACAGCTATAATCGGTATCCTACTTTACGTTGATCCACATGAAACTTAAACTCCACCACTTGGCCCGGTACGTCAAAAGGACACAACCCCCTTCCGTGTAGATGGTGAGTCTAGGAGAGGAAATTTCAATCATGTAAATCCAGGTAAAAAGAAATGGGAATTAGCAGATCAGTCAACAGGGTACCTGAGGCTTTGGTTACCGTAGCCTTTCTGGACCTGCTTATTCCCCAACTAAAAGTTGGACAGAATTTCTGTTCTCTCCAGTGCACACTCCATGATTCTCCTGTTTCTGGTGATCAGCTAGTTTATCTGTATATTGACACTTCTCTTTAGTGTGGGCAAAGGAAGGAGCCTTTTGTCGGCCAGGGGCCATTGAGTAATCAATAGCCACAGAGGGACTTTTTTTTGAGGAGATCTCCAACTCAGTTTGCTTTTTAATTGAAAATAGAGATGGCGTGCCTTCATTTCACTTGACATTGACTCAGTGTGCCTCAGTTCCATGCTGTGGCCTACGTGAGAAGAGGCACAGGGAGGTGGGGTGGGACGCTCCGAAGTCCAGAAGTGTGACTGTAGGTAGTGGCCTGCTGTGCTCTTGGGCCGTGGGTGTGTCAACAGAATCACTGTTCTCTGAAATTCTAATTAACTTCCTGCCGAAGAAAGATTTATCTGCTTTTATTTTAAATATTTAAGGAATGACTTGGCTTTTAGAGTAGGCTTTGAAATTTTGCAGACAGCTTTTCATTTTGACATTGAAAGATTGTGAAACTTTACTTCTTTGTTCTGTAAACCCCACCTTGTTCTCCAGTGCTTCACATTTACCTCTGGAACCAGCATGGTTGTAGGGGACCCTTTTCTAATTAAGATCTGCCTTTGGTCTAATGAGTATCATTATGTAATACAATTTTCAAAGTCCCCAGTGAGGGGAGTGAACTTGAATAGTTTTATAATAACTATACCTATTTGAGCAACTTCTGAAGACCACTCCCAGAACTGACAGGTCCCAGTGGTACACCAGAAGACGCACACCACTGGGGGGGCGGTGCTGAAGGTCCAGAGTACCACCCCTCTGATGCTTGTGCAGAATACAGATCATCTCTTGACCTGTGGGTGTGCCTCATCACATCTGTGGCTGACCACTGTGCTCTACTGGGACTGCTGGCCTGTCCTCCAGGCAGAGCGCCAAAGAGCGCTCATCCGCTCTAGTTTCTGCCAGGACTAGACTGGGCAAAGTAGAGCAACAGGCCTCTCTTGTGAACAGTCGTATGCCTGGCCTGTGGCGCTCTTACCCAGTTGCTCCTGAGCATGACTTTCTGATTCACCAGCCCAGATCACCTGCTCCTGGGAACCAGCCATTATCTGGGGTTCATCTCAAAGTGAGTTTTCTGAGCTAGCCTGGGTAACACTGCCCCCGCAAGACTGCCCCAACACTACAGCTCCCAAATTAGCTGAGCATGGGTTAGGGGTCAGATGTCAGCCCCTCTCCTTTTCTAATGAAGGCAACTGGAAGGCAGGCTCCCGATCTGAGAGAGCAGGTGGGCACTCCACGTCGAAGGGAAGCTTCTGCTTCTGCTTGCCTGTTGAACCGATGCCTGATCATTCACCCTGGCACTGACGGCTTCTGATCTTAAGAATTACTTAATGCAGTGTAGCTTCTGATTTTCCATTCTCTCACCTGCTGTCAACCCTCTGAGGAGAGGCCAACTTGGCCCAAAGCTTGGTCATGTGGATGGTCTAAGCAAGAAGGCTCCCAGACCACCAACTTGACTGGCTGCTAATCCCAAGGAGCCTCCTTGGGTACCTCTTGGTACCTCTTGCACTGACACACTGGTATCCAGCCATAAGGATGGGGGTGGGGTGGTGAAATCAGTCCATCACAGTGCTCCCAGTCCTCCACAGAGAGGTACTGATGAAAATCTGAGGACTCTTGCCTGTCTGGCTGAATGAAACACTAGATTCTGCAAAAAATGTTCCCACTCGTCTTGGGAAAACATTTTGTTCTTATGCTTAATAGCAACTGCCAGCACTTTGAACTAGCTGCTGAAGCTCAAGTGTGGTACCGGCCCACACCTCAGACCTGGAATAGTCTGAGCCGTCTTTCTATCACATTTGTTGGCTCACATAGCTTCAGTCCTTTCTAGTAGCTATGAAAAGAACCTCCAACTTTTCCTCATTTGCTGCCTGTGTGAGGTGGGACCATGAGGGGAGAATTCCCATCAGAGATCTGGAAGTAAAGAGGCCTTGCTGTCCCAGCCCAAGCCCGACGAATCCAGACCCACAGGGTTGCCAAGGACAGACTACATAAGGGAGAGCCAGTGGCTATTTGAGGCACACAATAAATGCCCAAAACTCGGATATGGTTTCATTTGAATTCTGATTTTGAGGAGTATATGCTGGGTGCTCACAGTTCTCTAGTGAGGGGCAGGTATGGAGGGTGATCCCAGAATACTTCCAGTGACACAATCATTTGTCAACAGCAAATCCCAGTCCTCTGGCCCTTCAGCCCACATGGAAATGGTAAGGAACTTGGGCTTTGGCCTAACTTCGTACCTTTTGGGAAGTATCCAAACCTGGCTGCCATTCCTTGGGAGTTCTAGCTGACAGGACCGGAAGTCAGAATGGAGCATTCCCCCAGCACCTGCCTTGGGCTCAGCTCTGGATTCCCAGGGAAGGTGCCTGCACTCAAGCCCAGTCTGGCAGGGGATGTCAAGCAGATTACAAGGCAGTTATGACTGGTATGTATTGCTACAGGAAGTCTGGGACGTAGGGATGACAGGAGACTTACACAGCCTAAGGATGGGGGACGGTGGCAGAAAAAGGTTCCCAAAATTGGCACCTGAATTGGGTAAAAAAACAAGGGGACAGCTGTCAAGGCCTGAATTTGGAATACTATGGAGGACGTTATGAGGCCAAATAAAAACCCTCATGAGTGGGGCACCTGGCTGGCTCAGTCTGTAGAGCATGTAACTCTGTATCTCACGGTCATGAGTTCAAGCCCCACATTGGGCATGGAGCCTACTTGAAAGAAAAAAAAGAAGTCCCCAGCTTCAGACTAGATTCCAAAGGCTGTGTGCACACTGCTTACAAGGGCCAGTCACTGCTGGGGGCTAAGCCAGCTGGGTCCCATAGGAGGGGTTTCTGGGACCCTGTCCGTTTCCAGCCTGCCCTGATAGTATGGGACTGATGGGCTGCCTTCAAGAGCTGTAGGGGAGGATAGAGAGTGAAAGTCCAGGCTTAGCCGTTGGACTAACTTCAAATGTCATACTGGCCTCTCAAGCCTCAGTTTCCTTACCTGTAAAACAATAAAGCCACATACCTCACAGGGTTTTATGTGAAATGATCTATGTAAAAATACCAAGTCCTTTTTAAGAGCAGTAAGAACCAGATGTGAGGGGCCCTTCTAGGGGAAGCATTAGGAATGAGAGGGGTTTTGTATTATAATAGCTGAAGATAAAGTATCAAAAGCAGAAAATGCCCAGTGCCCACCCCACAATGTGCCTGTGACCCTGCTATGTGAGTCACCACCCCACATCACCAAACTAGGTAGGCCTGCCCCAGAGAATGGCCACAGTGTGGCACACAGTCGAGGGCTATTCAGCAGTCCAACAGTCTCAGCAGATTTGGGGGCCTCGGGTTCCTTTCAGGGCAAGCAATCTGAAAACGAGCAGTGAAGGCCAGTCACAAGGAGGCAGCAGTACAGCTACTTACCCTCTGGCCCTCGAGCCAGTCTACTCGCCTCCAGCCTGGGAGGGGGGCTAGCGTTGGTGCGACAGACCCCTCCCAAGCAGCGCAGGGTTAGCAGCAGGCTTCTGTACAAGGGTTAATGCTGGGCAGGAAACCAAGGCAGAGCAATGGAACCAGAACACGGGACAAGAGGAGGGAGGCCACACCTAAGAGGGTGTGGGAATGTGGCACATAAGGGGCAGGATGTCCTCTCTGCCCTGGCTCAGTGGGTTTTCACAGGGGCAGTCCCAGGGCTTGGCTGCAAGGGGAACACACAACCACCAGAGCAGCAAAATAGTCTTGTTTTATTATGTACAGACTATATGTAAACAAACCACCCACTCTGAAAACAGTAGGTTCTGGCTTTTCTCGGGGCCCTCAGAAGCCTCTTGGGAGACAGTCCCTTCCCCAGAAAGGGGAGTGTGAGTGTGTGAGCAACCTTCTGATTCCAGGGGTTTGGCCAGCCTCATCTGGCCACATGCCCCTCCTTGCCTTAAGGAGCTTCTCTGGTCCAGGAGGAGACCTCAGCCTGAGGCAGGTATAGCCAATCATTCAACCTCCATCTTATTCTTCTGCAAAGAATCAATGAAAGTTTGCCACTCTGCTGGGTAAAAACGCTTATAGACGTTGATCTTATTCCGAATCTGTTTCGGGGTATCTTGATAGTAATTCTTCTCATCCCGGGCCATGGCCTAAGAAGAGAGAAAGGCCACTTGAGGAGGGCTGGACAGAGGCAAAGGTTCAAGTCCTAGTACTGCCTGAGTTGGGCAAACCACTTCATGTCCCTGAAGTCCAGGTTCCTCACCTCAGGCAACAGACAAGCGGATCAGACCCCAAATGGTCGAGGGTGCCTTCTCAACAGACCCAAGTGGTTCTTCCTGCCAGGCCCGAACCACTCACCTTATAGTCCTCCCCATGATTCTCCACCATGTAGCGCACATAGTCAATGAGGTCTCGAGACAGCGTGTTTCCTTTCTTTTCTGGAAGGCTAGCTTCTGCCTCCAGGTCTGGGGTGAGAAACCAGGACACAGAAAATGAGTTTTTGCCTTCTGCACTTTCTGAGTTGCCCAGTCATCCTTTTACCCCATCCCAAACCATGGCCATCAGATGGGCTCTGCCTCTCCATCCCCAAATGCAGTGCTCTTCAGTCCCTGGAGTCCTAGGCCATGACACAATGACCTATGGGTGTGGCAACTACCTAAAAGGTAAGTCATCTCTCTTTGGGTCTCAGCTGGGTAAAGTGCAGGCACCAAACTACTAACCTCTACTTAGTGCCGGGTCCTGGAGACAGAGATGAAGATACATTGCCTACCACAGGTCAGGACTCCCTTCCATCTCTAAAACTCCCTGACGGGGCGCCTGGGTGGCTCAGTCAGTTAAGCGGCTGCCTTCGGCTCAGGTCATGATCTTGGGTCCTGGGATCGAGCCCCATGTCCGGCTCCCTGCTCTGGAGAGCCTGCTTCTCCTTCTCCCTCTGCCTGCCACTCTGCCTACTTGTGCTATCTGTCGAATAAATAAATAAAATCTTTACAAAAATAAAAAAATAAAATAAAATAAAACTCCCTGAGAATTTCTTTTCTTGAAATGTTACAATAATAACGTGAAATGGAAAGGTATGAATGAGAACGAATGCTACAGGAACCAGGGCCTGAGGCTGGGCCCCAGTGCCTCACTGCTCCAGGTGAGGGTAAAAGCGAAGCTGTGGAGCCGATCACGGCTTCACTGTTAAAATAGCTAGGGGCGCCTGGGTGGCTCAGTCGGTTAGACATCCGACTCTTGGCTTCGGCTCAGGTCATGATCTCATGGGTCATGAGATAGAGCCCCGTGTCAGAATCCGCGCTGAGCGTGGAGTCTGCTTGTCCTCCCTCTGCTCCTCCCCCCACTCTCGCTCTCTCCCACGCTCTCTGGAATAAATAAATCTTTAAAATTAATTAATTAATTTAATTAAATAGCTAGGCAAATACTCCCCATTTCTCAACTAGGAGAAAAAGAGCTCATGGAAACAAGGTGGTCAAATGTTATCCAGGGGTTAAGTGCTAAATTGCTTATAGTCAAAATTATCTTTGACTTGGTTGCCAGGGGCTGGGGGTGGGGAGGCAGGGAAATGGGGAGTTGTTTAATGGGTAGAGTTCCACTTTTGAAGATGAAAAAGTTCTGGACATCTAATGCATGACAACATAAACATACTTAACACTACTGAGCTATATAGTTAAAAATAATTAAGATGGTAAACTTTATGTGGTATGTTTTTTACCATGAATTTTAAAAATTCTTTAAAGAATGAGAAAGTTTAAAAATTTGACAATAAGTACACCTTACTTTATTTATGCAATCCTGTGTAGTAATTCTTATGAGAATCACTGATAGGAACTCAAGGAATTCTCTATCAAATGTCTGGCCATTTAAAACCCTTTTAACTTCAGGAGAACCATTAAACATCTTGGACAGGTAAGAGGAAGATGGGTGGGGAATTTCGGAGTATTCCTGCTTCCCTGCAGAATTTACTCTGCTCTGTTTTAATATTCAGTCTCTATAGCATTAATATACATGAAATTGATTTGTCACTGAAAAGATTACATGAGATGGTGGAATCTCTATAAAAATCTGTTCATCCTTAAATTCATGACAAGCTGAACACGTGCCTGAGACTCACTGGTTTCATTTCTATCCTCTCAAGCGCCTGGCTGCATCCTCCCTGAACATCTCTGACCTTAACTTCACACGTTTGAGTTTAGTAAGTAGACTGAAAATGTCCCAGTCATAGACACAGTCTTAACTTTGTGAGCCCCAGACCAGCTCCCTTCTTCCTTCTGAGCCTGTTTTTTCCATCTGTAAAATGAAGACATCTGAGGGCCCTTTCTAGCCCGGACTGTGCAGGATGGTGACCTAGAGGAATGTGGCCAGCACCCACCATTTAGCACATAGGGCTTCCGCACAAGCTCCTTAGGCCTCTCCTCTACGTCCACCTCCATGGCCTTCACCTGCAGAGAACAGAGCGTATGAGACCAGTAGACAAAGGAAGGATCCCGGATGAGGGAAAATTCTAGAGGGTCCTGCCCATCCCAACACAACTGCATTACCCATGAGAATCCCTACACATATGCAGGCAGGAATAGATGACAGAGAGAACCAATGCCCCGGAGGCTTTACAGTTTCCAAAAGGGACTCAAGGAAGCAATTCATCTTTCTGTGCCTATCTATAAAGTGGGCATAATACTCCTTGCCTACCTCACCCCATGTGTGCTAATCAAGTGAAACAATGCCCATGAAAGCTCTTCATAGTTTACAATGAGGAGATATCAGATATCTCCTCTATGAAAAGGAGCAACCTGACAAGTGTTTGGCTATAGCTTCACATTGGATCAAGAAACAGTAGTGCCATTTTCTTCTGGCATCAAGGGATAAAAAGAAACTTGTCTAAAAGCAATGGGACAGGGGTGCCTGGGTGGCTCAGTGGCTCAGTCAGTTAAGCATCTGCCTTCAGCCCAGGTCATGATCTCAGGGTCCTGGGATCGAGCCCCGTGTCAGGCTCCCTACTCAGCAGGGAGTCTGCTTCTCTGTCTGCCCTCCCCCCCACACAAATAAATAAAATCTTCCATTAAGTTAACTATTGAGCACTAGTCACATCCTAAGCACCACTGGACAAAACACAAAATCCTTGTCCCCAAGGAGATTACGTTGAGGGAAAGAGGCACAGACAATAAACAGATAAATATATAAAATACCACCAAGTATTTACAAGTGCTATGAATTAAAGCAGGGAAGAAATTACTGAGTTAAAAAAAAAAGTCCTATTTTTGAAAGCCTGGTGCAGAAAAAGACTTATTTGGGAGAAACTAAGGAAGCCTCAGACCAAGGATAACTAGATGACAGGGAAAGGTGTAAGGAAGAGTAAGTAAAAATTCCAAACTCTGGGGAGTCCTTATTAGGAGAGTTAAGGGCAGAAAAAGATAAATTCTGGGAAGTACCACTGAGATGCCAAGGGACCCAAACAGGTTAATTTCGGAGGGGGAAAAAATGAGTGGAGAAGCAAAGGGGGGAGCTCCAATCCAGGTTCACTGTGTGCTGGGGAGTAGGAGGGTGGTGGTAAAGAGCCTTTCAACCACAGTCAGTGCTGGCTGCCGGAGTTGGCTGTGGGAAGGTCGCAAACCCAGGAAAAGCGTGAGCGTGGCAACGGACACGAAGAAGTTATGAAACCCAGCTAAGTATGGTGGGAAACAGGGGTCAAGGGCCGGGACCCTGCCATGTCAGTACCTTTCTCTTACGGAGGGGCACCGCCTTGTTGGGGTCCATAGCCAACCCCATCTCGGCCAGGTTCTGCCGCACGGATCTGGTGTGGTCCCAGGCATGTCGGATGTGGGAGCTACAGGCAAAGAGAGAGAGAGAGATCGCGGAACCGTCATCTCGCCGGCCGTCCCAGCCGAGGTCCCCTGCCTCCTAAACCCTGGTCCCCTCACCACTCGATCCGTGGCGCTGCTTTCCGTCTAGCATTTCGGTTCAGACGCTTCCGGTTAACATTGTAACCGAACTTCTGTCTCCTGGTCTTCCCCTTGGCCTTGGGCATTGCCTTGACCACCGACCTGGCAACCTATAACTGGGGTGGCTCGCACTCGCAGAACCTCGTGTCGCAGACCACTTCCGGCGGATGCGCGCGAGGGCTTTGCAGGCTTTTTTGGGAAATGTAGTCCTCCCTAGAGCGACATCATGCAGATTACCACGATTCCCAGAGTGCAATGAGCGGTTGGCGCCTGCGTACAAGCTCAGCAAATTCCTTTTCCCCCTCCCCTTCCATGACCTCATCAGGAGGCGGAGTTTAGCGTCCGTATTTTCTTCCAAAGCAGTTGCCGGGGACATGGCGGCTCCTGGTCCTGTGACTCCCGGGGCACCCTTTGAACCATCACAGCCCCCAGTCATTGAGGGCTTTAGCCCCAGTATCTACAGCACTCAAGAAAGCTTCAAGGAAAAATTTCTTCGCAAGACCCGGGAGAACCCAATGGTACCCATAGGTAAGCAGGTGTTGCAGGAACTGTAGACGGATAGGGTAGTGAGGTCTGACGGACTGAATTAGGGGAGGACCGGGAAAGCGAAGGGGGACGGGAGTGAGAGCGGACCGGAGCTGTGGCGATGGGGCCGGGCGGTGAGAGGTGATCCTGATTGGAGCGGGAGCTGGGCGGGATTGGGGGGCTGAGATGGGGCGAGCCCTGTAACTGAGAGGACCCTACCTCGACCAGACCCACCCACTAGGCTCTACCCCCTTTCCCTCAGCAGTAGTTCGGAGCTCTGGACTCTGAGTACGGGAGGCCCACAGCGGGGAGGGGCCTCCGGGGCCGGAACGTGCCACTCCCCACTTACTTTGTCCCCTCCTCAGGCTGCCTGGGCACGGCGGCCGCCCTAACCTACGGCCTCTACTGCTTCCATCGGGGTCAGAGCCACCGCTCTCAGCTCATGATGCGCACCCGGATCGCTGCCCAGGGCTTCACGGTCGCAGCCGTCTTGCTGGGTCTGGCTGCATCTGCTATGAAGTCTCGATCCTGAGTCCGAGACCTGGCCGTGAAAGTTACACAGAGACCATTCCCAGCCCCAGGAGCAACCACCGGTCCCGCTACCTGACTTATTCCCACGACTCCCCTGACAAGCCCCTGTATCAGCGGGGGAGGAAGTGGCCAATTGTGTAACTGACAGGTGTTTTTTCAGGAATCTGATTCGGTTCAGTTTGGGTGTTGCATAGTTCTATTTGTGCCCCACTTTCTTCCTACTTAATAAACTGATCCACTTGTAGTTTGGTGAATTCATTCTCAGTCTAGCCCCCCAGGGTTTTTGGTCTTTGGTTTTAGGAGGAGGTTGTCTAAAGACTGTAGGGGCCCCTAGAAATCTTAAGAGTCTAATGATTCCCAAACTTTTTTGGTAACAATCACCTGGGGAACTTGTTAAAAGTAGAGATTCCATAGAGTGGTGCTATTTGAAAAAAACTGATCTTTCCAACAATTTTCAAACTTTCAACAGGAAAACCTTCCTTGAGATGAGGCCGGCCATGGCCCTGTCGGAGGCAGGGGGCCTCTGCCCTCCACTTTGCTTCTGCTCCTCACCCCACTCCCACCTCCTGAGAGCATCTAGGGCTCCACTGATGTAGACCATCTCTGCTTGGTTCTTGATGCATCTTACGGAACAGGAAACTGAGGCTCAGAGGAGCAGCCTGGTGGAGTGGTAAGAGCATAGTCACAAAGCTTGCCACTGGTTTGTGTACCTAGTGTTTTAGGGTTAAGGAAGAAAAGAGGCTGGGGACCTTGAGTGAACTCTACAAGAGACAACCTTGAGTTTCTCATTCATGTAAAGTCTCAAACATATATTCCTGGACTGTGGTCAGATCTAAAGTGTTGATTCGGTGGGACCCAGGTTCCTTCCATGTGTGACTCCCATCAATTTCAACACCAGCTGCAAGCTGCCAGAAAGGAAAGAGGAAGTAAGATACACCCACTTTTTGGGCCCCCTAACACAGTCTAACTTTCGAAGTGGAGGAGTGTATGAGAAGGGCCCCACTAAGTTTCTTGCTCCCATCATGGTCTCTCAGCTGTAAGGCAGAGATTATAAATGTAAAGCAGTACATCGTGATGATGGATTCAAGGACATAGGAGGTGGTGAGGACTATAGCACTTCTAAAGAGGAAGGCCACTATTTTTAGCTGTTGGTGTTATTGTGTTCTCCTAAAAAAGGTATGTTGAAGTCCTAACCCAGTATCTCAGAATGTGATCTTACTTGGAAATAGAGTCTTTACAGTGGTAATTAAGTTAAAATGAGGTCATTAGAGTAGGCCTTAATCCATTCTGATGGTGTCCTTATAAAAGGGGGAAATTTGGACACAAAGACAGACAATGCATAGATGATGTGAAGATCAGCTCAGGATTGTAGTGATGCACCCACAAGTCACAGAATGCCTGAGGCTGCCGGAAGCTGGGAGAGAAGCCTGTACGACAGAACCTTCCCTAGTGCCTTCAGGTGGACTGTGACTCTGCTGACACCTTGATTTCGGACTTCAGACCTCCAGAATGGTGAGACAATAAGTTTCTGTTGTTCTAAGCCAGACACTGTGGTACTTGGTTATGGCAGCTCTAGGAAAATAAAGACAGTTGGCAGTTACTCAAATCTTTTTAAACATTGTGCAGGTCACAGTGGCTTAAACACAGCCTGTTTGCAACTTCTGCTGAATAAGAAGAAGGTGTGGTCACTGAGTATTTATCCCAAATCTACAGGGTGGAGGACAGCTGAAGGAGGGAGAGCGGTGAGCCTTCCACATCCAGAGGGTACTGGCCAAACCTAAGGAAAGGAGCCTGGCAGCAGCTACCTTCACTAGCCTCGACCTGGACTTAGAGGGCGCTACCACTGGGAACCTCTGGTCTTGCGTCTCCTCTCCCACTTAAAGCTTCTGACTGTCTGGGAGCCTTGGTGACCATGGCTACATGACGACGACAGAATCCTTGTATCACAGGCTTATTGAAGGATCACAAAGGATCAGGGTTGCAAAAGCATTCCATTAGAGATTGTCTTTCCTCCTGGAGAGGGGGGCAGCAGACATACACAGGTTGGGACACCTCCTTCCAGCTGGGACAGTTTCCAGGGGGATAGCCTCACCTTCTCCCAAGGCCACGAAGCTGGGAAAATTCTAAGCACAAACTGAGCCCTGACACCAGTTATGGCTTCCAGAGAAATGAGAATGATAATAAATAAGTGTAAAAAGAGTTAACAACACACCCTTTAAGCCAAGAAAAAAAAAATACATCAGGAGGGACAGTCACAACTTTGTGGACCGAGAGGAGGTGTGAGGGGCTGGGCCACAGGGCCAGGAGGGTATGGGGTGACAGGGGGGAGGGTTCCCCTTCCCAGCCTCAGGAGATGGGGAGGAACAGAACAGGCTGTGGGTAGCAGCTGCTGGAGGCGCTGTGCCCCAATCCTGGCCGAAGCAGCGGCTCCTCCTGTGCCCAGGCCCAGCCCATGCTTTGTGGCCATGCTTGTGACAGGCACCTAGCGGGACAGCGGCGTCTGCTTCAGGGACATGAGCACCGAGCGCAGGCGGGACACGTCTTTGCACTGCTTGCTGCTCTTGGGGTTGAAGTCACACAGCTGAGCCACCTTCTCCCACTCTGTGCCTGGCGTCTCCTCCTTGGATTCCTTCACGAAAGCCTCCTCAGATGCCCTGCAGGTAGAGACAGGACAGAGGTTTCATTGCTGTCTTCCTTTCCCCTGAATCAGTGATGCTCTGCTCCCACTGAGAAAGGCTGCTTTGCCCGGCCTGCTCCGGGGTAGTCTATCCAGAGTTCTTAGCCCTGTGCCCTGTGACCTCAGGCCCCCAGGAACAGCCTTGGCATCGGAGGAAGCCTACTTTGGTCCTGCCTCAGGGCCCTTGCACTTGCTGTCACCTCTTTGTGGAATGCTTTCCCTCAGACCTGCTCATAGCTTGTCACTTCTTTTCATTCAGGTCTGAATGTAGGTCTTACCTCCTCAGAAAGGTTGTCCCTTGCCACCCTAGCTAAAGTAGCCTCTTCCCCCTCCCCTACCCCTGCCCAGCCTAGCACTCTGTTCATTACCTTTCCAGCAAGAGTTCCCAACGTGGGAATCCCAACACCTAAAGACCCTTGGAGGAACTAATGCAGTACCTCAGCTATTCCAAAAACTTAGCAGAGGTAGGACATTAACTAACCACCTTATTAACTGAAGTACCTGATTCAGCATTGCCTCAGTGTTCTGTGGACTCTATAAATGTTCTCCAGCAAAGGGTTGTGGTCAAATACACATGGAAAATCCAGTTAAGGAGGATCTTCAAAACAAAACTTTCACAGCCTTTAATGTGCTAATGTGCATCCTGAACTTCCTAGGTGGACTATAACATGCAGATAGAATCTACCACATTCCAAGTATATTTGACTATAGAGCTCTTTTTAGCCCAGAATGACTTCTCTCCGTGGAGCCACAGCCTGGGGAATACTCCATGGGAGTCTCTGCTTTTGGCTGGAATCAAGTTAGGCTGAAAACTGGTGGTTTCTTCATCAGAAGTTCTGGTGGACAGTTACAGAAGCCACTGATTAAGGAACAATGGAGAAATACAGTGTAGAGGACAAACCCAAATGTGGGACTCATTAAGAGAAAAACAATAAAAGATCCTCAGTGCAGAGGGCTGGGTCTATGTCCTATTTGGCCAGCAAGGGTCCCTGGAAAGCCCCTTTCTCCTTGTGGCCCCTTCCCGTATCTCAAACAGGATCAGCTCTGCCACATGCCAGGCAGGGAGCTCTCCAAGTGATCCCCACAGGCTGTGCCAAGGATGAGCTGGCTCTGGATCAGGTGACCTGGCTCTCCCTCTGTGTACTCATTTCCTAACCTATAAAGTGAGGAGCAGAGCCTCCACCTTGCTGATCCGTCTCACCGGCCTGAGACTCTAACAAAGTGGCAAGTGTGTGCAGGCTTGGGAAAGAGTAAGGCACTGTGCAGAGCTGGATGAGCGGTGGGGCTGAGGGGCGCTGTCTTCGGAGCCGTCCCTGTTAGGTCAACAAGAGGCTGTCCTCTAAGCTGGCTGTTCAGTGGGTGGTGTGTGGTCCAGCAGTACCAGTGTCGCCACGGAGCTTGCTGGAAATGCAGAATCACGGCCTCGCCTCAGCCCTACTGAATCCAAATCTCCTTTGAACAAGGTCCCCCGTGATTTTAAGGCACAGAAAAGTCTGAGAAGCACTGGTCTAGACTCTTCCCTTCTTCAGGACCCCCCTGGTGCTATTTGCTCAAGTGCAACAAGAGCACTGAACCCCCCTACGTGGTATATTCCCCAGCACTGATGCTCCTGTCATCCCCACTCTTCTGTTTGAAACCTCCTATGGATCTTTGCTGCTTTCAGGATCACGTCCCAGCTTGCAGACCTGGCCCAACAGGCATGTTGCAACTAGCCCCACGCTGGCCTCCTATCCTCAGCTCCCAGCCATCCCCGTAGCCCCGCGCCCCACTCACGGAGGCTGCCCTGGTCCTCTTCTCGCCCTCACCACCAAGCTCATCCCTTCTTACACTGTAAGGTCCAGCTGAAGGTCCCGCCTCTCCGAAGCCTGCCCTGGCTCCCCCAGCAGACAGCGGCTCCCAGGGCTCAGTGTGCCCTTCCACACGGCCCTTAGGACAACACTCTCCTGACAATGAGCAACTTGTGGGGCAGGCCGTGGCTTATTCCTGTTCCAACAGACACTGGCATTGGGCAAGTCCCAGTAAGTACCGGACAGATGGCAGAGTGGACAGAAGGAAGGAACACAAGGCTGTTTCTCTAGTGAGTCCTGTGCTCTGTGAGAGAAATGCCAGCCTAGACAGCATCAGAGGCCTGCAGAGGGTGACCCCAGAGTGACGAACAGCAAATACCTGGCACACATGCTCGTGGCAGACATCACACAGTCGTCACTGCTTTTCCTTCCTCTTCACCATGCCAACACCCCCCCCAGGCTGTCAACTACCCATCAACCGGGGCACCATCTGCCATCTCCAATCCAGATTAGGCACAGTCCTGGCTAGCCCCCAAACAGGAACATGTGAGAGGCCCACGGTGCTCTAGGCAGGATCTGGTGGCCAAACTTGGGCTGAAGCTTTGAGGAGGAGCAGTGCGCTTGGGGGCAGGAGTAGAGGATGGGGGTATTCGTGGGAGCATCTCTTCTTTATGCCTCTGGCACTCAATGTTTTGTTCAACGGAAGACTCCTTCATCCCACCTCCCAGCCCTAAGAGGCATCTCAGAAGGACGGAGTTGGGCTGTTTGCCATTTGCCCCTCCCACCTGGGATGGCCAGTGCATTCTTTTCTGTGTTCTGCTTTGATTTAGCAAAGCTGCCTTCAGGCAGAATAGATGCTCAATAAACACTTGCTGCAGGGATAGAGGCGAAGGTGGGTGCCTGCACTACCTCCTGCTCTGATCTTTGCCCTGCCGCCCCCAGCCCCAGCCCTCGCCTGGCCCCACTCATTTATACCCCACAAGCAGGACACCCAAGGCATACAGAGGGGCCCTCGCCCTCTCCCACTCCCCCTGACAGAGGAGCAAGGACACGTACACATAGCCGATGATATCAGCATCTGGCTGCTGGTAGAATGCTTTGTCAGCGATCCTTGAGGGGAAGAGGGTTAGGTGGGGGAAGACAGATGGCAAGACAGACAGGCAGAGGGTTAAAGAGAAAGGGAGACAGCATTAGTACCTCCAGCTGGAGAGTGTTAGGAAGCATAGTCCTATAAGTCTTAGCAACTATCCACAACCCAGAGAGGAGAGCAGGGATCCTCCACGGGCTGGAGTGCCTTTTCTAAAACTGCCCTGATCATATTACTTCTGTTCACGAGCCTTCCGAGGCTCCTCACCGCCCCCCTCTGTCCAGCCC